>NC_138050.1:36171755-37371755 GCF_964194185.1 Rhinolophus hipposideros | reverse complement strand
GCAGAGCCAGCCTGGGCGTTGTAGGAGTTCTGATTTTACACAGAACTGAAGTGAGTTTGTCAAAGCTCTTGAGGTGATTAGCTGGAGAGTCATAAAGTCCTAGAGCTTTTTTCTATCCCACACAGCTTATGAGAGAAAAAGAAAGAAAGAAAACATAGTTCTCTCCCTCATCTACAACTTTTCCAGTCTGCTAAATGTCTAGGCACAACTTATCAAAATACCTTTGCAGATCTTTCAAGAGAGAAAGACAAATTTAGTTTTAATGCCATAATTCGTCTAAATTTGAAATCCTTTTTACACTACTTACAATTTAAAACTCTATAGCCTTACATACTACACCTGAGATCTGTAAATAAAATTCCAAGAATCTAGTAAATAGAATGCTTTCTTCATGATCTCCCTGATCCCAAGAATCCTTCACAGAATTAAAGTAGCTTGTGTCCTGACATATGCTGTATTACCTCTAGTCAGAATCCTCCAGTTACACAAATCCAGTGCTGGAAAAGCAGAAGACAGACTCCATCTTGATCCTATTACAGTCTTGCTGACATTAACCACTTGCAACTGCTTCCATCTAGCATGACAGAGTCCCTGAATAACATCTCTAAAGCAGCTCACAGTATCTGCATCCTTCGTCCGACACAAATTTTGTGAACTATCATCTGTTTATCTTTTCTGCTTTCTTGTGCCTCCACTGAATGACTTCCTCCTAGCTGCTCCAGGCTGGGAACTTGGACTACCATTTGGTTTTGATTAAAACCAGACAGCCAGTTCGGGAGAATTTAGGGAATAAGCTAATGGAAACTGTAAGTATGGCTTTAATTAGTGCATCAATTAATAATAGAGGTTAGCTCGTCTTATAGTAAGACGGCACAAATATAAACGCAGAGGAAGCGCAAGTTGTTTTAGGAAAGTTATACCAATTCTTATTCTTTTATGACCCAGAATTCTCCTTAGGGAAAGTGGAAGGAAAGAAGAGGGATGTGGCCTTGGAACATTCAGGTTATGGAGAGGCCAGTGGAGTGGCCTCTTTGTTTATGCCAGAGAAACAGGAAACAGCATCTCTGAGTTTAATTCTCTTGCTCAGTTGAAATTGCTCAGTAATGTCTAACTTCTATTTTATTTATAATCAATGGATTCTCTTGCTATTTATTACTTGCACATTTTTTTCAGTGATTAGTGATCAGATCAATCTGATTATTGGGATTATGTGTGGTTTGCAATATTCTAGAGATTTCCAATAATAGGAGAAACAAGAATAATTTCAATTTCAAAATGATAAATGAGTGACATAAAAAGGTAAAAGAAATATTAAACCTATTAGCCCTGCGATCCATATTGTATATCTTTGAAATTGTAAGTAGTTTTCGTCATTCATGTTTATTCTCAGCTGGCTCTACTATTTGTAAAAGTTCACAGATACCTGGATATCATAATGGATATCATTTTAGTACTCCCTGAGAAGACTAGATAGGTGATAACTCAAAGAAGTATGATGTTATAGCTACTATTTTATTTCTTATTGGAAAAATAAAATCTCTCAAAATTATTGTAAAGCGTGGACTATTAAGAAATGTTAAATAGCAAGATAACATATTGTGCATGGTTTGATGAGAAGCATTCAAATAAAAGCACATGGACAGAAGCAATTTTTTTAAAGTTTAGATCAAAACTTTACCAATTAAATAATGAGCATTTAAATGCATTTAATTTAACCTTCAACAATATGGCATTAAGGAAGCCCATACTTTCATAAATTATTTGAAGAGTATATTCATGTTCAAAATACTTACACTGAAACTATGCCCATTTAATCTTCCTAATGATTTTTGTTTGCATTCTTAATTTTATTTTACAGATAAAGTATTAGAAATTTGTGGAAGTAATTTTCTCACAACCAAATGATAGAAAATGGACAAGTACATAATGGAACCCAGGTTTTCTACCTCTGTGCTATTCCCCTCCCTAGAAGACTTCAACTATCTCCTTGGCTCCCACTTAATTGTGTGAAATTGGGAAGACTTCTTAAACTCTCTTTTAGATTCCTCAAAACCGTAATGAGAAACCACCTCACACCTGTTAAAATGGCTCTTATCAACAAGACAAGTAATAACAAGTTTTGGAGAGGTTGTGGGGAAAAATGAACCCTTATACACTGCTGGTGGGGATATAAATTGGGATAGCCACAGTATGGAGGTTCCTCAAAAAAATTAAGAATAGAATTACCATATGATCCAGCAATCCCTCTTCTGGATATCTACCACAAAAATTTGAAAACATTTATCTGTAAAGATGTATGTATCCTAACATTCATTGCAGCATTATTCATGGTTGCCAAGAATGGAGACAACAAAAGTGTCCTTTGATAGATGATTGGAGAAAGGAGCTGTGGTACATATATACAATGGAATATTACTCAGCCATAGAAAAGATAAAATACTGCCATATGCAACAACATGGATGGATCTTGAGATTATCATGCTAAGTGAAATAAGTCACAAGAAAAAGTCGAGAACCATATGATTTCACTCACATGTGGGATATAAAATAGAAGCAGCAAACGAACATGACAAGCAAACAAAAACTCATAGACACAGTTGTGTAATAGACTTATTGGGGTAATTACTTTGTGAGGAATATAAATGTATAATCACTATGCTGTTTTGTACACCTGAAACTAATAATAATAATAAAAAACAGACACAGACAACAGTTTAAAGGTTACAAGAGGGAAAGTGGGGAGAAGGGAGGTAGAAAAAGGTAAAGGGGGTCAAATATATGGTGACGGATGGAGATTTGACTTTGTGTGGTGAACACACAATGCAATATACAAATGACACATTATAGAATTGTACATTTGAAACCTGTATAATTTTTTTTAAAGATTTTATTGGGGAATATTGGGGAACAATGTGTTTCTCCAGGGCCCATCAGCTCCAAATCGTTATCTTTCAATCTAGCTGTGGAGGGCGCAGCTCAGCTCCAAGTCCAGTCGCTGTTTTCAATCTTTAGTTGCAGGGGGCACAGCCCACCATCACAAGCAGGAATTGAACTGGCAACCTTGTTGTTGAAAGCTTGCTCTCTAACCAACTGAGCCATCCACTGCCCATCTGGAAGCTCAGTAGCTGCTCGTTGTCTTCAATCTAGTTGTGGAAGGCACAGCTCACTGGCCCACGTGGGAATCGAACAGGCAACCCTGTTGTTCAGAGCTTACGCTCTAACCAATTGAGCCATCTGATCTCCCCCAAAACCTGTATAATTTTATTAACCAATGTCATTCAATAATTTAATAAAGAAATAAAAAAAGATTTCTCTTTAAAAATAGGGACAATTCCCCATAATTCACAGACTGGAAAGCAGGATTAACTTTATATACACAAATTTTATAAATTTATATTTGTTTCCCTTAGGAAAACACTGCAACAGAATGGAATGAGAGTTGATGTAAATTCTTTCCTAAAATAACTTATATATCTCTATCTCTATCTTTATTTCTGCCTCTACTCCTGCCTCTAGTATATAGTGGGCACTCAGTAAATGTTAGTGCTCTGCTAATTCTTAGTTAGATTCTCCTCATAGATACCATAATTCCCCCTCATATAATTTAGCCTCGTTTCTGTTTATATTGGCCTGAGAAAACAACAAAACGCTGTTCATATACATTTATAAATGCCTTTTTAGATATCTAGACACTCTTATTAGGACTTTTCTCCTTAACAGTCTCTTCTTTAAACAAATAAGACTTCATGCTTTATTCTATTATTAGAAAGCTTACTTCCCAAATCTGTAATCATTTATTTATTTTTCATTGTTTAGTTGCATGACTCCAAACAAGTGTCAGAATTTTTATTCTCATACAGGCTTTACCAAATATGAGTGTAATGATAAATACTGAGATAATATCCTAAATATTTAACATAATGTCAGGCACATAGAAAGTGAGAAGAGAAAGAGCTGATTAGCCATTGAATTTAACAATGTAGAAATCACGGTTGATAATGACAGAATCAAATGGACAAAGCTTTCTGAGCACGGTTTAAAAGAGAATTTGAGGAAAAGAATCGAAGACACAAGTAGAGTCAACACTTTGGAAGTTTTACTGGAAAGGAAAGCAAACCAATGGCACAGCAACTGTCTGGGGCCAGGAGAAGCTTCGATTAACTTGGAGGAATAATGGTATGATATCTTCCCAAAGGGAGGGAAAATGTGTGTTGTAGAGAAGAGTGGGAAAATGTTGGGATGGATTTTTGAGTAGGAGAGAGAACTTGGAAATGAACAGGGACTGGATTTAGGTAGGAGTGTGATGCATGACTTCAGTCATATTATATACCAAGATTTGTTTAGTTACTCAGCAAATCTCTGTTAGACACCGTTATGGTTTTCATTGCTATGCAATTTAAAATTGCTTTTTGTTGTTCTTCGTCACATAAAAGGTATACCCATAATAAATATTTGATTAAATAGATGACATAGAAGAAACAAAACCCACAAAATTTTGCAAGTGTGCTTGACTGTATGATTCTTTGTGTAATCCCACCTCCTGTATTTCTCCGATGAAACCTGGTACAACCAGGTACAGGAGGAGTTTCCCCCCAGGCAGTGTACACTACAGTTCCATCCCTTAAGCTGCAAAGAAATGCATTACTTTGTTTCTCTCATCTTCCTGTATTGTAGTTTTGCTGTTGTTTTCTAGTTCTGAGTTCTTTTGCTAATGTCTCCCTTTTTAGTTTTTAATTCATCTAATACCTATATTGAGATATAATCGACACACAATAAACTGCACATTTTTAACATGTGCAATTTGATTGGTTTTGACAAAAGCATACACCTATAATACCATCATTACGACCAAAATAATGAACATATCCATCACCTCAAAGTCTCTGCCTGCTTCTTTGTCATCTTTCCCCTTTGGTCCTTTCTTTCTTTCTACCCTAAGCAACCACTGATCTGCTTCCTGTCATAGCTGATTGGTTTAAATTTTCTAGACATTTAATTACATGAGATCGTATGTATATGTTTTCTTCTGACTCTGCATAGTTATCTGAGATCCATTTATATAGCTGTATGCATAAATAATCCATTCCTTTTTATTGCTAAGTAGTGTTCCATTGTATGTGTAATCACAATTTGTTTATCCATTTACCTGTTGATGGACATTTGGGACAATAACAATGGGACAAAGTTATTTGACTATTACAAATAAACCTGCTATCAACATTCATGTACAAATCTTTGCATGCATGTATTCTTTAATTTCCTTGAATAAACACACAGGAAAGAATGGCAAGGCTATTTGATAGGCATATTTTTAACTTTTTCAGGAACTGCGAAACTATTTTCTAAACTGGATGTTCCATTTTCTATTTCCACCAGAAGTTTTTGAGAATTTTTGTTGATCCACGTGCATGCAAACACTTAGTATAAGTTTTTTTCATTTCAGCCGTCCTAATAGATGTGTAGAAATATCTCATTTTCATTTTCCTAATGATTACTAATGTTGAGCTTATTTTCCTGTGCTTAATTATCATCAGTATTTCTTCGATGATGTGCCTGTTCAAATCTTTTGTCCATTATTAAAGATTGGGTTATTGGTTTCCTTATTATTGAATCATGAGAAAACTTTGTATATTCTGCATACAAGTCAATTATTAAGTGATTTGCAAATATTTCTCTTACTCTAGTTTGTCTTTTTATTTTTTTGCCTTTGGAAAGAGGCACTGAAGTTCTGAATTTTGATAATGAAAAATAAATCATTGTTTTTAAAAATGTGAATTGTGCTTTTAGTCTTATGGCAAAAAAATTAGATTGCATTGCCTAATCTAAGCTCACAAAGATGTTCTCCTATATTTTATGGTTTTAGGTTTTACCTTAGGTTCTTTGATACATTTGGAGTTATTATTGTTTATTTATAGTGAAATTATCGATTAAAGTTTGTTTTTGTTTTTTTGAATAAGCAGCACCATTTGTAATAATTGTTCTCCACAGAATTGTCTTTGCCCCTTTAACAACAATCAATTAATAAGAATCAATCAATGTGTGGTTCTATTTCTAGACTGTATTCTGTTCCATTGATCTATTTGTCTTTTATTCAGTACCACACTGTATTGATTTTTGTAGCTTTACAGTAAGTTTTGAAATCAAGTATTGTAAGTATTCCAGCTTTGTTCTTTTACAAAGTTGTTTTGGATAATCTAGGACCAATGCATTTCTGTACAAATTTTAGAAGCAGTTTATTCATTGCTACAAAAACAAAAAAGTAAAGAAAACCTGTTAGGATTTTAATCGATTTGGTAGTTCCATCAATTAATATCTTAATAATATTAGTCTTGTTCCACAAATACAATGTATCTCTTATTTAGGTTTTCAGTTTTTTAGCAGTGTTTTGTACTTTCAACTATAATAGTCTTTCAAATTTTTGTCAGTTTTATCTCTAAGTATTTCATATTTTTGATGCTATTGTGAAAGGTATTTTTAAAAAAATTCCATTCCAATTGTTTATTGCTATTATATAAAACACAATTCAGTTTTTACATTGATTAGTATCCTGAAAACATGCAAAACTCACTAATTAGTTCTAGTAGTTTTTGAAGATCCCTAAGATTTTCTACGTAGGTGATCATACTATATGTGAGTACAGACATTTATGCATTTCATTTCCAATTGAATGCTTTATATTTCATTTTTGGTTGCTGTATTCTACAGGCTATAACTTGCATTACAATGTTGAATAACATTGGTGAAAGTGGACATTATTGCCTTGTCTTGGACCTAAGGGGAAAAGCATTTGATCTTTTACCATCAATTATGATATTAGCTGCAAGGATTTTTGTAAATGCTCTTTATCAGTTAAGGAAGTTCCCTCTATTCCATTGTTTTCAAGTGAGAGTGATTTTGTTCCCCAGGGACATTTGGAAGAGTTCTCTAGATATTTTTGGCTATCACTACTGGGAAAAGTGGTGTTCCTGCTGCAAAACACCCTACAATGCACACCACAGCTTCCCACAACAAATCATTATCTGACCCACACTGTTGACAGTGTTGAGGTTGAGAAACCCTACATTGCTCTATTTCTAGTTTGCTAGGAGTATTTTATTTTATATTTTAATCAGGATGGGATATTGGAAATCCAAAAAATTATATTTTTCTAAATAGGATTTTTTTTTCAGTCTGCATAAATTTTTCTGTTTTTAGTCTGTTAACAATGACACATTTTATCAATTGATTTTCAAATGTTAAACAAAATTTCATTCTTTCATAAGCTATACATTGTCATTGGGTATTATTATCTTTTATATATTATTGGATTTAATTTACTAAAATTTTGTTAGTAATTTTTGCATCTATGTTCAAAGAATTAATGGTTTGTTGTTTTCTTGTAATTTTTGTTACTGATTCTAATTTCATTTCCTTATGATTGGAAAACATACTATGAATAATTTGATCTTTGATTTTTAAAAATTTATTGAGACTTATGGCCAAACTAATGATCCATTTTGGTAAATGCATTTGGTTAGAAGTATATTATTTTTTCTTGTAATGTTTTTATAAATGAAGTATCTGATCAAGGTCCGGGACGAGGGGGAGGTGAATCATTATTTTGTTAAGCATGAATGAAATAGTACTTGTTATGTATAAACTGGAAGCATATCTTTAGAGAGACCTTAGTTTCAGTGTATCCCCACTGAGCAAACTAATATTTTATTGGAACAGAGTTTACTCTGGTCCTGGAATTTTTAAGCAGTATCCAGTTTAAACTCTGCATACAAGTAGGATAATAGTTTATATTTGAAATGAGTATTAACTAGGAATTAACCAAATTTTGATAATTGAATTCAGCCAATTTTTAAGTATAAACATATCAACGCATGCTTCTGGTTGAAGATCCAATAGAAATCATTATTTTATTCATAGATTATCAGCCTTGATAGAAGTGGTGTGTTAACCATTAGAAATACAGGACATGATTAGGACTGAAAAGACATAAACATTTCTTTCTCAAACTCTTGAATAATTTTGATGTTCTATTTAGTATACAATAGGACATATCCACATTTATATAGTATCACTTCTACAGCCTGGTCTTAATTATTTTCTTGGATAAAACAACACACCTGTATTTTCTTTCATGAATTTCAATGACAAAGTTTCCATTTAGTACAAAAAAAGAACATTTTATAAATTTTTGAAATTAAAGTTTTCATGAAATTACTATCTCATTTTAAGTTGGAGAAAAGTATGTTGGAGAGAAGGTATCAAAAATTTTGCCAAAATTCAAATGTTAGAAAAATAGTTTGAAAGAGTTTGCAAAATGTGTCATAATAGGTTTCTTCTTTCCTTGTGTTGGAAGGTTGAATTTCACTATTAAAATAATCCTATTGTGGAATAAAATATAGCAGAGTTTCCTCTAGTTATATTAGTTATTCATGGGCCAAAGTAGAGTGTTGATTATAGTTGCCAAATTCCTATGTAGACAAATGAATCACAGAAACACAGTAGCTATTTTATTTGGGGCCTTGCTGAGCTGCAAGTTTTTTAATGAGTTAAAATAATATTTTGGGTTTTAGGTAGAAAGTGTGAACTACCAAAAACACAGACTTTTGACTTTAAAGTTTAGGACAAAAACAACTCCACAGGCAAAGTCATTTTGAAAAACAGACCCATTGAACTTAGAGACAGAATCCCCTGGGTGATGGTCTCCATGACTATTTTGTTTGGGCTGTGCAGCAGTGAAGTCAGTCTGATGATACTGAAGCTCTTAAGTGAAGATTGTTCTATCACAGGGATGTATGATCAAAAATTTGCATTTAAGAAAAATTAGCATGTAAGAAAAATTTTTTAAGATTATTTCTGAATATTTATGCCAAGATGATTATTTAGTTTTCTTCTAGATGGGAAGATAATAACAGTGCTACTTATTGTTAAACCATGAGTAAATAGAAACCAAACAATGTGCAAGATATATAAGCAAATGGAGTAAATGAATTAGAAGAAATATTTTTGTTAAAATATAGTGGATCAAGTAACTTTATTAGCATTAATCTATTTGTTTCAAGTGCTGATCAGAAAAATAAATCAATTAAACATAGAACTAAATCCTAAAAATCCATATGGATTTCACTACCAGCATCCTAGTTATTCCTGTATTGTAAATAGTATATGTTACTACCATGTTTCCCCGAAAATAAGACCTAGCCAGACAATCAGCTCTAATGTGTCTTGTTGGAGCAAAAATTATAGTAAAATCAGACCCAGTCTTGTATAATAACATAACATAACATAACATAACATAACATAACATAACATAACATAACATAACATAACATAATGTAATATATAATATAATGTAATACCAGGTCTTATATTGATTTTTGCTCCAAAAGATGCATTAGAGCTGATTGTCTGGCTAGGTCTTATTTTTTGGGAAACACAGTATCTTGCATACTAAAAGCAATCATGTGTGACTCTCCTATTGTGAGTTCAAGGCCATATCTTATGGATAATACAAAAAGAAAGTTACTACTAATTTTTTTTTTAATTTCTTGAAATGCAAACCACAAAAGAAATACCCAATTGCTTCTCTAAGGGATGGTGGAAATTAGTAGGACAAGAGACTCAGTTTCTGGTTTTACTTTCGTTCTCTGAAGACATTTCTGTGTTTCCTGGCTCTGTGTGTGTGTGTGTGTGTGTGTGTGTGTGTGTGTGTGTGTGTGTGTGTGTGTGTGTGTGTTTCCAGAAACACATAGCATATCCTTGAGCCAGACCACATGCCCATGAGTCAAAATTTCAGCCTGCATTTGTCTTAAACGGTGAAGCTCTGGGTGTAACCTAACAGAACCTGGCAGGTTGTCTGAATAGTTCTTTCACCACTTGACCCAAAATATAGTAAACCAGATGGCATATTGTTCCAATTTTACATTAGTACTCATATTTTAATAAGGAAAGGAAGAGTGTGCTCTATCAAGATTTTCAAATACAATCAAAACCTAGATTCAGATCCAAACTATTAAAGAGATTAATTCTGGAGTCACCAAATGTAGTTCACTTGTTGTTTTGTTATGTTTTTTTTTAAATTTAATACAAAACTATTTTGGTATTTGCTATGAACTGAATTGTGTCCCATTGCCCCCGCCCCCCTGCCCCAAGTTCATATGGTGAAGCCTTGACACCCTGTGATGGTATTTGGATTTGGGGCCTTTGGGAGATAATTAGGTTTAGATGGGACCATGAAGGTGGGGCCCTTTATAGACATAATGATGGAGTTAGTGACCTTAGAAGAAGAGGAAGAGATGCCAGAGCTCTCTCTCTCTGTGCAATGTGGGGACATAGGGTATAGAGGTAGTCATCTGCACAACCAGATAATTTGGGACCAAATTATCCAACACCTTGATATTGGACATCCCAGCATCCATAACTATGAGAAATAAATGTCTGTTGTTTTAGCCACTCAGTCAATGATATTTTGATATAGCTGTCTGAGCAGACTAATACACTGTGAAAATTAAAAACACAAATCTTCATTTAAAGTGGAGTCGGGAGGGTAGAAGAGAGAACGCGTAAAGCACATATTACTGACCCCAACAGGAAGAGATGTACCTTGTATCTCTGACAGGAAGTGATACTACTTCACTACCTCCTCAGGAGGAAGAAAGGATTTCTCCTTGCTCAGGAACAGCTCAGCCAATGGGAGACAGCCATAATGCAGCCATTGAAAAGTCACTATACTTTGAATTTTCAAGATAACTTATACTTGTATTTTAAAGATAACTTACACTAATGGACTTTTCTTTTACAACAGCTCCTCCCAAGTCTATTAAAGAAGTTTCCTCTCCTTTGTTTTTCTGGACTTGCCTGTGGTTTGCCATTAGACTAATGTCCTTCATTGAAATTCTTTGTTCCTGAATAAATCCATTTTGCTGGAGAAATACCTGGCTGTCTATTTGATTAAGGTCAACAATAGCATTTTACAAGTTTGGAATCTTCACTGAGTTGCTTTAAAGTATAATTTGATACTAGAAACTCAATGTCTATTAAGTAATAGTAATAATAATCATCATAATGATGATGGATGGGATTTCATGAATTAGCTCTTCTCTCTTCCTAAAATTCCTGGAGGAAAGTCAATTAAGATGGGGATGAAATTTTATCCTTCCTTCTAAATAAATATTGGTGCTATATATAGTGATACATGAACCATTCTCAGTTCTACTATCTCTAAGTTAAGATGAATCAAACCTTTTGCACACTTATATTTTAGAAGGTCTTTTCCCATATGTTCTAAAAGGGAAAAAAACACACACTGATTCTGCTACTTTTTAAAGTAGATCCAGTTAGAGCACTTCAATTAGTTTGGGTAACTGCTCCAGGCTCTCGGCAAGTTAGTGACAAGGATCCCTCCTCTTAACCTAAGGGAAGTTATTCTAGTCTCAGGGAAGAAGCTTAACTCTGGCCTATGATATTTTTCTCCAAAATATTTTGTCTATGCCATAAATTCTTTAAGGCCTGATTAGAGTCAAAAGAGGAAAAAAAAAACAACAAAGAGTTGGGGGCTTCTTTCCAAAGCCAGAAAAAGCTTCCTTCCCTTGCCTTTTGCTAACATCTCTGCCCATGTAGCAATAGGCACTGAGCTTCATAGCTTAATGGGGTGGGATGGGAATAAGAAAATACAAGGGAGAATGGAATCCTAGGGAAAAGATTTTTCTAAATATGATTCTGCCAAATTATGTATTTTAAAGATAACTTATCTCTTATCATCCCTCTCCGTTTCTTTCTTTCTAAACTTATATGTACTTTCACTTCGCCTAAAGTAAGGGAGCCATCATTTAATCCATTCTCTACTTGGACCTAAATTCCTGGCTGTTTTTTGTTACTAAAATATTGGAAATCCTAACAGATAGGCACTGAGGACTCACTATTTGTCAGGCCCTATTCTCAGGACTATACCAGATTGCTATTTAAACCTGATAACAATCCTAGGAGCTAGGATCTATTAATATGCTCCTTGTATAGATAAGGTAACTGGGGCTGAGGTGCTTAACTGACTTGTCAGAGTTCTCACATTGAAAAGTGTGTCAGACTTCAAAGCACAGGCTCTTAACTACTGCCTTTCCATACGTTTATGTTGTACTTCTCACTATCATTTTTCACTCTGTTAATCCTAATTCCTCCACCTCTAAACTACTGTACTTGACTATTTACAAAGTTCCCTTCAATATTCACCTGAAATCTTTCAGTTGCATAAATTGAAAGGCACAAAAGTGAATAGAAGGCATAAATGCTTTAAATGCCATGTATTTCAACTTATATTTACAGTTATTTATGACAGCATAATTCCATGTAAAATTTTAAAATAGCTTGTTGAATAATTGTCAGATAAACTTGGAGTATGCATTAGTTGAAATTCTACGTTAATAATGCTTACACTAAAATACTAATTAATACTAAGCATTAATAATGCTTACACTAAAATACTAATTAATGTAAACTGGAGGCAATAAAATCACCACAAAGTAAAAACAAAAATTTATCAATAGAAACACCAGAAAAAATGTATCAAAATATAACAGTGATTGTCTTTGAGTAATAGAATGTTGGTAGTATAGTTCTAAGTTAGTAAATTTCAGTAGTTTCTAAATTTTCCATAGTAAGAGTGTAATATTTCAATAATGGAAAGACAAAATATTACATTAGAAATGTAGCAGAAACAGAATATGCAAAAGAGTTAAAATATTATGAAGTCTCAGTCAACAAGTACCTCTGTGGTTTCAAGCAAATAATTTCTTTGGGTCTCAGTATCCTCATCTGTAAAAGAAATTGGAAGGACTAAATATACACGATTTAAATAGGTCATCAGGAAGGAAGTCATCTATGAGAAAGTGACATTTGACTAAAAGCATGGGGGAAGCATGATAAGGGAGAAGTAAATATAAATGCCACAAGTCTGGAGTATACAGGTCTCCCTGCAGCTCAGGGTGGACATGTCTTAGGCACAAATTGATTCTCCTGCTGGTTTACTCCATTGTTTCCTGGTTTATAAAGAAATGGAATAGGCTATCTCAAAAATGTTTAAAAGGTCAAATTTCAACATTTATAAATTAAATTATATGTCTAAACAATAATTTCCTTTATCAAGTGAGCCCCTCAGGAACATAGTTGTTGGAAGACCCAATTGTCTCCTAAAACTATCAAACTGGATTATAGTAAGATTTAAATGAGCTAGTGAGTATAATTGCTCATAGAACAAACAAACATCCCCCCAATCAAAAAGCTATGCATTGTGATAAAAACAGATAGCCGGGATTATTATATAAAACAATGTGCTCTATTTTGAAGTATGTTATTAATATTTATAAAATGTCTATTGATATATATATATATATATATATATATATATATATATATATATATAAATAAAACTCTGCTTATACTATTAGTAGATTTTGACAATCCGACATTCTGTATAGATACTTCTTAGCCTAATAGAACCAGCCATACATTTACTAATTGGTTGAGGTATAGATTTACAACACTGTTAGCAAGACCTTTCTGAGCTCCTAATACATCCAGATGCGACGACCATGTTGGATATTGTACAAAGGTGACAATGTGATCTTGGCTCTCTGGTAGCTCATAGAATTAATTTTGGGGAAGGGGGTTCATTTTACCAACAATGACAATAACAGCTAGGAATGGTAAACAACATCTTCCTTCTTATACACCAATGAAGTCGAGCTAAGGAAGTTGTACATCACAATTAATGAAGAATGAGAGGTACATGTCGTGCATAACATAGAGGACAGGAGGATCCACAGAGAGGCAAATGAAGTTAGAAGGTTCCATAATGAGTGGGAACAAGGTGAAAATGAAGGGAATGGGGAATCCTAAGGATTATAGGTTATAATCACAGAGCAGAATTACAGACTTCCAAGCTTTGTTTTAATATAGTTTAGAGTGAAAGGTAAAGGATGTGTTTGTGGGAGTGGCTCCAATGAA
Organism: Rhinolophus hipposideros; assembly: GCF_964194185.1. Lineage (NCBI taxonomy): Eukaryota > Metazoa > Chordata > Mammalia > Chiroptera > Rhinolophidae > Rhinolophus > Rhinolophus hipposideros. The sequence continues at coordinate 37,357,763 of NC_138050.1, read as the reverse complement.
GGCAGAATAAAAGTCTTAAGAAATAAGTTTCTTCTAATTCAGTACTTAGCTGGAATTTCTCACTAACTATGCGAAACAGCAAGTCAATTACTCCCATCTCCTATTTTGCAAATGATCGGAGTGAGGCTCTTAGAGACAAATGACTTGAGCTCTGGGAGTTACCTAGTGAGTTACAGGGCAGGACTAACTCAGGTTACGTTAGCCAGGGTTATAGCCTTCTTCCACTCTCCCAGGTGGCTTTTTGCTTTCAAAATCACTGACCAGCCTTGCACAATGACCTAAAGCCATAAGCCAATGATGACTTTTGGAGAAGGGCTATTGCATATTCATATGATGTGATGAAATAAGTCATGTACTTAGAGGATCTTCAATCTTCTTCCTTTTAACCCTTTGTAACTATGAAGTACTAGGCCATCTGCATGTCAAAAACTCAGTGCATCTGGGATTCTGTTTCCAAGTTACCATTTTTTGGAAAACACATCATAATTCGGTATTATTAGATATCAGAGAATTTTATATTAAAATTTAAAAAATATTAATATCTTTCTGGTAAAAAAACCAATATACTTTGACAGGATCTATAAAAACGGATAGTGATGATAGTATGTTTCTGAATCTTTACGTTTCTAAGCAGATTAGTCAAAAATCATAACAGTAAATAAAAACACACTAGTCCACAGATATTAGCACAAACTCAAGTTAGAAAGGTCACACTTGTTTTTTGTTCAAGACAGCAAACTCAAGGAAGATAAATGCTCTGTATTTCTATTAACACATCAAGAATCACTTTTCACTAGACTTAATCATTCTAACATATACCCTTGTAAAATAGTATGCATGTCAATATTGAATTTCATAGATTGTTCTTTCACCATCCTCTGGAGCATAATAAAACACTGAAAATGTTTGAAATGCAAGCTCAGGATCCCGTCCAATTCCTTTATCAAAAATAGTACAAGTTTGTTTATGTTGCAAAATAATCTCAAGTCTTGCGCAAGGTTTTGGTGAAAAAGTGCTACGAGATGGAGACACATGTAGGCAAAGGATCAGTGCAGAGTGAGGGCAACTATTGATGATGATAAAAATAATGACAGCAACGAGACTAACAGTAGTAGTAGTAATAGATAATTCTTGAAAACTTAGTATGTTCCAGCTTCTGGGCTAGGCAAATTACATCAATTACCTCATTTAAATCTCACAATGATTCAATGAAGTAATAATAAAAATAATTCATGTTTTAAAATAATTTAAATATTTATTTAATAATAATTATTAAATGATTAATATTGAGTGTTCATTATGTGCCTGAAACTTTACAGGATCATTTCATTTAACCCTCCTCAAGTCCTCTGAGCTTCTGTGGGGAAATAGGCCTTCTTTGTTTTTTATTGAGGTACAGTTAACATCATTCATTCTATTCGTGTCAGGTACACAAATAATGATTCCATATTTGTATGTATTGTGAAATGATCGCCACAAGAAGTCTAGTTCCATTTGTCACCACACATAGCTACACAATTTTTTTTCCTTGTGATGAGAACTTTCAAGATCTACTCTCTTTGCAATTTTCAAATATGCGATATAGTATGATTAACTATAGTCTTAATTGCTGGCAAATGGAAACAGATATTACTGGAATCACCTGAGCATTGATGCTGCCTTTTCCCTCCAGGTAGGAAAGAGAACTTGCAAGAAATTGATGAGCCCAAAGTTTACAAACATTCTTGTACATGGGAAGACATTTATTTTGGGTAGGCACTTCTGTAATGGTGATTGCAAGTACGGAGTATAAAGGATAGTAGCATCACATGAATTAGAGTTTCCAGATCTGGTGAGAGCCTACCCTTTGCAGGTGGTGTCAAGAGCAGTGGTGTGCCCTTGGGAGGGACTTTGAAGACTATGGGGATATGATGCTAAGATGAGCTACATCTACTCTTATGATGTGTGGCCACTTTGCTTCAGAATTTGTGTGTGTGTGTGTCCTTCCTAGTTAAATGAGGAGATTACTCTAACTGTGTCTATGTGTGATGTATCAGTGGGTGTGACTATGTGTTGTCTTCACTTCTGTCAGTCCTTCTCCTGAAACACTGCAAAAGGGTGAGATGAATATCCCAGTGCTATAGTTGGAGAATCAGAGACAGTGCCGTTATGTATCTTGTCCATTCATTCAGCTAAGAAGTGATAAAGGCTAGTTTCAATCTCAGGCTGGCTGACTCCAAATCCTCACTTCTCATTGCTTCACTACGTGCGAATAAAATACTGGTCAAAGATATAGTCTTCTCGCCTGATCCCCAGCTATGGGGATAACAGTGTTATTAATTATATCTTTTTTTCTTTTGCCTACAAAAGATAACACCATCTCATGAAATTTTTCTTATTTTTAATTTCTCTCTCAGTCTTAAAATATATGTCCAGTTAAACATGTCACTTTTTTCTATTTAGTCATTTACATTCTTTTATTCTTCATAAATAAATCTTTATCCTTCAATCTTTGTAAAAATTTCTTTTGAACAATTTCACATCCTACTGTCACATTTGCTCGTAATCATTACTTATGTAGCTTATAGGCAATATTTAATTCTGCGTTTGTTCTACCAATCTGCTAATTGCATTTTAGTGAAAGCTCAGATGAGATCAGCAAACTGAGAGCTTCTGAAAGAAGAGTGGGTTCAATGGCCTCCCCGCCAATCTTCCCCTTGCGGGGAGGCTTCTGCCCTACCAGTGACTGATGCAGGAGTGGGTGCCCAGGAAATGTCTTTTAAGTTAAATATCAAAATCTTGGTAGGTAAGCAAGTTGATAGCTTTTATTTATTTATTTTTATTCCTGGAGATGAGACATTGAAGAGTGTATGGGTGTGGTTGTGTATTATAGTTTAAACATTGAAAGACTCCATACAGTAAATAATATCTACGTACTGGGGAAGGATGGGGTGATAGAGAAAAAAAATATATTTTAGGTGGTGCTGATTTAGAAAATTATATTTACTTTCTTTATCAAAGGTGAGATAAACTTTAAAATCTATTTCAATGCAGCAGTGAAAAGAAGGAAGATATTTTTTATAAAATTAGCCACAGGCATACTTTAAAAAAAACACACAAAACTCTAGAAGAGACACAGTTAACAGAAATGGGTGCAACATAAAATAGGAATGAATAGAGCTTTATAAACTTAGTTATGGATGACTTTGAATTTCAGGTAAAACATAGAGTCTGAGAGTATGCTCACACTTAATATACAGAACTGATAAAAAGAAGTTATAACGGAATGGCAAGCATGAGATATTGAGAAACACAGCTATCAGAAATAAGTGAATAAATAGGCAGTGCAGAAACACAGCAATAGCTGGAAATCTGGTCAAAATTCACTATCGTCATTTCTATGGTCTCAGTTCAGTATTTCACTACTACCTTAGTAAAGTATTGCCATGATTAAAAATAGGTTTAAACTTAAACTGACCATTTATACATTCTACTCCACCATAAAATTTCAGTCCTCCTTAGTAAATGACTATTGTGGTCTTTATGAAATCCCAGGTTTAAGGAACCTCTCTAGATATGATTACAGTGAAGTGATTGAGGTCTGTTACTAACCAGAAAATCCCACTCAGCATTTCAATTCTTGAACTGGATAAACCAGATAAGCACAATCCTGTACAAAATGCTATCAGGACAAACCACAGGCTTTGGTTGTGTCACATGTCTATTCCCCAAGTATTGATCAAAAAGCATACATTCAGGTCAATAGATGCCTGTTATCACTAAAATGCTTGTTAGATTTGAAGTACTATACTAATTATTTCTGAGGATATTAATGAGGCTAAGATAAAAACCTCCAACCAGTTAGTTAATGAAGCCTTTGACATGACAATCACTCATCTGGGGATTTGCTCAAATAGCAGTCTACAAACATAGCTTTAAGTATCAGGATAGACGCTGACCAGAGATGAAAACCAGGACAGGGGGTCAGATTGTCCTCTTACAATTTAGCCAAATCTGTGGTTTTTATGTAATAAATGCAGGACCTTAAAATGTTTAGAACCATCACTTTTTTTCTTCAAGAGACATGAAACTGATATTAAACTGATATTCCACATTGCTGTGCTATCGCAAGAACAAGAGGGTAATTCTTTTTATTATTATTAGCTTTATTGAATTATAATTTACAATAATATAAGTCACCAATTTCAAGTGTATAATTTAATGAGTTTTGACAAATATATAAAGTCCTGTAACCACCACCCAAACTATGTTATAGAACATCTTATTCACACTAGTAAGTTCTCTTGTATGGTCCTTTCTTTCTCTTAATCCCTGGCTCTGGCAGCTATTGATCTTTCTGTCACTATAGTTTGGCTTTTTCTAGAATTTCATATAAGTGAAATCATGCATTCTATTTAATTTTGGCTTTGACTTCTTTCATGCAGGAGAGTGTTTTTAGCATTCATCCAGATCATTGTTCGTAGCAGTAGTTCATCCTTTTTATTGCTGAGTATATTTCATTATTTGGATGTACCACAAGATGTTTATCTGTTCACAGGTTGATGGGCATTTGTTTCCAGTTTGGGGTTATAACAAATAAAGCTGATGCAAACATTCATTTATAAGTCTTTGTGTGGAGATGTGTTTTCTTTCTCTTAAATAAGTACCTAGGAATAGAATTCATGGGTCATACGTATAAGGGCATGGTGGAAAGTTTATTAACTTAATTGTCTGACTTTGTATACTAAAGTACACATTTAATTATATAAAAAACTGCCAAACTGTTCTTCAGTGTGGCTGACCTATTTTCATATGCAACAACATATGAAAGGGCCAGTTGTTCCACATCTTGGAAACACTTGGTATTATCAGATTTGTACACTTTAATCATCCTGGTAGGAGTGTAATGGTATCTAATTGTGATTTTAATTTTCATATTCCGCAAAATATGGAGAATCTTTTCATCAAGTGATTTGCCATTTATACATATTATTTGGTGAAACGTTATTCAAATCTTTTGCCTACATTTTACTTGGGTTTTGTATTTTCTTATTATTGAGTTGTAAGATCTTTAATATATCATGACAATAAGCCCTTGATCAGTATGTATTTTGCAAGTATCTTTTTCCAGCCTGTGTCTTAACAGTATCTTTTGATGGAGCAAAGTTTTTAATCATGATGAAGTTCAATTTTTTTTCTTATTTTACTTGAGATGTTTGTTTTATCTAATAAATATTTACTTAAGATGACAAACGTTTTTCCTATGTTTCCTTTTAGAAGTTTTATAGCTTTAGCTGTTATATTTAGGCCTTTGATCTATTTAGAGATAATATTGTATATGGTGTGAGGTAACGGCCAAGATTTTTTTTTTGCATATGGATTGACAGATTTTTCAGTAACAAGGGACTGTTGAAAAGACAATCCTTTAACTGCTGAATTGACTTTGCATTTTTGTTGACATTACATTGACTGTACACCGTGTTTCCCCCAAAATAAGACCTAGCCAGACCATTGGCTCTAATGCGTCTTTTGGATAAAAAATTAATATAAGACCCGATCTTATATAATATAACATAAGACGTGTAGAATAGAATAGAATAGAATAGAATAGAATAGAATAGAATAGAATAGAATAGAATAGAATACCGGGTCTTATATTAATTTTTACTCCAAAAAACGCATTATAGCTGATGGTCCAAATAGGTCTTATTTTCGGGGAAATACGGTACGTGTGGGTCTCTTTGTGAACTCTATTCTGTTCCACTGATCCTTAAGTCTATCTTTTCAACAATACCATACTGCCTTGACTATTGAAATTTTAACTTGTTTTGGCTATTCTAAGACCATTGAATTTTCATATAAATTTTAGAAGTATCTGGAGTTTATGAATTTTTTTCAAAGGAAAATCCTCTAAAATTTTGATTGAGATTGAGTTGAATCTATAGATCAATTTGAGGAAAATACATCTCTTAATGCTATTGACCTCCCAATCGATAAACTTGGAATAACTTTAGATTTATTTAGGTCTTTTTAAAACATTCAGCAATGTTTTATAGTTTTTCGTTTATAAATTTTGCATTTTTAGTTTAAGTATTTTGTATTTTGATACTCTTCCTTATAGTTTCAATTGTTTGTTGCTAATATATAAAAACACAACTACTTTTTGTATATTTATATTGTAATTTGAGAAATCACTGATTTGTTCTAATGGCTTGGGTTTCATAGAATTTTCTACCAAGATGATTATGTTGTCTAATAACAAAGACAATTTGATTCAATATATATTTGACAAATATTTCTGTATTTATTGTAATTCTGATAGAGATTTTATATTTTCTGTTAATATCATAAATTACAGAGGTTTATTTTCTAATCATAAACTATTTTAGCATGTGGATACACTCTATTCAGTAATGATTTAAATTAAAGAGGAAGAGGATCATGTTGTTTGTTCTAATCATTACTGTGCCTTGTATGTGATTGGTGTATAGTGAACATTTGTTTTTGAATATAGTCAATTAAAAAATGAATGCAAGCAGGTGAGCAATTTTTGAAAGTTTAGACTTAAGAGAAAATATTACTTCTTTGTCTTTCCTAAAGAAGTACCTTGTAGAATTGTGACTTTTTTTGTTAATTTTCTTAACTTCAGAAATAGATAATTTTGATGAATAGCCAATGCAGTCATCAATAGAGAACCTTAGAGTGACAAAAATATTTTATTATTATATCATTTGCAACCTATGTATAATAGATACATAAATTGTATATATGCACACAAATTAATCAATTCCATTCTCTTTTTATCATTGTCTATTTCTCTCTTTCACACACATGAGCACACACACATGTGTGCAAATAGGAACTATTTTAATATCTTTGGTCACTTAAATGACAAACCAAACAATTTGTAATCCAGAGGCCAAATTAAGGTCTTGGAACAGCCACACTGAACAATTTTTATCAGCGATTTTCATATATTTCCTAATAGTCTTAATTAAATATATATGTTTTATGTAGATAGATGATAGAGTTATATATATGTGTATATATATATATACATATATATATACATACATGTATATGTACACACATACACACACATACACACACACACACATACACACACCGGAGTGCCAAAAAATATATATACAAGTGGACACTTTGGTCAATGTTGCTCAAGTAGTAGTTCACCGAGTAGTTCACTATAAGCAGAAGTGTCTGGACGCTGATGGTAACCACTTTGAGCACCTCTTGCAATTGCAGAAGTCAATGTGACCTGTATTCATCTTTTGTTATTGGTATATATTGAGTATTACAATTTTAATACAGTTTTCCTTTCTTAAAACGAGTATACATTTTTTGGCATCCTCAGTGTATTATGTATGTTGATATAATTGGAGTAAGTTTGATCATGTGGCTTATCTCTACATAGTAGATTAACCACAGTACTTTAGCATAAGAAAATGAAGTTTAGTAATAGGTGCAGAGATGGGAGGATGTGAGAGCAGACACCATGAAGGGAGACATTACAAAACATAGGCAAAAGAACTGGAAAGTGTAGCAGCTGGGGCTGCTCAGTGATTGCACACTATCGTGCATGATTCATGCCCCTGAGAATAATTACAAATTTAGGCACAGTCTAATAGCCTATGTTCAAGATGATGAAATGGAGTCATTAAAAATAAGTTAAACTTGATCAGTATATTCTGTTTAACAAAGCATGGAAGTGTACAATCCATTTTAGAAAGCTGTCCATTAAAATAGTTAAGAATATTTTGGCACTTTGTGTAGTAAGCTTTATTTCTTTTGGGAAATTCACTTGGACAATATGCTTCGACATCCATTTGTTCAGTAATGATGCTTAAAGGAGGAATATGATATATCCAAGAGCATTCAACACGTAAGGGCCACACAGTGGTACCCTACGAACTTCAGCGGGAGCTATTCACAGGGACTCAAGTTTAAAAGCGACCCCCATGGAAATTTGAGGTACTGCAGTGCTGTCCTCCAAGGCTGGAATTTTCAATTTCCGTTTTGTTCACCGTTGTGTCCCTCGTGCCAGGATAGGACATGGCACAGAGGAGGCACTTGATAACATTTTTTATTAACTATAAATGAATGCATATGTAATTAAATTCAAACTGCACCATTTAGAAACCAAATATTTGAATTCTTAGAACTAATATTTTATTAAATGCCTGTTCATAATATGAACAAAACAAGGACATCCAATTTATATGAAAGCAGAATATTTGATTGAACAGTAAAAGCTGGAGATGTCTATGAAGGAAAGCAAAGAACTGTGAAAGTTTCAATTTCATGAATGTAATGGAGAAAAGCTTAGGTTTTCTTGTAAGTCACCTTTGCATTCCAGTGGTCATTCTTTCTTTTCTGGCCAAAAGTGGAGTCCAGAGTGGCTTCTTGTATTCCCAGGATTGGATCATGGTGCATTTTATGGACAACGTTTACCCTTATTCTCTGCTCTTAAAACCTCAGTCTATTGTAAATTAATTCCGTGGTGGTGGACTCTGTTTCATATACTTTGTTCTAGCTGTACCACAGATAGAGAAGGCATTTAGCCACATTATGATTCTATTGATGCCAAGGCATTGAATTGGAATCTAGAGCTTAAAATTCTACATCTGGTTTAACAATTTATGCTAAGATAAATTATATCATATTTTCTTTAAAGATTTTCTATTTACCTGATTCTTTTGTTTGTCTGTGAGGTTTAAAAAACTTTAGAATTATTATACTATTATGGATAGAATTAAGCAAGTTGCAATCCAATGTCTCCATACTTTATGGTGAATAATATGCCACAGACCCTATTAAATATATTAAAAATTAATCATTTTAGTAACTTTAAGTTGATTAATTTTTAAAAGGCACATTAGGATACCAGCCAAGCACAATACTTCACACATAGTCATTAGATGTGTTCATTGGCTTCCAAAATATGTTCAAGAGAATGGGGGGGATTAAGAAAATAATTTTTTATGGTATCTTGGAATTTTTATCTATTATAAAGTCAAAAATAGTTTTGAAAACCCTGTAAAGGATACACTATTTATAGGGCCCACGGTCAGCTTGTCAGATGTAATGGTTTTCTCATATTGGTCATTAATCTTTGTTTTAGCAATAATTGCAGACCACCATAAATTCTAAATACCCATGGAATTTTGTGGTCTGAAATTATTCTGCAATTTAATGCCCAAGCATTAAAAATAGACCAAGAATTTGAGAATTTGTTTTCTTTTAATCAGTTGCAATGTAAAATGTTTATGAATCTCAGTCTTAAAAAAAAACACTATTTTAATATGATGAAATATTTGGAACACTTTAAAAAGCCATAACAAGGTCTGAATTACATCCTTTATACTGGAATCAAACAAGAAACTTTTTAAAAAGTCAGATTTATCTGCAAAGTTTTACAAGATCATGTTTAAGGTACTTGAAATCACCTTCCAGATGTCTCATTTATAGAATATGACTGGTTCATCCATGAATCACCAACATGTCATTCTGCTTCTGCATTGAAATTTCATGCAAACTAAGGAAATACCAAAGCCCTCTGTTCTCTTGGGTCTTTTATTGTAGGAGCCACTCAGTCCATTACTGCCTTTTGGTAATGAAAGCCAGCATTAAGATAGGCCATGCTTCCAGTGAGGTCGACATCTTAGTAATTAGCCCTAATCATTCTGGAATAGTATATCCTAGGTTTAGGCTTCTTTCCATCTTCCATATTTTATTCATCAATCATGGTTGCTGTCATAACTTGGCAAAAGTCTCTAGAATGCTGCATATTGTTAAAACAATCCTACATTTCCTGAAATAGACACTCTATGTATCTTAGCATGAAGAAGTCTGGAGAAGTTCTTTCTTCTTGAATTAAGTTATATATAAAAAATATTATTTTAACTTAATAATAATCATACATTAAATATCTATGACATACAATTCCTTAAAATGTTTTGATGAATCAACTACTTTTATTGCATATAACTGTTGCAACTAAATTATGAGGAAAATTTCACATTATCTGACAGAAAGCTGATGATATAATGAAGGTATTACTTGTATCAAAAGCCGTTTAATTCAGTGTTTTCGATTCAGAACTTATGATAAACAGCTGAGCAGATGTTTTATAGCCTTCTGGAGATTCTTAATAGTTGTTATTAATTAATTTTCATATTTCCCTTATTTTACAAATAAAACATAAAGCACTCAAATTATTTGAAATGATCTTCATACATATTTGGGTAAGAGGAGCTTTCTTGTTACAAATGCAAAGCTTAGAGGGTCACTCATATCACAAATCACATTTACTATATTTATTAAAGAAGAAAATGGATGCCTGTCAGTGACATTCCACAATCTGTAACTAATACTCTTTAAACCCCAAGGAAGTACTTCTCTCCATCTCTTGTTCTCTGTCCTCAAAAAAAGGTGATTATGTCTTATTGCTCTCAATGTTATAAAGGTTTATGGGTTTGTCTCTGCTTGGGGCAGAAACAGACACAGCTCATACCAAAGAAGTCATATGTGTTGATGTTGGAAAATACAACATAGTTTATCTGTTAGCTTGACTTATAACTTTTATATGTTTAGTTTAGATTTGTATTCTTACCTCAGTCCTCACTTTCATATATCTGACTCCTCCTCTCTTGCTAATTTCTTCTCCTAGCACCTGTCTCCGTAGACACGTTAGTCATTCTGAAACACTTGTCATTTTCTAAAACACCCTTATTTCTCACATTTCTCACTGTTTTTTTCCCTTTTTGGAATCTCTCTTCCTTTCTGGTCTCCTAGATGAAATTTTTTCATGTTTAAGATTGTATTCAAGTATTAACACCTCGTTGAAATTTTCTCAAGCTTCCCAAACTTCAACATAAATTGATGTAAAATAACACTTAAAATATAAAATGCTAAAATTAAGTCCTAAGATGTTAAGTGACTATATATATATATATATACGTATACATATATATACACATGTACATATATATACAATATATACACATATACATATATATATGCATACTGCCTAAATATAGTAAGAGTTTGATATGCTTGTTATTGTTTTCATTATTTGTTCTTCATGTTAAACTTAATTATCCTCTCCTTACCCTCACCTCACCTCCCACCACACTAGATTAGCTAACTCTATTAGTATATGTTTCCATAACCTGCTGTACTCCCAGGTTAGCCATAATGCCGCTTGACTTATATTTGTCTTTTTGTGTATATCTCATCTGTTCTTGTGAGCCAAGCATCCAGCATTAAACTGAACTAACAAATTAGTTTCAGAGGGGAAATAAGAGACGATCTTTGGGGAGACATGTGAGGATCTGGAATATAGAAGTAGGTATGAAGACGACGAATAACATTAAGGAATTTTAAGAGAAATTTATAAAACTATAAAGAACATAAAATAAACATTTAGAAAAGTAAAAGAAGCGGCATTTGAAGCATTTACTTAGAAATGCTCCCAAGGAATTATTCATCTGAAAATGGTAGATAATTGTTAAATTAATGAGTTTACTCCCTCCCCAACATTTTACTCCAGTTCCATTAGAAGTATTCAACTGCTTTACATCAACTGCCAAGATATTTGTAAAAGTTAATAAGTTTTGTTTATATCTTCTTTAAGACAAAAACTCTAGGTTAAACCTGAGTTAATTCTTTTTATTGTCATCACATGGCATATAATAGGTTCTTAATGAATAATGTCTTAATATTTGCCTTAAGAAAAATAACATAATTGTTAAAATATACATTAAGAAAATATTTGCCTTAAGAAAAATAACAATTGTTAAAATATGCATAAATATTATCACTTCTGGAAAAAGAAGTTTGCTATAAAAATTATAATGGGAGTTTAAGAAACTAGTTTTACCCTGATCAGCTCTCATATGCATTTACAATATTGTGGCTTTGGTTGACATCATGTCTTAAGAAATACTATCTCTTGATAGCATAGAGACATGATATAGTTTTATGACAACATACCAATAAACAAGATAGGTAGTAACCAACACAATCTGGTTTCTTTGGATTGGTGTTATAGATTAATTTTTTTCATTGAGTTATAGGGAATACTATATATATATATATATATATATATATATATATATATATATATATTTCTTTTTTTTTTTTTTTACAACAGAATCTCTCTTTTAAAAAATACTTTTTTTGGATTCCAGAAAAATGTTGTAATATATTGAATAAAAGGACAATTATAACTTCTGAATTTCAGTAAAAGAATTCCTACTTCTATATTCCTACTTCTCTCTTTTATACTTTATCACCCCAACTTATGAAATATAAAAGAAAAATTATATTAATTTTCAAATTTCCTCCTTCCATTAAATTTAGTTATAATTGAGCAACTATATTAAAAATAAAGAAATGTGTTTCCTCCAATTAAAAAATACTTACTCTTATACTGTAGGTCTGGCAAAAATTAGCAGTAAAAACACAGGAAGGAAATAAACATCTTAAGTAGAAATTACTTTAAGTCAAGACTTCTGAAGTCAGTTATGCTGAATAAGTATTCTTTGTGAGGTGATAGATCTATATACCATGTTTCCCTGCTATTATACTGTATTATAATATAATATAATATAATATAATATAATATAATATAATATAATATAATATAAATTATATTATATTATTATATTAAATACTTGGTCATTTAGTAAAATAAGATTGGGTCTTATATTAATTTTTGCTCCAAAATATGCATTAGAGCTGATGGTCCGCCTAGATCTTATTTTCGGGGAAACATGCTAAGTAATAGGACAAAACCGTAAAGGACAGGTGAAATAACTGTATTACAAGAAACCTAACAGCTTTAAAAAAGAAAGTATTTTCTTTAGAAACTCATTATCCTGAATAAAATACAAATTGTATTAGAAGGTACTTTCATCCTAGTTGAAAATTGTTTCAGAAACTCTCTGTAAAGCACTAGGTGAGGTAAGCAAATTTAAGTGCTTTAACCCTACAATTATATTTCAACTCTCTTGCTCCCACATTTCAATAAGATATCCTATAGAACATAGCTGTATGGCTAGCACACATAACATAATTCATATATGTGATACAACTAGTCTAAGAAAGGTTGATACATTAAACAGTAAAGGAATTAAAATTTTAAACCATGTTAAAGGATGTGGTAGAAAAAACATCTGGAGAAGAACAGGTTGATTTAAATAGTCCTGAGTGGTTTCAGGAATGGAAGGTCATATTAAACTAACCTCCAAAAGAACTCTGAGAATATTATCGCCAAAATAGGCAAAGCAATTCAGGGATGTAACACATTTGGATTTTCAAGGATCGCATGAAAACTCTGGAGCTTAAAGAATCAGTCTAGCAATGTGTTATTCTTCGTTTTTATCCTTTCCATTTTTTTTCAAAAATGGCTATTTGGCTTATTTTAGAAATGCACATTAATAGGCAAAAGCATGTATATTCATTTAGAGAATATTTATTGTGCCTACTATGAGCCAATCAGGTACTGAGATTACAATGACAAGTGATGTGTTTTCATCCTTGAGAGTCTAGTCTGAGAACTAGGAAATTATCTCGACCATACAATAGACAGACACTTACCCAGCCTGAGGTTCTATGTGATCTGCTTGAAAGGGTTAAGGGCAATTTGGATTTTAAAATTAAGGATGATGATGATCCCCATTCCCATCCAATAGTGACAAAATGTATATGGAGACATATGGTTTTCTATAGAAGCACTTTGTAGAAATAGAAGAGATGTGAAATTACAGAATCTTAAAGCAAAAAACATCATATGTAGAGTCCTTTAATTATTTCTAAAGTGACTTCAGCTATCTTAAAATAAGCTTAAACCCTATTGAATAGACAAATCCTTTAATCAGATCGGTGACTGCAATTATGACTTGTCTCGGCCACCAGTTTCATGTGTCATCATGAAGCTGTAGAGCTAGACAGAATCACAGAAAACTCCTGTTCAGAGTCTTGAAGTGTATTTTATAATGCAAAAAGAAAATATTTTTATGGCCAAAGTCTAGAAATCAAGAGACTATGTGAAGTTAAACAGATTTTTCTCCTGCAAGAATTCTCAGTGAATTTACTCTACCATGTGTATTGTATTTTCCACAAAAAGATAGTTTATTACAGCATTCCCAAAAATTTGACTATAATTTAATTTGATTTTTTTTTTTTTTTTAGAAAATGTGGCCTTAGCTCAACTCTCTTACTTCGTAAAGATAAAATTAAGATTAAGTGACTTAAGACAAAAATCAGTTATAGTGAATCAAGACTAGGAATCTACCTTTTAGATTTTTTAATCTACCACTCGTTCTTCTAAACAATGGTCTTCAGTTTGTATACATACACCTCTGGGAGCACATAAAGATTTCCCAGACATAGATAGGCACAGATAGTTTTAAGGGAATCTAGTTCTATATCTGTTTCTTTATAAAAATACTTTTATTAAAATACAAAATATAGCTAACATACCATATTATATTAGTTTCAGGTATACAAAATTGTTATTCAACATTTATATACCTAAAAATTGATCACCATGGTTAAGTCCAGCAACCATCTGACACTGTATCATGCTAGGTATCAAAATGTTATTGATTATATTCCCTGTGCTGTACATTATATTCCCATGACTTAATTGTTTTATACCTGGAAATTTGAACCTTTTATTTCCCTTCACCTTTTCCCTCCCTTTTTAATATTTTTTCAATTACAGTTGACATTCAATATTATTTTATATTGATTTCAGGTGTACAGCATAGTGGTTAGACAGTTAATAATTTAAGAAGTGATTCCCCTGACTAGTTTAGTACCCACCTGGCACTATAAATAGTTATTACCATATTATTGATTATATTCCCTATGCTTTACTTTACATCCCCATGATTATTTTGTATCTACCAACTTATACTTATTAATGCCTTTAACTTTTTCATCTTACTCTCAATCCCCTTTCCATCTATCACCCCAATAAATCTAGTACCCACTTGACGGCATACATAGCTATTATAATATTATTGACTATATTCCTTACGCTATACCTTACATCCCCATGACTATTGTGTAACAACTCATTTGTATTTCTTAATTTCTTCCCCTTTTCATTCCACTCCAACCCCCTCCTGTCTGGCAACCATCAAAATGTCCTCTGCATCTGTGAATTTATTCTATTTTGTTTGTTTGTTTTGTTCTTTAGATTCTACAAATAAGCAAAATCACATTGTACTCATCTTTGTCTGTACTTCATTTAGCACAATATTTTCTAGGTCCATCCCTGCCGCCTCAGACGGCAAGAACCCATTCCCTTTTACAGCCAAGCAATATTCCATTATATATATGTACCACCTTTTCTTTATCGATTCTTCCATTGATGGATACCCAGGCTGCCTCCACATCTTGGCCATTGTAAACAATGCTGCAACGAGCATACAAATGCACATGTTCCTTCAAAATAGCATTTGGGTTTCTTCAGATAAATACCCTGAAGTGGGATTAGTGATTTCTTCTTTGTCTCTTGTTATATATATATATATAGCCTTTGTTTTAAAGTCTACTTTGTCTGGTATAAGCATTGCTATACCAGCTTTTTGTTGTGGTGGTGGTTGTTTCTATTTTCATGAAGTATCTTTTTTTCTTCCTTTTACTTTCAGTCTGTGTGTGTCTTTTAATCTGAAGTGAGTCTCTTGTAGGCAGTGTATGTTTTCTTATCCTTTCAGCCATCCTATGTTTTGATTGAAGCATTTAATCCACTTATGTTGAAAGTAATTGTTGATAGATAGGTAGTTATTGCCACTTTATTATTCATATTTTTTTCATTTTATTATTATTATTTTTGTCTTAAAGGAGTCCCTCTAAGATTCTTTGTACTACTGGTTTGGTGTTGATGAACTCCTTTAGATTTTTCTTGTCTGGGAAGCTCTTTATCTGTCCTTCGATTCAAAATGATAGCTTTCCTAGGTAGAGCAATTTTGGTTGTAGGTCCTTGCTTTTCATTGCTTTGAATATTTCCTGCTAATCCCCTCTTGCCTGCAAAGTTTCTGTTGAGAAATCAGCTGGTAGTCTTATTGGATCTTTCTTGTATGTAACTAACTGCTTTTCTCCTGCTGCTTTTAAGAGTCTCTCTTTGTCTTTAACCTTTGGAATTTTAATTATGATGTGTCTCAGCACATCATAATTAGATTCATCTTGTTTGGGACTCTCTTCCTGGCATTTCCTGGGCTTATATGTCTATTTCCATCACCAGGTTGGGGAAACTTTCCACCATTATTTTTTAAATAGGTTTCCATTTTCTTGTTCTCTCTCTTCTCCTAGTACCCCAATAATGTGAATGTTGATATGCTTGATGTTGTCCCAAAGGCACCTTAAACTATCCTTATTTTTGGATTCTTTTTTCTTTTTGCTGTTCTCATTGGGAGTTTTTCTGCTACCTTAACTTCGAAATCATTGATTTGATTCTCTGCTTCATCTAATTTTTTGTTGATTCCCTCTAATGTAGTCTTCATTCAGTTATTATATTCTTCATTTCTGACTGGTTCCTTTTTATGTTTTCTATCTCCATTTTTTTAGTTTCCTGTCTTTGTTGAAGTTCTCACTGAGATAATTTAGTATCCTTGTAACCAGAGTTTTGAACTCTGCATCTGGTAGATTGCTTGTTTCTATTTTGTTTAGTTCTTTTTCTGGATATTTGTTCTGTACTTTCATTTGAGATATGTTTTTTTGTCTTCCCATTTTGGCTGCCTTCCTGCACTTGTTTCTATGTATTAGGGCTGCTATGTCTCCTGGTCTTAGCAGAGTGGCCTTATGTAGTAGACGTGCTGTGGGGCTCAGTGGTGCAGTCTCCCTGATCACCTGAGCCGGTTGATCAGGATGTGTCCCTTATGTGGGCTATGTGTGCCTTCTGTTGTAGTTTAGCCTTGGTTGCTGTTTACACGTCAATGAGAGGAATTGAGCCTTGGTCTGATTGGTTATAAGGACTGACTGTAATTACAGTGGAGAAGCTGTTGTGCAGGGGCTATCTCTATGGAGCAGGATTTGCTTTAGCAGGGCTCTGGTGCCTGCCCAGTCTGCACTTTGGGTGTGTTGTCCTTGGAGGTGGCTGGGTGATGCTCCGGCTGCATCTGAAGCTGGCCACCAGACATGTCAGTCCCAGGGCCTCCTGGGAGAGGACCTGATGCAGACCAAGTTCAGCTGCAGACTTCACACTGCCTGGGACCACCTGGCATGTGTCACAAAACAATTTGCTGAAGGCTACCACTGGCACTGGGCTTGTAGGTGCCTTGAGAGACTAAGCCAAGAACCGAGTACAGCTATTGGTAGTACCAGGTTTAGGACTGCTCAGCCAGTGGTACAGGACATGCCCTGCCAGGTGCTGCTTATTTCCTAAAATATCTTAAAGGATATTTTAGGAAAGTCTGCAGCATGATCCAAGGCAGGCCATTTATATGGAAAAGCCACAGAACGTGGCTTAGGTGGTGTGTGGTCTCAGGGTGGGGCAAGTGAAAGGTGTTAGCTCATTTGATGAAGAGTCAGATTTGGCATCTGTGTGAGTCTGCATGCTGGTAGAGGGAGGTCTGAAAGTAACAATGGCTTCTGCTAACTCCCCCATCAGGAAGAAAGCTGCACCTCTAGCTCTTGCCCTGAATAAGACAACTCCATTCCTCCCTGTATGTTCCTGGAGACTTTCCAACTGCTGCCACAGCACTGGAGCTCAGAGTGAGTGAGTCCTTCAGTAGGTAAGTCCATGAGCGGGCCCTTTAGAAGAAGCACCTAGGACTTATGCCACCATCCATCTCACTCAGTCACAATCTTTGCTCGTTTTCACAGCCAGAAATTGTGAGGACTTCTCTCCCCAGTACTGAAACCCTGGGCTGGCAAGCTTGTTGTGAGGCTGGGACCCCTTGCTTCCCCAGGGTGGACCTCCTCAGCTGAGATACCCCTTCTGACTTTTAATGGTCACACATGGGTGAGGGACTAGACTGTTCCGCATCTCTGCCCCTCCTACCAATCTCGAGGTGGCTTCTTCTGCATGTCCTTAGTTGTAAGGCTTCAGTTCAGCTAGACTTCAGGTGATTCTCAATGACGGTTGTTCTGTAGTTTAGTTGTAATTTTGATGTGGTCATGAAAGGAGGCAAGCACAGCATTTACCTACTCCTCCATCTTGACCAGATCCTCCGTATGTTTCTTAAAATTGATTTGCCTAAGAACAAGTCTGTGGGTTGATCATGGAAGCAAGGTTGCTTTTTGCTTGTGTACATCCCCTTCCATGATGGCTTTTTATTTGGTAGATTGGAGGAAACAATTTACTTTTATGGAAAAGCAGTATGTTTTTAAGGAATTTAGCTGGCAGTAATTGTCATAGAATTAGGTATAGGAATAGTAAACTAAAAGCTTATTACTTCAGCTTACAGAATGTTGGTCTCATTAATGTAATAGTCAACAACACTCACAGGACATTAACATATTTACATTTTGATAGCATTAGCCACTTATGTACCATTGATTGCTAATTATCAATGAAGTAACTTTTATAAATCATTACATTACAAATTAAACACCCATTAGCTTTTCTGCATATATACTATACCTTTCCACCTATTATTTTAGATGAATATTTGTGCACATTTGGGGAGGAATGGTGTCGTGTGGGAGACCCTGCTCACTGCACCTTTTGTCATGCAGGGCGGCCTGCGGGGCCTCCTGTCATGCTCCCCACATAAGAACGCAGGATACGGTGAGGCCAAAAAGGAACACCCATGGAGCCATAGGTAGGGGAGTCATACCACTATATTCTCGCCAGCGGCATCCACCTCTCTGCAATCCGCTCTTGCTAGCCCCCATTTTCTGCTAGCGTAGCCACGGCAGTTATATTAGTGGCCAATGGCTCACTGGTTATAGCTGACAGCCAACTAGCCACAGCTGATGGCCATCCAATCACAGTTGGTGGCCACTTACTACCTGAGCCAGCACCGTTCTATGTGAGGCTGAGAGCCTGGAAACTGCTTTCTGGGGTCTGTCCCCACAAACGGTATGGAGTAAAATTGTATAGGAATGAGCAGGTGCCTTTAGTTTTATTTGTAACATGTTAATTTTTTAATAATAAAGGACTCAATTATAGTGAGTTTATTTTTGTTACATATTAATGATGAGTATAGGACTTTAGTTGTATTGTCCTCTGAACTTTCTGTAGATTTAAAATATTTTACGATGTTAAAAAAAAAAGTTTACTGGAAAGACAGCGGCATATCAGACAACTATAGTTCTAGGTAGCTGGAACAAAGATGGGGGAAGAGGGACAGATGGCAGAAGGAGAGAAGAGAAAGACAATGGCCAGGAATAAAGTATCAATGTATGTGTGGCTATTTTATAAAAGGTTATTTAGGACATGCATCGTAGAGCAGTGTTTCTCAAACCTCTTCAGGCATAAGAATCATGCAGGGATTTATTTTAAATGCGAATTCCGATTCTGTTTATCTGGGAGATTATTATACCCTGGTAAGACTCTACCAGGTGACGCCCGTTCTCCTGGTGCTAGAGCACTGCTAACAAGGTCCTATGGAGCAGGATCTCACAGTTGGCTGCATACTGGAATTACTGGAGAGTTAGAGAATATGCTGATGTTTGGGTCCAACACCCAAAGATTCTAATTTGATTGGAACTGGGTGTGGTCTGGCCGCCAACTGGTATTTCAAAAAGTGGTTTTAAAGTGCAGCAAGATTTAAGAACCGCTGTAGCGGATCCAGGCCAGGTGCTTTCCTGATACATTGCATTTTCTGAGGAGCTCCTTGTGATATCAGCTGTCTGCAGTCTCCTTCTATGGGGTTCTAGGGCAGAGGTCACTGGGCTGTACCAATTGAGGCTGCTGCTCAGGTGAGGCCAGGTGTCAGGGATTAGGACCCAAATGCAGACATAGGCTGGCACCTGACAGGCATGCTCTTTACTGACTGAGGCCTGGGTGGTCAATTACTGCAACAACCTGAATCACTGTTATTTGCAATGCAAAAGTAGGGAAAATGTGTGCATGCTTCTGAGGAGGAAGCTGTCAGAGATGTTGCTGACTTGCCAGAACTGTTGCCAGACTAGGAGATCAATTATTTAATTATTTAATTCATTTATTATTTTCAAAATTTATCAAAGGGCTGATATGTGTAAGACACACAATCTAGTGGTGGAGAAGATAGATTTTTCCCAGCCTGGTAAGGCTTTATTCTATCAGTTATGACAGACAGTAAACAAAGTATTACACATTTGTGAGTTTATTTATGAAGTGGTAATTGTTATATGCATATTCTTGGTACTAAAAGCATGAGTAGTAGGGGTCTGAGGGAAAGACTTGTCTGAAAAAGTGATAGATGAGCTGAGACTTGAAGGATGAGTAGTAATCAGCTAGGAGAACTGGGTAGGAGGCGGGGTGGGGGGGAAGCGGCTGTTGAATACCTAGTGTTATTCTATTTCTCAGGGGAATTTTCAGCTGCTTAAACAATTTCCTTTCTCCTTCTTCCTCGGGTATTTTTACACAAAACCTTTAGTAACTGTATTATCCTGAATGTTTCACTGTGCTTGATTTTCTGCTTTTTTTAAAATCCAATCTGAAAAAGCCAATCCACATTAGCTAATGGTTTCAGACAAGATAAAATGATGAGCCACAGTAAGAAACATGAACCAAGGGTGGTAGTGTCACAGTCTGAGGTATGCTTCATTCTGGTTGCAGTGTGGATAATTGTTAAGAATGGAGTTGGAGTGGAAGGAAGGAAGGAAGAAAGGCAGTAAGGATGTGGGAAGACTCTAGAAATTGTGAGGCCAACTTGAAGACAGGTATGTTCGATCCAGTGAAATACGATAGTGTCCTACACCCGGGGCTTTGAGAAGAGACAGAAGAGAAGCAGCAGTTAGGAGAGGTGTCATAACAGGATTCTGTGACTGACTTATGTGGTGGGGAAAGGAACGACAATGGTTGATTCCTGGGATTCAAACTCCTTGGTTTATTTCTGGGTGTCGCTCTGTGTTTCATGAGCTTCTAACTTCAAAACCACAATTTCTTGGTCATACTCCAGTTACCCAATTTCCGTTATTGTCTTATTACTTTTAATATCTAATAATTTTAGACTTTTGGTGGCATGTGTACCTTCAAATACTTAGTGGCGGTAGAAGAAAGTATAGGAAATCAAATTATTCATTTAAAAAATGTCCATTTATGAGAAATGGAATATTATGTAAGTAGAAATAGGTAGCTGGCCATTCCTTTTCTTTTTAGTATTTGGATGTTATATTTCTTTTTAGATTTTTAAAATTTATTGAGGTGACAGTGGTTATTAAAATTACATCGGGTTCAAGTGTACAATTCTACAATATATCATCTATGTATCACATTGTGTGCTCATCACCCAGAGTCAGTTCTCCTTCCATCACCATATATATGACCCTCTGTAGCCTTTTACCTGCTGGTAACCACTAAACTGTTGTCTGTGTCTATGAGTTTTTATTTCTTTGTTTCTTTGTCTTGTTCCTTTGTTGATTTTAGTTTTATATCCCACTTATGAGTGAAGTCATATGGTTCTCAACTGGGCATTTCTTATCAATTCCTTTTGCTTTGTGTACCTAGGAAGATGTTCCTGAGTCACCAGGACATGGCAAAGCTGATTGTGAGATATAGTTTTATGCTGGGGCCTAGAGAGGGTTGGAATTGCCCAATAGAAGGAAAAAAATAGTACCGACCCTGAGAAGGATTTAATCAAAATTAAAATTTGGAACTCAACCATAAATTTCCAAAAATATTAATGAAATAGCATGACAATCTTATATGGAATTTGTCTTTACTGTGGTTAGTCATTTTGTTCATATATACTAGTCAAGTATAAAATAGATACCTAGATATATTTTCCCTTGAGACAGTGAAATACTTAGAAATGATGACCTACTTACTTTCATTAAAAGGTTGGCAGAAACCATATTTGCAGTTTTCAATTCCCACTCCAAACAATTTCCATTCCAAAATTCATTTTTATCTTTAGCACACTTCTTCTGGGCAATATACGTAATCAGTGAGAAATAAGGAGGAGGAACATAAATACATTTCAGAATTTTTTGTTAGAATTCAGTATTTTTTTAAGGTATACTTTTAAAAAAAATCAATATGTATGTAGTAGGGAGAGGTGATTTAGCGATCATTGGAAATACTACAGGTCTCACACAAATGTATTAGTGCTATTATTAATATTATGACTATTATATATATTGTAATATTATTGCATATGTCCTAACAGGAAATCAAAATCTGAAGCTAATTCAGAGTATAGTTTTGTTCACTAACAGCATTGTCCTAATCCAAGATTAGAAAATTTGATAAAAAATATTTTTCATCTAAAAATATGAAGAGAAAAGAGGAAAACAAAATAAATTTTATGTAGAGGCATGCATTTTTACTTAGATTGTTTAACAAGTTTGGTGCATGCATTTTAGCAAAGGAAAGGACAGAACTCGACCTCTGCTAGCTAGAACAAAGACTGGCATTATGAGATTTACTCTTCTGGCATTTATATTTTATTGACATGAAAAGTTTGATTATCTTTCTAAAATTGGGAGATCAGAAAAAATATAAAGATGGTGGAAATATTGAGATAGTAGGGCCCAATGAGTTCATGTGTTTTAATTACTTGATTTTTTCATTTGAGGAAGTAAATTGTATGTTTATAGTTATATGTTATTCAAAGTATTTTTACATATTTAATTTAGTAGCACTTTGGAAAATCTTATTGTGTAGGTAGGATGCAAATGCAAAATGTAAGAAACAGAAAAGTAAAATCTTTATTAAGAATTAGATAATTCATAAAGGAGGAGCCACTCTTAAAAGGATTTCAGTCTTTAGGTTCCCTATTACTCCAGAATTGTAATGATGATGGTGACTACACCTACCCTGTATTGGGCAATAAACTCTGATCATATTATGTCATTTAATACTTAATCCCACCCCTAGAAATGGGTGTTGATCTTTCCATTATGTTATAAGAAATGAAAATGAAGGAGCTGATGTAATACAACTCAAGTTTGGGAAGGGAGTTCATGATTTTTCCTTTTGAGATTTATAGGCTCTGAGAAACCTTTTAACTTTTCTTGTTTGTATTTAGCTTAACTGAACCACATTTTATAGAGAACTATGGCAATCACTTTTGATTATTCTTTAGGTCACATTATCAAAGCTTGCACTGAGGCACATCTGTATAATAGTAGCTGAGAGAAGGAAGGAAGATGCTTGATCAGATAACATGGTACGAGAATTTGTTGAAATATAACAAGTGGACCCCTTTTAATACTTCTCAGTTACATTTAGCATTAGGCAGTCCAATTAATTTTGATCCATTCTTCTCTTCATTCAGGATGAATTTTTATTCTTGTTCTTATAATATTAGTTGTTATCACTATATTTATAGAGAGGAGGGACTTGCAGAATACACAGTGGCTTTCACCTCCAGGTAATTTCAAAATTATAACGTCTTAGCTTTGAGAATGCTATCATAAAAAGGGAACAGACAAAAACAAAACAAAACAAACAAGCCAAAAGAGCATTGCAAACAGCAGAAATTAGTTTAATGACATATAGCCTTATTAGAAAAGGGTCTAACAAGTTTGATGCATGGAATTTAGCCGCAGAAAAGACAAGGGGCAGCCTCTACTAGCGAGAACAAAGGCTGACATTGTGAGATTTCGGTGGCATAATATACAGGCTTCAAATGAGAGTTCTGGTCAGTGTGACATGAAGGAAGTGCTTCATTAGCTATCATAGTGCATACCTCTCAGGCTTGTACCATGGGGCAGCGTGCAGCAAGGGCATGGGCGCAAAGAATGAGCTATTCACTCAGGTTTCATAATCTTGCTCTGTTTCAGCCTCCTGGGTTGACAGCTTTCAAGTTAAGCATGGAAGACTCTAAAGAAACAGTCTTACATTCTTCAGTGATAGAGTTTGTTTTTGGAAAATGCCTATCTAAAATAAGGAGATAAAATAAGTTGAGCCTGTGAGCTCAATTTATTACATTAGATGTCTCTCCAGAGCATAGTGATATTTTTTGATTACATTGAACACTTCAATAAAATAGTTCTACAGAAAGGTTGTTCTCAAATAAGATTATGTGTAATTTCTATGTCATTCAACCTTATTCAATCATATGAATATTCATTTTACAGTGAAAGCTTACTTTGTAAGTAGGAAAATTACAGCAAAATGCTTTGCAAAGATACTGAGTAGAAGAAAAATAGTTCTATGTAGTAGTTTTCAGGAAAACCACCGTGAATTTCAACCTTTTCCCTTGTCATCCAGAGCCACAGTCATCTGCCTCACAAGGAGAATACAAAACTATGTATCACAAATTCAAATTAATGGCAACATTTCTGAATTCATTTTATACTTCCTCTGTGGTTTGATGAGAAATACATTATATTTAGGTTCTGATTTATTTTAATTTCCTAAATGCCAAGGTCCCATAGGCTCAGGGACCTAACTGCATAACATTGCATAAAGATGCTGAGAATGGTAGATTCTAAATTTGAACTACAATAAAGAAAAAGTAAATAAAGCAATTATCAATTATTCCAGTCCTGGAAAAACCTAGATTATGTTGTTACGATAGAATTTTCAAGGCAGAATAACAAAAGAGACCACAAAATTCAAATTCATATTTAACATTATTTGTGATGAAGAATATCACCATTGAGCTCTTACATATATGGGAGATATTTATTTCTAAAATAACTGAATAGCTTGTATGACCTACACTTGTTTGGAATTTCACCAGATACTCAGATGGAGCAGTGAAATCATTGCATAGTGACTAAAAATATTAAAAATCCTAAAATACAGCAAACAAAATTTCTAAAATAACTGTTTAAAATTTAAACTCTAAGTTTTACTTATTTTCCAATAAGAAAAATAATTTCTTATTTAAAGCACTAGATGTGAGCAATCATTTTATAGGCTGGCCAGTCAAGTTTGTGATAGCATCAAAGAATATAAATTGCATTCTCTCTCTTTTTTTTTTTTTAAACAAAGCAGAGCACATATTTTTTTTCCCTTTAAATTAAAGTTAATTGGGGTGACAATTGTTAGTAAAGTTACATAGATTTCAGGTGTACAATTCAGTAATACATCATCTATATCTCACATTGTGTGTTCACCACCCTGAGTCAGTTCTCCTTCTATCACCATATATTAGACCCCGTTTACCCTCTCCTAGAGCCCCGCTGCCTCTCCCTCCTTACCTTCTGGTAACCCCTAAACTATTGTCTATGCCTATGAGTTTTTGTTCTTTCAGTTGTTTGTCTTATTCTTTTGTTGTTTTCAGTTTATATATCATACATCAGTGAAATCATATGGTTCTCTACTCTTTCTGTCTGACTTATTTTCCTTAGCATTATAATCTCAAGATCCATCCATGTTGTCACAATTGGTCCTATGTCATCTTTTCTTATGGCCAAATAGTATTCCATTGTGTATATATACCACAATTTCTTTATCCATTCATCTATCGAAGGGCATTTTGGTTGTTTCCATGTCTTGACCACCGTAAATAAAGCTGCAATGAACATTGGAGCACACTAGTCTTTATGGATAAATGTTTTCAGATTTTTGGGGTAGATACCCAGGAAAGGGATTGCTAGGTCTTATGGTAATTCTGTTTGTGATTTTTTGAGGAACCTCCACACTGCCTTCCATAGCGACTGCACCAGTCTGCATTCCCACCAACAGTGTATGAGCGTTCCTTTTTCTCCACAGCCTCTCCAATACTTCTTACTATTTGTTTTATTGCTGATAACCATTCTAATTGGTCTAAGGTGATATCTCATTGTGGTTTTTATTTGCATTTCTCTGATGATTAGTGATGTTGAACATTTTTTCATATGTCTATTTGCCATTTGTATGTCCTCTTTGGAGAAATGTCTCTTCAGGTCGTCTGCCCATTATTCAATTGGGTTGTTTGTTTTGTTGTTGTTAAGTTGTATTAGTTCCTTGTATATTTTGAATATTAGCTAAAAGTGCCCAGCAGCCTTCATCTAAAACAAAGGTACTTCTTAATTGACATACAAATAAAGTCAACATTACTTCCTAGAACGTGTCTCTAGATACACATATAGTAAAACAGCTTCTGTTTTCTTAAGTCCCTTTATTAAATAACTCTGTTTTTCTCTTTTATTTTAACTTAGTAATTCACAAGCAGTGTGAATTACTGTATGATCCTATCCTAGAGGCAGCCCATCCTAGATGCAGACTAATTAACCTTTTATCAGTTTTTCATAAAAACACATGTTCATATTCCTCTCACAGATTTTTATGGTGAAGTCCTAGCCCCAGTACCTCAGAATGTGACTTTTTTTGGAGATAGGGGTCTTTACAGAGGCAATCAAGTTAAAATGAGGTCATTTTATTATGATTGGACACTGATATGGCTGTTATCCTTATAAAATGGTAATATTTGGACACTGAGAAACACATATAGGGAGAGTACCCTATGAACATGGACATGACCATCTGTAAGTCAAGGAGAGAGGCCTGGAATGTATGCTTCCCCCACTGCCCTCGGAAAGAACCCATGCCAATGTCTTGATTTCAGACTTCTAGCTTCCAGACTGTGGAATAATTTCTGTTGTTTAAGCCACTCAGTTTATGGCAACTCTGGCAAATTAATATAGCACACAACAAAAAAGAATGTTCCATGTCTGGTAATTTCCTTTAAAAAAAAGAATAACTGAGATTATGCTCATTTTTCTTAATTGTAAGAAAATTGTTTATTAAAATTATGACATTCAGAATCTCTAGGCTTAAACTGTATTGTTATTTTATATTCTAACAGTTCTGTGTAAATCAATTTGTCTATAAGTATTTAGAAAAAGTTTCGATAAATATCACTTACTTAGAAATTATTTAAAAAACATAAAAACACTACTTTTGCAGGATTTAATTTTATTTAAACTTAAGTTTTCAAAACACAAATTTGGGTAAAGTGAATAATACTCTGCTAATATTAAAAGAAAATAGATGAAACAATATTTAAAATCTACAATTAGAGAGTTTGTTCTCTTAATTTATGAATTTCTTCAACATTTCATCTATCTACCAGAGCTTTGCTATAATAGCCTATTAAAGGACAAGTTCATATCATACAAATCATTTGGACATTTTTTTCTAAGTTTAAAAACATTTCTAAACTACAAGTTTTATATATGTTTTACAAATCTGAGCAAAGACAAAGTTACTCTAAGCAATAAAATTTACTAAATTAGCAGGCTATAAATAAAAATACACAACTCTGTAGCATTCCAGTTTACAAATAACATCCAGTAGAAAAAAGCAACCTCATTTACAATCACGAAAATAAAAGTATATGAAATACAACAAAATATCATTCATAAACTCAAAAAGACATAGACCGAACCAAACTGAGCACAACTACCTAAAGGGTGCCAGAGTGTCCTTGAACACTTGGAAAGACGTACCATATTTCTGGATTGGAGGACCCAATTAAAGAGAAAATCCTCAATGGTTATAAATTTTGTGCATTTTAATGAGGTATCATTATGTCCTTTACTTTTATCCTGAAGCAAGACAAGTTGGTTATAAAGTTCATTTGGAAAAATAAATACATCAGAACATCTAGAAATTCCTGAAAATGAAAGAGAGGGGTCTGGCTCTATGGGATGTTAAAACATATTATAGAGTTTATTAAAACAATACAGTATTGGTATGTAAGTAAAAAGACAGACCAATATACTCGAATTGAAATTACAGAGTAAAAAAAAAAAAAAAATGCATGTAGAAATTTATAATAATAAAGTAAGCATCTAAAGACAGTGGGGTAACAAAGAAGATTTCATTTTTAAGTATTGTTGGGATCACTGTATAGCCGTATGGAAAAACGTAAAAGCAAACTCATTTTCATACTATAGTAGAGAGGAAGCTATAAAAGGATCAGAGTTTTAAAGCAAGGGAATAAAAAGAATCACAAGCTCTATAAGAAAGAATGGGTGAGTTTATTTATAACATGAGAGTAGAAAAAATTTTTCTAGATGTGACTAAGAATCCAAGAACAATAAGGAAAAAGGTTAATAAATTTGCTATATGAAATTAAAAAAAAAATCTTTTGCCTGGCAAACAGCATAAGCATATAAAAAGACAACATGGGAAAATCATTTGGATCTTATATCACAGACAAATGTGATATAATTTCAAGTGTGTTTTTTGAATTGAGAACACTAAAACAACAATCCCATGGAAAAATGGGTAAAATAAGTAAATAGACAGTAAACATAAAAATCAATGTAAATGCCTCTTGTAAATATGAAATGGTTGTTGTTCGATCTCATTCAAAATAAGAGAACTTCACTTTAAAATTATGCTGAGATATAACTTTCCATTCATTAGATTCACAAAAATACATAAATTTGAGTATATATTCTGTAGGCCAGGCTCTTGGAAATAGGGGCTTTCATATAGTGCTAGCAAGAATGCAAAATGTACTCCCTGTATAGATGGGAATTTGGAAATACGTAAAGAAACTATATGCGCCTTTATCCTTTGATCCACTAATCTCACTCCTAGGAGTCTTCTTCTTAGAGATTCCACAAATACAAACAAAAATTTGATTTCTTATAAGAGCAAAATGCTCATCAAAATGTGGCAATTACTGTGGGACATTCCCGGAATGGAATACCATGCATGCAGGCAGACAGAAATGAGGAAGATGTGCATATGCTGATGTCAAGTGCTATCCAGAATATGTATTTAAGAGAAAAAAAAAGTGTAAAGCCATAGGTAGAGTATGCTGAATATCTTTTTTTTTTGTAAGAAAGGATATACAAATGTATATTGATCTATATTTAAAAAAAGAAATTTGGAAGAATAAATCAAAAATTTTAAAATAATGATTTTTCTATTGCGAACATACTGGTAGATACAGAGAAGAAAGCTAAACTTCTTTGCTTGCTCCTTTTTTGTTTATTTGTTTTGTTTTTAAAATTGTTGGTACTTTGTAACAGTTTTGGAGTAAAAGGACCTTGAGCACCCTATCAGCTAAACGCAGTGAATGGACCTTGCTTCAAACACTGTGACTTGCAAAAAGGCACTTTAAAGAATTACTATTATGTTTTAGATATGACAATCATAATAATGCGGTTATGTTTTTTTAAAGGCCTTAATTATTAGCAATAAACTGAAGTACGTATGGGTAAAATAATATTATGTCTTGGATTTTTTAATACTGCAGGAGGGGGTAAAAATTGAGAGGGATAGATATTTCAAAAACCTTAAAACTATACATACAGTTTGACCTATGAATTATAATTTCTAGAATTTACCATTAACAGATAGCTTTGAGTGCATATAAAGATTTAGCTAAAGGAATACTTATTCCAATAATTTTTAGGATTAAAAAATGGGAAACACCTTGAATTTAAGTAATTTTATTAGTTAAATCAAATAATGCAATACAGGCTTAAAATTACGCCAAAAAAAGAATTCTCATAAATTGAATAGAGAAGTGTTCATATTATTGCGAATGAAAAAAGTAACTTAATATAATCTAGGTTCTATTAAGACAAATTATTCAAGGAAACATATTCAAATGTTTGAAAAGTGTTCATAGTGATTATCTTTGGGAGGTCAGAATTCAGATAATTTTAACTTACAATTAATATTTCTGGCTTATCTTTGTCGTTTTACATACCTACAGTAAACATATATTATCTTGCAAAACAATAGCTGTGAAAGTGAAAGGCAGCTATTCATAAGGCAATGACTCCATTTCAAAAAAATTAAAACTGAAGGCACATAGAAAAAAAAAAAGATTGAGATATTTGTGATGTAAAACATTTAAAAAAATAAGGAACAACTACTGCCCTCTAAGTTGAAATCATTTTTTATTATGAGTGATGTAAGATTCTTTACTCCACAAAAATTATTTCTCACAGAAAGATTTCTGATACATTCAACTTAGCCCCTTAGGACAGGAAATAATATTTCACTTGATCCACAGAACCAAGCACCGTGTTATAAAGTTAGTAAAGGGTAGAATATTTTTGAAGGCTCTGTCAACTTAATTTCCCTTATTTATAAACTAGATTTCATCTTGGTACCCCGTACAGTACAATGACTCCAGGAAGGGGTACAGGTCAAATACCACCTTGGCAAGGACAAGTGCTTGCCAGATAGGAAGAATCTGAAAGAGTGTCCTTTACCCTCCAAGGAAAGAGAAGAGAGAAAGGGAATCACACAGGAAGACTAATTTGTTTTGATCTTTTCTCCGGGGTTAAGCCTCATAACTGCAAAGCATATTTGATTGTTCAGGAAAAGGTGAAAGAGCTACTCCTCATTAAGAACTATGAGGAAAGAAATGATGACTGCAGGACAATAAAAGTAGTGCTCTAGTAGGGTATATAGGCAGAGGTACCTGATTCGTGTCTTTCCTTCCTATTCCCTCCTACCCTCACCCCCCCAGGCAGCCCTGGCCAAAATGTGGTCTGTAAATTAGGACTACAAAGTTCCCGGCAGCCCCTAAGAGATGTCAAGATGTTTGAGGTTTCTGGAGGAATAGCTTGCCAGAGGAAGCTGCCTGAGAGATGAAATGCCAAGAGCTGCAGGCTGTGCTGTGTATGGCAGAATTCATTCATCTTTTCCTCTGCCACTCCTTTGCAGGATTTTGAAAGAAACAAAGCCAGCTTCCAGGAGGGAGTCAAAGTACCAGTGGCTGTTAGGATGTAGGCAAGATAACTGGGAGAGGTTTTGACAAGTTCCACTAGCCTTGGACTTGTCAGGACATTGGAAGGAAACTGACTCACTGTGCCTTGGTGGAAAACAGTACAAACCCAAGGACCACCTGCACTATCTGATGGAGACTAGCAAAAGGATCAGCACAAAGTTAGGGCCCTAAACACCAACTATCCCAAAGATAAAGGTTTTCCCTCTATGAAGACACCATCCTAGGAAGGAAGAGATAGTTCCTTTGGGAGTTAAATTTCACATAGACCAAATATTTGCTAAAATGAGACTGACTTAAGTGAGAATGTCTGGAATTTCATTAATTATCAAGTCAATGATTTTCAATAGCTACCAAAATGGGTGAGAACTTGTAAGGAAGATTACATTAATAACAGGAAATAAAAATGCAGCGTTTTCTTTGTACATTTGAGTGTTGATTGAAGAATTTATTTGTTTTAGTTAATTTTAATTTTAGATCATTAATTTTAATTTTGCCGAAAACAATTTCAAGGTTCATAGGTATTTGCTTAATAAAGAGTAAGCAATTATGTAACAAAGTCATTGAGACACTGAAATGTTTCAACTAAATTTCTGGGAAAGCTACAAATATTTCCTCTCTGTCAATCCCTTGGTCTTTCTTTTCCTGATAAAAACAATAAAATGTTTAAAATGTGATGCCATATTTCTTTCCCTGCAAATCTTTATTAAATCTGATCTTAGTATAGTGAGTCTGAGTGGTTTGTATCTATTGGTGTAGTATGAAAAGATTTTAGATAAGATATAAAATTGCGACCCTTCATTCCCTTTTCCCTTTATGCAATCCTGTTTTTTCCCCTCTCACTTGAAACATCCAATTAAAAAAAAAGTGTAATGCATTATTCCTCTCATAGTTCTCTTAACAATCTCTCTTATCAATATGGAATATGTATTTTTCCCAGTCTGCTAATAGAATGGTCTGAGTTTTTGTTTTTTCACATACACATCACTGATAATTTTTATATACAAGGAAGATAGTCAAATATTACCTTTATGTCACGTATAGAAAAGAGAAAACAGGAGTGTGGATTTTAAGTAGAGTCACATTTAAACTTTATGGTGTGATAGAGATGAACGTAGTGTAAGATTTATATGAGGAGAAATAGTTTCTGTGTTTAAATTCAAAGTTTGACCTGTTTGCATGAATCTTATTTGATAATGATAGCATTGTTGAGCTATTTTATTTCCTTGGACAACACATGTTAGAGTGTTACACAGTTCACTGGGTTATTGCAAAGAAGTTGATTAATTATAGGATATCTGCCCCCCTCACCTCCTCACCTGCTTCTAGGATAAAGTTATTTAAAAAAAATATATTTAGCATATCAGCAGATGTGAATATGCTTTACTTAAATTATAGCTCTCTTGCTCATTTCTTTTTTGGAAAAATATGTTTTATAATAAATTATGTGTAAATATTCAGGAAATGAAGAAGGTTTTTGAAAAAAAAAATTAAAAAGAAAACCTTGAGCCCTTGAGATGCTAGGAATTACTTGGAACTATCCACAAATCATCTACCTCTTTTTAAAGACCAACATGATATGATGAAATATAATTTGGTTTAAATAAATGAACTTGGAATATTTTTTTCTTCAATATGAAATTGGCTCATATTTGAGAGATTTTTTTTGAACATTTTGGACGTTTGTTTGCCAAAGTGAACATTTTTGGAATAACATTAAATATATCTGGCCAGACTTGAATAACCACACACACACACACACACACACACACACACACACACACACGAAACTGAGCAAGGGAGCCCATTCTCTTGAAATTATTTCAGATCCTAAGACTTAGATATTTATTAAGACAGGAAAAGTCAGTCTTCAGAGATAATATTTTATAATTTCTGAGAATAGTTGTTTGTAGAACTCTACTATGTTTTTTAAAAAGCTTGTTGTAAAAGGATGTACCATGATTAACAGCTGAATTTGGGGGGTTTAGGAAACAGAAAAGATTGAAGTTCCTTAAGCTGGTAATAACGTATTCCATAATTCAACTGACCCTGCCAGAGGTATTTCTTGGTCCATAGTCATTCAACTCATTCACTTGAGATTTAGCAAACGTGGTCTCTGTGTCAGGTACCTGCTGAGTGCAGGCAACACTGACAGAATTTCTACTTTTATGGACTTTCTTATCTAGTGGGGTGATTTGATAGTAATAATCATGAAATACTCATACAATCACGTAGTTGCAAACTGTGAAAGGAAGGTTAAAAAGTGTTTGGGAGCTGGGGTGGATAGGAAGCCCATCCTGAGGAAATGAGACTTAAAGGAGCAGCAGTAATTAATCATATAAAGAGGGAAGAGAGGTGTTTTATGCCATTTGGAGGGCTACCGACTGAACCAAAGATCTGGGAACTGTGGTTGGGGAAAACTGCAAGGTCGTTGGAATGCTGGAGCACAGAAAGTTCTGCAAGATAAAGCTGGAGAAATAGGTAAGGAGATTGTCATGTAGGAGTTTTACAGGATGGGTTGTTTTCAATATTTTTTATCTTGAGATGTGGCCTACAAATAGGTGATCTCCTGGTTATGTGATGGGCAAACATGTTTCTGCTTGCCCTTTCTGGCCAGCAGGGATTTATTTTATTTTATTTTATTTTTTTAATTTGAATCATTGACGCGGGACATACTTTTTTGGATTAGGCAGAAGCCGCCTGTACCTGTCGGCCTCACACACATACATTTGACCCCGGAGGAAAGGGTGTTTGCCATTTTTTTCTCAAGGATTGTTGGGGTTTGTACTTAAAATAGCACTCAGAAGAGCACCCGCACTGCGAACCGAGACAACAACCGGCAAACGCGGAGTAAACTGCAGTTGGAGTCTGCACTGGGGAGGGTTGGGAAGGGGAGGAGCGCTGCGCTGTGACCCACTGCGCATGACTGCTCCGCGTTGCCAAGGCAACGCAAAGGCGCCACCCGGAAGAGGAGGCTGGCTGTGCTGCCGGCACCAAGAAAGGTATTACTGGCGGGCTCAGGCCTGACTAGTTCCTGAGCCCATCTTGACCAAGGCAAAGCAGATGAGGAACCGAGTCTGATGCAATGTGATGGCCATCCACCTAGACGCTGCGGGATTAAGAGGAGCGAGGGTAACGGATCCCAGGGCTATGGCAGACCTTTCTAACCAGACCTTCACGTCCTGTACTGATGAGGTACAGAGTTCCAGTTCATTCAGTTCCTCTGAAGGACTGCAGTCCTGGCCCCAGGACTCTGAGAGCAAACCTGAGAACGGAGAGCCGATTACATGCTTGGAATATCAAGACAAAAAATCTGGGATATTAGAAAAGGAGTTTAGTTGGAAAAGGATCAACTACCTGAAGGGCAAAACAACTAACTCTGGACGGTACCAACCAGACACTAAACTTCAAACAGAAATTACTTCGGTATCCGATGAAGAATTGAATGCCCTGCAGTCTTTTTGCACCATTAAGATAAACCTGATCCATCACAGAGCAAACTCTAAGAAGAAAAAGAGCAGTGGGCATAAAAAACTGCAGCTTAGATTGGATGCAGAGGCTTCAGAGACAGATGCCTTAAACTGTACTGTCCCTGATGAGCTTTTGGACAGAATCTATTTTAAAAACATGAGGACAACATTAAAGCAGGTCGCCATGGCTAAGCAACACATTTCTTCCCGGTGTCCTGATTGTAACAGGAAAAGAGCAGAACTGGCTCAATCTACCTTCCTAAAACAAAAGAAGACTTTACTAGAGTCACTTCTACTCCAAACAAAAATAGATGAGTATCTTCATACTAAAGACTTCCTTACCCTTATTGCAGAGACACATCAGGGCCTTCCCAGGCTTTCAGATGACCCCAGAATAATCTGGAAAAGACTGAATGAGAAAAGTCAGATGAGATGCTCTGGTTTTGAAAGGTCAGATACAAAGCAGAAGATGCAGAAGAATGGAAATAATGCTTGTCATTCGCCTTTTGCGCTATCACTTCTCAAGCAACTTATTCTAACCAAAACCACTTATTCTAACCAAACAGGGGATGCTGTTTATTAATGATAATGTGTAATGTGGATAGATGTTTCTTTGTGTATTTGAATAAGTATCCTCATTTCTATAGGCACTTTGGAAACTAACTTAAAATGTTACTATGCTTCCTTCACAGATTTGAGGACTAAAAACTTTCCATCCAATACATTTTTGAGATTATAGAGGGAAACGTTGTAATTGGAATAGTTACAAAGTTTTTATAACAGCCCAGGAGAGAGATCCTGGTAGTTTGGACTAGAGTTTTGACAGTACAGATTGAAAGAAGGGCAGAGATGTAAGAGATACTTGAGGTAATAATTGGCAGTCTCGATGAAGAAAAGGATATGGGGATTTAATAAAAGGTAAATGTTTGTGTTTCTGATTGGTGCCCTTGAATAATAATTTTATTAAGAAATTACATATAGAAACATTGGAAGAGGATCATGTTTGAAGGGAGTGATTCAAAGTGATTATTTTGACATGCTTAATTTGAAGTATATTTGAGACATCCACACTGAGAAATCGAGAAACATTTGGTTATTTGTGCTTGCAGTCTAGAGAAAAGGTCTAACCTGGAAATTTGAAATAATGCGGTTGGGAGGGGGGTGCAGATCTTTGGCATATAGTTGGAAATTGAAGTCATACATGTGGTGATACCTTCTGGAAGAGGGTAAGGTGAGAAGAGAAAAGGGCATGATTAACTCCTGAGAAATTCACAATTAATGGCTAGGTAGAAGCCAGCAAAGGAAGTGGAGAAGAAATTGTCATAAAATAATACAGGAAACCAGGAATGTGTAATGTCATAGAGAACAAAGAAAGAGACTATTCCAAGAAGGATGGGTTGTCTAAGCATGCAAATGCAACAGAAAGTTCAAGTGAGATGATTTAGTCATGTGTTGGGCTCTTTTGACCTTAGCAACAGCCACTTAAAGAAATTGAGCAGGCAGACACAGTGGATTGAAGAGTAAATGTAATGGAAGGACATGAAGAATATGAATGTAGATTACTTCTTGAAGTTTAGCTGTGGAGGGAGAGAGAGGGGAAGATGGAGATAAATGTACAAACAAGGGAAGAATGCTTGAATAAATTATCCAGAAGTCATTTAGGTCATAAAGATTTCATAAAACTTCTCTTGTTCATTCTAATTTGCATTCTGATGAAACAATATCATGCCCTGAAGAGTACTGTGGTAATTTGCAATACATATATTGGTAAAAATGTAAGGTAGCATTCTGAAAAAAATCATTTATTTTTTTACAAAACTATAAATCCTAGAATTAGTGACAGTACCAGATGGTCACTTTTCTACATGTCTAACACCTAAACTATTGCAGCAAAAAGAAATTTGTTCGTAAAAATCAGCACAAAACAGCTTTTGTAACATTCTAGTATTATCCTTTGATTTTAGACCTTCATTTGTGTATAAAAATACTTTTTTTTCCTGTAAAATTTAGCATATTTCCTCTTAGTAAGTCATTCCTAAATAAAATGGAAACCAAATCATTACCATTTTCATAATAACTTTTTATTTGAAATCCACATTATGTCATGTTTTATCTTTGGCATCTTAATATATTCACATTTCACATAATCGAGATTCTGAATAATTTCCCGTTTAGAATTCCCCAATTAAAGGTCATAATCCACCCCGTTAGTCAACTAAACTAGAAATCATAGAGTCATCTTTTGTTCCTCCTTTTTTCAAACAACCCCCAAGCTAACTATTTTTCAGTAAAACCATTAGATCTTTCTTTTTCATTTTCTTCTGACTATGACTTATTTCCATCTCATTACCACTTCTTTCATCATCTCAGCCCTCCCACTCCTAGTTTCTCTCTTCAGTGCATTCTCCATATAGTTGTCAGAATTATTTTTCTAACAGACAAAGCTGTTCGAGTAATTCCCTTGATTTAAAACAAAAAACAAAAAAGCTAAAACTAAATGATTTATCTGTGCCATAGAAATAATTCAAATTAAGTAAGGCTATATAGAGGTTTTTTAGTATCTGGAGCAAATTTATGTATCTAACCTCATCTTTTTCTCCCTGCCCCCCGCCACCCCACATATATTTAAGAGTTTACAAGACTTGCAACTCCCTGAGCTCACTATGGTTTACAAGTACACATTTGTTTTGCTGAAATTATCTTAACTGCCTTTTCCCAGCTGGTGTACTTTTCTTCTCTTCCTCATGCTCTACCCTGCCCCTTCCCCCTCCTTTTTAGTTTTAGAATTTACTATAAAATAGGTAATATATTTACTTGGCTCAAAAATCAAAAGGCTATGAAAAGGTTTAGTATGCCAAGTTGCCCTTTTACCCTGTTATCATTCCACTTCATCCTGGCTAGCCTGCCACACTCCTACGCTGCCAGGTAACACTTCCCTTGCTGGATCATGGGGAAGTCAGGTATCCTGGGATGAGAATAGAGATAGAGGGAATTCAGGGAATTAAACAGTGGCCACTTACCAACCAGGACAGAGTATTTCTGTATTTTAAACCAGTACCACCTCATTAGTGTACATGGGCTGACTAGTCATGTTACCTATGAGTAGCCACTTATATTAGTTTCTTATCTATTTTTTCCACTGTTTATATGAATAGAAACACTAAAGATAATTCACTGTGTACTCTCTTTGGCACCGTTTTGTTTTGCTATTTTTTTCTTGTGAATATATATATATACACATATATGTATATGTATGTATATATATATATATATATATATATATATATACACATATAAACATAAAATTTGCCATTTTAACTATTGCTAATTCAGTGGCATTAATTACATTTACAATGTTGTGCAGCTGTTGCTAATTCCAAAATTTTCCATTACCCCAAAGAGTAGCTCTTGATTTAGTAAGCGATAACTCCCCATTGTCCCCTCCTTTCCGGACCCTACTGACCGCAAATGTACTGTCTGTCTCTGTGTATTTGCTTATTCTAGAGATTTCGTGTAAGTAAAATAATAGTATTTGTTCTTTGTGTCTGGCTCATTTTACTGCATGTTATTTTCAAGATTTATCTGTGTTGTATCATGTATCAGAGCATCATTCATTTTTATGGCTGAATAATAGTCCTTTGTATGTATCAGCATCATATATACAAGTATGTGGATTCATTGATTTGTGATGGGCACTTTTTTGTTATTATGAACAGTGCTGCTGTGCACATTGGCATACAAGTATTTGAGCACCTGTTTTAAAGTCTTTGGGGGTCTCCACCTTGGAATAGAATTGCTAGATCACATGGCAATTCCATGTCTAACATTTTGAGGAAGGTTAAAATTGTTTCTACAGCAGCTGTAGCATTTTACATTTGCAGTGATGTTTAAAAGTTCGTTTCCTTACATCCTTCCCAATACTTGTTATTTTCCATTTTCAAAAATTATAATCATCTGAGTAGGTATGAATGGCATCTCATTTTGCTTTTGATTCACACTTCCTTAATGATGAATAATGTTGAGCATCTTTTCATGTGCATATTGGCCATTTGTGTATCTACTTTGGAGAAACGTCTATTCAAGTCCTTAGTCCATTTTTTTTAAATTGGGTTTTTTTGGTCTATTTTGTTGAGTTGTAAGAGTGCTTTATGTTTTCTGGATATAAAACCTTATCAGATATAGGATTTGCAAATATCTTCTCCCATTGTGTGGGTTGTCTTCAGTTTCTTGATAGTATCCTTTGTTGTACAAAAGATCTTAATTTTTTTTTTTTATTTATTTATTTTTTTTTATTTATTTTTTTTTTTATTTTTTTTTAAATTAATTTATTTATTAGTTTCAGGTGTACAAAACAAGGTAATACTTAGACGTTCATCATTTATATCCCTCATACTGTGAACCCCCCTCCCCCCATCCACTATCCCTCCGACCTCACACTGAACCATCACATTATATATATAAAATTATAGTTGGCATTCATTAATGTTTAGCTTCTGATGTACAATGCCATGATCAGGTATCCACAGTATCCCTGAGGTGGTCTCCCAAATAGGACGCATGTCCATCGGATACCCAACAAAATCTTTACAACATTATAGAATACCTTCCCCAAATTAATTTTCAAAAGAAAAACCCTGAGGCCATCTTGTGGTTACCAGCTGCTTCCAAATCCCTTCACCTTTCCCCTTATCCCCAACCCCCTCCCACACACCCATCTAACCACTCTCGGTTTTTTCTCTGCGTCCCCAAAACTGACTCTGATTAGTTCATTCATAGTCTTTTCTTTAGATTCCATATATAAGTGAGATCATATGGTACTTGTCTTTCTCTTTCTGACTTATTTCACTTAACATAATGTTCTCTAGATCCATCCATGTTGCTGCAAATGATAAGATTTCTTTCTTCTTTATGGCTGCGTAATACTCCATTGTATAAATGTACCACAGCTTCTTAATCCAGTCATCTACCGATGGGCATTTTGGTTGTTTCCATATCTTGGCTATTGTGTAAAGTGCTGCAATAAACATAGGAGTGCATACAGATTTTTGAATTGGAGTTTTGGATTTCTCCGGGTAGATGCCTAGGAGTGGAATTACTGGATCATAGGGTAGTTCCATTTTCAGATTCCTGAGATACCTCCATACTGTTTTCCATAGTGGCTGCACTAATCTGCAGTCCCACCAACAGTGCACTAGCGTTCCCTTTTCTCCACATCCGCGCCAGCATTTGTTGTTTGTTGATTTATTGATAATAGCCATTTTGACTGGAGTGAGGTGGTATCTCATTGTGGTTTTTATTTGCATTTCTCTGATGGTTAGTGAGGTTGAGCATTTCTTCATATGTCTTCTTGCCTTCTGTATGTCCTTCTTAGAGAAATGTCTCCCCAAGTCCTCTGCCCATTTTTTAATTGGGTTGTTTGTTTTTTTGGAGTTGAGTTGAGTAAGTTTTTTATAGATTTGTGATATTAATCCCTTATCAGATATATCATTGGCAAATATCTTTTCCCATACAGTAGGATCCCTTTTTGTTTTATTGATGGTTTCCTTTGCTGTGAAAAAACTTTTTAGTTTGATGTAATCCCACATGTTTATTTTTTCTCTTACTTCGCTCACGCGAGGGGATATATCAGTGAAAATCTTACTCCGGGTAATGTCCATGAAGTTTCTTCCTATATTTTCTTCTAGATATTTTATGGTTTCAGATCTTACATTTAAGTCTTTAAGCCATTTTGAATTTGTTTTTGTATATGGTGTGAGGAGGTGGTCCAGCTTCATTTTCTTGCATGTGTCCGTCCAGGTTTCCCAACACCACTTATTGAACAGACTATCTTTACCCCATCGTACATTCTTGCTTCCATTGTCGTAGATTAGATGGGCATATAGGCATGGATTTATGTCTGGACTCTCTATTCTGTTCCATTGATCTATGTATCTATTTTTATGCCAGTACCATGTTGTTTTGATTACTGTAGCCTTGTAGTATAGTTTGAAATCAGGTAAAAAGATCTTAATTTTAATGAAGTCAAATTTGTCTATTTTTTTCTTTTGTTGTCTGTTTTTTGTTTGTATTTTTTAAGTGTTTTTTTTGTGTGTGTGAGTGTGTGTGTGTGTGTGTGTGTGTGTGTGTGTGTGTGTGATATTTAAGAACTATTGCCAAATCCAAGGCAGATTTATCCTGTTCTAAGAGTTCTCTAGCCTTAGGTCTTATGTTTCGGTCTTTAATCCATTTTGAGTTAATATTATGTTTATGGTTTAATTCTTTTGCATGTAGACATCTAATTTTTCTAGCACCATTGTTGAAGAGACTGTACGTTCCCAATTGAATGGTTTTGGTTCCCTTTTAAAAAATTAGTTCGCCATAACTGTGAGAGTTTATTTCTAGACTCTAAATTCTGTTTCATTGATCTGTATGTCTCTCCTTATGCCAGTACCACACTGTTTTCATTACTGTGCTTTGTAGTTAATTTTGAAATCAGTAAGTTAAATTTCCATCTCTGTTCTTCTTTTTCAAGATTCTTTTGGCTATGAGGATCTCTTGAGATTTCATATAAATAGTAGGATGGATTTGTCTATTTCTCCAAAAACAATGCCGTTAAGTTTTGATAGCAATTGCATTGACTCTGTATATTGCTTAGGTTAGTTTTGTAATGTTAACAATATTAAGTCTTCCAATCCATGCTCAAGGCACATCTTTTCATTTATTTAGGGCTTCTTTAATTTCTATTGGCAGCGTTTTGTAGTTTTCAGTGTATAAGTAGTGTGCTTCCTTTTTTGAATATATCCCTAAGTAATTTTTTACCTTGTTTGCTTTTGTAAATGGATTTTTTTTCCCAATCCAATTTCTTTTTGGATGTTCATTCCTAGTACATGGAAATACAACTGATTTTTGATTTTGCAGGCTGAAACTTTGCTGAGTTCATTTATTTGCTCTAACAGCATTTAAAAGTTGATTCACTAGAGTTTTCTAGATTTAAGATTATGTCATCTGCAAACATATAATTTTATCTTTTCCTTCTAATTTGGAAACCTTTTTTTTTTTCTTGCCTAATTACCCTGGCTCTAACTTTACTACTATAATGACTAGAAGTGGCAAAAGCAGGCATCTTTATTTTGTTTCGGATCTTAGGGGAAGAGCTATCAGTCTTTCACCATTGAGTATATTTAGTTGTGTTTTTTTTCATATATGGTATTTTTCATGTTAACAATGTTCCCTTTAGTCTTAGTTTATTAAATATTTTTTACCATAAAATGGTGTTAGATATTGTCAAAAGTTTTTTTGTTTGTTTTTTAAAAAAATTTTTATCAGTTGAGATGATTACGTGGTTTGGTGTACTTTTTATTATTAAAGTTTATTGGGGTGACAATTATTAGTAAAGTTACATAGATTTCAGGTGTAGTATTTTATCACACACATCGTGTGTTCACCACACAGAGTCAGTTCTCCTTCCATCACCATATATTTGATCACCTTTACCCTTTGATCCCCTTTACCCTCATCCCTTTTACCACCCCCCTGCCCCCTTACCCTCTGGTAACCACTAAACTATTGTCTTGTGTCTATGAGTTTTTATTTCTTCATTTGTTTGTCTTGTTCCTTTTTTGTTTTCAATTTTATATACCACATATCAGCGAAATCATATGGTTCTCAACTTTTTCTGTCTTATTTCACTCAGCATAATAATCTC
Source organism: Rhinolophus hipposideros (assembly GCF_964194185.1). Classification (NCBI taxonomy): domain Eukaryota; kingdom Metazoa; phylum Chordata; class Mammalia; order Chiroptera; family Rhinolophidae; genus Rhinolophus; species Rhinolophus hipposideros. The sequence continues at coordinate 37,315,866 of NC_138050.1, read as the reverse complement.
AAGATCCATCCATGTTGTTGCAAATGGTACTATTTCATCTTTTCTTATGGCCGAATAGTATTCCATTGTGTATATATACCACAACTTCTTTATCCATTCATCTATCGAAGGACATTTTGGTTGTTTCCATGTCTTGGCCACTGTAAATAAATCTGCAATGAACATTGGAGTACATATATCTATACAGATAAATGTTTTCAGATTTTTTTGGTAGATACCCAGGAGATGGACTGCTGGGTCATATGGTAACTATATTCTTAATATTTTGAGGAACCTCCACACTGCCTTCCATGGTGGCTGCACCAATTTGCATTCCCACCAACAGTGTATGAGGGTTCCTTTTTCTCCACAGCCACTCCAACACTTGTTACTATTTGTCTTGTTGATGATAGCCATTCTAACTGGGTGAGGTGATATCTCATTGTGGTTTTTATTTGCATTTCTTTCATGATTAGTGATGTTGAGCATTTTTTTATATGTCTATTTGCCATTTGTATGTCCTCTTTGGAGAAATGTCTCTTCAGGTCCTCTCCCCATTTTTTGTTTTTCTGTTGTTGAGTTGTATGAGTTCCTTATATATTTTGGATATTAGCCCCTTGTTGGAGGTGTTGTTTGCAAAAATCTTCTCCCATTTGGTGGGTTGCCTCTTTATTTTGTTGATGGTTTCTTTTGCTGTGCAGAAGCTTTTAAGTTTGATATAGTCCCATTCATTTATTTTAGCTTTTCCTTCCCTTGCCTTCAGGGTCAAATTCATAAAATCCTCTATGAACCCAAGGTCCATGAGTTTAGTATCTATGTTTTCTTCTGCCTTGTATTGTTCAGGTCTTATGTTTAAGTCTTTGATCCATTTTGAATTAATTTTGGTACATGATGACAGATAGCAGTGTAGTTTCATTCTTTTCATGTGGTTTTCCAATTCTCCCAGCACTATTTATTGAAGAGGCTGTCTTTTCTCCATTGTATGTTTTTGGATTCTTTGTTGAAAATTATCTCTCAATATTTATGTGGGTTTATTTCTGGGTTATCAATTCTATTCCATTGGTCTGTGTGTCTGTTTTTCTGTCAATGCATACTGTTGTGATTATTGTTGCCCTGTAGTACAAGCTGAAGTCAGGGAGTGTGATACCTCCAGTATTGTTCTTTTTCTTATAGGATTGTTTTGGCTATTTGGGGTGTTTTGTGGTTCCATACAAATCTCATGATTTTTGTTCTATTTCTTTTAAAAATGCCGTTGGATTTTGATGGGTATTGCATTAAATCTGTATATTGCTTTGGGTAATATGGCCATTTTAACTATGTTGATTCTCCCAATCCATGAACATGGAATGTCGTTCCATTTCTTTGTGTCTTCAATTTCTTTTAAAAATGTTTTATAGTTTTCAGCATATAAGTCTTTCACATCCTCAGTTAAGTTTATTTCTAGGTATTTTATTCTTTTTGTTGCAATTGCAAAAGGAATTTTTTTTATTTGTGTTTCTGAGATTTCATTGTTAGTATATAGGAATGCGATTGACTTTTGTACATTAATTTTGTAGCCGACAACTGTACTGTATTCGTTTATTGTTTTTAATAGCTTTTTGGTGGAGTCTTTAGGGTTTTCTATATATAGCATCATGTCATCTGCAAAAAATGACAATTTAACTTCCTCATTCGCAATTTGGATGCCTTTTATTTCTTTCTCTTGCCTGATTGCTCTGGCGAAGACTTCCAATACTATGTTGAGCAGCAGAGATGATAGGAGACAACCCTGTCGTGTTCCTGAACATAGAGCAACGGGCTTCAGTTATTCACTGTTAATTATGATATTAGCTGAGGGTTTGTCATATATAGCCTTTATTATATTGAGGTATTTTCCTTCTAGCTCCATTTTATTAAGTGTTTTAATCATAAATGGATGTTGTATCTTGTCAAATGCTTTTTCTGCTTCTATTGATATAATCATATGATCTTTGTCCTTTATTTTTTTATGTGATGTATCACACTGATCGATTTGTGTATGTGGAATCATCCTTGTTCCCCTGGGATTAACCCTACTTTGTCATGATGTATAATCTTTGTAATGCATTGTTGTATTCGATTTACTAGAATTTTGTTTAGGATTTTTGCATCTGTATTCATCAGAGATATTGGTCTATAATTTTCTTTTTTTGGGGGGGTTATAATTACCAGGTTTTAGTATCAGGGTAATGTTGGCCTCATAAAATGAGTTAGGGAGTACTGTCTGTTCTTCAATTTTTTGGAAGAGTTTGAGTAGGACAGGTATTAGATCCTCTTTGAAGGTTTGGTACAATTTACCAGTGAAGCCATCTGGTCCTGGACTTTTGCTTTAGGGAAGGTTTTAGACGACTGATTCAATTTCCTTACTGGTGATCAGTCTATTTAGATTTTCAAGTTCTTTGTGATTCAGTCTAGGAAGACTATATGTTTCTAAGAACATGTTCATTTCTTCTAGGTTATTGAATTTGGTGGCATGTAGTATTCTAGGATGATCCTTTGTATTTCTGTGTTATCCATGGTAACTTCCTCTCTTTCATTTCTGATTTTGTTTATTTGTATCTTTTCTCTTTTTATCTTAGTAAGTCTAGCCTATGTTTTGTCAATTTTATGAATCTTCAAAGAACCAGTTCTTTGTTGCATTAATTTTTTCTATTGTCTTTTTCTTTATTTCATTTAGTTCTACTCTGATTTTTATATTTTCTTCTGCTGACTTTGGGTTTCATTTGTTCTTTTTCTAGTTCTTTAAGGTGTAACATGAGGTTATTTATCTGGTATTTTTCTTCTTTCTTGAGTTAAGCCTGTAATGATATAAATTTCACTCTTAAAACTGCTTTTGCTGCATCCCAAAAAATTTGGTAGGATGTATTTTCATTGTCATTTGTTCCTATGTATCTTTTGATCTCTCCTCTTATTTCTTCTTTGACCCAGTCATTCTTTAAAAGTATATTATTTAATCTCCCATATTTGTGTTTTTTCCTGCTTTCTTTTTGCAGTTGATATCCAATTTCAAAGCCCTGTGATCAGAAAATATGCTTGGGATGATTTCAATCATCTTAAATTTGCTGAGGCTAGTTTTATGTCCCAATATGTGGTCTATTCTTGAGAATGTTCAGTGTGCACTAGAAAAGAATGTATAGTCTGATGTTCTAGGGTGAAGTGCTCTATAAATGTCAATTATGTCCATTTCATCTAATGTGTCATTTAGGGTTGCTATTTCATTATTTATTTTCTGTTTGAATGATCTATCCATAGCTGTCAATGATGTATTTCGGTCCCCTACTATAATTGTGGTTTGGTCAATTTCTCCCTTTAGTTCTGTTAGTAGTTGCTTGGTATATTTCGGTGCTCCTTGATTTGGGGCATAAATTGGTGTACTCCTTAACCTAGCCTAAAACCTTACTTTTTTTGCACTCATCCCAGAACCCTTATATACTGACTAATCAGAATGAAAGTCTGTAGGCTGTATGCTCCTCAGGCATTAACATAAATTCATATTATAATTTATATCTTAATATGCTTTTTTTTCTTAGTTGACTGAGCAGCTGAAGGGTAAAGACTGTATCTTACATCATATCTACAGTACTTCGTACAGTGCTTCACACATCATGGTGCTCAACAGGTTTCATGAGTTCAAAAAGAAGTGCATCTGAACGATGAGATTTAATGTCTTTTGCACCAAAAGAAGAAAACAATCTGCTAGCATAGACTTTTCTGTCAATGTTGTGCCTTTGTATAGCTGTTTTCCGTATTTTTTTTCTCTTTTTCTCTTTATGGGTTGGATTCCCTTTTTTATATACATACTTATTTTTAGTAGTAAATTAGTGGAAAGCATTTGATAAGACATCTTTCCATGGAGTATGCAATCAATACAGCATTCATTTAAAAGAATTAATATACACATATTTCTCTGGAAATTAACATTTTCAGATGGAAATTTTTTATCTGAATTATTAATTTTAAAGATAACTCATGACATTTTGTAATTTTGAAGTGGGCTGAAAATCCTTGATGCTGAAACTTGAAAATAATTTTTATTGCTTCTGAACAAATTCAAAAGGAATGAATATCCTTTCTCCAAAATCTTTATAGTTGCCCCCAAGAGATTCCAGTACAGCTGGAAAGGAAAGTTCATCAGATCAGACGCTAAGAAACCACATATTTCCCCAATGTACTAGAAATGTATTCGGCAACTTGGTACAGGATTATACAAATATATAGTTTATATAATTGTAATTACATAAATATGCATCTGTTTAGTTTCAGTTTTCTCATCTAGATTTTTTATCAAAAAAATAAAATTTTGCACCCAGAAACAAATCTATGCATTTAACAAACATTAGAATAATGAAATCCTTGAAAAGAAGTAAGTGATATGCCAGATTGAGAGAAAAGAAAGTTCAGTCCTGAACATGTGAGTCATTCAAATTCCAATCTCAGAACTGTTTAGGAATGTTTGGGACACCCAGCTCAGAATACCTCCAATCTTAAACATGTTAGTTTATTTCATGTTGAAACCTAATATAGTAATTTAGTTGTTTTAGCAGCAACATAACTAAACAGGTTTCCATGAAATAGGAATTGTGGCTCTACTTGGGTGTGGACTCTCCCCAATTTCTTTTTGGAATTGGCAGACAAAAAAAAAAAAAAAGAAATACATACACAAATAGTTAATTTGAGAAACAGAAAAGGAAAAGAGAGCTGAACTTCTGTTCTCAGTTGATAATGTCTTTTGCAATAGAGAATTAAGAAATTTTCCAATTTGCAGTAGACTCAAATTACAGTGCAAATTGCAAAATTCTATCAGGGTGGCTCAAATAATCCTAAAGCCCAGTTTTGATGACCCCGCTGTTTGTTGAGGTTTAGGAGAAAGTATGCTGTGGTCATTCCACCCAAAATTTGCTTTGGGTGTCAAGACTTGATGACCCTGCACAATCCCTGAGAGGGTATGAAAAAGTTGACTACTCACGCAATGCAGGCTTCTTGGGGGCATACAGCAGGCTTTCACGCAGATCTACAAATGGCTTGAGAGACAGGGAAGGAGTCTGGCTTGGCTTTCATGGTGATAAGGGAGTGGGGTTGAGGTGAGGAATTGCACCTGTGGGCTAGACTCACATGGTTTCAACTTCTTGCGAGCACCAAAGTGGGGAGCACTAAGGCTTTCTCATCAACCAGCCCAAACCTGGGCCAGAAGGCTGGGGCTTGAAAGTTTTTAAATGTCAAACATCAAAAATGGAATCAGACTATTGTAATTCATGCCTGATGTTTGACTGATGATGGATCTAAGCCATGTTTCATTTAATTAAATTTATCTCGTTTAAGTATGCCATAATGGTTCTCTAAGAGGTATGTAGCCTGAAACTGGTAAGAGTGGTGAAAATTTCACTGAACACCTTATTCAAGAACCCAGCATTGTGTATTTTTAGAAGTGAAATAGTCACTCTTCACTTCTAAATATCTGCAACTCCAAAATGGATGAAGTGAAGCCTGTACTGTGGCTTTAATATGTAACCTTTATTTATATTTTAGGCATCTGTGAGACAAGAGATTCCCATAGTTATTTACCCTAAAGAGGGAAACTTGGATAAATAATTGCTGTTACTACCACTGGTGGAGCTAAACCATGGCTAGTTCCATTGGCAGTGGCCCAAGAGTCTGCAAAAATGCACAGATGGAGCCAGTTGTTGGCCAGGGTAAAATAACTGCCTAAAGTTCAGCTAATTTTGCCAACCCTTGGATCCCATTGTTTATAAAGCACATCTGGATTAAAGAATAAAAAGCTGCACTCCAGTAGGCTCCATCACAAGTACTTTTGATGCTATCCATAAAGTATATACTCCTATTGCTGTTCAATCATTTGAAAAGCCCCCATATAGCCAGGGGTCTGATAGGTCTAGCACCTTTACAACTGGCAAGGGACTGAGGACAGAAGAAGCTGCCCTCTCTTGTGGTGGGATACTCCAGAGAGCCCAGACTTAGCTTTATCGTATAGGTGGTATTTCTATCTTAGCTAGGAGGCCCTGGTAGCTATGGTTAAGCTTGCAGAATGCTGCCTCATGACTCATAGAAAGGTATGGATCTTCAGAGGCTCAGGACCTTTGGAAACCTGTTCCCAGGAGAGCGCTGTATGCAGGCAGCAATTATCACTCTAAGGTTGGATAGCATGGGACTGAGAAGAGCAGTTTCTCACACCAGAAATTCAGGGGAACTTACCATCCTGGGTAATCCAGAGATTTCAGGGGGTATGAAAGGAGGTTGCTAAAGCGTCTACGGTGAATGATTCTCTGGAGTCAAGGAGAGGGGACATGAACGGGAGTCACTTGTATTGAAATTTGGACAGATTCTAAAGCCCTCTGTTGTAGGGGGAGGCCCCCTACATTGAGGAATGCAAGGTGGTCCTATTTGTGAATAGCAGCATAAATAGGTTTAAGTGAAATTTGTAAATGAAGAATATGTTGCCTCCAGATCCCAAAAAAACCCTAAAAGATATCAGGCTTGTTTTAACATTGTTTGTGTAGAGAGGGTCAATTGCTACTTCTTGACAATGTTAGACATGTAGAAGCTTTCAGCTTACCAAGTAATTTTCAGAAACTTAACTGGGTTGTAGGGTCTTGTACTATATACATGGAAATGTCCATCTCTTTTATTGAGTTCATTCTTTTCTTCCTCATCTTTTTTGTTTTTCAGCTTTGTCTTCCTATCTAAAATGAGATTTATTGTATTTTGAGCAATTTAGAGTACATGCCTCGAAAAAAATTAATGCATTAAGAAAATAAAATAAAAATATGTGTGTGTGTGTGTGTGTGTGTGTGCGCGCGCGCGGTAGGACAGATGCAGAGTTGTATCTCATGTGGTTCCTGAGTAAGAAATGAATGGGGGGTAAATCATCCACTATTCCTGGAGAATGAATTAATCTCTTAAATACAGGAATATTTCTATAGCCTCTGGAGGTATTCACACAGAGCTCTCCATGGCAGCAGCTTTTCTAAAAGTCACAAGATGGGAATGAACACCCCTGGAGAGATTTTTCTCCTGTGATGAAGTAGTGAGATGGTGAGACAAAAGCAAAACAAGAAACATTTCTACAACCACTCTCTACAAGACACCACCATAAATATGCTTGTATATAATAGTTTCATTTCACTGTATTGGCCACACAGGTAAACTTATTAATTCTTTAGAAAACCATATTTCTTCTTTAGTCAAAAAAGAAAGTAAGAAATATTGCATCTTTCTGTTAGGGAGTCAGTGGCTCAGGGTTTGGTTGATTCCTTTGGCAAGGGAGGCTGTGCTTAACACCTGGGGTTGTATGTATGGTAAAAAAAAAAAAAAATTGCATAGGGCATCCTTGACTTTGTCAGCATAGGCCCTCAGTGGCCAGTCACCTGATGAGCTTGTCCTTGGAAGGGCTGGTTGGCTAATTGGGTGAACATGCACTTGATGGGACCATGGCCAATGGTCATGGTGACTTTCTGGATCCTGGAGAGCCTTTGCTCATGTGAGTTGGCTGAACTACTGGTGTCTCAGTTGTACTTGTGTCTGTGTGTTCTGCTGGGCCTGGGTGGAAAGTGCCTGAGTGCCGGATACCAGCTAGGATGGCAGATCCATAGCACCTGTGGGATCTGCCTGTGTAGTCCTGTCCTACTGCATCAGCTACGCGGTTTGTCCGGGGCTATTCTGGGCCTGCTCGGCTTGGTCCTGTGGCTGGATCTCGACCATGTGATCTGCTGATCTGACCCAACCTGCAGCTTCCAAGTGGCTCCACTGAGGCCACACTATGATGACCTCCCTGAGCTGGATGGTGGTCCTGGCACTGGTGGTGTGCTGGTCTTGTTGTTGGCCCAGGCCCAGGGCCAGGAATGGGCTGCGAAGCCAGTGAAACAGTACTGGATGGACTCAGCAGTAGGCACATTGACACACCTCTCCTGATCCATCGGCACTTCTGATCATTTCTTAGAACGGTATCACTGAGAAAGTCAAACGGATCAAATTTTGTGATTACCGTGGCAGTGTCGTTCATCTATAGACCCTGGCACTTGTTTTCTTCTGGGAAATCTTGGGATGAAATTTGGGCCTCCTTAGCAAAGAGCAAAGGAGCATTTCACTGGTTATCTCCATAATTTTGAAACAGGTATCTCTTATCATTACCTGTACCCATGTATCTTTCATTGTGAAACCCTGGAACTTCTGAGGTGTTGGACAATTCAGAGACCAGGTCAGAGCAGAGGGTGGGGACAAAGCAAAGAACAAAATCAAGATGGCAATCAGATAGTCTCCTTCGTCTCTTGTTGTATCACTCACTCTGTCACCAACTCTGCCCCTGCAGTCGAAGTCACAGAGTTTCCCACTCCCACCCTATGTTCAGGATGTAGTCAGTGCTATTCTCTGACTTCTCATTATTCAAAGTTCATCTGAAATACTCTCAACTCAGAAATCTTCTGTATCACTTTATATAAATCAATGTTTGTGTCCCACCAATATCTTCCCACTCGATGTCCACGGTTATTTCCTTCAATGAACTCTAAATCATCTTATTTGATGTTTAATTTTTAAATTATCTCTCTCAGTTTTTATAGCCCATGAGACTCTCCTTGAAACGGGGAACTTATATTTATTCCTTGGATCACTGTCATAATTTGAGACAATAAAAACACATGGCAAAATAGCACAGAATGAAGATTTGGCCCACACGCAGGCAGAAGATGCTTTATAGGAACAGGGACTCCCAAAGAGAGCAATTGGTACAGGTATGTCTGTGTCTTAGCTTAGCTGGGGAATAGAGGCAGGACCATTTAAGTGAGATGTGGGAATCTTCCCAAAGGCATCTTTGGCTCAAGGACTCACCATTGATTTGACTAAAACTTTGTTGGACGTGTGCACAAAAGCTCTTTCTACTCAATCCTCCTCCTTTCTCTTCTTCCAAGGGTTTCAACACTGCATTGCAATTTGAAGGCTTTCCTTACCTTCTGTTGTCCCCCTCTCCTGGTAAATCTCTTGCATCTCCAATCCCATGTTAGCACCTGCTTTTTAATGGACCCAAACTAATGCAATACTTTGAATAAAATAATTTGTTTATTCACTCAATAAAATATTATCGAGGACTTATTGTTTTGCAAACACTAGGAATTTAAAGAATAAGATATGGCACTATCTTAAAGGGACTTTGGGTCTTTGTAGAACACAAAAATATAAACAAATATGCGTAATACAATGTGGTCATTATAGTGGTAAATATATTTTTAGTGTATATATTTTTAGTCAGAAATTTGGTATTTTTTAAGGAAATGTATCCAATAGAATACACCATTTGAGCAAAGTACTCCAGGATATATATATATATATATATATATATATATATATATATATATATACACACACACACACACACATACAGTAAATAGAATGAAGAATTGAGAGTGGATAGATAGGCATAAGGCAAAGCATAGCCTAATAAGCTTAAATTTTATTTTATAAACCATAAATGTGTATTTTTTTCTAGGGCTGCCATAACAAAGTACCACACTGGTTGGCTTTGACAACAGAAGTTTCTTGTCTCCCAGTTCTGAAGGCCAGAAGGCAGAAATCAAAGTGTTGGCAGGGCTGGTTCCTTCTGAGGGCTATGAGAGAGAATCTGCTCCATGCCTCTCCCTAGTTTCCACTGGTTTGCTGACAATTTTTGGTGTTCCTTGGCTTACGGAAGCATCAACCTGATCTTTGCCTTCATGTTCACGTGGCATTTTTCCTGTGTACATGTGTGTCCAAGTTTCTCCTTTTTATAGGGATACCAGTCATATTGGATTAGGGCCCACCCCAATGACCTCATTTTAACTTGATTACCTCTTTACCATTGCTTCAGATAAAGTAAAATTCTGACATACTGTGGGTTAAGATATCAATATATAAAATTTGGAGGGGAACACAATTCAAACCATAACAGAGGGGACAGTAAAGCAAAAGTATGAAATTCCCAGAATTTAATTTTAGTTAAGTCATTCTAGAATCTTAGCTGAAAGCAGATAATCAAGTTAATGATTTTCCTTCATGACTTAGAATATCTTAGAAGCATCCCAAAGATACCAATGTCCAGCACCTTCTTCTATATATTCTGATTTAATTGTTGTGGGGTAGCAATCTGGCAGTAGGATTTTTAAAAAGCTTCCCAAGGTAGTATAACATGCAAGTGTATTTATAACTACTATTTTAGGATGATAAAGCTTAAAGCAGGAAGAACAATTGGGAGTCTGTTTCGTTAATTAAGGAAAAATAAAATGAGGCTCTGAAACATGGCAACAACAGTGGGAAAGAGAAAGAGAGGAAGAGATAGATGGTTTCTAGAAACAGGAAGTAAATCAGCAGTATTTGATGAGTGATGGAATGGAGGGGTGATATTATGGAAAAGTTATGTTCCCATGACTGTGTCATCAGCACTATTAAGATAAAAGAAGTTTGTTCTCTTGAGGAAAACATAACAATTGAGTTGATTGGGTTTTTAAAAATTCAACTATTTTGAGATATTTGTGGATTCATGTAAATGTGTAAGAAATAATACAGAACTATCCTATGTACCATTTACCCAGTTTTTCTCAATGTAACATCTTGCAAATCTATAGTACGGTATCACAGGATGTCAACACTGTCACATGCGAGATACAGAACCGTTCCATCACCACAAGAATATGTGGAGTCTGAGGTGCCAATAGATAGCAGTCAAGCAAGACTTATTATGGTGGCAGTCTATAGGAAGTGCTCCTTACTTAGTTTTGAGCACTCTAGGGTACCAGAAATCTGCCCAAACTAAGTAAGATCCACCTACTTCAGGTACCTCGATATGATAATACCTGGAAGGATTTTTTTTTAAACTTAGGATTTTGTACACTGCATGTCTAGCAGGGAGTTGGAAATACAAGTGGGTAGCCCGTCCACCTACAGAAGATCTGCTCAGGGAAATTGTTTATGCACACACCCTCACACAGGCACACGTCCTCACACATGCATGCACACACATACACACACGCATGTGCACCCCAGATGATCCACATATCCCCCCCAAGCATGTACATGTGCAGATGTAACTCTTAGTCGAGGAGACAAAATTCTGTGAGTGGCCGCTATATAAACCCCTCACATTTGAAGAGTGACGATTCTGTCTTTGAAAGGGTGTGTTTTCATTTTAACTACAGCCAAAAAAAAAAAAAAAAAAGAGTGATTAAAAACAGCTGTAACATATGTCTATTTTCACCTCCTCCATCTGGAACTTTGTTTTTGGCTATCACAGACATTTTCCAAACAAAACTCTGCTGAACAAAATGATAAATGTAGAAGAGACATGTTTGAAGAGCTTTATAGAATCCAAAGCATTGGTGTGTTTTTCAACCATAAAAGAAAACTTTTACACATCACAAATAGTTTGCATTTGATGGTTGATATGACGTTTAATTTATATTTGAAATCGGGTAATGTGGTTAACTACAATTCTGGCTCTTTAATCATTAGGTCCTATTTACCTTGGAATTAAAAATGAAGTATTTTATTATATGTTGATATTTGAATAGAACAATTAGACAACAATGTGTTTCCCCGAAAATAGGACCAGGTCTTATATTAAGTTTTGCTCCAAATGACGCATTAGGGCTTATGTTCAAGGGATGTCATCCTGAAAAATCATGCTGGGGCTTATTTTCCAGTTAGGTCGTGTTTTTGGGGAAACACAGTATAATGTGCTAGCCAGTCTTTCACGTTTCTGTCAATAATTTACTTTTTGATTCATCCTTTGCCCTAAATGTCTTCACAAAACTACTATAGCTAGACACTTGCCATGCCATGTCCTAATTCCTATAACTTTCTCACACTTGCCCTGACTGCAGTGTGCTTTTATACCAATATGTCCTATATAATAATTCCAGGTTAATATTTTAAAACTCCTATAGTAACATCATTATTAGCATAAAGTAAAATCCAAAATTCTTGACCTTTATTATATAGATACTACCTCAATTTTCAACAGGGGTTAAAAGACCAGGATTTAAAAGTCTTTGGTTTAAATTCCAGTTCTTCTAATTACAAATACATTTTGCTTATTCATTGTCCTAGACTAACTGATGAGGTTTGAGGGTCTGAAATTAGGTAACAGTAGAGAAAATAGATGGAAAATATTTGGGATAATAGAATGAATAAACCTTGGTGATCAATTGATTAAAAAGAGAAAATGGTATCAAGTGTGTTATTTACCTTAAGTGACTGTGTGGATTATGAGAGAGAGAGAGAGAGAGAGAGAGAGAGAGAGAGAGAGAGAGAGAGAGAGAGAGAAGAGAGAACCCAGGAAAGAGAGGTTTGGCAGAATGAGGATGAAATAATTATTTTGAATTTTATGTATGACATCTAGGTGAATATATTTATTCCACAATAGTTGAGAGCCAGGGGAAAAAGAGCAGAGGCAAAGATTAAAAATTTTGAAGGCAGCAGAAAATTATAATTGTTATGGTCATCAAACAAAAGACCATTAAATATAACTTCACTCCACTACAGAAAACTATAGCTTGGGGGGATAGTATATTTAAAACCCCCAATTTAACTGGATAATCAAGCAATAAAATTAAAGTATAGTCCATAAAAATGACAGAAACAGTATTGAACTAAAGTTCAAATAAAAATCATGGTACCATTTACCTTGAACTTTTGTCTCAATATAAGATGATTCAGAAATTATGTCTACTTGACTATCTCAACAGCTGTTTTCATAAACACTAAAGATACAAGCTTAGGATTCATGGTTAAGTGATATTTATTAGAGTAGAAGAAGTATGGGGGCAGGGGAAGGTCATGGCCACTCTTGCGCTACATTTAGGGACATTCTATTGTTTTGTGACCAAGCACATTGTTCTGAGATAAGTGAGAAAGGAGAGAGTCACTTGTCTAACAAGCTAGATCACCCAAGGGCAGTCGACCAGGTGACAGATGGAGTCAGACTGCCCTCACATTCCTATAAGAGAAGATATTTTTCACAGTTCTGGACCATATCCACTCAACATAAAACAGAATCTGATAACAATTATGGGTTGCTAGTGTACAGTGAGAAGTAAAATACCAAAGCTAGTTCTTGCCAAGTTTTTCTTTGTATTTTAACCACATGATCCATATTCTTCGTTAGGCTATCCTTCATCTGTCTAAACAACAGGCTGTTGTTAGTTTATGAAACTTAACCATTCTAATGTATGCTTCTTTAAAGTCGTAACAGAATGAAAATGTTTGCATTTAATATAATTACAGAAAAAGATAACTGAAAAACAAAAGAACAAAACTGAATCTAAGAATATTTGGGAAGATCTAATGAAACAACATTTACTTTTACAACAGTCAGAGGCAATGATTCTTCATTTCTTCTGGGAAATGTTATCTTTCTGACAGCTTTGAGATAGGCACTTTGTTGGATAAATCACATGTGCTTTCTGAGACTGACATTCAGGTGGAAGCTGACTTGTGTTGAGTTGATTTTGTGTTGCTCAGAAGCTCAACTCTTGGATCATAAAAAATCATTTTTAATTTGCACTATTTTATTTTAGTGACATTGAGGATTTTTTTTCATGTTAACTGGCTATTTGCATATTTCTTATTTTGTAGATTTTTCTGTTTGTCTTTTCTGCCCAGTTCTATATGTAATGTTACATTTTCTTCTCCCAGATATAAGGTTTTCATATATCTGTGGGATCAGTTATCTTTTTTAAATGAGATATTGTATATTTTTTATTTTTATAGAATATTGAAATATAACTGACAAAAGGAAATACTTTAAAAATAGAGATAAAAGAATCAAATACACTCTAAAGTATAAAAATATATGTATATACATGATTTTGAAAACAAAGACAAACTACATCAAATACATTAACAGTCACTATCTGTGTATAATAGGATTACTTTAATAGTCTGTTCTTTTCAAAATTTCAGCAATGAACATGTATCATTTTTAAGTCTTATGGAAAACAGCAAAATTTTGGATAAAAAACCTAACATGTTCTTATAATTAATATATACCGGGGGTGCCAAAAATTTATGCAAGTGGACACTTTGGTCAACATTGCTCAAGCAGTAGTTCGCCGTAATCAGAAGTATCTAGATGCTGATGGTAACCACTTAGGTACAGTACCTCTTGTAATTGCAGAAGTCAGATGTGACTTGTATTCATCTTTTGTTATTGATATATATTGAGTATTACGATGTTGATAGTTTTCCTTTCTTAAAAATGTGTATACATTTTTTGGCACTCTGTGTGTGTGTGTGTGTGTGTGTGTGTGTATTTCTATATATATTTCTATATGTATTATGTATATATATATGTATGCTTTTGTTTTTTTTATTTTTGCCATATATATATATATTTTTTTTTCCTATATTGACACCAATCCTGTACATAAAGTATTAAGGATATTTTTCATTTGTGAGCTCTCAATACCTTTGAATATCTTTCCTACATCCTAATATTTTCCCACATTATGAGTATTTCCTTTCCAAGATAGAAGCTATAAAGTTCATATGCTCAGTGGCCATTGCAGCTGTAGCAGAGCCCTGTCCTTTAGGTTCCACCAAGAAGAGTCTCCAGCATGAGACTTGTATTTAGAAGTGAGCAAATGAGGAGGTGGCCACATATGCAGTAATCAGTATTCTAATAAGCATGGTCATGGAAGCAACTGTTCTTTGGACACAGCAATAGTGGTGTCCAGACTCGAGCATCTTAGGTGCTAAGGAGAAGTGGCACTGGCATTTTCCGTAGAATGATCTAAATGGTACAGCTGAGCAACAAGCCTGGCTATTTAGCTTTAGGAATTGACTGTCCAGCTTTCTAAAAGACTCTGGGAATCCCAAATATTCTGTAGTTTATTCTTTTTCTGACTAAATTAGACAGAGTGGGCTCTGTATTTTCAACAAGAGTACTGCCCAATGACTTACAGCTTACATTGATTTTTTCTTTCAATAATTTTAGATAGCTTCATGCATACCTCCTCATTTCAAAGTGTTATAATGTATTTACTCCTTCACCACCCATAGAATATTTAGTTTTCATTCATCAATATAATAAAAAATGCTACATTTAGCCTTTACATATACATATAAATCTGTTTATACTTTCTTTCAAAGCAGATACTCCCAGAAAAGGAATTACCATATCAAAATGTTTTATATTTTCCATGTTCTTTACAATTTTTTCAATTTTTTCTTCATTATAACCTCCTCAGGCAGCAATAAAATGGGTACCTTTAATCAATTCAAAGGTCAGTGTGGCTGAGCATAATGGATGAAAGAAAATTTATATGACATGATATTAGAGATAAAGGATCAGGTCATATCGTGTGTGGTTTCTACATAATGGTAAGGAGCTAGTTTTTATTTAAAGTGTGACGGGAAATTCCAAAAAATTATTATAGAGAAAACTGAAATAATCCTATATATGTACATTTTATAAATGATCATCCTCATTGTTTTACTGCAAGAAGGGAGAGCTACTAGGAAATTGTTGCTGGAAATTAAGCAAGAGATGATTGTGGCTTGGACTTGGTTGGTAACAGTACAATTAGAAAGAAAGATTTGAAAGAATTGGATTATATTTTGGAGGTATAACTGATAAAATTTATGGATATATAAGATGTGAGATTTGAGAGCAAGAGGGCTCACCATGAGATATAGATTTTTACTTGGACAACTTGGCTAGATGGTGGTGAAACACACTGAGAAGGAGAAAACTAAGGGAGGATTAGATTTATGGGGTGAGGAGACAAATCCACGGTTCTGTTTGACCTAATTAAGTTCAGTGTGCTTTTTGGATAGAAAAGCACACTTTATTGTGGCGATTTAAAATCAGTGGTTGGATATAAATATCTGGAGTTTGAAGGTAGAGATCAGATATAGATTCAGTGACAGATAGGAATTAAAGCCTTAGAATTGGGTAAGGTCACCTAGGGAGCACCTGTTGATAGAGAAAGAAGCCAAGGATAAGCCCGCTGGGTATTCCAACAGAAGCCAAATAGCAAGGAAACCCATCAAGTAGAATGAAAAAGAGTAGCTACGTGGAGCAAAATATTTTATATTTATTGACTTTTGGAATGACTCTTAAGAAACTCTTTTTTGTTAATTAAAGTTTATTAGGGTGACAATTGTTAGTAAAGTTACATAGGTTTCAAGTGTGCAATTCTGTAATACATCATCTATACATCATATTGTGTGTTCACCACCACAAGTCAGTTCTCCATCACCATATATTTGATCTTGTTTACCCTCACCTACCGCCCCTTCCTCCCTGACCCTCTGGTAATCACTGAACTATTGTCTGTGTCTATGAGTTTTTGGTTCTTTATTTGTTTATCTTGTTCCTTTGTTGCCTTCAGTTTTACATACCACATATCAGTGAAATCACATGGTTGTCGACTTTTTCTGTCTGACTTATTTTGCTTAGCATAATAATCTCAAGACTCTTAGGAAATTTTAATTCACATATTCTCCCTCCACTTCTTTTTCCCCCCTCCCAATTGGGATATTTATGACATTTTGTTGATCTTTAAAAACTTTTCATATATCAGTGACACAGACCCTTTGCTATAATGCTTGAATTCCCCCCAATTTCTTTTGTTTAATTTATATTTTAATATCTCACTCATTTTTGTGACCGAACCTACTGATATTTTAGTGTACTATATAACTCATTTTGTTTTCTTTCTTTTTTTTTTTTTTTGCTGTCAGAGTTCTTGTCCATCAAAGTCTAATAAACATTGACCAATATATTTTTCTCAATTTTTATAAATTCTTAAAAATATATCTTTAGGTTTTTAATTCATCTGGAATGCATTTGGTAACTAAGCACATTTGTTGAAACTACGGATGGAATCTTGTTTAGCTTGCTGCCAAGGTTCTTCCCACTGAGGGCATTTCTCTCATTCAGGATCCTGCATCTTACTCCAGAGAGAGGCACTGAGAGCACTGCTCAACAGAAAACTCTACTCACCGAGCCAACAGTTTCTTTTTTGTAAACCATAGGATTTTTTTATTTTTTTATTTTTTTGATTTACGTTTTTTTAGTCGCCAGGCAATGATGAATCTCTGTTAACCAGGTTTGGTCATGTTAGCTTCCCAACTATTCTATTTGAATCTTTTGTTTATAATAAATCCCAGAATCTTACTGAGTCATGCTTTTTAAACAGGGTCACACCCTTATGCCCCACTCCCTCTTTCTCCTCCAGATATTCCAAGCCTGAATGCTATTTCTCTTTTATTTCTGTGGAAGGGATTCAGCTTCAGTGTATGAATAAGATATTATGGTCTGAGTACGTAAGGCAGTTCAAGTTTCTTCCAAATTCGCACTGCATTATTCCCCACCATATCTCACCCAATCTGTGTTCCAGTTGGCTGTGATTTTTAATAAGAGCCATCATTAATTTTGTTAGCAGCAGACTAACAGGAGGTGTTTTGGAGAGGGAATCTGGCATTCCTAGTCCCAAATGTCTGGATTCCTTAGGTGTTTTTTATTTTATTTTTATTTTTATTAGCAATCCAATTTTAGGAGCATCAGGGATTTAACTGCTTCAATTCAGCTGGGAACACGTGGCAGCCATTAGTTCTGTCAATCAAATATTTGAAGTTCTCCTTTTTGGCACGTGGTAGAATTGCAGTTCCTTGCTCCTCTGAAACTAAGTGTGACTATCTGATTTGTATCGACCAATGAAATTTCAAGTGGAAGTGATGGGCATCACTTCTAGGTGGAAGATTTAAGTGTCACTATTCACCAACCCTGCCAGTTGTAGGGAATGTCTGTCCTATCAGCCTGGATGCTGGAGATGGACCAATATGAAAGAGAACAATAGATAGAAATGTGCCTCATATAAAAAATAAAACTTTGTTAATGGAGTCATTTATTTTTAGAGTGTAATGGACCACCTCCTGACCGGTACAGAGTTGGTAACTTATAGTGGGTTGCTATGGGACTAATCTGATTTGAAAACTTATTTTAAAAGAGAAAACGTATTGTTATTAGTTACACTCAGAAGTGATACAGTAAAAATTGGCTAAGAAGTCAGCTGTGAACATCCTTGAGGGAAGGCTATGGTGTGGGCAGAGAACTTCATCCACGTGGATGTGCTTATAATGGTTTCATGACTGTACATCAAGGTAAATATTGTCGTATTGTGACAAAGCAGAGATCAAGAAATTGAGAGAAAATACTGACTGATTGAAATACACAATAAACTTCATGATCTTCTAAAGCATAGATTTTTATTGATTTTGCCTAGGACAATGTAAGGCCTTTCAACAATGCCTACTTAGCTCTGTATTCATTTTCGAATAATTTTCTGTAATTGTTGATTCTACGGCAATTTTCTACTTTTTTTTTTTTTTTTTTTTTTTTTTTTTTAGGAACAATCAATTTCTTGGTTCTGTTCTTACATAGTATCAGATTCTCCCACATTGGTTTCACGTCTTCACCAGATCAGATCAGAAGAACTGATCTATTCTTCACATCAGTTCTTCAGTTTTCTGCATAAGTCTTCTTAGTCTATACAGCCTCCGTTTTAATTGTGTTGTACATTTCGTTTTCTTCTAAACCCCATGTCTTTACCTCTCATATTATTGTTTTTTAAAAACAATATTCTCATCACCCTCAAGACATATACTTGCAATGTATAGATTGTTGCAGAAAGTTGTCAAGCAAGTTAGGAGCAATGGCCTAATTTCAGGTTAATTTTTTTTTTTTTAATTTCATACAAAGCATGTATGTTAACAATTTACTTCACCATCCCTTTCAATCAGTCTTGAAGATTGTGGGAACTCCTCTCAGATGAGACAATTGAGTGGCTCTTTATCTTTGATTCCTATTTTACTTTGACTCTTATATATTTCTGTGTAGATATCTTTATTTGTTCTGAAAAAAATGGGATTGTCTGTATCACAGACATTATTTTTCTCTTCAGACATCTAAAGAATCTGACTGACATGACTAAAGGTCATTGGTGAAATTGTAGTCATTTCTGTTTTGCACAGTCATAAGCATTAGGATCACTAAGAAATGATAAGACATGTTTCTGCCTCTCTCCCCAAATCAAAGGCACTTTGAGTTACTTAATTTCTTTTTTTTACTAGTAAAAAAATCACAAGCATGTTCTTTTTTGAATGAGAGTAGTGTTCTGGATGTCAGGTGACAATTCTCCTGACTGTTCTATTATAAATATGCTCATTTTCATGAAAGTATATTTTCAAACCAACATCATTGACTATTACTTCTTGGAATAATGGAAATAACAATTAGGTAAACAGAAATAACATATCTTTCTGTATCTCAAAAGTCAGTTCTGTGTTTGGAATTTTGATAAAAAATTCGTCCAAATGTCCTACTTTTGTCATTTTGAATATAGTGTCCATGAAATGAATATCAAATATTAAAATTTACCTGCAATATTGAAGTCTTCAAAGATATTTTACAATCATCAAAGAAACAATTTTTTAAAAAAAGCTTTGACTCTTATTGAGTTAAAGAAATCTGGGTAAAAAATATGCTGGTAATCAACATATTTAAACATAAACATACTCTCAAGTAGAGGAAGACTACTAATTGTGAAAATGTGTATCATAAATACAGTGCCAAAAATTGCTTTTGGTTTATCATATTACAATATCTTAAAGAAGATCTTTAAATAGAACAGCACATTTTGTTTTCTATACACTCACACATTTTAAATCAACCTAAATAAAATGTTTTCAATAAATTTTATGGGAAACCTATGATCACTGCATGTTATGACATTGGAATTTTTCACTTTTAAATATATCATGCACAAATTATCTAGGAAAATAAGACACTAAGAAGTCTCTATCTTTTATATATGCGTGTATGCAATCCCTACATGTACATATTTATGCATATATCTTCTAGAAGCATATCTGCTAAATTTAATAATTTTTAATTTTCCTATAATAAATGGTCCACTTTAGATATGTTCTTTTGAGACTGAACTGATAAAAGTTATGTGGAGAGAATTAAATGATGAGTAAATTAATTCAAATAGTATCACATTTATGGTCAGTTATTGGATGGGTGCTTCAGCACAAACTTTGTCCTTTGTATAGAAGAGAAGAGAAGTCATTAGGAACCTCTCAAACATGGCTTTCTATTTCATAATTACTTTGTCCTCTGGAAGTAGTAAGATGGTGAGGCTGGAGGCAGTTTGGAGGCAGACGGGCAGTGTTTCTTGGCAGACTCTGAGCTTCTGTGGCTCACAGTACCCTGAAGAAACAGCCTTCAGCCTGGAGTGTCTCTTATTTCAGGTTCTGCCACAGAGGCTCTGGGAAACTTTCTCAACCTTACTCAAGCATGTTGATAATCAGATTTCTAGTGGTTTTTCTTAAACATACTTGCTATTTTCATGGAAAAGATAATGCTTTATCTCCTTGAGGGGTTAACAGGGAAGGAATACTGGTTTTCAGGAGCATTCATGCTGTGAATGAATGCATTTGAGCATAGCAAGGAGGCAGGAGAGAGAACAGAGATGTTCCTTATATGGGAGTCTTTTAAATTAAAGTTTTACTTCCCTTATAAATTTTCCCAGGGATCTCAAGGCTCCTTCCAAAACCCTGGCTTCATGGAACTAAAAATAATCACATGTAACACTTCACACAGACCACAGTTGTGCTAAGAAGTTAAAGCTTAAGGAATTCTTCTTACCAAACACTTGTCATAGCCAATTTCTTAGTAATGTAGATTGAAAGAGGTACTTATTTTAGAATCATATCATTGTTCTATCTTGTTAAATGCTTGTGTACCCAGTGTGAGGGTGGAGTACAGATCAGAAGCATGCTCTTAGAACTCTGAATTCTTACGATGTAGATACACTCCTTTTTTTTTCAATGTTCAGTTGTTTGAAGTAGCGATAAGAACAGTGGTGCCATCTTGTTCCGCATGAAAAGTCCAACAAGGGCAAGGAAAATTTAGATTTTTTTATCTTACTATGCCCACTTGAACTTTTATTGGCCACATATATAAAAATTTGATTACACTTATACTATTGGAGCCAAAAGTTCTTATCAAATTTATTGATGTTATTTTAACATTCTGAAACAGATTATTCACTCTTAATCTGGAAGGAAATTCAGATGAAAGATGGGTGCATTTCCAGCTGATAGCTCAAGTTTTTATTATAGCTGGCACTGGAGAATTTTCAAACTAGAGGAATTTTCAAACTAGACATAAGTGACTGGGCCAACTGCTTATGTGTCCCATTTCTCCTTCTCCCTCTCCCTCTCCCTCTCCCTCTCCCTCTCCCTCTCCCTCTTTCTCTCCCTCTCCGTCTCCCTCTCTTCTCCTTCTCCCTCTCCCTCTCCCTCTCCCTTTCCCTCTCTCTCTTTCTGCCTTTTGTTCTTTCTTTCTTTTGAATTTTTTAAGAAAGGCCATTTTAGTTCAAATATTATTTTTACCAGTGGTTCTCAAAACTTTTTGGTCTTAGGACCCCTTTACACTCTTAACAAATTAGAACCCCCAAAATATCTTGTTTATGTGGATTACATATAGCTATTTACTACATCAGACATTAAAACTAAGAAATGTTTAAAATATTTATTCATTAAAAAATAAAAATAGTAAACCCATTACACATTGTATTCACCAGTCAGTATTCACCAGGAAAATGGGATCAATAAGATGTGCATATCAAAAGAAAAAAAATATTATAAGGAATTGACTCATATGATTGTGGAGGCTGGCAAATCCAAAATCTGGAATGAGGACTGGCAGGCTGGAGGACCAGGAGAGCTGTTGTTCTGCTTCTCCCATTTCTTAAGACAATCATCCAATCTTTGCTGAGACAGCTAATTTTGGCCACTTGAATGAGTTTTACTACCATGTTAAAACTAGGAAAAAAATTTCCTGAAACACCATCCCATTTATTGGGCTATATTTCTTAGGATATTAATAAATTTAGATATTTTAATATTTTTGTTAAGTTAAAATAAGTGACTCATTTTATATGCCGATAATAAGATAAAGATGTGTGTGTGCATGTGATGAAGGATAAAAGCTTGAGTAGAATTGCAGTATGAGCAAACATAAGAGGCCTTGACCAGACTACGACAAATTATATTATGATACATGAAATATATATATTTAATAAATATATTTTTATTCAAAGTCAACATGTTGCAGGTTCCCACTCAAAATACAATTCATAACTGCACAAAAGGACTGAGTAAAAAAAAAAAAACCAAAAAAACAAACCAAGCTTGTAAACACATTCTGATCTATTTTTAATTTGAATTGCAACATGCAAGATTTGAAATTACATCATATATAGAATAAGAGAGCCGAGAGACAACTAAATTTAGCCACCTTTGAGTGGAATGAAGACTTGCATAAACTTTGGGGAATTAAAAATGCTTATAGAAACAGAAAAGAGGTAAAAAGAGTCTGATTACTAATTTTACTCTGCCACTAGTAGTGGTCTACCCTTTGCCTAATAACCCCCACTAAGCTTCAATTTTCTCATCCAATAGAGAAGCTTCTTTTCTAGAATTTTGGGTTGTTAGTTCAGAAATTTAAGTATAATTGAATTGTTAAAATGTCAAATAAAAAGGAATTCAGAAAGGTATAACAGAGAAAGTGAAATCCAACAAAAAATGTGACCTTTTTTCCCATTCATGTCATTTTTAAAAATACGGAAGAAAGAGTAGTGTTTGGTGAATGCTAATCAGAGTACTTTCAAAGGCTGCCTTTGCTGAGAAGGCTGAGGGACGAAAGGGACAAATGACTCCCCCCCATCTCTGCTGAGCCCACTCAGAGAGGTTCTGCTTTTGATACTTCCATTATTTTTATACCCAACATTTTCTTTGAAGAAAGAGTTTCTTGGCCAAATAAAATATGAGTAACTCATACATGATTCCTAATATTTCTTTTAGAACTAATCAACAATTTTAGTACTCTATCTCTTATGAGGTCTGACAATGAAGTTTGTGAGCTCATCCTAGAAAAAGTGCTACATTGTCCTTCAATAGATGAATGGATAAAGAAGTTGTGGTATATTTACACAATGGAATACTATTCCGCGTTAAGGAAAGATGATATAGGAGCATTTGTGACAACATGGATGGATCTTGAGAGTATAATGCTAAGTGAAATAAGTCAGACAGACAAAGCAGAGAACCCTATGATTTCACTGATATGTGGTATATAAACCAAAAAGAACAAGACAAACAAATGAGAAAGAAAAACTCATAGACACAGACAGTAATTTAGTGGTTACCAGAGGGTAAGGGGGTGGAGGGTGGGTGATGAGGGTAAAGGGGATCAAATATATGGTGATGGAAGGAGAACTGACTCTGGGTGGTGAACACACAATGGGAGTTATAGACGATGTAATACAGAATTGTACACCTGAAATCTATGTAAATTTACTAACAATTGTCACCCCAATAAATTTAATATAAAAAAAAAGAAAGAAAGAAAAAGTGCTACAAACCTCACTGCTGAATATCACTATGCTAACCTTTGAAGTACTCCCCTTGGGAAACGATGCATCAATGCCAGGACCTAGTCTACCCTTGAAAGCAATTTTGGAACTCTTTTTCTGGAATGGCCATCAAAGCTGTCGTATTACATTTAATGTTCTGAATGTCATCAAAATGTCTTCCTTTCAATATTTCCTTTATCTTTGGGTAAAGAAAGAAGTCATTGGGGGCCAGATCAGGTGAGTAGGAAGGATGTTCCAATATAGTTATTTGTTTACTGGCTAAAAACTCCCTCACAGACAGTGGTGTGTGAGCTGGTGCATTGTCGTGATGCAAGAGCCATGAATTGTTGGCGAAAAGTTCAGGTCATGTAACTTTTTCACACAGCCTTTTCAGCACTTCCAAATAGTACTCTTGGTTAACTGTTCATCAGTTAGTACACATTCATAATAAATAATCTCTCTGATATCAAAAAAGGTTAGCAACATCGTTGTAACAATTTCGTGAACTTAGTTGTCAGACCTTGTATGAACCTGAAAATACAATAAAATTTCCCAAAAGTCATTACCTTTTTTTCACTTCAATTTATATGCTGTTATTTGCACATATTAGATTTTTCTTTAAATTACTCAAAGTAAATCTTATTATCATTGCATTATAACTTTTGTTAGTTTGCTTTAGTAATCAGTATTAGATGAATATGTTTATTCAGTGGACTGAGAACATAATAAATCAATCCCAACTTAACTTCCTAGTACATATTGTTACATCAACTTTGTCTCCTTCCATGAATAAGCTAAAATTTTGAAAAATAGGTAAGAAATATTCTTTGCCATTGAGAATATTATAATTTCAAGGCTAACATTTTAATTACTCTGAATAAAAAAATATGAGATTCTTTATAGAATGTAAACAGAAATATGATATATGTTTATAGTTAAACTATGAGGAAAACTACAGCCTTAATTGTTTCTGTAACTGAAACATAATTGGAAATAAATCAAACTAAATATTCAATATAAGCACCAAAACATAAGGCAAAAGAAAGTAGCAGAAGTAAATGAACACAGATGAAACTTGAAAATTATGAATCCGAAAACAAACAAGCATACTGTTTTAATAGAGATCAATAACAGAAAAAAATACCCCTGCTATGTATGATTAAGACAAAAAGAAAGAAAATAAAAATATATCACATTAGAAATTATGCAGCAGACATATTCACAACAGCAGGAGAGATTAAAGAATTATAAAGATCATTGTACCAATCTCATGTCAATAAGTTTGTACATAAGATAAAATGAATTATGTCCTAAAATAATAACAAATCACTAAAAGTGATTTGAATAGAATTAAAAAAACAAGAACTATGGGGAAATTTTTATTTATTATTTTCACTAAAATAGAAACTAGGCTTAGGTGCTTCTATCTAACATTTTTATATTAGTCAAAATATTTTCAATGACATAAAGATGGACAGTGTCTTAATTTTTATAATTTTATTACCAAATATTAATGTAGAATGCAGGTCAAAGGATAAACCAAGTACATAAATATCTAGAAATAAACTACAGAAGTTGTAAGTCATTTACCAAGAAAATTATAAAGCATTATTGAGAGACATTAACAAAGATCTAAATAAATGGACACATATACCAAGTGCCAAAGTAGAACTGCATTTTAACATCATAAGTAAAAAATCATGACTACAGAAGAAATATACAACTTTAACATAGACAATGAAGACATTGAAATTGTTAAAGATTTTGCTTACTTAGTTCAATCATCAATTCAAATGGAGACTGCAGCCGAGAAATCAAGAGGGGGTGAGACTCAGAAGGGCAGCAATGGAAGAATTAGGGAAGGCCACCAAGAGCAAAGATGTGTTATTAGAAACCAAGGCTAAGGTCAACCCCATGCCCTCGTCTTCCCAGTTACTACGTACGGATGCTGAAGTTGGACAGTGAAGAAGGCTGATAGGACAAAAAATGGATTCATTTGAAATATGGTGTTGGAGGAGGGCTCTGCAGAAACTCTGGAGCACCAGAAAGATGAACAAGTGGATCCTAGAGCAAATTAACCTGAAAGATCCCTGGAGGCAAAAATGACAAAACTGAAGCTGTCCTACTTCAGGCACATCCTAAGAAGGCAGAGTTATTTGGAAAAGACAATAATGGTGGGAAAAATAGAAGGCAGCAAGAAAAGAGTAAGACCAAATATGAGATGGAGTGACTCCATAAAAGAAGCCCTAGGCATGAGTCTACAGGAGCTGAGCTGGGCTGTTCAGGACAGGACATTGTGGACATCACTCATTCATAGGGTCACCAAGAGTTGGAACCAACTCAATGGCATATAACACACATACCTAATATATGTATTAAAGACTCAATATTATAATGCCAATTCTAGTCAAATTTACATATAAATTTAATCCCAATTTAAAAAAATCTCTCCTTTTTGGGGTAGAAATTGACAACTGATTCTAAATTAGAAAATGTAGAGGTCCTTGAACAGCCAGGACAATTATGAAGAATTATAAACGTCCTTATGTAACACATAGAATGTACAGTTGAGAAAGGAAAACAAATCTCAAACGTATTGAGTATGTATGAGATTGTACGAGGTATGGACCTATTGAACAATTTGATTCAGTTTTAGCGTCCTCACCATGTTCACTATTCTCAAATGGTCTTTGCCTAATTGAGAGGCAGTATCCAGTTTTATTACTTGGAGGAATTGACCCAGATGGCAGTATCTTGAGAACCCTAAACCTTGTCATTAGAAAACATGCTTCTCTTCTTTTAGGAGTTGTGCCAAAAATTCAGAATATAAAGAGCCCAAATTATGTAATTCTCAATTATTTCTTTCATGGCTTTTTATTTAAGTCAGTGCACTGTGAGAAGACATACCTGTTTCTCTGGTAACCTTTCATTTAATTTATAAACTATTGTAAGGCATGTATTGTAGAGAATTTAGTGATTTAAACCTTAAGAGGAAATGAATTAAGAGATTTCTAGTGGAAATTAAGACCTAAGGTAATTTAAGTGTCTCAGTGAGGCTTAATGAGTAGTCAACATTTCCACTAAAAGAAATATATAGTTATTCACATTATCTGAACCTCAGAAAATTAACAACCAGAGCATGCAAGAACATTTAAAAATAGCTTAACATCAAAGAAAGTTTGCATTTTCTATCAATTATTAGCATAATTCTCAAGCAGTCATCTTTGCTCCAATCAGGAAATAGTACAGAAATATTTGAAATAAAGAAAAAGTGGCAATGTAAAAATACACCATTGTATCTCTGTACATGATTACTTTTATTGCTAACAGAAATTTCTTTTATATTTTTGCCTTTCAAAATCTTAGGTAGTTGAGTAATTGTTTTTTTTATTTAAAGTAAACAGATTTTAACATAAAATAATGAAATTGCCATAAACAGCATCCAAAATGAAATTCCTTATCATTAACTTTATTTTCATGTTACACACACACACACACACACACACATACACACATTTATAAGCATCAACTGCTCAGGACATTTATCTATATATATTTTCCTGTTTAGTCTAAACTCATTTAACAACTACTGCAAATGGAGTATATTCATTTTATATGTAATACAAAAATCATCATGGATATTTTCCCATTTTAAGTTGTATTTCATTCTTGCTCAAACTTCCTAATAAGTACATATTCATTTATTTTGGGTTTCATACACTTTGAAAAACTTTCATCCGATCTTTTACGATAAAGTCACGTGAAGCCCTCTGCAGCCATACCCTTGTCCCATTTAATTTTATTCTAGGTGTGGCGGCATCAAGCAGTTCTAATATAATGCTCATCATCCACCAATAACTGAGGCTTGCTCTAGGTCTGGTTTCTCATATTTTTGTTCCAGTAATCAGGTTTCTGACTAGCTCTTGAGCTCAAATAAACAGATGCTATCTTATACTTTAATGCATACGTTTCTGAGAAAATTATCATTTAAAATATTCTGTCCATTTGATACCATAAATAATAGGATTTTAAAGAATGCTGGCATTTTTGTATGCAAGCCATATATCTCAGATTGCTAGAAATGGGGCAAATATTATTTTTCATGCCATGTGTCCTATTTCTGATTACTGGACACATCATTGCTATAACTAAGTTAATATTTATAATGATGTACTTGTTGGAATAATCAGGCTAGCAATATAATGGTAGTTATAAGATGGCACGTGGCCCAGTGGAGAACTAGAGTAATAGCACAAAGAAATAAGAAACCAGAAAAAAGATAATAAAGGAATTAGCTGAGTGTGCATTTTCTAGGAAATCTGAGACATTTCACTTTTACTATATATAATTTCACGTTCTAGAAGCTGCAGTCATGTATAAGAAAAAACCTGCTTTGGTGATTTTGCTAGCCAAGTAATCCAGAAGTAATATTCTTATTTCATTTTGAGTTGTTTTTCCACAAGTATTTTCAATGTGCCCACTCTTTTTAAAAATTAACTGTATGTTTTTACATTTCCAACTAAAATATATGACATTGAGCAGCAATACCTGCTGACGTCATAAAAGGAGAACCGCCATAAGTTGTCTTCTGATGGAAGGACACAAGACCCAACAATAGAACCTGAATCTGAGTCATTCTCTAGATCCAAATAACAACATATGAAAAATACAGAAGGCAGAGAAATATGTTACACTACACCATGGCACTATAATTAACAAGATCCAGACAGGGAAATTCTACAAGAAAAAAATGTAGTGTTTTTCAGCAAAGTGCAAGGGACAAAAAAAAGAACTAGAATGACAATTTGTAGATTGAAAAAAAAATCTAAAAGCAATCAATCAATTCTCATGTGTGAGCTTTATTTGGATCCTAATTTAAATATAAAAAATAGCATTTAGGAGACTATAGGATTGCTATACATGTACTATTTATTTGGTTACATTAGGGATGTTTATTTTTAAAACTGGGATCATAGTAATGTAGTGAATTGAAGAAGTAAGCTTCTTTCTTAGACAGGCATACTGAAATATCTACAGATGAAATGACGTGCTGTCTAGGATTTAGTTCAAAATAACATGGGAGCTAGGATAAATGGAAGGAGCTGTGTATGAAACAGAAATGGCTATATGTGTGAGTGTTTGATGGTTGGTTCTGTTGTAGATGTAGATTGCCTATGTAGATGTTCATTACACTGCTGTTTTTGTGTATGTTCAAAATTCTTCATAGATTTTTAAAAAAATGTTATCACAAAATAAAGGCATTTCCAGGCTACTGGACAAACAAACATAAAATAAAATAAACTTTTCAAATTCCTATTACTTTTCCAAAATGTTGGCTTTTTATGCTTTCCAATTTTGTGAAGGTTTCGAGGGAAGAACTGTGTCTTCTTTATTTTTTCAATTTGTTTAAATAAAAGTATCTGTAGATAATATAATATTCTATTTATCATCAAAAAATTTCCACATGCACTGATAATATAAATTTTAAAGCACAGATCTTTTTGCTAGGTCAGAGACTTATTTTAAGATACCAGAAATTAAGATTTCTTAAGGTTTTCAGGTGGAAATACCTTAGGTAACGCTGCGGTTAAAATACCATAACATGAACATGCTGTATTTTAAGATAATTAAATTTAAGATAATGAATAAATTGAATTGTTCAAAGAATGAGCAATTTTGTCTAATAAAATTCAAAAAAATTATCTTACTCTGTAAATTGTAATGAGAAGCACTAAAAACATGAAGACTAATACTTGTGATAATTTGTTCTTGTGCATAAAGACACTAACGGAAATATGGGTGTGGTTTTTTTCACGCATGCATAGGATGGTGAGTTTCACTGTCACCCATTTCTATGTAATATTTCCAACATTATTCATAGGTTTTTAAGTCTTGATAATTAATATGATAATTAATATATACAATTTACTAATTGTATATATTAATAGTTTATTGAGTATATAATTACATTATACACTAATATTACACTAATATACACTAATATTGAGTATATAATTGCACTAAATATACACTAATTGTATATATTAATAGTTTATTTATTGATAGTTTATTGAATGAGAATCACTAATTTTTTTCTTTACCATATTATCAGAATTTCCTACATGATATAGAAACAGAGAAGTCCCTGAATCAACAGAGAAGTAAGAAGATTATTAGGGTTTTGCAAGTTCAGTTTGTGGTAATATTACCTTTTTTTTTTTTTTTGCAAACTATAATAGGTAACATATTCAACATAGCATTAAAAAAGATGCAAGGTAAATTTTAATTACTTATTCTGCAAGGTCCTACAGTCTATACTGACAATTTAAATCTCCCCAGGATGAATGCTCAGGACCTTTGCCCTTTTTGAAAACAGCCAACTGCGTAAATGCAAGGATTTTAGATTAAGGATGACTGTGCAATTACTTTAGGGAAGGGAAAATTAGCTTACCCATTAGTGTTATAGATTGCTGTAAGGAAAAACATGCTGTCTGTTCATTCAATTAACTCTCAACTTCAAGGCAAGCAATCATTTCATTTACAACATCGTTGATTAAGCAGTTCTGAATTTTTAAAAAGCTACCCTTTTAGACAGTATAACCTTGGTAATATGCTTCCCTGGAGTTGCTTGGATCTATTTGGTACATTAGTTAATTACCAGAAGAGGTAAAAGATTTGTTTAATAAATTTTGATCAAATTCTATAAAAATATTATAAAAAGAACAGTATAAAATTATTTTTTCTAATCAAAATCACTATAAGCATGAATAAACATTATTTTAAAAAGCAGTGATAATCTTATGATTTCTGTACTGAAATTATTCAATAACAAGTAATGGAAACAAAAATGAAAATGCAAATCCCAACGGTATCATCTGCTTTCAACTGAAGAAATATTTTCACTTTGAACTATTTAGTAGAAATCATCTTTCCAAACAATTCTATGACAGAGCCTTACAATTACCAATTATTGTTAAAAATTTATACTTCCACGAGAAAGCATTACACATTTTAAGATGAATACAATTTCAGTCAATGTCAGAAAGTGACACAAAGCATCTCAAGTTTTTTTATGTACATCATAGGCAGTTTAATCTTCTTATAGAACTTAATTTCATGAGTAAAGCATTATGACTACATTTTCAGAAACACTTCAACATATAAACCTTTCACATAATAATGCACATATATATTGTTATATATGATATTAAATATAAAAGGCAGAGCAAGGGTTTTACCTGGTTAATCACCTGTGTTGGTCTAAAGCTGAGTCGAACAAGTAAATTCACTGGCAAGGTCCTGTCAGATAAGCCAGAGGGAGAGCAGCTGAAGTTTAAAGGGTTGACAGCAGTCGCAGTTTCAAGGGGTGGGGCTTGTCTTCAGTAATGAATTCGCAAGGGACTGTTTCCAATCAGGGAATGCAATCGCAGACAATGAAACCATTCTCCATTTGTTGACCCTAGTTTTGTATGTGCAATCTGCTGTGGGTGTATTAATGCACTAGTGGAGAGAACTGACATGTATTTCACTGAAGTTTATGGTATGAAGATTATTTTGAAAAAGGATTATGTGAAAATATGATTGATTTTTCATTTCTTTGAAGTTTTTTTCCATTGTGCATTTGTGTTTTTTTTAATTTTTTCTTTTTTGGGTAAAAAATCCTAAAAAGGCTCAACTCCACATAGTGCCATCCTTTTCATGATGATACAGGGAAGCCCTCTGAAACAATACTTGTAGATGGCTACATGTGGTCTCTGCCTTGAAAATTTTAATGATCATTGAGAATGGAGGCTCACTATTTTTGGAACCCAACTATTGAACTCAGGACAGTGTTACCTGTTAGACATCTTTTAATATTATGATTATTTATGCACAGTATTTTCATGAAAATTGTATATAAACCCATACATCTCACTCTTTAAAGGTGATAAAGCTATCTGTAAAGTTGTATATAAACCCATACATCTCACTCTTTAAAGCTATCTGTATTATAAATCAGATAGCTTGGATTGTGTGAGAGTTGTATTTTCCAGAAGTATTTTTCCTTTTTACACAGTTCTCCCAACTTGTTTTGATACATTCTTCACCCAATTCTGTCAATTTCTTTTAAATATATCTCTAGAATCTAGCAACTTCTCACCACTTTGACCACTACTGCTCTAGCATAGCTGATCAGCAGCTAACCGTCCTAGCTTCCCCTTTTCTACATTGCCTGGCTTCTCCTTTTAAAACACGAGTCAGATCATGTCATTCTCTTGATGCTTCAATGATGCCCTCCTCTAATGCATGGTCCTGAAAACACTCTTATAGCTTCCATCCTAATTCAGAATAAAATAAAAATTATTTATGAGGTCCTACAACAGCCTTGCACCTCACCTTGACCTTACTTAACACTTACCCCTTCTCTTCCACTGGCTTCCTTGCTCCCAGCTCTCTAGGCACACTGGCCTTTCTGCCATTCCTCACGGGTGTCAAGGGCAGTACTGCCTTAAGAACTTGGCCCTGCCGATTACTCTCCTGGAATACTCTTCCCCAGATAGATTGTTCTGCATTTGGGGCTCAGTTCAAATGTCAGCTTACCTGTTGGATCCTCCTTTTCTGTCGAAAGAAATACCATGTTTCCCCGAAAATAAGACCAACCCCGAAAATAAGCCTCAGTTAAAATGGTCAGCCAGATGGACGCATTTAGTATGTCGTGACGATGTTCCAGAAGAAAATGACATGACTGTATTTGAATCAATGTAGATTGTTGTACGTGAAAAAATAAGACATCCTGAAAATATGCCCTAATTTGTCTTTTGGAGCAAAAATTAATATAAGACCCAGTCTTATTTTTGGGGAAACAAGGCAGCGAGTTCACACCTTCATTGTGCCCTCCTTCACTTGTTTTATTGTTTTCTTCATAGCACTTAGTTATTTACATGCTAATTTATTTACTCGTTATCACACCCAGTAGACTCTAATCTCCATGACAAAGGGGACTTTGTTTTATTTACTGGTGCATCATAGCATCCTGAATAGAGCTTTGCAATGGGTAGGTATTGAATAAATATTTATAAATGAATGAATGATTAAGCTTTGCTTTTCATTCCCCAATTTATAGAATATTATAACCAATAGAACCTCATGGAATAAATGAAATATCAGTCTATTCTAATAATAGTTTATATAACTATGTAAATAAGCATAATTATTGAATGTATCTTAAACATACTAGAACTTGAAGACCCGTTAATCTTCACCATGATTCACCTCCTGTTATTAGGCTACACTATATTTTGATCTAAAATTGAACCTATGGACAATTTTTTCTTGATCTCCTTTTATACTCATTTAATTGGCTTAATTACCTTTATTATAAAAAATATCCTCTGCATAAAAAAAAAATCAAAACTGGTTTCTTTTTACAAATAATCTCAGTAAATTCTGAAAAGCTCTTAATAGGTTTTTTGTTCTTCCTTAAAATATGCAAGACAGTTTCTGAAACACTAATTTAGTGTAGGTCTTAATTTATATCTCTTTCATAATAAAAATGATTTTATTCATTTCAGTAAAATCTCTACATCTTAATATTAAAAGCTAATGACTGAAACATGGGGTCAGTTTTGTGAAACAGCATGCAAGTAAAATTATCGCTGCCCCTGTTTAACATGAGACTTTACTAATTGCACTTTTAGTTAATTAACCCTGATGCTGATTTCCAGACAAATATGAAGGAAACGCTGCAACCAACACTTAACTCTCAATTTCTAAAATGC
The DNA here is from genome assembly GCF_964194185.1 of Rhinolophus hipposideros. Lineage (NCBI taxonomy): Eukaryota > Metazoa > Chordata > Mammalia > Chiroptera > Rhinolophidae > Rhinolophus > Rhinolophus hipposideros. The sequence continues at coordinate 37,282,643 of NC_138050.1, read as the reverse complement.
CTCTATTAATTTGTAAAATTTATAAAAGTTCTGATAGGTCATAGTTCTAGATATAGGAGGTAAGGTGAGAGGTGTTGTGTTAGAACTCAGGTGATGTAGAATGCAGAGGATTGGGACAGTTTTCAGAATGGTTGGAATGTTTAGATGTTTTATTAAGTTGGTTTTATATATATATTTTATATATATGTGAATATATATATATACGTATATACATATATATATATATATATATATATATATATATATATATATATATATATATATATGCAGAGGGTGCCAAAAAATGTATACACATTTTAAGAAAGGAATAAACTATTAAAATTACACTGATGGTAACCACTTTTAGCACCTCTTGTAATTGCAGAAGTCAAATGTAACTAGTATTCATCTTTCGTTATCGGTATATATTGAGTATTACAATTAATACAGTTTTTTCATTTTTTAAAATGTGGATACATTATTTTTGGTACCCTTTGTATATATGCCAGGGGTGCCCAAAATGTATGCACCTTTTAAGAAAGGAAAACTGTATTAAAATTGTAATACTCAGTATATACCAATCACAAAAGATGAATAAAGTCACATGTATACATTTTTTGGCACCCTGCTGTGTTGGCCACGATCCTTGGAGCAGGGTCCTGGAGGTTCCCTCCTGTGCTGAGCCACCTCTGATCTGTTGCATGACACACAGGGAGATCATCACAGCGTAGGTGCTGAGCTGCAGAGGATACTCAGGGCGCTCCAGACAATCACTAATGACTAACAGCTAGGGAAATATTTTGATATTATCAAGCAGTATGGCTGCTTACATTATATAAGCACTGCTTTTAAAATTACACACACAAAGAAATAAATGTAAAGTGTGAAATAAAGATGAAACAAAAATTGTGGTATCTGTGTACAATGATTAGTTATTATTCCAAGCCACAAATTCTCTGAGCAAGGTTCGAGATTAATGGATAGAAACTCATATTACAAGTAAGTTACCAAAAAAATCTGGCTGACTTGTCAGATTTCACTTTGTAATTTTGCTGGTGAACAGCGCATAATAGAAGGAAAACACTTATCTCCGCCAATTTCCTATTGCTGTTTTTGTTTGTATTCTTCTTCCTCCTCTTTTTATTATTATTACATTCATTGTAGAGAGGGGGATTGGCCACTATGATCAGTACAGAGAATTGATAAGAATAAAAAACTTAGTTGTGATCTGGAAAAAAATAAATTACTTTTTTTTTTGTTTTATTTGAAACGAACTTTGTTCTTACCACTTTTGAAGTTCTTTTAATACATCACATATGATTATTTCCTGTGATGTTTTCTGATTTGGCTAGAAGACTGTTCTGTTAGGATGAGAACAGATCTCCATTTTTAACAAGTTCCTTGATATGACTCTTTTGTATAATAAGCTTGAGAACCCTTAAACCAAATAAAGAGCTCCTCAGGAAAAAGAGCATTTTATCCATTGCTATATTCCCAGTCTTCATAAATTTTAGGTTATACACGTCCCTTAGGGACCATTTTTTGAACAGAGTTTTAAATTTCCTAATCTGTGCTGCCAGGTATCGTGGGAGCTACTGGTGGTACTAAGTGAAAATATAAATATACATTTGCCCTCTAGGTATTTACAGTCTTGTTGAGAAACCTGGAACAAAGTTCCCAATGATAAATAACAAATCAGTATAAGCAGTGCATGAGTGATACAGGTAACACAAACTCCAAAACAGCTTCGGTTTCACCATCAAGAAGAAAAAAACAAAAACCCTAACATACGTCTTTGAAGTGTTTGGCAGCCTATGGTGGTCCTTTTCTAAAGTATTTTGTTAAATATCAGTGCAGAATGATTTATAATGCATTTATTTAAAATGCTTTTAAGTTACTATTGGTGCATAGTAGTAATTGCAACAGTTGTGGCTTGGCTGCTATAGATAAAAAATATGTGGTAAAATATATGTGCATGTATTAAAGACCGGGAAATGGAATCTAAGTTTACTTGCATTATTTGAATTATGTATGATGAAAAGGCTTTTATTCTTATAAAATTGGGAAAAAAAATAATTTAAAATTACAATTGCCAAATTTACTATTAGAATACACCATAATGATATTCTTGGAAAAGTAGAAAATGTTGGTGTGTTGCAAATTCATGCACCCTTATGCAACTAAATACTAAACATTTCATCATCTAAAGTTCACTACTGACTTCAAGGGAAGTTGTTTAATTTCCAGAGATACACAAGTCAATTAAGGAAGAAGTAAACTTTGAGCTTAACCATAGGAAATTTGAGAAAAATTCTGGTGCTGTTTATATGCTAAAGAGGTCAAGATAATGAGCAAAGTCTATGAAGAGCAGGATGCAATTTTGCCAGCAGAGTTAACTGCTGAGAAAGGCAAGTGATGCAGAAGAATGTTAATTCTCTGGATCTGAAGGTTTAGACCCAAATGTTCATTCTGATACTGAAGAAGACATTCAGTCACTAAGACAGATGAAATGTAGTTATTAAGACAAATAAAAACTATGTTAATTGCTTAAAAGTGAATATTGAACGTTTCTTTTTCAAAAGCCATTATTAAAAATGTATTTTACAGTAAATTGTCTTCAGAAGGAGACGATATGTATACAAATGTTTTAAAGAATATTACAATTGCCTCATGATAAGGTCTCAACATTGGTTATTTGGGGCTTTGGGAGGTCAAATCTGAATACCTATCACCAGTTTAAAACACTTCTTTAACAAGAACTTAACCAGTTTTTTGTCAGTTTTATTATCCAGTCCACGATGCTGTTACTACCATTCGTTTCTCCCCCGTGCTAAGCTGCAAATGGAAAAAACAGGGCAGGGCACAGAGAAATGTCATTTCACCTTCAAAACCTACTGCATAGACGAGAAATCTAGAAGGACCTTTGAACATTAAACACACACACGTACACACACACACACATTTTATAAATGGATTTGTTTTTAAACATCAAATTTATGAGGATGACACATGTGTTTTCTGATAAGACAAAGATTATATATAAATATATAACAATATAAAAATGCAATTATGTAAAATGTCTCTTTGGAGACTATACCCTGGGATCTAATGTTTACTAGTTGTACAGATATTTGATTCTTAATGAAATGTACTGAGCTTACTTACATCTTTTATTTGTTTTTTTCTCTCTCTATGAAAATGGATGTTAAGGTGATGGCTTTCTAACAACTTTTACAATCACTGAAGAGAAACTATGTCCTTTACGTCTGTTTTGGAAAGTACTTCTCAATAACCTTTAAGGTAGTAGTCATGAAATAACTATATTCCAGGCTTTGAAATCTTTTTCTCAGATCAAATACAAGCCTACGATGCCATTTAACTATTCTGCAGTAAAGGAATAAATTTGTTCCTTTCTGGGTTCTGTGTTGTGCTTATATTAAATTACTGTCTAACTGGTTTCCATCCACTTTCCAAATTATCTTAATAGAAAATAGCATTACTGCCCTAGGTCATTTCTCCTGATATAAATGGATTAGATACATATATTTTCTCACTGCTCCTTTAGGGAGATTTAATCCTGCAGCAGCCTTTTCTGAATTTAACACTGGTTAAGGAACATTGAATCCATTAGTGGCCAAGGTATAGTTAGATATTAATTGAATTATCTTACTCCATTTTTGTAGGTAGATTGTGTTTTCTGTGTACAGAAATTAAATTCATAAAATAATTCTTTTCCTTGAAAATGGAAAATCTTTTTGCATGGTTAGCAGCTGTCATTCTCCCTTCTGATTCAGTGTGATAGAAAAGATAAAGTACTTTGTAGTCAAGATAGTGTCCCAGATGAGATTACAGTAATGGATTTACCTAGTAGAAGACTCATTTGATAACTAGCAAACAAATGGTTTATTTTTGGAGATCTGAAGTCAAAGCCTTTTCTCTGGGTCTTTAGAAATTAGAAAGAACAATTTTCATTTCACAGCATCTCTATTTTAAAGTGCTCTGGAAATACCGGGGTGCCAAAAAAATGTATACAGGTGGACTCTTTGGTCCATGTTGCTCAGGCGGTAGTTCGCCATAATCAGAAGTGTCTGGATGCTAATGGTAACCACTTTGAGCACCTCTTGTAATTGCAGAAGTCAAACATGACTTGTATTCATCTTTTGTTATCAGTATATATTGAGTATTACCATTTTAATACAGTTTTCCTTTCTTAAAATGTGTATACATTGCTATATACATTATATATATACATACAATTATATGGATATATTACATAGCCATATAATTATATCCACATAATTCTATGAATATATTATATCCATTTTCACATAACAGAAATTTATGATCTTAGCATGTTTTTAAGGGAGTACATGTTCTTTCTGGAATATGTATGGGTTTCCATTATCATACTCTTATTAATACATACAAATAATCACTTAGGGTTAACAAAGTAGTGTATGAATAGTCTAACTGAGCTCGATGTTTTTGCTATTGAAGCGGGATTTCTAAGCAACTGGCACATGTTCCATTCTTGCACACTTACGTACAAAGTATCATGGAATTAAGTGCTATGGATTTTCGCATCCTAATATTGTAAAATAGAGCTTAAATTTGGTAGAAAAATACAGCTTCTAATCATGACTTTGGTAGAGGTAAAGTTTCATTTTGAATAATATTTGGTATGAATTGCAGCCTTACTTGGTCCAAGACTGAAGAAAAGCTCACTGATTCCTTTTTAGAATTATCAAGCACTCCAGGAAGGAAGGTTTGCATCAGGAGCTTAATGGACTAAATCATTATTTAAAAAAAAATTAAAATGTTGTTTTTTGCATTTACATAAAATTCTAATTAGGGGATAATTAGAATATAATTAAATAACTGGGAAATTTTTCATGTGTTTATTTAAAGTGAAGTTCATTTTTATCTAGCTATTCAGAAGTAAAATTACATTTATTGGACTAGATATTTTAAAGCTGATTTCTTACACAGCTTTCCCTTTACATAAGCATTCACAGAAAAAAGGAACTAGCATATTTTAATTTAATGCCTCAAGAGAATAAATTATTGAAGACTTAGATGCATTATAAGTACCACTTACAATAATGAAATTTGCTGTGCAATAATTTAATTTACTTTATTGATAAGCCAGAACAAATTAATGCAAATAAATTTACTTTCCTCAATGTCCAAATACACTAAAAATTATTTATAACTCTAAACACAGCTTTCTCCAAAAAAGTATGTGTTGATAGTTATATGTTTAGCTTGAAGGAATTTCACCAAAAGAATACAAATTTAAAAGCTAATTAATATACAACATCTCACCAAAAACACACCTCTAGTATTATACTTATTATGTGGAGATATTTATCATAAAAGCATCCAGCAATGACAATGAATTTTGGAGGTTTACCATACAAGGTAACTGCTGAAAGAAGTTGTCACTCTAGAAGCTAGGCTAGGTAATTGGTATTTTAAACAACTGCCAAATCTCACTGGATATATGGAAAAATATTTATTTTTTGCTCATATCACAGTTAGAGTGAATTAGATGCTTCTCCTCCAAGGAATTTCTACATGAAATTTTGATGGTCAGCTATCTGTGTCTGCCCCGATCATCACTTATCCAAGCATAGATTCGATTTCAAACTGTTAGAACTGTCACCAGGGGCTCACGAGGTTGCCCAAGAGAGGACTCAACCCTGAGCAGCAGTGACTAGGTTTTTGTCTCCGTTCAAGCATGAATTCAAGAGTGCGATAAATGCAGGAAAGCACAGGGAGTGAAACGAAAATACACACTCGAGAGGGAAGTGAGGGCAAACTCAGAGATTGAGTGGCACTGAGGAAGGCCCGATCAGGCACATTTATCCTTCCCGGGGCAGGAATTGGGGACATCCCATTGATCTGGCTCATCAGTTTCCTGCCAGTAGGTGTGATCCTATTTCCCACCTTTTCTTCCTTATTTGGTTCCTCTGGACCTGTCATGGTGTGAGATGCATGATGGGGGTCACAGTAACTACAATGTACATGAGATTATAATGACATTATAATTGGCTAAAGGTCAGGGCCCAGTCACAGGGATCAGATTTGCTGGATGAAACTGGTTCTTGTTTTCTTCTAGCTGCAGGTATAGGATACAGTCACTTATTACATGTGTAACCAGCGAGGTGTCTAAGGTTGGGTCCTGGAGGGGGTTGTCAATTTCCTAGGCTACTTATCCTACCTCATAAAGATAGTAAGAGGCTGATATATGGTAGGTGGCTGCAAAGTGGAGATAATACCATCTATCTCTGCCCTGAAATATAATGACAGCTTCTAAGGATGATTTTTCAGAGAAATATATACCATCTTTTTCTCTAACATAACATAATTGAGAGATGGCTACCTTTTAAAAGTAATATTGGACATTCCATTATTGACCACTGAGAATCAGGGACTAAAAGAAAGTATTGTAACCATTGGCAGAAATTGAGTAGAACATGTTTTAGAGAACTACTGCTCCACATAAATTTTGATTATTCGTATCAGTACAGAATTAAGGAAAAAGTGAGTTTCTCCATTTTGTCTTTTATATAATCATTAAAAATTCCCATTCTCTTGAGGTAGAAGGTATCTTCCACATTATTCAACTGATGAGTTTGAAGGGAATGTTAATAGGATATAGTACATGGTGAAGATTTTCTAACATTATGGATTAGTAAGGAGAAAAAATCCTCCTAGTGAGAAAAAAACCAAAAAAACAAAAAAACAAAAACAGCCTCAATATGATAAATGCATAGCTGAGTTCACACACACATACACACACACACACACACACACACACACACATAAAAAAAAGTAGAACAAATCTGTGCGAGCTGTAAATGAAGTGCATAAAGCTTCTAAGGCTAAAGGAGCAGTGGACTGGGAAAAAGAGAACATATGATTTCTAAATGAATAAAGAAAAATAAAATAAAGCCCAATGAACAAAAATATATGTCAGGAAAGATAAAGGAGAACCAATAAAAAAGTTAATGCAAATAACTAATGAAAATAAATGCAAAAAAACTCAACAATCTCCATAAATATAAATTGATTTAATTTCTCAATGATGAGAGAGAGATTATTAGATTGAATACATCAGGTCTATCTACAAGCTTAAGGTACATCTAAAAACTGAAGGATAAAGAAAGGTTGACAGTAAAAGGATAATGACAAATCAGACAAATACTAACAAATGAAAACTGCAGTAGCTATACTAGTGTAAGGAAATAGAATTTAGTGCAAAAAAATGAGTATTAAAAGTTATTGCATAATGGTAAGAGGTTCAACCTCACTAAGAAATGTAACAATTCTACACTAGAATGTAACTATCACATGACAAATATTTATAAGACTTGTTACAACTATAAGAAAAAAATTAAAAATTCTTCTTTATGTTGAAAATTTTAATATACACCTCTCAATAATTAATAGATTCCAAAGATACAAATTCATAAAGAAGATTTGAATAACATAATTAACATGCTTGTCTAAAGGATACATATCTAGCAAAAGGAAAGACATATTCTTTTAAACAATTCACCAATAAAATATTGTGTAAATATGTTTATTTACATAATATATGTATGATTGAAATAATAAGTTATTGCTTACATTAAGTCTAGTAATACTTAGAAAATACATTCCCATAAATGCAGACGTTCAAAATGAAGACTACCTAAAATTTAGTGACATAAAAATTCAAGCCAAGAAATTGTAACATACAAAATAGACCTGAAGATGGTAGGAAAATATAGTAATAAAAAATAAGTGTAAAATTAATGAAATAGAAATAATTACAATAGAGATAATCAACAAAGCCAAAATGGATTCTTTGAAGAAACTGATAAAATAGTCAAATGTAGAAGATTTTTTTAAAAGAAAAAGAGAATGCACAAATAAATATTAGTTTTTAAAATAGAATGTAATTAGTGATATACACATATTTCTGTATGTATAAAACTTGCTAGAAACACAATCTATGAAAATAATTTAACTTATGACATCCCCCAAAAAATCATTTTGGAAATATAAATTTTAAAATATGATTCACAATAACAACAAAAAGTATAAATTGCCCAGAAATAATTTAATCATAAGATCAGACAAACTATCTGGAAAAGAGCATATTTAACTAAAAGATTTTGAAGAAAATGAATATATATGAAGACCTTAAAATTAGTGGAGACGTATTCTATGTTCATAGAGAAGAATAATCAATACAATAATGCCAAATTTTTTAAAACAATTCTATCCATAAAGATAATATCATTCTAATAAAAATCATATGGTTTCACTTATATGTGGAATCTAAAAACAAAACAAAACAAAACAAAGACAGACTCATAGAAACAGAGACCGAAGGAATGTTTGCCAGAAGAGAGGGTGTGGGAGGATGGGTGAAAAGGTGAAGAGGGATATAGTCAATAATATTGTGATAAGTTTGCACCGTGACAGATGGTAACCAGAATTAGTGGGTGATCACATTGTAAGGTATAAAAATGACGAATCAGTATATTATACACCTTAAACTAATTTAACCAATGTAAGATTGTATACCAACCATACTTAAATTAAAAAAGAAGAGGTTTTGATTAGTATTTGACAGCATGATTCTAAAAATGCATTAAAAAGAAATCAGACCCCAAAAGAGGTAAGATAATTTTTTTTCTTAGTTCATATAATTTATTGCAGTTAGCATACAGTTTAAAAATTCACCAACATACGAATAGTACAAAATTAAACAGCATTATAAGTTATGCCCCCCTCAGAAAATAAAACATACTATGATTGTCAAAGCTAGATGTCAAAGTTTAAGAACAAAGGAAGAATGTGAAATAGTAAAAGGAAAAAGCAATCACAATAACCACGGAAAAAATCCAAAAGAAAGTCTGTTTTCTCAGAGACATTGTCTTCTCTAAATTAATAAAAATTATTTTAACATAAACTGTATTTTGAAAAAACTAGAAACTCTCCAAGTAACTAAAGATAATGCTCCAAGGCCATTTTCACAGCTTCTCCTTCTTCTTCTCCTCCTTTTTCTTCTTCTTCTTCTTTTTTTTTTTTTTGGTTGTTTGTTTGCTTTAAATGCCATTACAGCCAAATTAACACATACTTGAGCAAATATTTTCAAAACAGTCCAGCAACACAGTGGAATTTTCCATTCAGTAAGAGGTTAAATAATTTTAAAGAAGAAAAACCTAATGGGTACATTTTTTCCTATTATATCAAGACTTATGAAGTTTTGTTAAATAAGACAGTATGAGACCAAAACAGAGACAGTCAATAATGCAGAAATAAGGAGCCCAAGGATTGACTCACACATATATAGAAACTTTATAGATCTCAAGTTTGGCATTTTACACAAGGAAAAAAACAAGAGAGAGAGAGAGAGAGAGAGAGAGAGAGAGAGAGAGAGAATAAAACTGTTAAATCATTTAAAATACAAGAAAGTAGAAAAAATGTAGAGTTTGGGGGTGAAGAGAAGGATTTCTTAAACAAAACAAACAAAGCAAAAATGCTAAAGGAAATTATTAATAAATTTGACTGTTAAAACAAAATATGTCTGAGTAACAAGAGACACAAAAGTGAAAAGACAAGGGCAGTCTGGGGGAAGTTATTTGGAATGCAAAAAATTAACAAAGATTAGTATTCAAAATAGATTTTTGAAACTACAAATCAAAATGAAAAAGAAAACAACCAAGTAGAAAAATAGAAAAAGATATGAAAAGGCAATTCACAGAAGAGGAAACACGAATGGCCAAAAAACACATGAAAAAAATGCTCAACCTCACTAAAAATCGGGGAAATGCAAATTTAAGTCACAAAGAAATACCATTTCTCAGTCCTCATACTGGGAAAAATCTAAATAGTCCAACAATAATAAATACTAGTGAGGATATGGAGCAACAAGACTTCTTTTTACTTATGAGGAAATACAAATAGTTTTAACCAGGTTGGAGGGCAGTTTGTTATTATCTGGTAGATTTGAGATGTGTACAGTTTATGTCTCAGCAATTCCATTCCTAAACATATATTCTACAGATTAAGAAGACTCTTACTGAAATGATCATGGTAGCATTGTGAGTTTTAGCAAATAACCAGGAAAATGAAATGTAATTAATAGGAGAATGAGTACGCAAATTGTGGTATATGCACCACAAGTAATACAGACAACAGTGAGAAATGAGTCAACAAGAGTTAACATATACTCTTGGATGGGTCTCACAAATATGTTGAGAGGGAAATAGCAAGGAATTTACCAGTTACTATTATTCACAGAAAGTTTAATAGCCTTAACGAGAGTATAAGAAATGTGGTTCAGGATGCGTGCCTAGGTAGTAAAGGACAAAGAAATGTTTAGGAATGATAATAACTAAATTCATCATAGAAGTAACTTTATGATGAAAGTTGGGAAATGTATTGGGGGAAGGTATACAGGAGGTTACAACTGTATAACATTGTTGAGTACATGGTTGTTTATGATATTATTTATGCCTTTTTGTATGTCAGAATGATTTCATAACTTTTTACTCAAAGAATACAGATTGTGTAATGAACCATAAAAATCTAGTCTGAGGCATGTAGGTATGTCTGACTGCTTGCTTGCTTGCTTGCTTGATTGATCAGTAACTGAGGCCTAGATAGTTAGCGAGAGAATTAAAATTAAAAACAATGTTTCTGACTCAAACTCCAGTGTCCCAGTAATTCCTATTACTAAGCAACATTAGAGAATAAAATGTTTAACTCCTTTTTGCAATTAGGAGAATTGATTCTGAGAGAAGTTTGATTCATTAGCTTAGGGTTACAGAATTAGAAAATACCACAGTATCTTTTTACAACCATAACATAGTCAATAAATGAGTTTATCAACAAAAGTGGCTCAAATGGCTCTGATTTTTAAATTGGGTAAAAGGTAAGCATAATATATCTGAATTTCTAGACAGAACTTGCCTGATTTGAAAATGTTCAATAGATGATTCTGATATATTATTTCCCTTTACCAATGGAAGGAAGGGCTTAAGAAATATTTCTACCCATGGAGTTAAAAAATAACTTCACCTTCTGTTCAGAGGAGCTATAAAAATGTTGTTTATGTGTTATTTGCTGTGTATGTATAAAGATTAGTTATATTTATGTAAAGTGTATATATCTGTGTATGTGTGTCCTTGTGAGCATACAAGTATAGATTTTTTAAATTGATGGCAGAGAAGGGCATTATCTCTATTCAATTTAATGGGGCTTAAGAAGCATTGGGAGGGAGGGTGGCAAATTTATAATATTAAGTAAAATCTACCTGTCAAGTGAGGAGTCCAGAGTGCCAAAGAGGTATAGTGTGGCCACACAGAGAAATGAGAGAATGGGCCTCCCACTATGGATTTGTATCTAATAGATGGGGCTAGTAATTCAGGCACTCATTTATCATTTCATATATCAGACAATGTCCTGATGGGGAATAAAAAACGTCAGTTTCTTTGACACTGAAATTCCTTTGACTTTGTTAATCCTTGAGATGTAACACAGCTACTTTCACGTCTTCCTATAAACTGAGTAAAGCTACCCAGATTTGTCTTGGCATCTGAGAGTTTTCCTTTCTTCCACCGTATCAGGTGAACTATTTACATAATTTTGTTTTGGTAAATAGAGGTAGAGATAGATGGGCAAAAAACACACTTGTTGTGGGATTCTATGAAACTCTCAGACAAAATTATAGGTAGGTACAGAAGAAACTAAGTAGAACTTACTTAGAATTTTTAAAAATTCAAATCCCGCCAAATTAGTAAACCTAACAGGATTTCTGGAATTAGCAGAACATACATGGGAGGAAAAGAATCAGTTTGGTAGTTGTATTTCTAATTTTTTGAGGAACTTCCATACTATTTTCCATAATGGCTATACCAATTTGCTTTTCTATCAACAAAGCACAAGAGTTCCCTTTTCTCCAGGTCCTCTCCAATACTTGCTATCCCTTGTAGTTTTCATAACAGATAGTCTAACAGGAAGCAGAGGAAGCCCTCATTTGTGAAGCAACCTACTCTGTCCATTCAGGATTCAAAGCAATTATTTGGGCAGGCTTTGGTACATTAAAAAAAAAGGCGGGGGCAAAGTTTAGTCAAATTCAGGGACTGAGTCAACCAAAAATGAACTGGAAAACAATTAATGGCAATATTAAGAGGCTGAAGGCCAAATGCACCACTGGGTCCCAGTTAAAGTTACAGATGGTTTTATTTCAAAACAACCATTAAAAATCTAACTCGGTAGTTCCACTAACCACTGAAAGATGCATTCGAGGAGACTCAGATGATTCTAACTGTTAAACCTGACCAATTGTCTCCACCACTCTAGTATTAGCAAAAGAAGGAGATTTAACAAGACATGTCCCAATGATACTAAAACCAATTCACTACCCCTAACTTTAATTAATTACAAGAGTTTATAATATTTTCAGGTAACTACCAAAGGCACTTAGCTTTACTATACTTTCAGATTCTACGACTGGGTGTGATCTCTTCTCTAGGTAACTATAACCTAGACAGAGCAGACATAGTCATCACTGATGATGTTTTATTATGATCATGCAAAATCGGCTTTTAGATACATGTTCTGTCAAAAAATACTAGTGAAATATTCTAAACACATACAAAATAATATAACGCATTTTTTAAATCTCCACTGAAATTAGATTGATCTTAACGTTTTTTTATGTTTATTTTCAGCAGATGTCTTTGTATTTTTCAAAGCAGTATTAAAACACAAAGTCCTTCTGCTATCTTCCCCATTCATCCTTTCACAAGTGACCATTATGTGGAAATTACTGTTTGACATTCCCACATTTGCTTCATCACTACACGTGGTACATATTTTTAGTGTTTAAGGCATATCTGTGGCATTATGCATGATGCCTTCTGCATATTACTTATTAAATTTAATAGTGTATTTATTATATTTTATCATTATTTATTTACTTGCCCATATTGATTGCAGATTTTATTTACACTGGTTACAAATATTTTGTCTTTCATATGTGTGTATCTCCTACCAGTCTATGGTTTAGCTTTACATCTTATTTATGAAGTTATTTATTATATGTAAGTTTTTCATGATTTTCTAACGTTTAACAAGCCTTGTCTTCCTGGGATAAACTCAGTTGATTTGATGAAGCTTTTCTATGATTGCTTTATATTTTGTCTATGCATTTTTTTCGGATACTTGTATCTATTCTCTTGAATGAGATTATACTCTAATTTATTTTTTTTCTGACACTCTTCTTATCCTCATCAAAGCTTTTTATCATAAAATGAGTTAAGGCTTATATCCGCCTTTCTTTTCTTTGAAAGAGTTTATGTAATATTAAGTAACTTGTTGCTTGAACACTTAGAAACTTACTGTATGATTGTCTGGGACTGGTTTTTTTTGTAGGGACTGGTGTTTTTGTAGGTACATTCATATGTCGAGAAGTTGTTAGGAATTTTTAATTATAAATTCAACTTATTTAATTATTATTGGTCTATTCACATTGTCTATTTCTCTTTAAGTACATATACACCTCATTACAGAGGATGCCAAAGAAAATGTATATACATTTTAAGAAAGGAAAAAATTGTATTAAAATTATGCTGATGGTAACCACTTTGAGCACCTCTTGTAATTGCAGAAGTCAAGTGTGAATTTTATTCATCTTTTATTGTCAATATATATTGAGTATAAGAATTTTAATACAGATTTTTCCTTTCTTAAAAAGTGTATACATTTTTTGGCACCCTCTGTATATATGTGTTTGCATATATATGATAAATTTGTATACACACATATATTCTAGGAAGATCCCAGTTTTATCTGCCATTTACATTTATTGTCATAAAATGATTCATCCATATCTGTAGTTCTCTCCATTTTTTCATTCCTAATATTTTTTATTTGTTCTCTGTCTTTCTCAAACAAACTCTCTTTCATTGTACCTTATTACTTTTGATTATTTCTTTTGTACTAGTGCATGAATTTAAGGCTCTAAGTTTTTTTTTGGTGTTAAGCTATATTTCATGATTTTGAAATGGAATATTTTCATTGTTATTCAGTTTTAAATACACTCTACTTAATATCAGATTTTTTTCTTTGACTTATCAATTATTTGATCACCCTATATGTTAATAGTATTGAGTGCTACTAGGTACCAGTCACTGTTCTAAATAGTTGATATGTAATTATTTATTTAATTGTTACATAACCCAAAGAGGTAGGTCCTCTATTCCCATTTCACAAATGAAAAAACTCAGAAAGGTTAAGTAAATTGCCCAAAGCCACACAGATAATCGATGACAGTGTTGGGCTTTTAACATAGACAGGTTGTCTTTCTAGTTCTTGCTTTCAACAGAAATGTATAATGCCTCTCATTTAGAAGATTTGAGTACATGTGTATGTGTTTGTGTGTGTGTGTGTGTGTGTGTGTGTTTTAATATTCTAAATAATGCACAATACATATGAAGAGTTATGGAAAGTATCCTCTCATTATATATTTTTAACTTCATTGCATTATGAATAGAAAAGGAAGTCAATGAGTCACATGAGAGCAATTTGGGGGTATTTATTGAGGATATATTTTTTTTAACCTAGTACTTTTATAACTTTTACAAATACACATATGTTTCACAAACTCACATATGTTTGAACAAAAATATTTATTCTCTAATTGTTAGATTCAATGTTCTATGTATTTCTATTAGATTAAAACATTATCTTGTTCAAAGTTTCAACATCCTTTTTTTTTGTTTGTTTACTTGACCTGTACATTTCTGAGTATGGTATCTAAAAATCTCCAACTGTGACAATGAGTTATCAATTCTCATGGTGTTTATAACACTTTTTACCCCATGGATTTACTCTATGGTATATGTTTTCAAATGCATACAGATTCAGAATTATACATTCCTGGTGAATTATTTATTTTACCATAAAGTATTACTTCTTTTATTCCTGATACTTAATAATATTTTGATTATTATTTATCTTTGATTATTTTTGTAATAATATTTTTGATTATTTTTGGAAGGGTTTAGTCTTTTCCTGATCTATTGTTTTCCATCTTTTACTTGGAACACCTACTACAAAAAACCTCACTAGAAAATACATGATAACTTTAATAAAATGAAATATTTGGGTGTTATTGGAACTAAATCTGTAATGCAGAGCTCATTGACCTCCAAGAATGACAGCATTAGTCTATAGCTTGTCTGATGGCATATTAATAAGACAAAACATTTTAATGATAATGGTCATTCATTCCTGGAAAATGTATGGTGTCATATCCTCTATTCTTCTATGGCTGCCAACTCTGATGTTAACTCTAACATGTTGCAACTGTATTCCCCTACACTAGCCTGGGATATTTTTAATTCATTTTCTTTCTCTCTCTCTCAGTCTGTCAGTTTCTCTCTCTCTCTCTCTCTCTCTCTGATTGCATATTGATTTTTTTTTCCATTAGTAGCACTCTGTGAGACTGATAGATAGGGTGGATGACTTTTTAGGCACCAATGCAATTGTAAAATAACAATGAGTGAGGTTGCTCCTAGAGAGAATAATAACTATGATCAACTACAAAGAAGTACCTCACAGACCCTGGATATATTCCCCTATGGCTGGGCAAGTTCTGTGTTAATGGACCATAGGAGAATGTGAATAGTACCCAGTAAGACACTGTATCAGAGTAAAGGTTTCTCCTCAGATGCCACTGTTACATAACAATAAGAATACGTATCTGATATCTGACAAAGGAGTAGGAGTTAACTTGGACCTTGTCACTTCAGTGTAGTCCCCAGACTAGTAGGATTAGTTTTGCAGCCCAGATCTACTGAATCAAAATCTGCATTTTAACAAGATCTGCATGTTAAAGTTTGAGAACTAGAGAAAATTTATGAAAGGTGCATGGAGTATAGGGTATGCTAGAGGAGTCTCTACAAGCACAAGTCTTTAAAGAGAGTGAGGCATAAACCAGCATATACTATTTGGGAAATGATGGAGCTACAAGACTCAGTTTTTTGACTCCCAGTAAGTGACTGTGCATGTAAGAGTGATAGTAGCAGGAACAGCAGCAGCAATAGCAGAAGTGTGCTGATAGTAGTAGAAGTAGTAGTGTAAGGGAAGCAGAAGTGTTTTAGGTTGTAGACATAGGCAGGAATTCAATTATAAAGAATTTAAACTCATTACCAATGGTCTGATAGAATTTAGAGAACAATGTAATGGAATTTATGATTTACAAAGATCATTATGGTAGCAGAGCGGAGATAAGATGGAGGAAAGAAAATGTAGAGTCAGGCAGACCAGTAGCAGATAACTGTGGTAATCCTGAAGACCTGGTAATAATGATGAAGACCTGAATTATGGCAGTGGTGACAGAAACTTAAAGAATGGGTGATTATTTACAGGAGATAATTCATAAACTATACGGCCCATTAAAGGAAGGAGATAGGCAAGATGGAGTCATCAAAGCTGATACTGATTTCCTGCTATTTTAGGTTGAGTCTCTTGGGATAAAAATATCGAAGCAGAGATTTTGTGCAGGGAGTTTATTCAGGAGTGCTCTCTGGAATCACACTTGTAAGAGGTTAAGGAAAGCAGGCTTGGACAATGATGAGTTGGACTATGATGTATTTGTTGTGGTGGCCTTCGCTTATCTAACATGTAGATATGGAGCTGGGATAGCCAAGCAGAATTGTCTCCAACAGAGACAAGGAGGGTGAGCCTTTGTTCCTCCATATTTAACAGTCACTGGATGTGGGCTCTCCCCACAAAAGGGATATAACCTTAGGCAAAGGGGATTCTTTTAGCTAAGTGCACTTTCTAGAGTGGGATTAATCAATAAACTGCCAGCATTCTTGTAGCAACAACTGGGGAAATGCATGTGCCATCCAGATATCCCCTTGGGATTAAAAGGCATACATGAATGGCACATTCCAGAATCCATTATTCTTGTCTTCTGTGCCCAGGTGGAAGTTTTCAATATACATTAAATATTAAATATACGTTAAAGCAGGATAATTCAGAAGTGATAGGTTTGAGATAAAGATGGATTAATAAATGAACATGTTTATTTGAGATGGCCACAGGACTGCAAACTAGAACTGACAATGAAGCTGTTAGATATGTGGGCCTTGAATTAACAAAGATTTTAATTATAGATTTAAGAAGCTTCAGCATTTAAGTGACAATTGAAACCATAGTTATTGCTGAAATCATACAGAATTAGAGCAGTGAACACAGAAACTTGGAGAATAGCATCATTTCAGTTAGGGCTATCAAATGGGAGCTTTTAAGGAGATAGAGAAGAAAGTGACGTGGCAGAAGTCAAACCTGAAAATATTTGAAAATATTTGAAATATTTGAAATATTTGAAAAGTAGTATTCTCCATGGCTTTGAAGGACATATGTAATGTAAAGAAGACTATTTCTAAAAGATTTGGCTTTAATGATAGCAGGTTCAGTGGAATGATGGCAAGTGAAGAATTGTAGACAGAGGACATAGATTACTTTTTAAGTAAATTGTTCTCATTGATGGCTAGGGGTAGTGGTTGGAGAACTAGGGAAGAAGAAAGTTTAGTAAGGACTAATTTCAAAGACATTAGTAAGGGGGTGAAGGGATGGTAGAAAAAGGTAAAAGTGGTCAAACACATGGTGATGGAAGGAGAACTGACTCTGGGTGTTGAACACACAATGTGATATACAGATGATGCATCACAGAATCGTACACTTGAAACATGTTATTTTACTAACCATTGTCACCCCAATGAATTTAATTAAAAAAGATATTAGTTAGATGTAAGGAAACTAAGAAAGAAGATGGGAGGATTCCAGAGTTATTAAGATAATAAGATCATGGTCTTCTGAGAGAAAGAGAAAGAGAATCGTGTGAAGAGGGTGGTTTGACATTTACCGTGACCCCTTTAGTTGAGGGATGCGGCCATCTCCAAGGTGATCCTCCCGGGAGGAAAAGGGGATGCTAAATTCCTGACCCCATTCTCCTTCCTTCTTCCCTTGCTGTTGTTCTCCATTCAAATGAAACTGAAATTGGAAAGCAAGGGATCTTATGATGTAGTCTATACTGAGCAGAAGGAGAAAAATGGAGTGTGGCTCTGGAGGGCGCATAGAAGATTTAGCACATTGGAGGAACTGTTGGATGCCACAGATGGACCTGTGCTCTCACATGTAAAAGTAATTTTCTCCATTCAAGGAAAACTAATGGGATTAGTCAGCTACCCAGGAAACAGGAATGAAAAATTACATATGTAAGACTAGAACTGTTCTTAATACAATTAAAAATATAATTTATAATATTAGAAAACTTCAAGAAAGTGAACGTTCTATGATACATAGTAAAATATCCCATAGAAAATGTACATATTATGAATAATATGTAGACTAAGATTATGATACTAGATTATAGAAAATAACATGATGTCAGAGTTTTTAAATTTGGCCTTTAAAAAAAAAAAATGTTCTCAAGAAGGGGAAAGCAGAGAAAACTTGGAGATTTACCAGGACTGAGTCCTTTACAGTCAACAACTGGCTCTTAAACTTGCAAAAAATTTAGAGCATGTGTTTTTCTTTGCTTGTTAGTTTTCCCACACCACAGATTTTCTAGATTTTGCTAAACTAATCCAAGTGCCTGGCTCAATTCTCCCTCAACATCCTTATGCATTTCCTCTGTGGATCAAATTCCCTGTCTAAATTAGTACACATTTTTCTTGAAGGAAGGACCAAATAAAAAAGAATAAAAACGAGCCAACATTTCTTGCATTATTTAAGACAAACAATTCCAGTATTATTTATTTCAGTTTGTGCACTTGAAAATTATGACCAAGCTGTACAAAAGAATAAATAAAAATCACTATTTTTTGTGTGTGGTATGAACATTTAACATAAGATCTATCCTTTTATCAAACTTTTATATACGATACAGTATTGTTCACTACAGACGCTGTGCTGTACAATAGATCTCTAGGGCATTTTCATTTTGCATAACGAAAACTTTGTACTCTTTGACTAATACTTCACCATATTCCCCTGCACCCAGTCCCTGACTACTTTCTGTAGTAGTAGTAATAACGATAATGGTAATGATAACGATAATGATAATAATAATAATAATAATAATAATAATAATGGGAGGTAACCTTTGGAGGTGATGGATATAGTTATGGCATAGATTATGGTGATGGTTTAATGAGTGCACACTTATTCCTCAACTGATCTAGCTGTACACATTCAATTTTTTGTACATCAATCATACTGCAATAAAGTGGTTTAAAAATTACAGGGATATTGAGTTTGAGTTTTAAAATCTAAATTAAAGTTACTAATTTATTGTTTTTTGATAATTGAGGTATTTAGCTTGGGGCCATTTAGAGACAAACTGGGCATAGAGGAAGAAGCAGGTAAATTCTTTCAAAGGAAGTTTTACTGTTTTCCCCTCAAGCTTTTGTTTACCTACAGAAGTAAAAGTAAATCCAGAAGCCTTAAGATAGGTCACATGGGGCAAGGAGGTGGGGAAGTGGAGTGTGGAGAGAGAACCCTGGGGAAATCTATTTGGTTTTTACTGGCCCTTGGCTCACTTAACATTATAGAAGAATAGAGCCCTTCAGGAGGTACAGATAAGGACACTGGGATCCTGGATCAAAGACTCATGAATAGCAGGCAAAGGTGACATGCAAGGGCACTTTTATTTTGAAATGGCTAGGAAGCTGCTCCTTCTGGGGATGGCTCTCCTGCAGTTCTTATTTGCTTTTTGGGAAATGGTTTGGAAGTATAAAGAGATTTCTAGAAGCATTGACTTTTATCCTAACCTACACGTTTATGGGAATTTTCTCTGGGCAGTCTTTAGTCCTCAATGTATGTTTCACATTGCTTTAATGAAGTACCAATTATAAGATATGTTTATACTTACTGGGCTTCATTACTCACACCCAGTTATAGACTGACTCACTAGAGAACATTAGGCAATATTGTTATTACACAGGTAAAATAGCTTTGATTTTTTTTTTTTACTTCTAAGTAATCACCATGTTAAAAAAAAAGAAAATATTTTTCTTGGTGTGGTGGGCGGATTGGGAGTTAAACATCCACTGTTGTCAAGATTAAATGTAAACCCTATATAGGAAAGGTCAGGATGCTTTAGATCTTTGTCTTAAATCAATAACTGTGTAATCATAGCACATAGCTAAATGAGAACTTTACATTTATAATAGGATGACCAGTTTTACAGGGAACTTAAAAGGATAGCTAAAATTTGTAATTTATCCATTGAGTTATTTATTGTGCACAAACTGTGTGCCGAGAGAGTTTTGGGTCTTGCTTATATACAAGTGAACAAGGACATTCCGTGCCCTCAGGGAGCTTACCATTTATTGCTTAGTAGCACCACTAGTGGAAAAGCACACCCTTTCAGTTTTCCTCAGGAAATTTACACCTCAAGGTTTCTAAACATGGATGGCACATAAACCTAAGATGAATCCTTTATTGTCTGAATAGTAAAAGTACTTTCTGCTGAAGAGTCTGCAGTTGTTTTAAGGTAGTGTTTGATGTAGAAAATTTTCTTTGTTCTTATATTTCTTTTTAAAAAACTTTTTCTTCTCATATGAAATCTATCCAGTACCACCATACTAATAAGTATCAACTGTAATCCCATAAAAAGCTTCAAAGACGGATCTTTCTGGAGCTATTACATTTTTAAAGTAACTTTTGAAAACAACAACAACAAAATTAAAACCTGTCAGAATCATAAGGAGTAAAGTAAGATGATGATTTGATAGGCACTGTGTAGCTGATATTTTTGGTTTACGGACTTGCCTTAGCTAATTCATCATTAGCTCCAAATTCAAATGCACAAAACAATGTAATAGTTAGACATTTGTCGTTTATATCCCTCACACAGTGACCATCCCCCTCCCCCCATCCACTAGCCCTCTGACATCACACACAGCCATTACATTTCCACTGTCTGTATCCTAATGCTGTACTCTGCTTCTTATAACTACGTTACTAAGTCTATGTCATCAAATCCACAACTTTCAGGATACCTCTGGGAGATGCCCTTGTCATTTTTGAAAAGCTGGTAGAAAACTGGCAGGTAGGTAACAAAAGCCAGCTAATGACACCTCATTCTTATTAACAATGAACGAGCTTTTAAAATAAATACTTTGACTTTCAACACTTTAGTCCCTTCTCCCTTTTCCTCAGGAACATCCTTGAATAATAGTATTGAGTAAGGACTTGGGAAAAGAAATCCTAAGCAGGATGTCTCTGCAGCATTCCGAGTCAGGAGTATTTATCAACAGTAATTTCTATTTTTATAAATGTCTGAGATCATGTGAGTTTATAAAGAAGAGTTGTCTATTTATTATAGTGAGGTCCTTCATGTTCTTCCATGACAAGAGCAGACACAAGACTAATAATTTGTCTTTTCACTCTGTATTTGCTTAGAGAGCAGTAACTCTTCCAGCCCTGATTTATGTATGTGTCAAAAATGATTTCTGTTAAATATTTGCATGTTATGTACACAGAAGCCTCAGTTTTCAGAGTACTGGGATAATTTATTAAAATAAAGGTATATGGATATTTTTATAATGCTAAATCCCAGTAATCCACATTAATTAAAGCAAAAAACAGGCTAAATTAAGATGTATCGATTTCAGGAGATGTTTATAGGAAGCCAGTCAATTTCAACGTGTGTGTGTGTGTGTGTGTGTGTGTGTGTGTATGACACATTTGTTACTGATCAAAGTCCTGAGATGATAGTTTAATTAAACAGGTAAGAATGAGCTAGAATTCATATCCATCCAGAATATGGAAATAATTCAAGAAAAAAATCTATAATAATGAGTTAACATTTAAAAATCTTGCTTTGAAAAGGCATATTCCCTCACACTCAAAAATATATTTTATCATAGCTATAGCGGCTTTGGTTGAGCACATGTCATTCAAGGATACCATGCACTTTAAAATGTGGAATCTTAAGATTTTTTTCCGCAAAAATAGTCAATTTTCAAAAGGATGATATTTTAAAAATGTTTATAACTATTGTTTTTGACCCTTAAATTTTAT
This sequence comes from Rhinolophus hipposideros, assembly GCF_964194185.1. Lineage (NCBI taxonomy): Eukaryota > Metazoa > Chordata > Mammalia > Chiroptera > Rhinolophidae > Rhinolophus > Rhinolophus hipposideros. The sequence goes on along the minus strand of NC_138050.1, from coordinate 37,260,554 downwards.
ATAAAATTCTATTTTATTTATTTGCTTAGATTTCTTAGATGGCTTCATGAACTCAAATGTGTCTGATATACAGAGGGTGCCAAAAAAAATATGTCTACACATTTTAAGAAAGGAAAAAACTGTATTAATACATAATGATAACAAAAGATGAATACAAGTCATACTTGACTTCTGCAATTACAAGAGGTGCTCAAAGTGGTTACATCAGTGTCCAGACACTTCTGATTACGGTGAACTACTGCTTGGGCAAAATTGACCAAAGTGTTAACATCTTTTAAAATGTGTATACATTTTTTTGGCACCTCCGATACATAGCACTACATTAGACTAATATCATCTCAGGATAGTATTTATGTTCACTGTCAACTTTCATAGCTATGAATACATACTTCACTGTATAGCAGAAGAAAAGGTAGCATAGGTTTTTGATGTCTTGATAGGAATAGAATATATTGTCCCATTTCCATTATGTAAATTCTAGAAATGCCCTTTAATCAGCATATCCATCGACCTAGGTTCTCTCAAATATAATTCATGGATCACTATTCACTTTCAAAACCAGAGATTTTTTTCAGAAATTTTTGGGGGTTGATTGCAGTGATGGCCTCAATTGTTCACCTCTCCATATATCCATACCCTTTGCCAGGTTACTTTGCAATTCCTTCTACTAAAAGGTCAGAAAATATTTTTCTAGCGTGTTACTCTGTGGTCAACTATGTGACTGACTTTGCCCGGTAGATTTAGGTAGAAGTGACAACAGGTTTGTTCTGAGCCTAGGCCTATGGAGACCTAGAGTGTTTGCTCTTCTGCATCTCTGCCATTACCACAAGGACACATCTGAGGTTGTCTGCTGGAGGATGAGAAGCACCCCAGTTCTGTCCCCCAAGGCCAGTCTGGATGGGCAGATCAGCCTGCCCACCCTCAGACATATAAACAAGCCCAGCCTCCTATACACGCAGAGTTACAGTTACACAGAGTACACATTTTTTGGAGATCTCCTTAAGTTGTCTCCTTAAGTTGTCCCTATTGTTAGATTCACACAAGCAGAGGAAGCATAAGAGTCAGAGAGGAAAACAACCACACATGCACTTTCATAGTCATGTCTGTTTTATGTTCTGTAAAAATAAAGTGTTTTAAAGTCATGATGTATTTTTGCATACATAGACAGATTTACTGGCAAAAACACCAAGCCAGATGAATTAAGTTCTGGGCTAAAACACTCTGTGATCTAAGTTTCTCAATGTCTATATATCATAAGAAAGTTATGTTCAGTCTTTTATTCCCTGTATACAAAGGATGTGAAAAGTCCTAGATTTTATAACCATATATATAACCTCAAAATAGTCTTAGGTAAATTGAGTTTCTTCCTTTTTTATCTTTTTGCTTTTGGGATTCATTTGGAATGGTTGGCACTGAATGTTTATATGACAGATTTGGACACTCTGAAAGCTTACACTTTCAGACTAGTTTTGGCCTATGGGCTATTTAATGATCTGGATTCAATTGTTGAAATAACACACATTATTGCTGTTTTATATCCTGAAATACTAGCAAAAGATTTTCCATCCCTTTAGTTTCATTTTGAACTTATTTTAAGATGCTTATTAAAATACAAATGCAGATAGGTGGCTCTTGTTTGACCTGTTTGTATTCATCAAGGTTCTCCACAGGAACAGAACCAATAGGAGATATCTATATGTCTATATCTATATCTGTATCTATATCTATATCTATATCTATATCTATATCTATATCTATATCTATATCTATATCTATATCTATATCTATATCTATTTAATTTATATCTATATCTATATCATCTATATATGTCTAAGTCTGTGTCTATGTCTATGTCTCTCTATGTCTGTCTCTATCTCTATCTCTATATATCCACACATATGATAGATAAGGTATATGATATATAAGAGATATGTACAATATATAGGAGATATTTGTATATATATGTATATATACTTCTATCTATCTATCTATCTATCTATCTATCTATCTATCTATCTATCCATCCATCTATCTATCATCTATCTATCTATCTATCATCTATCTATCTATCTATCTATCTATCTATCTATCTATCTATCTATCTATATCTATCTATATCTATCCATCCATCTATCTATCTAGTCCCAAGACCTATAGTTAGTAAAGTGGAGACCCAGGAGAGCCAGTGGTGTAGTTTCACTGTGAGTCCTAAGGCCTGAGAACCAGGAGAGCTGATGGTGTAGGTCCCCGTCCCAGTTAAAGTCTGAAGGTTGTAGATTGATGTTCCAGCTTGAAGATAGTCAGGAAAATAGAGTGAATTCTCCTTTGTTCAGCTTTTTTGTTCTATTCTCAACAGTCTGGATGAGGCTCATCCATATTGGGAGGGTGATTGCTTTACTCATTCTACTGATTGAAATATTAATGTCATCTAGAAATACCCTCATAGACACACCAGAGTAATGTTTAATCAAATAACTGGGTACCTTGGTCTAGTCAAGTTGATATGTAAAATTAAACATCACATTGTTGAACATACACGTACCTATTATCATGTTGCAGCTAAAATTATATGATTGCTATAGCCCAATGTCTGAGAGGAAGTATTTTTGTACAGAGAGAGTCTTATGGCTTTATGTTAGAGACTAGATATGTGTTTTCCAAACCTGGCTGCACAAAAAACAAATCACTGGGTAAAGTAAATGGAAAGAAGAGCAGTCAGGTTTTTTATATTTATTTTTATTTCTATTTTCTAACTTCTAAGGTATTTTTTTGTTTGTTTAATGATAAAATAAAGATAAAATATTGGCTAATATACAAAGGTAGTGCCAGGATTTCAGAGAAAGCAATGGTGTAATAATTGTGTAGTCATAAATATTTTTAAAATTTAAATTTAATTAATTTTTTTTGTAGCCATAAATTTAACTTTACATGATAACTGTAAGGTTTGTAATACCAAATAGTATGCCAAGTATGAAAAAAATATCTATATTTTTTCCTAATTTTAGGTAAGATATACTTTTTAAACAAATGAATAAATAAAACTTACTTGGTTATGCCTTCATCTTTAGTTAAAGTTAAATACTAAAACATTTTGTTATTTATTTACTTACCTTCTGGTGTTTTCCATTCTCATGTAGATAACATAGTGATAATAATTACAAAGAAGAATAGGAGTTTTTTTTTTTTTTTTTTTTTTTTTTAACTTGAATACTTTCTTGCCTTCTGTGTTAGTTAAGGTGACACTACTTGTCAAGAAATCCAAAAATATAGCATGGCTCAAGGATGAGAAAATATTAGTTATCTCATGCATAAAATTCCAAATGGCTGTTCCTAATCTGGACAACACTCCTCCAACTGGAGACCTACGAGCTCAGACTCTTTCTCCTTTTGGTGGTGCCTTGTTCAGTATGCTGCTTAGAAGTTCACGATACTAATTTTGTAGCAAGCTGGTGGAAGGGGATTATCCTATGTGTGAGAGGGGTTTACAGAGTAGTTGAGAAATGATGGTGCATGTCATTTCTGTTTACATTGTATCGCCCTAACTGCAAGGGAGGCTGGGAACAGGTCTAATTGTGTGCCCAGGAAGAAGTGAAGAGTTATCCAGACTCTACCTAATTTCCTTTTCCACGGTTGGCACAGAATGTTCATATGACAGATTTGGATACCATAAAAACATTTCCAGCCTAGTTTTGGACACTGGGCTCCAGAGAGCAGACAAATGCTACTTATGGTCTTATAAAAAATAATATTTGATCACTTCTGTAGTGCAAATTTTAATTAGTGATTCACCAGAAGAAGTGTCTGCAAACTTTTTTTTTTAAGGCCCAAAAGTAAATATTATAGCCTTTGCAGGTGATAGAGGCTCTGTTTCTACTACTCAAGTCAGCCATTATAACCAAAACAGCTAATATGGGAGGGTGAAGCTGTGTTCCAATAAACCTATTTAAAACAACAGGTAGTGGGCTACATTTGGTCCATGGGCTATAGTTTCCTGATTACTGCTCTGCTTGAAAAATTCACTTACAGACCGCTTATATTGTCTCCTTCTTATAAACACTGCAGCTTTTTACTAATTATTATTGTAATTAAATATAGCTAAATTGGCATTTATCTTGATATCCTAACTATATTTGGGGGGAGGAGGTTGGAAGCTACATAAAATTATCATAGTAATCTACTTGTTTGTTCTGGAAATATTTGTCCTTTGTGGGACTGGTACTTGGAGATAATCTGTTAGAGTGGTTGAAGAGTTGCAATGTGCTTTAATCAGGATCAATCTATTTCAAAAGGGCAGAATCCCAATTTTAAAATGGTTTAAGGCAAAAAGGACATTTAGAAGTTCACATAACTGAAAAGTCCAGAAATAAATAGATCTTCAGGTATAGCAAAGATCAAATGATTCAACAGTGTTTTTAGAAATATATCTCTACCTCTCAGCTATATTTTTCTGTTTGAGGTCTTTGACTTTTAGATTACTTATTTCCAAGCAATTTCAAAAACGGTCTCTCACATCTCTGGGCTTATATCCTATTTGCTTAGTATCTCAGTAACCCCATGGATTTTCTTTACCTATTTCAGCAAAAGTTGTAGGGATAATACTGTATTGGCATAGAATTAACCCCTGGTAGTTTGCAGAACATGAAAGCATGCATGAGACTCTACAAAGGAGGGGAGCAAGAAAAGATTTATTGAAAATCAGGCAGAGAGAGGGAGTTCTGTTTGGAACTGGTAAAAGGAGTTTTGCCAGAGCAGTCTGATAGGACTATGGTGGTTTTCTGTTTAGCTCGAGTTTTATATTTTTTTAAGCAGGATGTAAGGTGCTTGTCAGCTCGCAAGAGGGCTGCCATTACAATTGTCTTGGGAACTGGCGTGTTCCCATCTATGATGGACGTCAGCTTGCAGGGGGTTGCAGTTGCAACTGGAAACTGCTCTGTTCCTACCTATGATGGATGTAAGGTACTTGTCAGCTTGCAGGTGCAGTGCTAGCCAGGGGATTCAGAGCCAAGTGGTTAATTTTTAGGATCGTTCCTGCTAGCTTGCCTACAAGCCAGCTCCTGTTAACTCTTTACTTGTCTCATCAAATACTGTTGTTCTAACTTAAGTCAAGTGGTCATTCTTTATATACACGGTTGAAAGGATGGGATAGGTTCTGGCCAGGCATGCATCATGTCCCCATGGACAGTTTGGATTAAAACTAAAGTAAATGAGGTTAACCAAAGGCAAATCAAACTGTTATATCAGAAATTGAGGGAATGCATAACATGTGAGCAAAACCAACAGATACCAACCATACATCACAATTTAACAAATTTATTTTTCATAGTTTCCCAAATAAACTTTAGGTAAATATATTTTAAAAACCTCATATATGACTGCTTTTGGGATGGATAAGGAAAATCACACAAAAATTTATGAAGTTGAGTTCAATCTTTATAGATATTTACTATCAATACAAAATTTGATTCAGTTAAACTCTGATACACTGCTCCTACCCTTAAAAATACTTATCAAACACCTTAGAAAAAATGATGTTTTTTATGACAATTAATGAAAATAATCTATTTGGGACAGAAAACTATCTGATAAATGAATACTCAGAATGTGAATGTAATGTGAATGTAATGTGAATGTAAAATACAATAGTCAATACCACAAAAATATCAATTTCAATTAAAATAAGGATATATTTAAGAATTAGGTTAAAATTTGTTCCAGTGGTTACACATTCCAGATGTTTACATTTATTACTTGCTTGTTAACGAATACAGATTTGGAATTTAGTGACCAATTTGTTCTTTTCATTTTGTTCTATATTTATGGCTATGTGTGCCAAACTTGCCTTCCTAGAATACTATGTAATTCTTTTTTTCCACAAGGAAATAACATGTACCAGATGGTACAAGTACACACACTTAAAGCCCAGATGTCAATATTTTCAAAACTTTATTTTTAATGAGTGGGGATGAACATGAACACGCAGTACATAATGGTTAGTGTTCAACATTACTCAAATTCTGGGGGAAAAGTTGAGGATGTTCTCTACTCTTACACTTGTTGCATATTTAAAGTCAGAAAATTAGATAGAATAGGATCTAGATAAAATCTTTTTGCTTGAAATAGATTAAGAATAATTGTACCTTGAATCAAGGTACAAAAGTCACCTGCAAAAGTGCAGCATTAAGATGACAGATGCTATGTTTTTGTTTATTTAATAAAAACATATGTGAAAATATTTGGGAGCCTCAATATGAGACTTTTTATGATGCCATTTGAAAAAATAAAAGTGATGACGAGTAAAATAAATTCAGGAGATGACAGTCTTGTTCCAGTATGTTCCAGTATGTTCCAGTATGCCCGAGTGTGAAACCACATGGGGAATTTTGTGAAGTTCTAGGCAATAAACACTATATGGAAAAATGACAAACAGAAATTCACTCAGAAAATATGAGCTGTGTCATTTGCGGGATGCTTATTACAAATGGAAATATTCAAGCTGGAGTAAAGAAGACTTAGAAGAGACAAAGCATTGTCACAGCCCTGCTATATGGAAGAATCTGTGAAGATGATACAGGTCAAATTTACCATTAACATAAACTAAAACATTCTAACATAGTGCTGATTCAAAATGGAATAGGTTTTCTTGGAAGATTGCAAGTTTCATGCACAAGGGACATTCATGGAGATCCGGTACTCTAAAGGCTGATAGCAATTATTCTGTCAATATTTTTGGAATGAATAAGTGAAGATAGGGAAGGTGATTTAATTTATTGAGCACTTACTGTTTTTATATCTAGGAAACTAGTTATATAATTTATCCAAATAATCCCTTTCGCAATAGATATAATCTTCATTTTACTGATTAGACAACTGAAGCCCACTCACCAAACATCACAAAATAAGTGGAGACCCAGAATTCCTCCAAAGATCTTTCTGGCTCCCAATCTATGCATGCTTTTTCTAGGATTTTTTAAAAGATCAAGATGGTATACGTGTAATCCATTGGTTAAAATAGATAATATTGGGGTGGAGGCTGATAAAATGAGGATACATAAGCATGTTGCAAAATATTAGATAGGTATAAAATAAGACAAACCTACCAATCATGAATATTTTTTCTGCCGAGGGGAAACAGAAAACAAGGTTATTTTAGGTAGTGGTAAGTGCCATGAAGAAAATGTAAATGTAGAGTGGTAAATGGAGGCTATACATAAGGTGCTCAGGCCAGGCCTCTTAGAAGAGGTGAGATAAATGAGGCTTAAATGATGAGAAGGAACTGGGTGTGCAGACACAAGAGTGAATAAGTTCCAGGCAGAAGTAAGAGAAAGCCATGAGGCAGGAATGAACATATATTCTCAAAAACATGCCCCCAAAAGTTCTATTATTGAAATATGGTGAATAAAAGAGATAATTCATCAATGAGGTCAGAGAGAAGGGCAGACAATAAATAGACCGTCTGGTCTATGCCAAGGTGTCTCCATATTAGTCTGTGTCCAGTGGAAAGCCTACCATGATCTAAGTTGTGTGCCGCAAGTTGTTTATTATTGGATGGGAAGAATATTTTCAAGATTGACAAGGGCAGAAGCAAAAGAATCACCAAGAAAAATCTTGGAAGAATGAGAAAGAGAGGTTAACTGTGCAAATGGAGATAAATGGGTACTTTCCAGCTTATAAAATCAACTTTATTGAAGTACAAGTTACATATAAAACATATACACATTTGAAATTCAATGAGTTTTGATACATATATATGTAATCTCAGCTACATTTTTGAGGGAGCACAATCAGGAAATAAGAAAGAGTTTTGGATAATAAAAATATAGATTTAAAAATAAAAATGAAGTCTGGGAAAATAAAAAAACTTCCAGAATATAGGATGAAGAGACAAAGAAGCTAGAAATATTGAAAGAAAAGGTAAGAGACATAGAGGATAATTATAATCTCAATCTATTAAAAAATTTTTTAAATTGAAGAATACAGTGATATAAAATGATATTCCATACAGTTTCATGAGGGAAAATGCAGATAACTTTGATAGGAACAAAACTCAGGCAATATTAGTCTCATCAGCAGCACTGATTATTAACTGACAATGCAATAGTGCTTTTAAAATCCTGAGGGAAAAATTATTTGCAGCCTTGAAGTCTATATACAGCCAAACTACAAATCAAATGAGAGTAGAATAAAGTGATTTTCAGGTATGTATAATCTCAGGAAATTTACATTCTGCATACCATTCTTTAAAGTTTTGAGAATGACCTTTTATAAAACATTGAAGAAAAAGGTGTGGGATTCAGGAAATAGTAAATCCAACCCAAAGTAATAATAAAGGGTCAGTTGGTAGTAGTCCCAGAAAGCCAGAAGAGAAGAATTAATGGAATTATCTGGGAGTTACCTTTCTGAGAAAAAAGGATGTTGTAAAATATGATTAAAAATTTGAAAAAACTTGAGAATATGATTAAGGTAAGTGAACAGTTAAAATATTTTTGTTGCTGCTATACTCTGTTAATCAACCCATTTCAGAGATTAACTAGACACAACAGAATATAAATATTATTAACTCTGATGATATAAAAGTAAATGCATTATGTTTGGAAGGGGTAAGAGAGTGCAGAGAAGGGTAACAATGAAAAGTTTCACATTTTACAAAGTGAGGAGTAAAATGGATCTATAATTAATAGATGAAAAATAAGTGCTTTAAATTGATTATTTAAAGTTGTAACAAAAACAGGGAAGCATCTGTAAGCAATGAAATCACCACTGGGAGGCAAACGCAGATAAAATATGGCTTAAATGAGCTGAATTCTCCTTCCTCCTATCAGAATGTTAATAAACAATGGCTGCAGTCAATAAAACATCAATATAAAAATAAAAAACATTAATATAATCACATGCTTTACACCTGAAGTGAAAACTACCAGAAGAATTCAGAACAACAAATGGGTTTTGCCTTTGAAAGCAAAAATGAAGAAAAATAGTGATTAGACCGATAACTGTTGTTTACACTCTAAATTTTTCAGAAATATTTGAGTTTTTAAACCACATATATATTTCATGTATTTCTCAGATAAATTTTTAAAATTAAAGGTCTATTATTGCTAATTATTGATAGAATTTCTGAAACATTAGATAACATAACTTTTAATTGTTATGAATTGCTTTTCTTAATGCATCTATCTAACATATCCATCTTAGAGAATTCTACCACTGAATCACCAATGCCTGGCCAATGACCCAGAAATCCTTTTTCTGGGTATCTACCACCAAAAATTTGAAAACATTTGTTTGTAAAGATATATGTATTCCTATGTTCACTGCAGCATTATTCGTGGTGGTCAAGACATGGAAACAACCAGTGTCCTTCGATAGATGATTGGAAATAGGAGATGTGGTACATATATACAATGGGATACTACTCAGCCTTAAGAAAAGATGGAATATTGTCATTTGCGACAACATGAATGGATCTTGAGATTATCATGCTAAGAGAAATAAGTCAGACAAAAAAACTCAAGAACCACATGATTTAACTCATATATGGGATATAAAATTGAAAGCAACAAACAAAAACTCATAGACACAGACAACAGTATTGTGGTTACCAGAGGGAAAATGTGGTTGGGGTGAGGTAGACAAGAATAAAGGGGGTCAAATATATGGTGACAGAAGGAGATCTGACTTTGGGTTGTGAACACACAATGCAATATAAAGATGATGTACATCAGATGTACACTTGAAACCTATATAATTTTATTTAAAAATGTCACGCTGGCAAATTTAATAAAATTAGAAAAATAATATATCCATTTAATAACTTCTCAGTAATATTACAAAAATATGAATGTGATAAAAAATGTATCTGTAGCCAAATAGGTAGAAATGATACAGTTATCTTTGATAAAACAAACAAACAATGGATTTAGAATTAACAAAAAAATATGATAATTTTCTGGAGTGTGTCTTACTTGATAATTACTTATCTTATTTGTATGTTCTTTCTCATTGCTAGGCAATTGAGATATTTATACAATTACATCACAGTTTTTTATTATTATGTACTGGAAACTTTGATAATAAAATGAGAACTCATCTTGCTCACTAAACTGAATTTAGAGTAATTTTAGTAAAAAAAAATTTGGAACAATTATGGAAGCAACCAGCCAAGCACTAATAAAAATCACATGCACTATAAATTGCGCAAGATCTGAATATAATCTGTTCTTTGTTAACATCAAATGATTATTCAGTAGCATGAGGTTTCAATTCACTATATATTAGGTATACTCAATAGTTGTTAGTGATAAATCACTTAGCAACGTAAATTAAGTGTAATAATCAATTATGTTTGATGTGTTGCCATTTTTTGATGTCAGATTATCCATTAACTTCTGAATGATTTTTAATTGGAATAACTTGTATAAAAGTTAAAAGAATATGATCCTTATTATTCAATATTATTTGTAGCAATATGTCCATAGGATTGGCAATCTTTGAATTCTAGAGCACTAGTATTGCGCAAACGGTATTGGCGCGCTCTGATTTCTTGGCTAATAATAACTTCTGTGGCATGTGACTGTGGAGACACAAGCTTATGAGCAATCCAAGAACTTTCACATTTCACATCTCTTAGAGACCAAGGAAAGAAACATGCAGACTCTGACCAGAGATATTTACTTTTTTTTTTTTTGAAGTAGATTTTTCTTAAAATTTAACTTTGATCCAGTTTCTAGACATTTAAAACATGCCCAGGTTATTATGCTTTGAAATTGAGTTTGTTTAACTTGCCTTGGGAAGATATTACAAAATCCTGGGTTCTCAGGTTGTTTTCTTTTACTTGACTCCTATATTTTTTCTCTGGCCTGTCATAAAATTAATGTTTTTGATCTCTCTACACAAAATTCATATTAAGTAAATCTCGAATGATTTTCTTAATGGCTAACTACAAAATGCATATCACTCAAGGGTACTTCCTGATTAAGTTATCGTTTAAATTGTTTTTTCGTATTTAATATAGCCTGCTTCTATTACATGAGAGATCTTTGTATATCAACTCAAAATTTGCAAAAGTCGCATAAATATCAGACAATTGGGGCCTGGGGTAAGGAAAGGAATACTCTAGGAAGCTGGCTTAGACTAACATTTATTACCTGCCTTCTTGTGTCTCTTTTAGTTAAGTTGTATCAAATTTCTGATTTTTGTGTGTTGGGGAGAAGCACAGTTTGGAATAATGTCAATTAAAATCAATTACTATGGAATATGTTGCCTTCTCACATAGCTACACACTAGTGTAAATCCTACAATATGCTGAAGGAGAAAACATATTGAGAATTGGAAAAAGAGAAGGAAGACAAGGGGAAGAGGAAAAAACTATGTAAATGAAGACAACCTGCTTAAATCATCAAATATGAACCAAAGCACCCCTGTGAGTGTGCATTTAGTTTCCGAAATCCTTAGAGAATATCCTTAGAAGTTAACCTTTTATTTGAAAGTGAAGCTATTCCTTCATAAGATTGTTTTCCATGCATGACAGGTATGATTATAGCTTAGAATGTGCTGGCAAGTATGTGGGTTAATGGGGTGGTGTCCCCAAAGTACTTGAACTCAGTCTTTAAAAACATTTAGAAACCAATCTTTAAAAGTTTCAATTATTACTCCTCATGGGAATCTATTTGCAGGCACACTCCTAGAAAATTGCTGGACTTCACTAGATCCTTGCGGGAGGGTGTGCTCTCTGGGTGTTTGCTACCATAATGACCTGAAGGTGTAATCAGGTGTAATCCTTTACTGCGGGGGTGAAGCTAGTCATCACCCCCTGTGAACCTGTCACACTTTACACACTGAGGCTATCTTAAGTCTTGTCATGCTACTCTTCAAATTCATTTTCCACTTGGTAATTAATCCCGATTTTTGAAATTTCTTTGAATACATTTTTTTTTTCAAGCCATAGGAAATTCCTGTGAAACTACTGTAGTATCTCCAAGCCATTGTTAGATTTTGGCTAAGATGTACTATATTGTGACCCTTTCTTCTACTTAATGGATTTGGATTTCATTTAGACAGGTATGAGGTATAGCAGGTAATGACTGTCTCAGTTAAAAAAGCATGGCTAAAGATCATGTTTGAACATAGGAAGGTTGACTGTGTTTTTCTACTTTGCTAAATGATGGAAACCTACCAGGCAAAACACACAACTTCTGGTTGAAAAGTGGAAGAAAAAGGAAAACAGAAACAGTCAACCACTCTGTTCTTTGGTTTCCCAAAAGCAATGTGCCATTTTTTAAAAATATAATATTGGTTAGCTTACTTTTGGTAGAGCAGAAAATCAGTTTTAATAGAGCAGTAGGACTTTTTGAGAAAATCACTGGCTGTTCTTTCCTCTATTTTTTAATTATAAAAATTAAATTATACCATTAAAAGCTCAATTATCTATAATGCCAGAAATCTAACAAGGCTATTCCAATTTTGCTTATTCCTTTCTTATCTGTGGCAAGAGCATTTAGTGGGCACAGAAACATGTCTTAAATCTTCCTAGCTTGATATGACAAAGGGAGTTACAAAAGGGAAATCAAAAAAAAAAAAAAAAAGAAAGAAAGAGTAAAAGGTTTACTGTTTCCATCAGGGCAATCTTCCCAAAAGTAATTCCTTCTGGCCCCAAATCAAAGGAAATAGATAAGCAGTTCCTCCCACCATCCTGGGAAAAGTGCAGAGCAAACTAATTTTGCAATCCACTCAGAAAGGACTGTGGGAAATATGAGATTTGAAATGTGGTCAAGGTGAAGTCTGTGAAGGGTTATTCATTCATTCATTAATGCAAACCTTCACTGAAAACCTACTGTGTGTTGTAGTTTGTACTACACACTGGGAGGCAAAGATAAATACAATAAAGTTTCTGACCTTGCAAAGTTCAAGGTCTTTTAGAAAATACTGATGTTAAAATAGATAAGCAGCAATACAATTTGGCAAGGTTGTAGCAGAAGTATCAGTAGAGTTTGGTGTGGGGAAAGGGAATGAACAATTCAATTTGATTATGGAACTTGATAAATTCAATAGAAAACTATAGCTGGCTCCTGAAGAATGAATGGAGGTTGCAAAGTGACAGGTAAAATGATGGAGGAAGGAAGGAGCATTCCAAATTATTCAGGTAGATTAGTTCCCAGGTGGTAACTTGGCAGGTTCTCACTAAAAATCTCACTAAATGGTTCTCACCATTTAGTTAGACACTAATATGTCTACCTAATATGTTAGACACTGTGCTTACTACTTTACGTGCTTTATTTCATTAATTTTCACCACAACTCTTTCAAGTGAGATATTATCACCCCCATTTTACTAATAAGGAAATCTAACTCAGAGAGGTTAATTAAATAGCTTAAGGTCACAAAAATTCAAATCCACGTTTGTCTGGTGCCCTGTGGTCAATGAGGTTATTCAGTGCAACTACACAGTTTTTAGATTATTAGAAAACCTAAACTCTGTCTTGAGTAGCCAAAGAGAAATATAAACTTGAAAACGAACAGTTTTTATTGAAGAGAGGACAAAGAAAACTAAATTCGGAGCTGAGTGAGTCCAAAATAGTCAAATCAATGATTTTGAGAATTTGTTAAAGTCATGTAAATCATGCCCAGGTGGTAAATACGAGCTCAGATTGAGCATTCCATTTTAACTTCCTTTCTTTCTTCCGTCTTTTCCTTCCTTCCTTCTTTCCTTCCTTCCTTCCTTCCTTCCTTCCTTCCTTCCTTCCTTCCTTCCTTCCTTCCTTCCTTCCTTCCTTCCTTCTTTCCTTCCTTTCCTCATTTCTTTATTTCTTTCTGTATTTCTTTTTCAGTCGGCTAAGAGACAGTTTATATAGACAGAGATTACATACCTTGTACTTTAATTTAGTGGGATTCACCTGACAGGGTCTACTGCAGAGCCTGGTACTGCCTACAGTTATAATTTTAATGAGATACTGCCATCTAGAGGTAATCTAGAGAGCTGACTACAGCTATTTTAAATAGGAAGTCACAGGCCAATTTGTTTACCACACAATTGTGTTGAAATACCGAATATTTCTATCAGGGAAAAGGAGTATAATTTTAAGGCATAGGTGATGCACAAAAGGTAGGGTTAGATGTGAAGTAGGCATTGAATTAGAAATTGGTTTTTATTTAACATGAAATATAGTATTTGACTGTTTTTTCCCCCCACAAAAAAACTCCCTTCTTGTTTCTCTCACCTTTTTGAGGCCTAATTAGATTTTCTTTTCTTGCTTTATATCTTATTCCTCATTGCTTATCTGGAACCTTGGCTGCAAGTGACTTCAGATCCTAGTCCACGCTTTCCACTTCTTCCACATTAGTAATCTTAAGCTTGTCAGTGATCTACTCTCATTCCCAACACATCAAGGTGATTCTTGAGGAATTATTCTTAAAAGGTAGGAGAATGTAGGAGGATAGGGTGCATATTCAAATCTTTGACTGAGGGTCATCAGTTGAATCTGAATTATTCCATCTCTATCTGCCAAGCTGATAACTAGGGAACTAAAGATGTAAGCTTTGATTTATCAATTCATTCAGTCATCATTCATTCATTCATTTATCCATTTATCTACTTACTCACACAACGCCCATGCATGCAGCATGCCTGTAAGCAATAACTGCATTTTTTGAAAGGGAAAGCACAAATTTTTAGAGAATAGCTAGTAGTATTTTTGAGGCGGGATAAAATATGTATTACTACATGGGTATTAATGCCCTTGAGAAATAATTTCAGGGGGTTCACTGTGGTCTGAAAGTTATTCCCGTATCAGCAACTCTTAAATTATATTGAAACCACAGGATCAAATGTTCATTCTTCTTAAATGTTCAGAAAGTATGATGCTTTTTTGTTGTAAACAAGCATTAGTTCAAGAATTCTTAAGCAATATAGCTAAGCAATGTAATCCATCATTTATTGTTTACATCATGTTTATGTATCTGAAATACACATGAAATACTAATAGTAAGTTACTCTTCAGCTTAAAATCCCAGCGACATCTCATCTCAGCATACATTTTAACTACTTTCAGGGCCTTCAATGCCCTACATGATCTCGTTCTTACCTATACTCCAACTTTTCTCCCTCCACTGTCTCTTCGATTCCTTGCACTTCCATCATGCTAGCTTTCTTTTCTGCCTTCAAACAATTCAAGATAATTGCATTGTCAAGACCTTTCCTGTTCCTTGTTCTTGTAATTCTCTTCCCTCAGATCTTAGCAACGATGTCTTTTTTTCTCAACTTTTAGGTTTAACTCATATATCCTCTATTTGAGAAGCCTTCTTGGCCTTATACTACCTTATTTGTTTCACACTACCTTATCTTCTCTGTTTACATATTTATTGTCTGATTCATCTTAGGGCAGACTTTGTTCATTCACTGAGATTTCTTAAACACATAGAATATAGGTATCCGGCTTATAGTAATCACTCAATATGTAGACTAAACACTGGGGGTGCCAAAAAATGTATACCAGTGGACACTTTGATTAACGTTACTCAAACAGTAGTTCGCCATAATCAGAAGTGTCTGGACACTGATGGTAACCACTCTGAGCACCTCATATAATTGCAGAAGTCAAACGTGACATGCAGTCATCATTTGTTATTTATATACATTGAGTCTTACAATTTTAATACAGTTTTCCTTTGTAGGATATAGGTTATCCTAATATTCTAAATATGATATAGATTTTTCTTTGGTTTGAAGATACAAAGAAAAGACTTTGGATTAAAAATGGTTAAACAATGGTTATACAATTTTTGTTTCAGAGAATAAAAGAAAATCATTATGACATATAGATGAGTTAGGCAAATGTTAGCATTTAAGGGTGTGTGTGTATGTTTATGAGGGTGCACCTTTTATGTTCAGTGTTCTGTACATTATCTAATTTGATAATCAAAATAATTATATGAGGAATGCATAATGATGACCATTATCTAGACAAGGAAATTCTGATTCATTAAGTTTAGCAAGTTTTCAATTTATTCAGGGAATAAATCAATTCATCTGGAATCTAAAACTAAGTCTTCTAACTCCAGAGCCCAAACTCTCCGAGGCACTTCCTGAAATCAAGATCCTCCATATTCAGAAGTACCTTTCCACAACAGCATTATTTGTGTGGAAAGCATTTATTAAAACTTATGGTAAAATAAAATTATTTTGTCATTTAAAAATGAGTCAACAACCCACCAAAGAATCAAACTTATGTAGTTCTTGGAGATATGGACAACAATGAATTCTCCAGTCCCGGTTTGGAAGTCTAATATAATACACTTCAGAACAAGCTAGACTTTTAAAGAGAGTAACTGTTGAGAAATAGTGACACCTTGTGGTAATTTTTATGCCAGGGGCACCACGGCCTCCTCAGAAAGGTTTTATGAAAAGTGTGCTAATGATTTTGAATTTTATCCATTGCATACCTTTGAAATTTGTAGACACACAATATGCAATGACATTCTTTCGAATATAGAGAAAAGAACTAGAGTCTTGGAATGCTAGTCATAATAAAAATTCCCTCTTATTTCAGGGCAAGAAAAATCTATGCTGTGCCTCAATATGAATTCATTATATTTTCTGGTTTAACTTATGGGAACTAAAGGCAGATACTATGTCTTATCTACTGTTTGAAAGCAATGGAATCCATGTAGAAACTTTAAGGAGAGGGTTGATATTAAAAAGCAAATGACAGTCTAGTTGGAGGCTTTAACCCCATTGCTTATTCTTTTTCTGTCCCAGATCAAGGAACATGGAATAAGCCTCCTATTGAATAGAAATAAGAAGCTAATTGCAAAGTGACTTTCTCATTTATTAAACCAAGCTTCAGAATTTTTCTTCTCAGATCTATCCAAGAGTTAATATTCAAGTTTTGGAGTTAGTTATGAGAGATGCTTAGTCTAATCTCCTCTTACAGAAATGAACACTGGCATTTATCCAGTGATACTTTTTCTTTTCTTGTGGAAAAGTTGGAATTATTTATGTTATTTATTAACAATTATCAATGTTATTTATTATTCTTAAGTTAGATGCCTCAAAATCTGTGAACATCGTTTCCAGAAGTGTAGATAATAGTGAGAAAGGGAAAATTGATATACCTAAAGAATCTCTTGCTCGAAGCTTCTTTGTCTGCAAATTATTCTGGCTTATTTTATGGGTCTCTAAAGATAATTCTGCCTCATTAGTGTCTTGAACAGGTATGTAATAGGATGTCACCACTTAACTTGCCTTAAGGTGAGAGTGAAGTGGGTTAATGACACCGTCTTCTTAGTATTTTTGCTCTAAGGGAGGTTATAAAAGGAATCAGAAAACATTTCACTTTGAAGCACTAACCTTATTTCCCACAAAAAAATTGAGCTATTGGCAATGCCAACTGTTTCTATCAGCTCCCATGACTAAGTGAACCCTGGAAACTTGAGGGTCCTAGACCTTGAAGAATCCCATCCAGGCAGAGTGCGGGAGGCTGAGCAGGCCCTGTCAGCAGGCTCCCTGACATTACATTGACAGAGGTTAACTGATCACTTTTTTGGTGCCCTGAAATTTCTAACACATCTTGATGAAAACATACTGAATAAGACCTGACCTACTAAAAAGATGAGGTATGTAATGTTGACTGGTCCCAGGTTGAAAGAAAAATTGATTTCTTCATTAGCAATTAGAGATACTACCATGCTAATTTGTCTGAAGTAATGGGCATCACATGGTTTAATTGAATATCTGCAAGATATTTGTCTATGCACTATGAGCTAGGTGTCTTACAGTGGGGAGAATCAAGCGAGCATGATCCCTACCTTGTTATGTACCGTCTAGTGGGCATAAGAGACCAAAAAGATAAAAAGGGGTGTAAAGTGGAAAAGAACAAAGTGAAGTAAAACACACAAAACAAAACAAACAAAAACCCGGAAAACCTTTGTCTTTGCTTTGATTGAAGAGAAACCTGGGACAAAATAAGCTTGGAGAAATAAACATGGGTCAGATTACACAGGCTTAATGCTTTAATGCCAAAATATACAGGCATTCGTTATTAGCTGAAATGAAATTAACTTTGCACAATTGCTACGTGACAGTTCATTTAAGGCTCACAATAACTCTGTATTTTAGAATTCTCAGTTTTGTAGATGAGAAGTAGGATTTAAGTGGATTAAATCACTCCACTTCACCAGAAAATGTGTGGCAAAACCTGGTGAAGAACCCAGTGCTGTGTGCTTTTTTTTTGGGGGGGGATACTTAAAATACTACTAAAATTTAAAATACTAACATATTTGTATATTTTACACATAACATATTTTCTAAAAAAAGACATCCACAAATTTGAATAGCTAAAATATTTCTGTGGGCTGTGCATAACAAGTTCAATACACACATAGTAGAGTCTGTAATCAGTGTTTGGGACTGCCATTAACAGCAGTTGAAAGCATATCCAGTTGTATTTGCATCTCCTTTTCTCATTCCCTCAGTCCTCCCATTTTTCTTGCTTCCTCCACATTCATTATCTTTTCCTGTTCTCCTTTCTGATTCTCTTGGATCTGTCTCTTTTTTTTTTCCTCTTCTCTCAACTGTATGAGAATTAATGTTGGTTGTGCTAATTGCATACTAATGTTTTTATCTCAGAAATGTTATAATGGATTGTTGTCATACACAAACAAATAAGCAAAACCAACAACGAAATCAATAATAGACCCAGCAAATGAATTGGTGGATTGGGAATAGCCTCATATTTTAGTCAGAAGACTCACATTTGAGCCCTGTTTCTGGACTAAACCCTTGCAAAGCAAGAGAATTTCAGCTTTCTTATCTGTATAATGAAGATAACTTTTGATTTTCTGACGTCATTGCATGGACCAGTTCAGATATTGTATGTGGAAGTGATTTTTCACTAGTAATGAGTCATTAAAAAAATATTAAACTTTCACTACAAGTGCTCATAACCTTCCTCTGACCCATATCCTATGGTTATTACCTTTGTGTAACGCTTTTAAATTAACATGTCAACTGTTGAAGCACAGATTACCTTATACTATTAATATTTTGTTCAAAATTGTCCTTAAATCATGAAAGAATGACATTTGTGATTTTTTTTTTTTCTTTCTTCACTTTGGAAAGGAGATAGTCGTTTTGCTGACTTTGAATAGCCTGATTTCCTATTAGGAAATCCACCTTTCCTGGCATGTTGTCATATCGCCATCTTCTGGAAATTAAGGAGGTTGACACCAAAGACTTGAAAATATAACATGTATAAAAAGACAATTAAACGTCCTTCAGTTTTGTGAGCTACAAATAACCTTAAACTGTCTTTGAAGCAGTGATTCACTCTCTTCAAATATTATGATCTATCAGTACAACAAAATATTATGTAATGTTAAAAATAATAAAATAATTCTGAAATAAAATCAGTTCCAAGATACCAGAAAATCTAAGAAACAGGTGCAGAACAGTGTGTATTATTGTTTTAATTCAAATATATACCATGTACGTAAATGTATATACTTGAAAAATTTTCATAGAGATATTATACATGCTGACCTTAGTGTTTACTTTGGAGCAAAAGGATAAATAGAAGAGAGATTCTATTATTTTTTAAATGTCTACATTGTTTTGATTTCTGTTTTGCACATATATTTCTTTTATTTTTAATAAAATAATCTAGGTTGTCTGAATATTGAGTGTTTGAGCCATTTGTTTTATTTTTATATTTGCCTACTTAAAATTATGTTAATGTATGTTTAAGTATTGTTAACTGCTTTCTTTATGTCCCTATAATACTTTGTCTACATTTATTTTACAATAATTATGTCAATTTGGTTCCAGCATAGTTGCTGTATTTCCTCGATAATAAGACCTAGTCAGACAATCAGCTCTAATGTGTTTTTTGGAGCAAAAATTAATGTAAGACCCGGTATTATATTATATTATATTATATTAAATTAGACCCAGTATTTATTATATTATATTATATTATATTATATTATATTATATTATATTATATTATATTATATTATATTATATTATACTATACTATACTATATTATATTATACTGGGTCTTATATTATAGTAAAATAAGACCGGGTCTTATATTAATTTTTGCTCCAAAAGATGCATTAGAACTCATTGTCCAACTAGGTCTTATTTTCGGGGAAACATAGTACTGCAGTCATACACCCTATATTTCCAAGAACAAAAATGATTTCAGGTGTTCTGGCCTTTTGTTCCTGATAATTATTCGTATACTTTTGGACTATAAGGATCTATCTTATTATAAGTAGCTCATAGTACCAGGCTTTACTACTAGCTGTGTGACTTTTGGAAAAATTACTTAATGTCTAGGTGCCTCGATTTCTTATCTGCATTACAAAGATAACGTTATCTATTTTTTTAAAAAAAATATTACTTTTATTTTTCAATTACAGTTGACGTGTATTAGTATGTTAGTTTCAGGTGTACAACATAGTTATTAGGCATGTAACTTATGAGGTGATCATCTCAATCTAGTACCCATCTGACACCATACATACTTATTACAATATTATTGACTGTATGCCTTATGCCATACTTTACATCCTCATGACTGTTTTGTAACTACCAAGTTATAGTTTTTAATTCTTTGCCCTTTTTCATCCATCCCCCCTACCTCATTCTCAATCTGGCAACCCTCAACATGTTCTCTGTATATATTAGTTTGTTTCTGTTTTATTTGTTTATTTATCTTGTTATTTAGATACCACATATAATAAGTGAGATCATATGGCATTTGTCTTTCTCTGACTTACTCCACTCAGCACAGTACCCTCTAGGTCCATCCATGTTGTTGTAGATGGCAAGATTTCATTCTTTTAAATGGCTGAGTAATATTCAATTATACACACACACACACACACACACACACACACACACACACTGGAGGTGCCAAAAAATGTATACACATGACTTGTATTCAGCTTTTGTTAGCAGTATATATTGGGTATTACAATTTTAATACAGTGGTTTCCTTCCTTAAAATGTGTATACATTTTTTTGGCACCCTCTGTATATATAGATATAGATACAGATATAGATACAGGTAGGTATAGATATAGAGAGATATATAGATACATTTATATATATAAATATAGATATATATCTCTCTATATATATATCTCACCTCTTCTTTATCCATTCATCCACTGATGGACACTCAAGTTGCCTCCATATGTTGGCTGTTGGAAATAATACTACAAAGAACATATGGATGCCCAGGTCCTTTTAAAGTAGAGTTTTGGGTTTTTCTCAGATAAATATCCAGAAGCAGGATCACTGGGTTTTTCTTTGTCTCTTATTATAGCATTAGTTTTAAAAGTCTATTTTGTCTGGTATAAATATGGCTACTCCGGTATTTTTGTTTTGGTGTTTCTTTTGTTTCTATTTTCATGAAATGTCTTTTCCCAGTACTTTACTTTTCATCGGTGTATGTCTTTCAATCTGAAGTGAGTCTCTTATAGGCAGCATATGTAAGGGTCATGTTTTCTGATCCATTCAGCCACCCTATCTTTTGATGAGAACATTTAATTTTTAATAGATACGTAGTTATTGCGATTTTATTCATATTTTTCATATTTTTTATCTTTTTTGTTGTTGTCTTAAAGACGTCTTTCTAAGTTTCCTTATAATTCTGGTTTGATGGTGAGGAACTCCTTTAGCTTTTCTCGTCCGGGAGCTCTTTATCTGTCCTTTGATTCTAAATGATAACTTTGTTGGGTAGAGTAGTTTTTGTTGTAGGTCCTTGCTTTTCATTGCTTTGAATATTTTCTGTCAATCCTCTCTTGACTGCAAAGTTTCTCTTGAGAAATCAGCTGATAGTCTTATACCTCCCTTGTAGGTAACTAATGGCTTTTCTCTTCCTGCTTTTAAGATTCTCTCTTTGTCTTTAACATTTGGCATTTTAATTATGATGTGTCTTGGTAAGTGGGCTTATCTTGGCTGGGACTCTCTGTACTTCCTGGGCTTGTATTCTATTTCTTAGGCCAGGTGAAGGAAGTTTTCCATCATAATTTCTTCAAATACGTTCTCAATTCCTTTCTCTCTCTTTTCTCCTTCTGCTACCCCAATAAATCTTGGATGCTTGACTTTGTCCCAGAGGCACCTTAAACTGTCTCTCTCTCTTTCTCTCTCTCTCTCCCAACCCCCCCTCTTTTTCTCTTTTTATCTCTTTTGATTGGGTATTTCTGCTACCTTATCTTTTAAATTGCTGATTTGATCCTTTGCTTCATCTAATCTACTTTTGATTCCCTCTAATTTATTTTTTATTTGAGTTATTATATTCTTCTTTTCTGACAGGTTTTTTCTTATGTTTTCTGTCTCCATTTTTATGTGACCTATCTCTCTGTTGAAGTTCCCACTGACATCATTGAGCATCTTTATAACTAGTGTTTTGAATTCTGCCTCTGGTAAACAGCTTGTCTCCATTCTGTTAAGTTTTTTTTTTTTTTTTTTCCTGGAAATTTGTTTGGTTTTTTTATTTGACATGTTTCTTTGTCTCCCCATTTTGGTTCTCTCCCTGTGTTTGTTTTTATGTATTAGGTAGGGCTGCTATGTGTCCCCGTCTTAGTAGAGTGGCCTTATGTAGTAGGTGTGCTGTGGGACCCAGTGGTGTTGAGTCCCTAAGCCAGGTTCTGCAAGTGTGTGGTTTGTGTGTGCCCCTTCTGTTGTAGTTTAGCCTTGGTTGTTGTTGGCACATCAATGGAAGGGATTGACCCTCAGGCTGGTCAGTTGCAAGGACTGGCCATGACTACAGTGGAAGAATTGTGGTGCAGAGGGTGATCCTACAGAGCAGGATTCACTTTAGCAAGGCTCTGGTGCCTGCCTAGTTTGCCCTTTGGGTATATCGTCTGTAGAGGCAGTTGGGTGGTGCTCCGGCTTGGTCCAAAGCTGGCCACTAGATGTGCCGGCCCAGAGTCTTGTAGGAGGGGCCCTGCCACAGGCCAAATTCGTCCTCAGCCTGTTCCCTGCCAAGGTCACCTGGAATGAACCACAAAGAAATCCACAGATGGGTACCATCCACAATGGACTTGGAGGTGCCTGGGAGAAGCTAAGCTGTGAACCAAGGCTGACTGCTGCTAGTGCTGGGCTTGGGACTGCTTAGCAAGAGGTGCAGGACATGTGGAGAACAGATGCTGCTTGTTTGGAGTTTGTGAACTTTTGAGGGATTTTAGGAAAGTCTGTACAATGGTTCGACTTACAATTTTTTTACTTCATGATTGTATGAAAGCCATATGCCTTCAGTAGAAACCGTACTTTGAATTTTGATCTTTCTTGGGCTGGTGATATGTGGTAGAAAACTCTCTCATGATGCTGCGCTCCTATTCAGCCATGTGATCACTAGAGTAAACAACCAATATTCTGCAATGTACTGTGTTACCACCATTTTTTGGATGTTGTGTTCTGAGTATGTTTAAGGCAGGCTAGTCTAAGTAGGTTCTGTGGGTTAGCTATATTAAATGCCTTTTCAACTTTGTGATATTTTCAGCTTATTGTGGGTTTATAGGAACGTAACCCCATCATAAGTTGAGGAACATCTTTACTTATGTTGAAATTCATCTATGTTCTTATATATGTCAATAGTTTGTTCCTTTTTTGTTGTTAATTAATAGTTCTTTGTGTGGATATACCGCACTGTGCTCATCTACTGACGTACATGGACATTTGGATAGATTCCAGTTTTTAACTATGGTGTATCAGAACATTCATAGATGATCACATTTTTGCATTCCTTTTGTATGCAATTAATAATTTTCTTTGGCTCCAGTAGAAATGCACATTTACAAAATTATTTTAGATTCTTCATTTACAAATGGTAACTTATCTCTGACTTTAAACATAAGAGTTAGATATCCTACTTCATACCATTACTACCTCCAGATTAATCATTCTTAAAATGTTACTTGCTTTCTTTAAAAAAAAAAAATTAAAAAAATCTTTGCTGACTCCCCACAACCTGGGTGTGACTCAGTAACTTTTAAAGATAACAAGGTATGTTTTCTTCTTTTGCTTTACAAAATCCCCCAACCCCAATTCCTTAATCTCAGGAAGGTAACCCAATTTTCCTTTGCCCTCTGCTTTAGAATATTATATGTGGTAGACCCCAAAAGCAAGATAAATACTATCAATATCCAAGCTTCTGTATATTAAAGGGATTATGGGTGAATCATTCCAGAAGGGACGGGTTGGAGGTAAGGATTATTTGGTTGGAGATCTGAAATAGTTGGGCCTAGAGATATTTGGAGATCTTACCTAAGCCTAAGAATCAGATCAGACTTCTGTGGATTTGGGGAATGTTGAAGTCCAACTACCTGATCTCATGTGGAATCTTTCATGAGAAAATTTCTAGTACTGTTGAAAGATGTCAGAAAGGATTGAAAGGATTGTGGCCTTGGTAGCTACCACAGAAGGCTTCAGGTCCAAGGTTATCCATTTTTCATGTTATTGAAGAGGCATGTTATTGGTGAGTACTAAGGAAAGAATATATGGAGTTATGTTTTCTAATGTTGATGACTCTTTAAAACACCAAAACTTTTACATAATCCTAAAGTGTAAGTTGAAATCCTTCAAACATGATTAACATTGAATTTTCCACCAATTAGGCATCTGGCAAATTGAAGTTGGTTATGTTCCATGTGGGAAAATAAAGGGACGGTGATGTTTCTTTTCCACTAGTGTTCCCCACTACATTTATGAAGTATAAATTAGGAATGTATCTGGCTACAATTAGCATAAAACTCAATCAAAGGTGGTTTAAACATAATGGTGTATTTTTTTTTCACATAACACCAAGTCTAGAAGTCAGCTGCCAGAACTAGTTCAGTTGATCTACGAGTATAAAGTCCATCCACCAAAATTAGCATAATGGCTTTATTCTCATGTTGTTTTTTAAAAAATCTTATGATCACAAGATGGACCATAGTAGATAGACACTGTGTCTATATTCAGGGCAAGAAGAGAGAAAGGCGACTGTGCCATTTCCATTTATTCCTTTCATTGGAAAACAACAGATATACTTGAAACCTCTCAACAATTTTTCATTGCCGAGAACTGTTTCACCTGACCACATCTAACTGTGATTCTGGAAACTGAGTGTGGGGTTGGGGTAACGTTGCTCTGCCCGCATCAGTGTCCTAGTGGGCGTTGTATGCTGTGGCCCTGTCCCATGACGGCCCTCTGCCTGAGTGGAAGCTCTCAGGGGCGTCTGTTGAAGTCTAGGTGGAGGCAGATATGGCTCCACGGCTCTTGCAGTCTGCAGGCTGATGGAGAAGGCCCTTCTGGAGGATTGAATGCCTCATAGTGCCGTACCTGGGATAATCTTGAGGATTATGGTGCCAGAATTGGAATTCTGGAGCTGTGCCCAGAATGTGAGGCAGCTTTGGGCCGCAGAAGCCCCTCCTTTGAAATCATTCTGCCCTGTTGGTCCTTGCACTTTACTCTGGTGATGGGTGATGGGAGGGCCAGCCATGCCTATCTCTGAAATGCGTTTAGGATCCTTTCATTGTGTTGGACCTGACTAAGATTAAATGGCTGACCAGTCTCCCACTGTCTTGATGAGTAGCTCCTAAATTCCATTGAGATGATTGATCTACACCAATCTCTTTAGTAAAGTTGGCCACGAACTTTGTGTTTTCTCATGAACACAGTTTCTTATTTCTTTCAATATAGGTAGGCTGAAACTTTTCCAAATTTTAAAGTTCTGCTTCCTTTTTTATTAACCATCATATCTTTAAATAATTTCTCTCTTCTTGAATTTTACTATAAACACTCAAGAAAAGCCAAGCTATTCCTTCAAAACTTTGCTTAGAAATTGCTTCAGCCAAATATCCAATTTCATGGTTCACAAGTTGTACCTTCCACAAAACATTAAGACACAAACACAATTTAGCCAAGCTCTTTCCCACTTTATAACAAGGATCACCTTTCCTCTAGTTTCCAATAACATGTTCTTTAGTTCTGTCTGAGACTTTATCAAAATATACCCTACCAGTCATATTTCTACCACCATTTTATTCATGACCACTTAGATATTCTCTAAGAAGACTGAAGCTTTCTCTCTCGCTCTCTTCTTCTGATTCCTGACCAGAACTGCTTCAATATTTCATTCACAGCAGTGTAGGTTTTTTCAAACATGCATCTCCAAGCTTTTAGCCTCTGCCCATTAACCAGTGCCAAAGCAACTTTCACATTTTCAGGTATTTGTTATAGCAGCACCCCATTCTTGGTGTTAGGTTGGAGCAAAAAGTAATTGTGTTTTAAAATGTTAAAAATAATTACAAAAACTGCAATTACTTTTGCATCAACCTAATACCAATTATCTCTCTTAGTTTCTCTCCCAGTTTACTTATGTGGATTGCATCTCTCTACTTTGAGTTGGAGCCAATCAGCGGGGAACACTGGTGGAGAATTGGAGGGAAGAAGAAGAATTATGTAAGGTTAGTTAATCCTCTGTCTGTCTCCCAACTACTTACCTTAGTCTTGCTTTATCCTTCCACATTGCTTGTTTCTAAGTGTTCTGTGATGCACAGCTATCTGGTTTTCTGAGTTCTGGTAGCCACTCCATATCCTTGTTTCTTAGGACCTAGGATCTAACTGATTCATTATGTTTGATTTGGTTGCTGCATACCTCATGGTTCCCTTCATTTGTCCAGGTGTAACAATTAAGTTTGTGAACTCATCCTAGAAAAAGTGCTACACACCTCATTGCTGAATATCACCATGGTCACCTTTGAAGTACTCCCCTTGGGAAGCTATGCACCGATGCCAGTGCCTAGTCCACCCTTCAAAGCAATTTTAGAACTTTTTCTGGAATGGCCATCAGAGATGTCATAGTATTACCCTTGATGTCCTGAATGTCATCAAAATGTCTTCCTTTCAATATTTCCTTTATCTTCAGGTAAAGAAAGAAGTCATTGGGGACAGATCAGGTGAGTAGAGAGGGTGTTCCAATACAGTTATTTGTTTACTGGCTAAAAACTCCCTCACAGACAGTGCCGTGTGAGCTGGTGCATTGTCGTGATGCAAGAGCCATGAATTGCTGGTAAAAAGTTCAGGTTGCTTTCGTCTAACTTCTTCATGCAGCCTTTGTAGCACTTCCCAGTAGTAAACTTAGTTAACTGTCCATTTGGTGCAAATTCATAATGAATAATCCCTCTGATATCAAAAAAGGTTAGCAAAATCATTTTGACTCTTAATTGGGACTGATGGAACTGTTTTGGTTGTGGAGAACTGGCTGACTTCCATTGTTCAATTTCATGCTTTGTTTCAGGGTCGTATTGGTACACCCATATTTCATCACCAGTGATAACATGACCCAAAACATCATCTTGCCTTTCCAAAAAGTCTTGGCAAACTTCAACTTTTCTTTGCTTTTGTTCCTCAGTGAGCTCTTTTGGGACCCTTTTTGTACACACCTTTCTCATGCCAAGATTTTCAGTTAAGATTTTTCTAACTGTTTCTCTATTGATGTTTACTTGGTCTGCTATGCTTCTCACAGTCAGCTGATGGTTTAAACGTACAGATCAGTGAATTTTTGCAATGTGTGCCTCAGTTCTGCTCGTTACTGGCCTCCCTGACCTGTCTTCATCAGTGACACTTTCTCTCCCCTCAGAAAAAACATCTAATCAATTTTTACACTGCCGTTTTCTTCATGGCATTATCCCCATAAACTTGGACTAACATGTCCCTGATTTCACTTCCACTCTTGCCAAGTCTAACAAGAAATTTAATGTTTGTTGCTCTAATTTAAGCTCTGATATTCTTTCAACAACACACAAAAACATGCAACAATAATGAACTCCACTCAGCAAGACACCACCACACATCAACATGAACACAGCTGTGAGACACAGATATACCAAGGTTATGAAACCTTCTTGAACTGTTTGTACAGTGCTGCCAATGTAAGCGCATGATGGCAAGTTTGAAAACTTAATTGGCAGACATCGTATACAATGTCTTTCTCTTTGAATTTTTCTAATTTGAATGTGCCAGTGTGTCATATATTTCTTGTTTCTATGTTATAAAGAGAACTGAGAGATATAGTGAGGTAGTCTAATATGGGCATAAAATGAATTCCATGAGAAATGGGAGGAGAAACACAATGAAAAAAATATAATATATAATAACACAAACATGAAAACTGATAAATATTGAGAACCGATTAAAGATAATAATCCTCAGATATGGCAGAAAAGAAATCCAAAAAACCACAAAAGATCTTAAAAGCTGTCAGAATAAAAAATGGGTTATACATCAATGTAGTTAAACTGATGCCTTTCTTCTCAATAGCAACAAAAGAAGCCAGAAAACTGTGGAATAATAGGTTTAAAAGAGTGAGAGAAATAACTACCCATGTAGAATGACAGACTTGGGAAAAATGTTTCAAAGATGTGGGTGAAATAAAGAGTTTCAAGCAAATAAAAACAGAACGTTTATTACCAACAGACTATACAAAAATAATTTTAACAAATGTGGTCCAGGAAAAATAAAAATGGCCCCTAAAGATCTGAGAAAGAAAAATAGCCAGCTCTGAAAATGGTGCACCTGTGGGTAAGCCTAAACAAATATCAACTAAATAAATTAATAATACATCTAATTTGTGGAGTTAAAAAAACGAGGTTTAAAATCTTAAATGGGAATGGCGTAGACTTAGGAGTTATATATTAGAGTTTATTAAATAAAGCTCCACTTATTGTAAGAACTATAGTTGATGTTTATCAGTTTTTACAGGTGGGCTGGGGTTGTATTTCCATAGTAGAGATTTAAGGCAATTATCTGGGAATAATTTAGGGGAAAAAATCTCATGCAATTTGCTTTATACAGAGAGATACTTGACATTTTGCAGTTTCATTTTTCTTGCGTCCCTAAAACTAAGTGAAACATATCTTGTGTTCAGACAGAAGGTGCAAGAAAGACCCTAATGGGCTGATATACTGAGGTGATACATTTTCCTGATTATTTGGGAGGAGTCTCAAGAGAGGCTTCTTTTTCCAATTATACATCTTTTCGAGAAAGGCAGCTGGTAGGAGAGGCAACATCTACATTGGAAAAGTGGTTCACATGCTGAATGATAATAACTAATGATGGGATTACCAGCCAGAACAAGGCTCTCGCTCTGTTAGGGTTTTGTTTAATTGAAATAGATTTCTCTTTATGTTCTATGCAGTTCTGTACCAGAGCAGACTACATTTTATGGGCAAACGAGAAAGGTCATGAAACTTATTCTTTGATTTACTGCTTTAGTTGTTGCCTTCGCTGGAAAGTACAATGAATTCTGCTGCCTTGCAATGCTGAGCCATTCCAGGTAGTCAATTTGGTTTCATTTCAGTTTGAATGCTTCCTATGGACAGGGTCTGACTTCTTCCAAGACCCATCTTGGCGCATGCTCAAGGGCTGGCTGGCTCTTCAGTTAACCTTGTTATTTCTTAATGCTCTATTAAGCCCCAAATTCAAAGGCCAGACTTTTTACTTTCTGTCCAACAGAAATAATTGACTTTGGAGCCCATGTTTCAAGGGCAATATAAGCAGTTTAATAACCTAGAAAAGTTTTCATTACTTCTTTCACTCTACATTGTACTGTTACCCGTGGGATATAAAAAATAAAGAGACTGCTTTTCACATTGATTTTCTTTGTGTAGAGCCGTCTTTGGTCTTACTTCAGAGACAAATATAGGTCCCAGTGCATCTGGTTGCTTTTCTGGAGGCTCTCAGTTCACCTCATGAGTAGCTTCAGAGGTGTGCGTCACTTTGGGGGACTCAGCTTAATCTGCTAAGTATAATCTTTCAGGCTCCTTATATGCTGCTTATCCACAGTCAACTCTGACATGAAAAGAATTTGGCCTCTAAAACACTAATTTGTTTTTCTCAAGGGAACTTGACTCTTTCTAAGATCTTAATTTTTTGCACAGCAGGATTTCCATCAATCAATGCAAAGAAAAAATAATTTTCCAAATAAAAATTTCCAAAAACAATGCAGCATTGAGGTTGAACTCTCCCAGGTCCTTCATTTTTGGAATAATAGCCTTCACAGAATTAAACAAATTTCTATGAAGAAGATATAATATGGACAAGGGCTGAGAACACCTCCAATCAGCATGGAATTCTTTTTCTCTTTCGTATCGCCACACTTATCCTTGCTGTTAAATCAATGACATTCAGTTGGTAGAGTCGTTTTTTGAGGTGGCTAGGTTTATATTCCACATAAGGCACTGAAGGAGTTCTATATTTTGTAAAACTGAAATATCTGCTTGCTCAGGTAACACATATAACTCTTCATTTGGAAATAGGAAGATCCATATTTATTAAAACAAAAACTAAAACAAAAACAAACCCAAGCTTGTTTTTAAATAAATTTCCTACTTTGGAAATGTTTTTTCTCTGGATAGCAAAGTACACAAAAAAATATGAATGTACAGTGTTGGGTACAGACGGAAGAATGAGTTGTGGGAGACCAAGATTGGTCTACGTATTAGAATTTGTTTGAGCTTCAGGAAAAGGCTAGAGCAGAGGGAAAAGATCATAACCTCTCTAAGCAAAAGGATTATGGAATTTTATAGGAGGGGATAAACAAGGCTGTTCCCCTTTCAATACTTTAGGGGGTTTTCCTTGACAAACGGTTTCAGGGCATGACCAAGCCCTCCAGCTCCATATCTTTGCCCCAAGTCCCTGTGCGTACTACCCAAGCCCACCCAGGCCTGTTGATCACAGGCCCCTAAGAGATAAAGCAAGATTGGATCAAGACAAGATGGCTTTTAAGATAAGGTTTCTGCTCCGGGCCTAAACGTGGCTTAACAACAGTTCAGAAAATTCTTATAAAGTGAGCACCTATGTAACTACTGCCCGGGTCAAACTAGAAAGTTTACAGCACTTCAGGAGCACCTCTTATGTCCCCTCCCATATATAAACCCCCTTTCTTCCCAAATGTAGCCACTACCTTGACTTCTACATTTGATCTTAGCCAAAAGGCCGAGAAGCGATACCTTGACTTCTAATATAATAGTTTAGTTTTCCTTGCCTTGCAAATATATACATATATATCTCGATTCAGATGTGTATATTTCTCTAAGCAATATACATAGGAGTAGATTGTGGGATCTTTGTTGCATGTCTGTTCAAATTAGTAGTGAGTAAAATGCTCTTTCTCAATAGTTTTACCCTTTTACTCTGCTATAAGAAGTATTGAATCTGTTGCTCCGTGTCGTTAGTAGTGATTGGTGATGCCATTGCCAGTGCATATGAAGTAATATCTCATTAAAGTTTTACTTGGATTTTCCTGAAGACTAATGAAATTTGAGCATATTTTTTGTTTGTTTGTTTAAGCACATTTTCAATTGTTAGTCTCTTCTTTGTAACTCTTGTCCATTTTTCTATTGGGTTGACTATTCATTTTCATATTGATTCATAGGAGTTTTTTTAATACATTGTAGTTATGAGGTGTTTTTTGATTATATGTGTTGCATATTGTATTTTATAGTACATTTTGATGAACAGACAT
Organism: Rhinolophus hipposideros; assembly: GCF_964194185.1. NCBI lineage: Eukaryota > Metazoa > Chordata > Mammalia > Chiroptera > Rhinolophidae > Rhinolophus > Rhinolophus hipposideros. The sequence goes on along the minus strand of NC_138050.1, from coordinate 37,229,040 downwards.
TCTTAACTTTAATGTGGTTTGTGTTATTGCTCTCTTCCCTTAAATTAATCATTTGTGTATATTGTTTAAAAAATCTCTAAACCAAGGCAATGAAGGTATTTTTCTATATTATCTTCTGGAAGTTTTATTGTCTTGCTTTTCTTATTGAGAGCTACAATTTATCTGGAATTACTTTTTCTGTGATTTGATGTACAAGTTTTATTTTTTCCCATATGGATATACAGATTATGAAAGTCCCAAGATTTCCTCTTAAGCTTTTTGGACATTGACAGTACACATCCATCTTAATATTATTTCCTCTGCGTTAAAGTACGACATTCATATTTTACAACTTGACATTTAGTACCTATTTATTATTTAACTGGTCAGATTTTAGCAAAACTTATGCTCTACAGAGGAGAGGGAGATGAAAAAAGTACTGAGAAATACCTGAAATTCTCTCTGCTCAACTAGATTTTTTTCAGAGAAAGCCACACATGTGTTTTCAGATTAACAAATCAATACCAGCTCTGTACTAGGTGTTATATGGGATTTATTAAGTCCATTATTGGAGTTTGATAGGTATTTAGATTCTTTCTTATTTTTTTTGTATCTCCAGAAATAACATTCTCACCCTACTGAATTATGTATTACTTCAATCAAGAGCAATCATGACTTATAAGATAAATGAATTATTGAAATTACCAATTTATAATTATAATTCTCTCTGTCTATGAAGATGAGTAAAACCTTTTTTCAAGAGCATTGCTCTAACCAAGAGTTTAAGATGCATATAGAGAATCATCTCTACCTTTTTCAAAAAACTCAAAAGAATTTGTTTTACATAGATAGAATACTAATTTTAGTAAGTGGCTCCAGCCAGTATTTAATATAATGTCCAAAAAACCTTTAACTGCAACAGTTCAACAGTTGAATTTGCAACAGTTAAAGTTGTTGCATTCATTTTTGTTTAATTTAGTAAATAACAGAGTGAGAGCAAATTTACAGTACTATAGAAAAAGAAAACTACACTCAGTTGAATTAATATTAAAACTTTAATCAATTGTCAAAGCTTCAATCTTATTTTTCCACCTTGTGATGGAACCAATATTATGTTTATAATTGTATTTTACATGTATTTTGATTTATTGCATGTGAAAGTGTAACAAAACATGGCTAACCCTAAGTGGAATAATGATTAGATCATAGTTAATTAAAATAATGGTAGTTGAATTACGTCATCAAAATGGCGGTGTGAGACGAGCCTCTGGAAATTTCCTCTGGAATTTACAATAAATTGAACAGCTATAACTCCACAAAGGACTCCCTGCACAGCAGACCGACAAGATGGAGAGACTCATTACTGAATTCACTTAAAGGTGGACAAATTGCACAAGCAGGGGAGGAGGGAAGGGAGAAGTGCGGAGACGGAGCCGCGCAGGCGCAGGACACAGACCTAGCTCAGTGCTCTGAGCTTGCTGCATCCTGGAACTACCACAGCTGTGGGAGAGGGAAGAACTCGGACTGCTAGAGCTCCACTTATGGCCCACAGGGCTGAGGGGACAGCATAAAACATAGCTGAACCCAACTCTCACGGCAGACACCTCAGAGCAAAGACTGAGGGAAGTAGGCTGAAAATGGTGGTTTAAGTGCTCTCTGCTGAGCAGAGAATGGAAACCTTAGGCACTGAGACTCACCGCCCCCTCCTTACCCTCTCAGAGCTCATCTGGCCCCCACCTGCCTAGTGCTAGAAGTGGAACAGTAGCAGTGTCAGATCAAAAGAACAGAATATTTGCAATTCTGAGAACTGTGGTCTGCAGACAAAGACTTGCAACCCAACTGGTTCTGGCAAAGGGGAGGGAGCTGTGGAAGCAGAACTGGCTGTGTCACCATTACTCTGGGCCTGTACCAGTACCCAACCTGCCCCTGTCCCCACCTATATGGGTGGAACTCTGTAGGAGTAAACAGAACTGCTGAAATACACAGGCTCTGAATCTGGTGCAAGAAGAGCTTTGGAACTTCAAAAGCTCTCCGCATCCCCACAGGGGTGTGGTGCCCTATAACCCAGGTGAACTGTTAACAGAGGAGAAGCCCACCTTCCAGGTAATCCCCTTGTTGTGTGAGGAACTGGAATAGTGCAGAGAAAACCTAACACTATAGTGTGAGAGAGAAAAAAAGGCTGCAGTCAGAGAGAAAATAAAATATTCTGCCAAAACGTACTGGAAAACAAAAGAAAGACCTCTTCCTATCAACCTGTTGCAGAAGCCACTCCTGTAGATGTCTAGGAAGAGAAATAATAAATCATTAATTGCCATGAATAACCAAGGCAACAAGACAGCACAGAAAGAAAGTGAAAATTCTCCAGAAAATGAACTTAAAGATATGGAAATATGTGACTTAAATGACAGAGAATTCAAGATTGCAGTTCTGAAAAAACTCAATGAGATGCAAGAAAACACAGAAAGGAAGTTTAATGAACTCAGAAACACAATCAAAGAATAACACGAGCATTTTACCAAAGAGATTGAAATTTTAAAGAAGAACCAAATAGAATTTCTGGAGATTAAGAACTCAACAGAAGAAATCAAGAACGAAATTGCCAGTTTAGGTAGTAGAGTTGACCAGATGGAGGAAAGAATCAGTGACATCGAAGATAGAAACCTGGAAATTACACGGATGGAAGAAAAAAGAGACTTGAGACTTAAAAGAAATGAAAGAAATCTACAAGAACTTTGTGATTCCATCAGAAAGAGCAATATAAGGATAATGGGCATACCAGAAGGAGAAGAAAGAGAGAAGGGAACAGAGAGTATATTCAAACAAATAGTCAATGAGAACTGCCCAAACTTGTGGAAAGAACTGGATCCTCAAATACAAGAAGCAAATAGAACACCTAATTACCTCAATCCCAATAGGCTATCTCCAAGGCACATTGTATTGAAGCTGTCTAAAATCAACAACAAAGAAAGAATCCTCAAGGCAGCCAGGGAAAAGAAGACGGTAACCTACAAAGGAAAACCCATTAGATTATCATCAGATTTTTCAGCAGAAACTTTACAAGCAAAGAGGGAGTGGAACCAAATATTCAAACTTTTGAAAGAGAGAAATTATGAGCCAAGAATAATATATCCAGCGAAGATATCCTTCAGATATGAAGGAGGAATAAAGACCTTTCCAGGCATACAGAAGCTGCGGGAATTTTCTAATACACGACCTGCACTACAAGAAATACTAAAGGAGGCTATTCGTCCACCAACAACAGGGACAATTTGTGACAACCAAAACATAAAAAGGGGGAGAGTAAAAGCCTGACCGGAATATGGGACATAAGCATGCTGAATAAAATGGAATACTCTAAATATCAAACTTTCTTTTACATAAACTTAAGGGTAACCACTCAAAAAAAAAAAAAAATCCAGGACTGAAATATATACTGTAATAAAAGAAGAAACAGAGGGTAACATCATAGAATACCACCACACAGAAATAATTGACAACAACAAAAGGCAAAGAAACAATGGAGACAATCTTACCTGAAAACTAAAAATAGAATGATAGGAAATCCTCACATATCAATAGTCACCCTAAATGTCAATGGACTGAACTCACCAATAAAAAGGCACAGAGTAGCAGATTGGATCAAAAAACTAAACCCAACCATATGCTGTCTCCAAGAGACACATCTCAGCTACAAGGACAAGCATAGACTCAAAGTGAAAGGGTGGAAATTGACACTCCAAGCAAATGGTACCCAGAGAAAATCAGGTGTAGCTATACTGATATCAGATGAAACAGACTTCAGGGTGAAAAAGGTAACAAGAGACAAAGATGGACATTTCATAATGGTATAGGGGACTATACAACAAGAAGACATAACAGTCATCAATATTTATGCCCCCAATCAGGAAGCACCAAAATATACCAAGCAATTATTAACAGAACTAAAGGGAGAAATTGAACAAAATACAATTATACTAGGGACTTAAATACATCATTGACGGCTATGGATAGATCATCCAAACAGAAAATAAATAATGAAATAGCAGCCCTAAATGACACATTAGATGAAATGGACATAATTGACATTTATAGAGCACTTCATCCTAGAACATCAGACTATACATTTTTTTCTAGTGTACATGGAATATTCTCAAGGATAGACCATATATTGAGACATAAAACTAACCTCAGCAAATTTAAGAAGGTTGAAATCATACCAAGCATATTCTCTGATCACAGGACTTGAAATTAGATATCAACTGCAAAAAGAAAGCACAAAAAACCACAAATACATGGAGATAAAACAACATACTTTTAAAGAATGACCAGGTCAAAGAAGAAATTAGAGGACAGATCAAAAGATACATAGAAACAAATGACAATGAAAATACATCCTACCAAAATTTTTGGATGCTGTGAAAGCAGGTTTAAGAGGGAAATTTATATCATTACAGGCCTATCTCAAGAAACAAGAAAAATCCCAAATAAATAACCTCATGTTACACCTCAAAGAACTAGAAAAAGAAGAACAAGTGAAACCCAAGGTCTGCAGAAGAAAGGAGATAACAAAAATCAGAGCAGAACTAAATGAAATAGAGAACAAAAAGACAATAGAAAAAATTAATGTGACAAAGAGCCGGTTCTTTGAAAGGATTAACAAAGTTGACAAACCCTTGGCTAGGCTCACTAAGATAAAAAGGGAGAAGACACTAATAAACAAAATCAGAAATGCAAAAGGAGAAGTTATCATGGATGCCACAGAAATACAAAGGATCATCCAAGAACACTAGGAAGGACTATATGCCACCAAATTCAATAACCTAGAGCAAATGGACAAGTTCTTAGAAACATATATCCTTCCAAGGCTGAACCATGAAGAACTGGAAAATCTAAACAGGCCGATCACCAGTAACAAAATTGAATCAGTCATCCAAAACCTTCCAAAAGCAGAAGTCTGGGACCAGATGGCTTCACTAGAGAATTCTACCAAACCTTCAAAGAGGATCTAATACCAATCCTGCTCAAATCTTCCAAAAAATTGAAGAAGAGACAGTACTCCCTAACTCATTTTATGAGGGCAACATTACCCTGATACCAAAACCTGGCAAGGACAACACAAAAAAAGAGAACTACAGACCAATATCTCTGATGAATACAGATGCAAAAATCCTGAACAAAATTCTAGCAAATCGAATGCAACAATGCATTAAAAAGATTATTCATCACGACCAAGTGGGGTTCATCCCCTGGGCACAAGGATGGTTCAACACACACAAATCCATCAATGTGATACATCACATAAACAAAATAAAGGACAAAAAACATATGATTATATCAATTGATGCAGAAAAAGCATTTGATAAAAATACAACATCCATTTATGATTAAACACTTAATAAAATAGGTATGGAAGGAAAATACCTTAACATAATAAAAGCCATAAATGACAAACCCTCAGCTAATCTCATAATTAATGGTGAAAAACTGAAGACCTTTGCTGTACATTCAGGAACACGACAGGGCTGTCTCCTATCACCTCTGTTTTTCAACATAGTGTTGGAAGTCCTCGCCAGAGCCATCAGGCAAGAGAAAGAAATAAAAGGCATTTAAATTGGGAATGAAGTTAAATTGTCACTTTTTGCAGATGACATGATGCTATATATAGAAAACTCTAAAGACTCCACCAAAAAGCTATTAGAAACAATCAACGATTACAGTAAAGTTGCCAGCTACAAAATCAATGTACAAAAGTCCATTGTATTCCTAATACTAACAATGAAATCTCAGAAAAATAAATAAAAAAAAACAAACAAACAAACAACTTTTTTTGCAACTGCAGCAAAAAGAATAAGATACCTAGGAATAAACTTAACCAAGGATGTGAAAGACCTATATACTGAAAACTATAAGACATTTTTAAAAGAAATTGAAGAAGACACAAAGAAATGGAAAGATATTCCATGCTCATGGATTGGAAGAATCAACATAGTTAAATGGCCACATTACCCAAAGCAATATACAGATTTAATGCAATCCCCATCAAAATCCCAATGGCATTTTTTAAAGAAATAGAACAGAAAATCATCAGATTTGTTTGGAACCACAAAAAACCCCGGATAGCCAAAGTAATCTTAAAAAAAAGAACAATATTGGAGGTATCATGCTTCTTGACTTTAGCTTCTACTACAGGGCAACAATCAGCATGGTATTGGCAGAAAAGCAGACACCTAGACCAATGGAATAGAATTGAGAACTCAGAAATAAAACCACATAAATATGGACAGATATTTTTTGACCAGGAAGCAAAAAACATACAATGGAGAAAAGACAGCCTCTTCAATAAATGGTCCTGGGAGAATTGGAAAGCTACGTGCAAAAGAATGAAACTGGACTGCTATCTGTCACTATGTACCAAAATTAATTCAAAATGGATCAAAGACTTAAACATAAGACCTGAAACAATAAACCGCATAGAAGAAAACATAGGTACTAAACTTATGGACCTTGGGTTCAAAGAGCATTTTATGAATTTGACTCCAAAGGCAAGGGAAGTAAAAGCTAAAATAAATGAATGGGACTATATGAAACTTAAAAGCTTCTGCACAGCAAAGGAAACCATGGATAAAATAAAGAGGGACCCAACTGAATGGGAGAAGATTTTTGCAAACAGTGCCTCCGATAAGGGGCTAATATCCAAAATATACAAGGAACTCATGAAGCTCAACAAGAACAAAAACAAACAACCCAATTGAAAAATGGGCAAAGGACCTGAGACATTTCTCCAAAGAGAACATACAAATGGCAAATAGACATACAGAAAAATACTCAACATCACTAATCATCAGAGAAATGCAAATAAAAACCACAATGAGATATCATCTCACCCCAGTTAGAATGGCTATCATCAACAAGACAAATAGTAACAAGTGTTGGAGAGGCTGTGGAGAAAAAGGAACCCTCATACATTTTTGGTGGGAATGCAGACTGGTTCAGCTGCTATGGAAGGCAGTGTGGTGGTTCCTTAAACAATTACGAATAGAATTACCATATGACCCAGCAATCCCTCTCCTGGGTATCTACCCCAAAAATCTGAAAAAGTTTATACATAAAGACACGTGCGCTCCAATGTTCATTGCAGCTTTATTTACGGTGGCCAAGACATGGAAACAACCAAAATGTCCTTCAATAGATGAATGGATAAAGAAGTTGTGGTATATATACACAATGGAATACTATTTGCTGGTAAGAAAAGATGACATAGGACCATTTGTGACAACATGGATGGATCTTGAGATTATAATGCTAAGTGAAATAAGTCAGACAGAAAAAGCAGAGAACCCTATGATTTCATTGATATGTGGTATATGAACATGTTTTCATATATGAAAACAACAAAAGAACAAGACAAACAAAAACTCATAGACACAGACAATAGTTTAGTGGTTACTAGAGGGTAAGGGGGGAGGGAGGTGGTAGATGAGGGTAAAGGGGATCAAATATATGCTGATGGAAGGAAACTGACTCTGGGTGGTGAACACGCAATGTGATATATAGATGATGTAATACAGAATCGTACACCTGAAATCTGTGTAACTTTACTAACAATTGTAACCCCAATAAACTTTAAGTAAAAAAAAATAATAATGGTAGTTGAAATTTAAGGATTGAAAGAGTGTAAGTGAAATTAGCTTGGATAGAGTCTTTTTAAAAAAGCATTATAAATAGCATCTTTATAGGTCCATTATTTTCTTTTTAGTATGAACTGAAAAAATCAAGTAATTTGAAACATACTTTTAAAATTTACTGTATTTCTCTCTACATTTTTTAAAGTTTTATTTAAAATATAGCCAACATACAATGTTATATTAGTTTTAGGGGTACACCATATTATTTAAGATTTATATACCTAAAGAAGTGAGCAGCATGATAAGTCCAGCAACCATCTGACACTGTACCATGCTGTCACAATATTATTGACTCTTTTCCCTACGTTCTATATTACATTGCCATGACATTTGTTTTATACTTGGAAATTTGGACCTCTTATTTCCCTTCACCTTGCCCCCTGCAACTTTCTAAATTTGTTAATTATAGTTGGCATTCAATATTATTTTATATTAATTTCAGATGTACTGCATAGTGGTTAGACATTTATATAATTTAAGAAATGATCCCCCTGGCTAGTCTAGTACCCACCTGACACTATACATAGTTATTACCATATTATTGATTATATTCTCTATGCTTTACATTCTTATGACTATTTTGTAACTACCAATTTTGGTTCTTAATATTTTCACCTTTTTCATCTTATCCATAAACTCTTTTCCCATCTATCACACTGATAAATCTAGTGATAAACCTGATAAACCTATCTGACATCTCACATAGTTAGGACTGTATCATTGACTACATTCCTTATTCTATACCTTACATCTCCATGACTACTTTGTAACAACAATTTGTACTTCTTATTCCCTTTCCCTTTCTCACCTCCCCCAAAGCATCAAAAGTTTCTCTGTATCTATGAATTTGTTTCTGTTTTGTTTCTTTATTTTCCACATATAAGTGAAATCACATTGTCTCATCGTTCTCTGTCTGACATTCTCTACTCAGCACAATACCATCCAGGTCCAACTATGCCACCCTAAGTGGCAAGAACCTATTCCCTTCCATGACTGAGCAATATTCCATTATATATATGTACCACCTCCTCTTTATCTATTCATCCATCGATGGACACCCAGGCTTCCTCTACATCTTGGCCATTGTAAACACTGCTGCAATGAACATATGGATGCACACATTCCTTTAAAGTAGTGTTTTGGTTTCTTCAGATAAGTACCAGGAAGTGGGATTACTGGGTCATCCTTTGTCTCTTGTTATAGCCTTTGTTTAAAGTTGATTTTGTCTCGTGTAAGAATTGCTACCCTAGCTTTTTGTTTGCTTGTTTCCCTGTTTATGAAACATCTTTTTCCGTCCATTTACTTTCAGTGTGTGTGTGTCTTTAGATCTGAAGTGAGTCTCTTTTAAGCATCATATGTTTTCTTAACCATTCAGCAATCCTATGTTTTTAATTGGATCATTTAATCCATTTACATTGAAAGTAGTTGTGGACAGATATTTAGTTATTGATATTTTATTATTTGTATTTTTTGTTTTTCTTTCATCTTAAAGATGTCTCTCTAAGATTCCTTGTAATACTGATTTGGTGGTGATAAACTCTTTTAGCTTTTTTTGTCTGGGAAGCTTTTTATCTGTCCTTCAATTTTAGATAATAGCCTTACTGGGTAGAGTATTCTTGGTTGTAGGCACTTGTTTTTTATCACTCTGAATATTTTCTGCCAATCCCTTCAGGCCTGCAAAGTTTATGTTGAGAAATCATCTGACAAATTTATGGGAGTTCCCTTAAAGTAACTAGTTACATTTCTCTTGTTTGCTTTTTTTTTTGTCTTTAACCTTTGCCATTTTAATTATAGTGTGTCTTGGTGTGGGCCCGTTTGAGTTAATCTTCTTTGAGACTCTTTGCACTTCCTAGGCTTATATAACTATTTCCCTTGCCAGATTAGGAAATATTTTAGTCATTATTTCTTTAAATATGTTCTCAACCTCTTGCTTTCTCTCTTCTTCTTTTGGCTTCCCTATGATGTGAATGTTGATATGTTTAATGTCCCAGAAGTCTCTTAGACTATTCTCATTTTTAAAAATTCCTTTTTCTTTTTGCTGTTCTGAGTGGGTGTTTTATGCTATCTGGTTTTCCAAATTGCTGATTTGATCCTCTGCTTCATCTATTCTGTTGGTAATTCCGTCTAGTATATTCTTCATTTCCATTATTATATTCTTCACCCTGACTTGTTCTTTTTCATGATTTCCATGTCCTTTTTTTTTTATTGCTATCTCTTTGTTGAAGTTCTTACTAACTTCCTTGACCATCCTTATAATCGTTGTTTTGAACTTTGCATTTGGTAAGTTACTCGCCTTCATTTTGTTTAGTTCTTTTTCTAGAGTATTCTCCTGTTCTTTCATTTGGGACATATTTTTTTGTTTCCTCATTTTGGTTACCTCTTTGTGTTTGTTTCTATGTATTAGGTAGGTCTGCTATGTCTCCCAGTCTTAGGCAGGGGCCTTATGTAGTAGGTCCCCTGTGGAGCCCAGTGGCATAATCTTCCTTGTTACCTGTGCTGGGTTCTCCAGGAGTGTCCTTAGTGTAGGTTGTGTGTGTCCTCCTGTTATAGTTGAGCGTTATTGGCACATCAGTAGGAAGGACTGACCTTCAGACTGACTGTCTGTGGGGTTCGGCCATGTCCACAGCTTAGGGGCTGCTGTGTGGGAGCCTCTCCCTACTGAGTGGGATTTGCCCCAGTGGGCTCTGGTGCATGTTGAGACCACCTCTTGGGTATGCCACTTATGGGGTTAATGTGTGATCTTTGTTGTAGTGTGAAGCCAGCTTGCAAGTATGTTGGTTCTGGGGTATCTTAGGAGGGCCTCTGGTGCAGGCCCAGGTCACCTATTGCCTGTTACCAGCTGAGGACTATCTGGTAGGAGCTACAAAGCAATCCGTAGTTGGTCACTGCCTGTACCAGACCTGGGAGGTCCCTCTACAAACTGAGGATGGCTGCCACCCCACCAGTACCAGGCCTGAGTACCAGGTCTGCAAAAAGCCAGAACACTCTGAGGCCTGCTGCCACTTGCAGGCTCCTGTATTTCAGCTGCTAAAAAGGCTTCACGCTGTATGCTAGTTGTACAAGGCAAGGTCTCAGAGAATCATCAGGGTGGGATGAGTTGTGTTTACCAGGTTAATGTAGATTTTGGTTTGGTGCCAGTGCTGAGCCTGGAGCTACTCAACAAAAGTCTCAGAGCACACTGTAGCCTGCTGCTGCCCACTTGGGGACTGTGGACATTCAATAGTTGTCAAAGAAAGAGTGCAATGTGGGCAAGGCTGGCTGCTCACTAAGAAAGTACCTCTGGCATTGGGAAAATTGGATAGGGCAGGGTCCAAGGGAGTTAGCAGTATGGAGCAATGGAGCTCACCAGACCCATTCAGATTTAGATTTGGCTCTTTGGGGGAGGGCTCAACACAGGAAAGATGGCATCTGCTTGCAGGGTGTATGGGAGGAGGGTTCTACACAGGCAAAATGGCAGCTGTCCCTCCAGTCCTTGCTCTGAAGCCACACAGCTCAGTCTTTGCCCATAAGTCTCTGACATCTCCCGAATCACTGTTCCTCTGCCGGAGCCTGGGTTGAGTGTCTGCAAGCCACTGAGTTGTGAGTAGGCCCTTTAAGAAGACATTTGGCTTTCCCACAGCCTTTTGTCCCACCTGGATGTTTGAAATACCCACTGTTTTTCACAGTCAGATGTTGTGTGGGCAACTCTTCCTGGTACCAGTACTCTGGGCTTGGGAGCCTATTGTGGGGGTGTGGAGTCCCTAGCTCCTCTGGGGGGATGTCCAGCGCTGAGATATCCCTCTCAATTTTCATCCACTATACACAAGTGTGGGGTCAGCAAGTTCCCCATCTCTGCCTCTCCAACCTGTCTCGCTGTAACTTCTTCTTTATATCCTTACTTATAGAACTTCCTTATATATCCTTAGAACTTCCTTTATATCCTTAGTTATATAACTTCTCCTTAGGTAGACTTCAGATGGTTCTCCACATTGTTCTAATTTTAATGTGTTCATGGGAGGGGGAAAACACAGTGTTTATCTACTCCATCTTTGATCTGTCTCTTTCTTATTTTATTTCTTGTATTCAATATGATTATATTAAAATCTTTTTCTCAGCCCTGTCCTCTTCTAAGCTTTGATATATCCCTAGCTTTTGACTTGATTATTCCACTCAAATTTCAATGTGTCTAAATATAGGCAAATAATATTTCCCTCAAATATGTGTTCTTCTCATTCCTATCTGTTTGGTTTGAAATTTTAGATTTCCTTGACTTCTCATCACTTTCATCCACTCATTTCCAAAAAATCAGTATGTCTTACTGCTTCTAATATATCTTCTTGGCTGTCCTCAGAGTCTTCATCAACTCACCTGAATCCTGACCAGATATTCTAATAATTTCTCTGCCCTTACTCTGCCATTTTAGTCCATCTTTATGCTACTGAGAAACTTATTTTAAAAACATGATTTGACTAGGATCATACTTAGAATAAAATCTTCAAATAACTAGATTTTGAACATGAATCCTGGAGTTTTCTAAATTTACCTCTGCTCGCACATATAAAATTCCACCAGTGCATCATTTTTCTCAGAAATCCTTGACAGTCATCTCTGTTCTCGCACCACCTTCTCAAACGAATACTCTGCCTTACTTTCAAGACCTTATACTGTGCTCTTCAACTCTAGTGTTATAAGAGCAGATTTCTTCTGGTGAAGCTGGAGATGACAAAAGGAGGGGGGAAGAGAGAGAGAGAGAGAGAGAGAGAGAGAGAGAGAGAGACAGAGACAGAGACAGAGAGACAGAGACAGAGAGACAGAGAGAATGAATTGCATTGTCAAAGCTATACCTCACCACACTTTCTGAGCTACATATAATCATGTCACTCTCCAAATCCTGGAAACCCATTTGCATACAAAAATAAAATATCTTCCTTCCTGTAAAAGGATGAGGTTTTAATAACATTCACAAATGGAGTATGTGTATTCTTAGGGCTACCCAAGAACATTCTAAGGAGTTCCAGGTATGGTGAGGAACATGAGATGAGCAACCCATATCTCCAATCAAGGAAAATCTGGTTGCCCTATCTTCTTGGGAGTACTTTCAGCAGAATGACTTTAGCTGTCAGCTTACTTACTCAATTTTCCTATCAGAGTCATGCCATTCCCAGGATTGACAAGAATTTTGACTCCATCTGAGACTGGATGGAGACTGTTGTCTGACGTGAATTGCATTGAATGTCTCCCTCCCTCCAGTGTGGTTTCTTTCTGTGGTACTGATATTTTGATGAGGACACCAGTCATATTGGATTAGAGGCAAACCATATTTCAATATGACATGATTTTAACTAAATAAATATATAATGAAACTTTCTAAATAAGGTCACATCCTGGGGTACTGAGGGTTTGAGGGACTTAATTCAACCTGTAACAATAAGCAAAGCAATTGTACTTTCTTACATAAAGTTGTGCTATAATAAGGTAGCTTTGGCTCCCTGGGCCTCTTTCATGGCTGTGTGATCCTCATTTCTTCCTGAGGACCAACTTGGGAAGCTGTATCCAACCCCCTATTTTGCTCCCTGACTCTTCTCTGGGTCATTACTTTCCTTCAGAGTACTGAATAGAATATAATAGTATATTGTCCTGGGTGTTAGCTCTGATGTTACCCTGGGTTTCATTTTATTCTCTATAAAATTGCATTATTGAGCTAACTGAGCTCTAACATACTTCCAAATCTGATATTCTATGATTTCCAAGCAAATGTTATAATTTACTGCACTCTGAATATGTTCCTGGTCTTGTGTCCTTGAATATATTGCATAATGTTTATGTCATAATGTGTATAGAATGTTAGGTTAAAATCTGTATTGCTGCTAATGGAGAAATATGAATTGTATAAGAGAGAATACCTGTAGCCTCTCAAGTTCTTTACATAAAGAAATTTTGAAAGGTTGCTATTACTTTGCAATTACTATGAATCCTTTTATATTACCATGCAGGGTTTAATTGGAAATGTCATGAAAGGTTGTGCAAGCATGTTCTTATGTATAGCAATTATCTAAACCATATAAATAGTAATGAGGATATTTCTAAGAAATTTAGGTTTTTAAGAAATTTTTTATGAAGAAAAATATTTGCAATTGTATATAAAGACATTATTATGAAAAAATAAATCATTTCTTTGTATGCATAGCTTGTAGGTTAAGGCAGCTTATTCTATACTTGAGTTATACGATTTTGAAGGGGAAGATGCAAATATTGTTTTATTTTCTATTCCACAGGAAGATATTTGTAGTAGATACCCTTTGTGTTTTCTTCCTAGTTCACAGTCACCTTCTCTTCTTTAACTGTGCCTTTTGAGCCACAAGGGTACTGTGGTACATATGTGCACAAGTGTGTGTTGGTCCCAAAATACATTTTATTCACCATGTCTCTGCCTCAATCACTGGCCACAGCTGACTGTAACAAGGATGGTCACTTGACCCAAGTTCTTTCATCAGAATTTGGGAATTGAGAGTGAGCATAAAATTAGAAGAAGTTGAGGAGAGAGAGAGAGAGAGAGAGAGAGAGAGAGAGAGAGAGAGAGAGAGAGAGAGAGAGATAAAGACAGAGACAGAGAGACTTATCTTTTGGGGTGGTAACCTTTGGCTCAGGAACCAAGGGGGTAGTTATGTCTCACCTATTATATGTAGTAGATAATCAGTGTTTTTGAGTGAGTCCTGATGCCTGTAAGAGAAATCTCACTTAATTCTAGATTAATCAATACAAATATTTACTATATCACATACTGGGACACTCAGGAAGTGTGCCCAAAAATGAACATCAGGATTGTTTAACTGTACACATTAACAATATCTTGAAGGACCCAGTTCTTTTTCTCTCTCTGGTTTACCATCTTCAATGTTGCCTTTATCCTTGGGTTCTTTAAAATATGACTGCAGCAATATCAGTTATGATACCACCCAAAGTGATAAATCTTTCCCCAGAATCCCTCAGGCAGATTATCCTGGCACCTCATTAGCCACAACTGGGTGATATGACTCTCTCTGGGGCAATTATTATGGAGGGGAATGAGATTACTTTTGGTGCCATACAGCCCATGTTTGGTTGTAAAAGTGGCCCAGCTTCCCCTGAGACAAATTGCTATATAGGGAAGAGGAAGATTTGAACAAAAATAGTTATGTTAAGGAAGAAGAGTGTTGGTTATACAACAAAAATAGCTGGCTCACAGAGAATCAAAATAAAGACATAGAAAAAGAAATGAATGATATGGAGAAAGGTCAGTTCACTTTTGGCTTAACTAGCTAATGTGGGTCTTGATTATTTTCCATCAAGAGTCCTCACTAAAACAAAATCTTAAAAGTTAAAATCTAGAAACCTTTCAAAGTCTTTGGAGAGAAGGCTGTTGTTTAGTTTCACTCAATCTAGTTTTAGAATGGTTTGCAGGTAACCAATATTTGTATTTTTATGCTATATATTAAGTTAGTCAATGTTCTTCAGCCAAAGACCATTAAAAACTCTCCTGTAGTTGAGCAAGTTGGGCTAATTACTAGATTGCAGCAAGGGAAACAGAGGCCATGGGAAACTGTGGGGGTACCTTAATCAGAGGTGTTATAGAATTTGACGTTGTGTCATGTGATTTTAAGGACAATTTAAAGAAGGATGGCTTTGTTCTGCACTGGCTGTTGTCAGGAAGCAGGGCATCTTAATAAATCTTACCTAGAAGACACACTATATATGCTATATTCTAATACACACACACACACACACACACATGCTAAAGCTATATATTTTTTAAATTGTGGGACTAATAAGCACAAGTACCTATTTAGTGGAGGTAAGCGTAGAAATGGGGGAAGAATGCCTAGATAGAAAAGATTTTGTCAAATATTCTAGACTCCATGTGGATGTTTATTCTGTTATTGAATATATGCATTAATTTTGTTATTAAAAATAAATGAATATTCCCATATATTCATGCACATATAATTTTAATATATGCATATATGCATATATAAAAAGAAACTCATTCATGAACTACTGATAAGCATGTGTCATAAAAAAAAAACAGAGCTTGCTTTTAAAAGGATTTCCTCATTTTGGCCATTTTAACTTCAGTATTTTCTACTTTGCTTTCAGCTTTTGATGATTTCCTGAATCAGATCCATAAGACCATTTGCTATTAATCTTTTACAACTATATTTGTTTCATTCATTGTCTTATCAATATTGTTGGTTAAAGCATTTAGAAATTTTATTAAAACTAATGCTTACAGGAATAAACAAGGCATTAAGTTAGGATCATTTTTTATGTAGGTTTTATATTGTGGTCCTAAAATGAGCTTTTAAGCATTTTATTACATAGGAGAGAATTATTAGTCCATATCTAAATAAGACACTGAATCAATGCATAATAAGTCACATATAGAGCTTAAAGAGTGATCATTTAAATTTTCCTAAAAGAAATATTTAAGTGAAACATTTGACTTTATTCATAAGTCCCTGCCCCCTCCCCCCAATTTTATCAAATTAGAGAAAATTTAGTCATATTGATTATTTGTAAACGAGAGGCAACAAGAATAAAAGTACTCCTGTAGATGGCAGTCAAACTCTAAATAATGAATTAAAATTTGTACTTGTTACAATTGATTGTTATCCTTGCAAAGGACTTTGAGTTTTAGAAAACCAACACAGTTTGCAATTTTCTCTTTAACATTATTTTGCAATATGTCTGAATTATTAATTTTTTGTACACAGTTATTTAAAATGTGTTGTATAAAATCTTTGGAAAACTAAAAATAAGAAATAGGAGATATAATCGGATAGTACTTCTAAATCAATTGGATTAGAAATAAATGTTACATTTCTAATTTATGAGATCATAAGCATTTAAAGTAATATAAGAAATACAGTACAAAAAGGATGTAGTTTTCTTAATATTTACTAAGTAGAAAATGTCATTTCTTTTTATAGTACTAAGTAAAAGTTACCATTATAATGCTGCTTTGGAGAGGTATTCACTTAACTTTAAACCTTATGTGTCTGTATGAGGATAGTTATTGTTTTCAGATACTCAGAGCAATATGATCATTTTCTTCCAATCTTCATGTCTTAAAGAAAAAATACAAATACAATTTGCATTTGCAATTATATTGACAACTTGATATACGTTGTATATTACATAGTAATAGTGACTGAAAGGAGGGAATTAAGTATTGAAACTTTATAGACACAATGTGCTTACTTTCTCAAAGTATCTTATATTATAGATATCATAAAGATTGCTCAAAATAGTTAATAATGTAAACGGCATGAACACCAACCAATCAAGTGATGCTGGCTAGAAGCGACACTTATGGGTATATTGGTGTGTACTAGACTTAGATCACCAGGTATTGTTACATCTTTTGGGGATTCTGAAAATAAGGCTCAGAGAGTGTAGCCTTTTGGTCACATAACCATTAAAGCTAGACTCTAGGCTGATCTGACTTTAGTCCTACTGTGTTTCTATGAAAATTTAGAGGTGTACATAATACCAAGTGCACATATGCAGCAGTGAATGAACTTTTTTGTTGTTGTTGTGATTGCAAAAGTAGAACTAAGTTAACCAAGGGAAGTTAAAAACAAATCAAATGACTAATTTTAATCTCTCATGGCTTTAGTACATTTCCTCATGTCCATTTGAGACAACTTCTGAAATTACAGGGCATTGCATAATAATAGTTAAGAGCCCAGTATTGTTCAAATTATATATATCATGTCGGTTTCTGTTCTCAGATAAAGTTCATAAATTGCAAATGTTATTTATCATAGTGATGTAGATTGTGATGCAGCAACTGATAAAATTGAATTTTGGAAAAGAAGAGAAGAAACTAGATTTATTTTGGTTACAACAGCAACAACAACATCAAACTGTGATCCAGGTCGTTAGAGATGATGGTGAGGAAGCAGTTGGAATATTCCGTTGTTACTACAGGGTGGAATGTGTCAGAGAATGTGACACACCTACCTGATGTTCACTGTCTCCTTATTTCCTAACTGAACTCCATTTTTAACAGGAGTGTTAATGTGTAGCCATAATGACACATTTCCGGTCTTCTTTGCAGCTAAAGGGGGCCTTCTGTCCCTTCAAAATAAAAGGAATAATTCTGATAGACTTGGACTTCATTTAATATCTACTGAACCTTTAATGTGCTAGTCATTATCTATCTGGGGTATGGTATGTCAGGCTAGATATGAAAGATGTGAATCCATTTCCATTGATTTTTCTAGAAAATTTTATACTTTCAAGAGATAACAGAGTGGGAAAACCCATCTAGAGGTGCAGTGGAGTGACATTTTAGAGGTTTGCCCTTCAGTACTTAAATAATTCATCATTTTAATTACGTTATTCCAGTAAATATGTATTCTGGAAAATATAATCACAATTTGATTCCTATTATTGAGGTTATTGCTGTGTATATCCAGGGGACATAATAATTTAGACTTGTAGGTATTTTGAGGACATACCGTGATGTAATATTTCTGGCTAAATGTGTACACTTGTATACATTTCTTGTTTTTTATTTTCAAATTTCCACAATATACTGTATGACACAAGGTAGAGACAGTAAGCTCTTTAATAATTGCTTCTTACATATACTCTGTATTTTCTATTCTTTTATAGCTATTCTATTGTGTTTTCTTTGATGATAAAGGGAAATTATTAATTCATCCTCTGTGTAAAACTGAGGTCTGCAGTGTTCTATTTAAGCTGAATAATCTCCTTATGTTTAATCATTTTTGTAGGTATGATTTTTATACTATTTAAGTTGTTGATCTTCTTCAAATTCCTCATCAGCCTCTTCAGTTTTAGCTCTCAGAAATAAACATTGACCATTTGTCCACTTTTGGAAAAGATATTGAACAATAATCATGCTTCTTTAGTGGACATTTTTAGGTACTCCCCATACATGCCATGCCAAAAATAAAATGCAATGATTTTACATTTATCTGTCAGTCCTTTTCCAGAATAATATTGTGATCTTTTCTAATCTATAAGCACTTTTATAAGTCACTGTAAACATCTAAAAAATGGCACTTCAATGATTTTTTCTTTAAGTACATTAAGGCATATCTACAATAGATTGACATTTAGCTTTATACTATTTATTTATTTATTATTCATTTATTTATTTTATTAAAGTTAAATGGGGTGACAGTGGTTAGTAAAGTTACATAGGTTTCAGGTGTACAATTCTGTACATCATCTATACATCACATTGTGTGTTTACCATCCAGAGTCAGTTCTCCTTCCATCACCATATATTTGATCCCATTTATCCTCATTTGCCACTGAATGGTAACCACTTATCCTCTGGTAACCACTAAACTATTGTCTGTGTCTATGAGTTTTTTTTCTTCGTTTATCTTGTTCCTTTGTTGTTTTCAGTTTTATATATAAGTCAGTGAAATCCGGTGGTTCTCGATTTTTTTCTGTATAACTTATTTCGCTTAGCATAATAATCTCAAGATCCATCCATGTTGTTGCAAATAGTACTAGTTCATCTTTTCTCATGGCAAAACATTGTCTTTCCCCAAAAATAAGACCTAGCTGGACAATCATCTCTAATGCATCTTTTGGAGCAAAAATTAATATAAGACCCAGTCTTATTTTACTGTAATATAAGACTGGGTATAATTTAATATAACATAACATAACATAATATAAAACATAACATAGCATAATATAACATATCATAACATAATATCATGTAATATAATATCCAGGGTCATATATCAATTTTTGCTCTAAAAGATGCTTTAGAGCTGATTGTCCGGCTAGGTCTTATTTTCGGGGAAACATGGTAGTATTCCATTGTGTATATATACCCCAACTTCTTTATGCAATCATCTATCCAAGGATACTTTGGTTGTTTCCATGTCTTTGCCATTGTAAATAAAGCTGCAATGAACTTCGGAGCACAAATATCTTTATGGATAAATGTTTTCAGATTTTTGGGGGGTAAATATCCAGGAGAGGGATTGCTGGGTCACAATCCAATTAAAATGGGCAGAGGACCCGAATAGACATTTCTCTAAAGAGGACAAACTTTCCATAAAAGGTTTATGGCCAATAGACATATGAAAAGATGCTCAACATCACTAATCATCAGAGAAATGCAAATAAAAATCACAATGAGGTATCACCTCACACCAGTTAGAATGTCTATCATCAACAAGACAAATAATAACTAGTGTTGGAGAGGCTGTGGAAAAAAAAGGAACGCTCATACACTGTTGGTGGGAATGCAGATGAATGCAGCTGCTATGAAAGTTAGTGTGGAGGTTCCCCCCAAAATTAAGAATAGAATCACCATATGACCCAGGTTTTTATTTTCACATGTTTTCTTTCCTTAAACTTTTGCCTACACCCTTTCAAGTGCATTAATTTTCTTTTCTTTCTTTTTTATTTTACTTTATTACCTTTTCTAGAACTACAGGTTCAGAAGAATCTCAAATAATGTACTTGGGGCACTAGTCAGCTTTTTAGGCTACAGTTGCTTTATCTAGAAGTCTAAAAATTTGGATTAGATGAGCTTTCAGAATCCTTTCAGGTTTATGTTAGAAAGTGTTAAAAATTAAGAAAACTCATTTTATTTTTTTCTGATATGTTAAATTTATATTTCTCTTTTTTGTCCACATTATACCGCATTCATTTTCTTTTTGGCTTTTTAGGACTTTCTTTGTAGTCCTCCTCACCAGTCTTTTCTAACTTAAAGGCATTCCCTTTTGTATTACAGCTCCTTATGTAGTTTTTATGTGCATTGTAACCTTGATACCTTATTCTGTGCAGGATAGCTTTAGGTATGACCCCTGGGCAATGATGAGGAAAAATCAGAGGGTCTCACTTGAAAGAATTGGAATGTTACATTTTATTTCTGAGAGGCAATGATTTTGCCAGAGGGAAGGAGTCATTCTACTTTGGCAGGTTTTTTTTTTTTTTTTTTTTTTTTTTTTTAATGTTTTTATTTTTGCATTCTTATCCTTGGATTCTAGTGCCTGAACCTACAAGTCGGCTAAATCCTTCCATGACTTTTTATCACACTACATACAGTATTCTTTCAAATGCAAGGTCAGGGTGTAAGTCTCCTTTGATACCATGGTTGTAAAATGAGAAGTGCTGCTTATTTCAGATAAAACCTCTTTTTAACTTTCCATAAAAGCTTTATTCTTCCACACATAATATCTGATTTTTTTTAGATTTCAGTAAAAAGTAGAATAAAACTGAGGAAATGGAGCAATAATGTTTGTGGCTATTGAAATAATAGAAGTGCATGGCTGGAGGACACATCTACAGATCATTTTTTTTCACCCTTCCATCGTAAAATAAATTTGCTGTTAAATCAGCCCGGGAAATGGGTCTGAAATTTTTTCATGTTGCTCTGTGGCATCAAAGTCTAACACTTGTTTTTTTCAACACACAGAATTGTTAATTTATCAATTTAGGCTTTTAATTATACTTAAGTCATTGAAACCTCAGCATGTAGGAGTTTTTAAAAAGACTGGCCAATATTAACTGGGTGTGGCTCCTTAACCTTCAGATTGTGATTTCCTTCATGCATTGAGAACAAATGGAAGAGACTGGACATTTTTTCTGAATCCTCATCTCTCCGAGTTTGTCCTGCTTTATTAAGATGTAGGTCTGACTTCCTGCTAAGTCACTCAGATTCATAGTTCAAAGCTTATACAAAATATGGTTTATTTTTGAAATCTGGAGAAATATAAAAGTGGTAAAGAGCTTATTTTTTATTTTCTTAACTAATTTAAAAATAAATTGTATAAAATGTTGTGTGTATAATTATATTGCTTGATCTATAACATAAAAATGTTATTTGCCAATAACAGCACAAAGGAGGTGAGTGGGAGCAAAGTTGTATTGAGCTATGGAAATTATATCACATGGTAACTTGAATCCACAGGGACAAATAAAGAGAACCAGACATGGTATATAAGAAGATATAAATACTAGACTATAAGTGCTATAAATATATACTTGCTCTCATTTCTTCTCTCAGTTTCTTTAAATAAAATTATATAAAATAATAACTATAACACTGAATCGTTCAGCTTATATCATATATAGATGTAATATGTATAACAATAATACCACAAAATGGCAGGAAAATAATCAAGCTATATAAAAATAATGTTTCATGACCCAACAATCCCTTTCCTGGGTATCTACCCCCAAAATTTGAAAACATTTATACATAAAGACACGTGTGCTCCAATGTTCATTGCAGCTTTGTTTACGGTGGCCAAGACATGGAAACAACCAAAATGTCCTTCGATAGATGAATGGATAAAGAATGGAATACTATTCGGCGGTAAGGAAAGATGATATAAGAACATTTGTGACAACAAGGATGGATCTTGAGAGTATAATGCTAAGCAAACTAAGTCAGACATTAAAAGCAGAGAACCCTATGATTTCACTGATATGTGGTATATAAACCAAAAACAACAAAAGAACAAAACAAACAAACAAGAAACAAAAAAACTCATAGACACAGACAATAACTTAGTGGTTACCAGAGGGTAAGGGGGTTGGGGGGTGGGTGATGAGGGTAAGGGGGATCAAATATATGGTGATGGAAGGAGAACTGACTCTGGGTGGTGAACACACAATGGGATTTATAGATGATGTGATACAGAATTGGACACCTGAAATCTATGTAATTTCACTAACAAATGTCGCCCCCAAAATTAAAAAAAATAAAGTAAAATAAACAAAGTAGCAGAGATGAAAAAAAATAATGTTTCTATGTCTCAATGGAATTAATCTAATATAAATCTAAATTAGGTTATAGTAAGTTAATATGCACCTAAAAATCCCAAGAGCAACTATTAAGGAAAGAACTTTTAAAAAGTGAAAAAAAATCATAAAAGAAATTAAAAATTACATTGAAATATTAATGGAAAATATTTACTTAGTGTAAAGGAGGAATTGAGAAACAAAAAAGACATAAAACATACAAAAATAATATGGCAGATGTAGTTTAACTCTATCAATAAAAACTTTATAAAGGCAAAATTGCCTTTAATATAATAATATAATTTAATATAAAATATCTGCCTCTTTTTGGGCTTAAAAGAATCCTTAAGCTTTGAGAACAAAAATGTTAACAGGAGGAAATTCAGATGGGGTTTATGCAAAACTTTGCAACACTTATGGACATCACTCTTTCTGGTTGGATATGAGGCAAAGTGCTGGCTGCTACTTAACTGGAATCTTCCATAGATGATATCAAAAAAGGATAATTGGTTATTCCATGAGCCAAGGGATGGAGCTTGATTGAGTGAAGTGTGGGTAGTTTATGAGCCCTGTTTCTACTCCTGGGGAACCACTTGACCCTTGAACATCTCTCACGGTAGTCATGTGTTGGTTGCATGCCATCCCTGTAGTATGGATAGCTCACTACTGCTATGCTGGCATCTTGCTAGATGTGTACCTAAAAGCCATTTCCTCTAGACTTTCTTGCTATCTATAATTTGTGGTCTAGCATTCTCGTTTTCATTCTTTCTTTTCTTTTTATGTCCAACTCACTGCCCCGCCCTCCCCCAGCCCAGCAAAAAAAAAAAAAAAAAAAAAAAGAAGCAAGGACAAGTATTTTATAGCCTAGAAAACTCTTTTCTCTTGACTCTACTCCCTTTGGTCAAAACCAAAATTTTTCTAGTTCTCCAAAGTCTTTGGATTTTGAGAAAAAGAGCCGGAAATGGAAATATTTGGAAGTTACTTTTCTTTTTCCGTATTACCACAGCTCTCCTTTAAGACAAGAAATGTAGACTCAATTTCCAGTTTGTATTGTCAGAAAAGAAGAGGGGAGATATCAGGAGGGAAAAAAAAAACCCACAAGTTTTATAATGCTAAATTATATCCCATTATAGCTTGGTATTTCAGGTATTGTGTGTTTCTAATTAGGCTGAAAACTTCATGAAAGGAGGCAGAATGCAAAATAAATATTTATTTTTAATATTTGATTAAATGTATTCCAAAAGCAACTTTTGCAATTTCTGGGGGGATATGTGCCCCCTTTAAAAGACTCATTGATTCTAAAAGATTTTTATAGAAGTAAGGGGATATAATACAGTTTTGGGAGACTTAAAGACTGCTCTCCATTAAAAGATTTCACTATCAGCTCATGATATCAGATGTTATTAGGCCATGATGGAATCATATAGTAATTTTTTACCTTTTTTCTATTGTGATTTTACTTAGAAACCTCTCATGTAATAAATGTTTTGGATAGCTGGTATGTAATTGGAAATGTAGACATTTAAGCTTTTTAAGTGTTATAGAACTTTAATTTGTAATTTGTGAAATAGTGCTTGTAATTATCATTAATGTTTTATAACTTGAGGAGTTATAAACTAGAAACTGCAAGATTCAGTATAGCATAATTAAAGACCTGCAGCGTTTTTCATTTAATGGAGTTAAAAATGGTACAGAAATCTTGTTTCTATAAGAAATATTCTGCAAAATAATAAACTTACCAAAATTTAGTATTTCCATTTTTACAGATTGTCTAATGATTGAGAAAGTTAACATTATATTTTTATAATCCATAATATTTTATTCCTAGTTTTTGGTTTTCAATATTACTTTACCATTTCCTGAATCTTTAAACATGTTGCTTTGATTATTTTACAGAATTGTCAGCCTATGACTATTTAGACAAATTTTAGCAGTCCATGTAAGTGAAGAAGTGATATCATTATTTAGATGATTTATTCTACAATTTGTACCATTTAAGACCAAAAAAAAAAAACAGAAAGAAAAAAGAAAATTCTTAAGAAATAAAGGTTTGCCCAGAAATATCAAACAAAAATAGTTCTCTTGTCATTCTACCTATCTTATGTCACTGTCTAAAAATGATATAGATTGTCATAGTGTAAATAGATTAAACTTTTGTTCTAATTTGGACAATGTCTATCACTGGAAAAGAAACATATATAGACAACAGTCATTTATATACAACATTTATCATTAAGAAGGGAATGTGAGTTATGAAGCTGAATATTTTGCACTAATGTAAATCTATTCACTTTTCTTAATAAGTGCCATAACTTAGTCACTTCACTCAGATTACCTTCAGAATATATTTGTTTGAAATTCCCTGTCTGTCTTTAAGCAATTTGAAAATAATCATGCATCAAGTATATAAATACAGGGGGTGCCAAAAAAATGTATACACATTTTGAGAAAGGAAAAAAAATATTAAAATTGTAACACTCAATATATACCGATAAGAAAAGATGACTACAAGTCACATTTCACTTCTGCAATTACAAGAAGTGCTCTAGTGGTTGCCATCAGCGTAATTTTAATACAGTTTTTCTTAAACTGTGTATAGCTTTTTTTGGCACCCTCTGTATTTCACAGTGACTGTCCTTCATTTTAGTATCAACTGTTTCCAAACTATAAATATATGTTTCAAACTATATATATATATATATATATTTCCAAACTATATATATACATATATATGTATATATATATGCATTTTCGAACTAACCATTTTTAAGTTCTATTTTTAAACTGAGTAAATATAAAATAAATTTTAAAAACATATTTTAGTGACCTTCAAGAATAACTGTGTAAGTTCTTCTTTCTATGAGGAAAAAAATAAAAGCACTTTGAGAATTTCCTACACATTCAAGTCACTATAGTATTTTTTTTTCTTTTTAATTAGATTTATTGGGGTGACAATTGTTAGTAAATTTACATAGATTTCAGGTGTACAATTCTGTATTATATCATCTATAAATCCCATTGTGTGTTCACCACCCAGAGTCAGTTCTCAATACAATTTCTGTTAAAATAAAATATGGCTTTATATAACTGTTGTAGCTTAAATTTAGGAGTTTCTAATAAATATAAAAGACATCAGAAAGACAGGTTAGAAAACTATGAAAATTTGCATTCTGGTATTGAGAAATGCTATAACCCAATCTTAGATTGTTTTGACACTGGTTACAAAAAAAATCCTATTTAAATATTTAAATTATAGGGCTAGAACACCTTCAGTGAGTCATAGTAAGCACATTAAAACTTACCCATTTTTTTAAAGAAACAAAGTTTATTTTTATTTTAAACTTTCAATTTATGTCATCTTCACTCTTTCATTTTAATAAAGTTTGAAATTTCACACATAAAAAATGGAAAGTAAACACAGAATGTATATGCCAATTATAGTTCAATAATGCTGGAAAAAAGAAAAATACTACTAATTTTAAAAGATTTTCAGAGGACATATCTTCACTTCTCTGGCCATTCCGGACAAGTGCAGATGAAGCAGCCCTAATCACACTACATACACCCTTTGGCCATTGTTCCTGCTCCCTATGGCTGTGACTACTCTACCTAGAGCGAAGCTGTCCAAAAGACAGCTGACCAGGTCACAGCCTTTATGCTTCTTAAACTTTGTGTTACAATAGTGAAGCAAGTATAATAGTCCAAGGCTGGGATAGCTCCGATAGAACTGTGATGTAGGGGAATTTCCCTTTACTTCCCTTCCTGAAATGTCTTATGCCCTTGAAGTCTCTGTGGCCTCATTTGGTAACCTCATTCTCGGATCGGCCTCCATTCTCTTTTCCTCCCAAACTTTTCATTCTGAAAAATCTTGTTAGCCTTCAAAGCCTTCCTAGGTAGCTGAGTATTTCATAGAGAAACCAATAAAGGCAATGGTGGTGACTGAATGGGGTAAACATTCCCAGTAGTACGTCTTTTTGAGCTACCAGTGTTACATCCCTGTGCAGTTGGGAAGAAATACACACAATCAACTCTCTTGAATTGGTGCAAACTGGCTCCTGTAAATCACTGATAGATGTAGGTAGGAAAAGCAGAGTTAGGAGACCTGGCATTTAGGAATTACAAACAATGCATGTATAAAATACTTTAGAGTCATTGATGATAAAAGGATGAGAGAGATGGGGTGTGCAGGATAAATTTTGTTTTGCTTTTGTTTGGAGGAGGAACTGAGTAAGATTCAAATGCTAATAATAAGTAGCCAGTAGAGAGGAGAGGGGATGAGAGGTTGAAAAGGGAAGTTTCTAAGGAGCTGAATATGTGTTCAGGGAGTTGTGGGAAATGGTGTCGTAAATATAACATGAAAGTTTTGGACAGGAAGGGGATAAGGTCTTATAGAAGCAGAGAAGTAGGAAGAGATAGGTGCAGATGCAGAGGGGTTTGTATGCTTGTTGCAAGAATTATAGAAGTAATTCTATGATGTATTGCATATTTTGCAGCATAACTCTGATAAAATTTGAGGTGGTGAGTATTGGAACTTTATAGAGATTCCAGTTAAGATGCAAGAATTGATGGGAAGTGTTCCTAGTTAACATCAGTAACCATATATTTATAGAGGTAACAATCTATATGGTAGTGAGATATTCTCCCTCAGCTCTCAGAAATGTAGATGTACAAAGAAAAATCATACAATTAGACTTAGATAAGGTTGGCTTTTGTGAAGTAGAGTGGTAGAGGTCCAAAGAGGTAAGGAAGTTGAGGAAATTGTTCAGAGAGAGCTTAAATGGATAGGGTGTGGAATCTTTGCTCTATAGGAAAAGAGGTAACGATAGGTAAGGGATACTAAATTAAAGAAGGAGATTAAGAGAACTAACCAGGTTAAAAAAAACAGCATAAACTAAGAATAACTGATTTAAAATACTGGGAAGAATGGAAATTGTGATCAGAAAAGTGGAGAGCTAGATTATAGTTGTAGAGTTAATTTGAAAGCTATAACTAAAGGGTGGCCATATGTGTGTAGATGACTAATTGGAGTACAGTTGAAGATCGTAAGAGATTAAATCACAGGATTACAAGGTCAGGATTACGTATTGGTCATTAATTTGGATATTGAAGTCATAGATTATGATATTAGAAATTAATTTACGAGACAGACCATTTGTTTTCAATGATATGGATGACCATGGTAAGAATTATAAAGGGTGTTGTATGAGTAATATGAGACTTAAAGTAGCCAGCATTTGACTTGGGTTGGAAAGGAATGACTCTGGAAGCATCAGTGGCTGACAAGGGATTGGTTTTCTTGTTATGTATGGGAATAATGAAGCTTCAAGACAATTGATATTTTGGGGGTAAGAATAAGAATGGGAATGGATTCTGGTCTACAAAGTGAAGAAAATGTTTAGTGGAGTGTGATGCTAACTGCTATTTTCTGCAATGCAAATCTTAGAATTTTTCTCTCTATCTGAAGACTTATCTTGTAATTTTAGGTTTGGAACAATCTCAATGGATTTATTTTATAACTTAAAAAACTGAAAACACCCATATGAAGGGGGAAGATACATACACATTGCATTGTTACTTATTTTATCCTTTGAATAAATGATTCTATTGCTTTTGTGATGAGACTCTGACTGGAAGAGCAGAGCTAAGAGTTAAAAGACATTAGGCAGCTGTGTGGAAAAGGACATGCTGGGGTTGCAGAAAGCTACAGAAGGAGACACAGGAATTGCTAAAAGGGACATTTGGGGATTATATAATTTTCCTTCGAAACTTAGACTTCCTATGTAAGTCTTAGGTCTGAGAGAATGAGCAGAGATGCTCAAAGATTGAATGCTCTCTCTTAGTTATTTCTAAATTTTAGCCTTTGAGCCTTGTAGAAGTTAATAACTCTACTTTTAGTTGGCCTAAATGATACATTGTTTTTATTAAAGCTGTAATCTGTTGTCTCTTGAAAAACACGTCTCCTCATTTTATTATTGCCTATTATCACTGCCCTGTAGAAAAACTGGCACCTGCTTTAACACCAAATTCATTCATACTGCATAAAGTTATTGCCAACTTAGTAAGTTAATATTGATTGCAAAAGGTGTTACCTTTACAAAGTATATGTTTGAGAAGATTGTCAATGCACTTATTCATTTATTTAAAGTTAATGGGTGCTTTATTTAATACACCATAGTGAAGAAATAAATGAACTATTAAGTAAATTTAATTATGTAAGGAGGTTCTTAACTTTCACCGACTGAAATGATTTTTACAGTACATATGACCCTTTAGACTATTCCTACTTAAGATAGCTTTGTGCATTTTATGATAATTCATAAAATCCTACTAATGATGGAGACAACCTAGAGATAAAGGGGAGCATGCCATGTGTACCGATTTTCAGGTTTATATGTACAGGCGCACATCCAGAATATGATGGCTGTGAAAGGGGAAGATTTTGATACCACAGGAGAGAAAAAGCATGAAAGGTGTTCAGGAAACATGAACAAATAAGAAAGGAGCATTAAATTTAATGAACATTATATTTTAAATGAATTATTTTCATTGATCTTAGAAAGCACAAGAAACATAATTTTATTTAGCCCTGATAAATTATATCTCCATGAGTTAGGGTTATATTTATTTAATGATTGATCAATTTTAATTTTTTTAAGGTTGAAAATGAGCTCCAGATTAAAAATAGTCTGAGTTCATAATTTAAAACATATGCAGAATTACGTATGTCTAACACCAAACAAAGCAATGTCAGGTATTATTATTATTGTTGATAACATGAAACAAATATTCATAGAACTTTGTTCCAAATGGCACAACTGAATGTTGAACAGTGGGAAAGTTAAAATAATATATTTTTAAAAACTTTCAACATTCTAATATATTTAGAGCAATCCTATCACATTCACATATTGACCTTTGAACTACACAAGTTTAGTTTTCACTTGCCTTTTTAATACATGTGCCTTCCTGCCCAAATAACATAGTAAATCCCTCAAAGACAAAAATGTGTGCTTTATTCTTACTTCCAAACTCATATCTTCTCTAACATATTACACATAAGTGAGATTCAATACACTTAGCTTATTATCAATATTTGGTTGGATGAAGGTCCTCCCAATAAAGGGAAATTTGGAAGGAGTGATTTGAAATTAGACCCTAAAGTATTTGCTATTATTTAAAAATATATATGAGGTAAAATTGTAATTTGTATTTGAATCTTAGAGATATACACAATAATCACAAGACTCCTGTCGTTTCTTTATTTCCTTCTGTTAGAGCAGTTCTCTGCCTTTGAAATATCTTTTAAAGCAATTCCTTTGGTTATCTTTTCATATAGATCAGGGTTCTTAGTTGCAAATGACAATATCCATTCTGACTAGCTTAAATAGAAAAGCAGATTATTGAAAGCGTGTTATATACTTCACAGAAGTGGCATCCTTAATGTAGTTGATATTTCTTCTACAATATAACATAATTTTTTGTAATAATAATTATGAAATGAAGTAAATAACAATTATGGCCAGTAAAATGCAGACAGTAAAAACTTTTGTATTGACTTTTCAAAATCAATAATGCCAGTAAATTCTTTTTAAAAATCAAAATTAAAAATTAAATATATATTACAGTAAAAAAAGAAAAGTGATAGGTTGGTATCTTTAAAATACATTATTACAATTCTTTAAAAATTGAAAATGTATGCCTATGTATTAATCTGTCAAAATAGTGAATAATAACATTACAGTTTCTGTTTTCAAATCTTAACTTTGGAAAATTTGTCAATGACTTCATCAACAGGGATTTTTCTTTGCATATTCATCTTTAATTAGTAGTGTATCACATTTTACAATCCAACTTCACTTATTATTGATTGAGAAACAACTTGCATTCATTTTAATTTTAAAATTTTCAAATAAGACAATAGATGTACAAATGATATACAGAGGGTGCCAAAAATGTATACACAGTTTAAGAGAGGAAACAACTCTATTAAAATTGTAATACTCAATATATACCGATAACAAAATATGAATACAAGTCACATGCATACATTTTTTGTATTTTGTATTTTTTGTATGATACATGTACATATATCATATGAGTACATATATATGTATATATGTATACATATACACATAGAAAGTGTATATATACTTTAAGTGTGAAGTTTCAGAACTTTGGTACCAGGCTATATAAGGTCATTTTCACCTCTGATAGAAAAACTACAAATTATTAAATTTTTATAGAGAAGAATAAAATGAGGGTTCATGAACCTAGGAGTACTTATTATGTAAATAAACTATTTCACATTTAAAGAGAGTATTGATAAAAACTTTTTTTAGATATTTTGTTTCATTTTTGTGGATTGGCACAAAAGGATTTTACTGTGTCCATTACTGAATATTAAAATTACTTTGTAGTTTAATCTGATACTAAGATCAGAAATAGTTAGGTTCAAATCATTCTCTTTTTTTGCACCACATCATTGTTATATAATCAAGGACAAATCACTTAATCTCTGTGAGCCTCAGTTTCCTCATCTGCACAATGAGAGTTTCCAGGATTGATTGAACTTTATCTAAAGTATTTAGTCCAATATCAGTACTAAATAAATACCAATACAAAACAAATGCCAGTTAACACGCCAGCTGTTTTTATGATTTGTATATTTAATGTTTTCTCGTAAAAAAGAATAAAATATTAGAAATGTTTACATCTTATGACCATGTTCATACTGAGCAGATAACACATTGAAAGGAGAATTCAGGGGACTGCACTGACGCCTGCTTAACAAGGCACAACACACACACACACACACACACACACACACACACCTGAAAATTATAGCCTGTATGCCTGTATGTTGTGGCTTATGGTATTGACTGTCCCCATCTGAGAGGAGTCTGTTGAATTGGTGGTCTCTGGCCTCTCAGTACTGTGCTTGGAGTCACTGCTACCATTGGAGAACCTTTTACACAATTTCAAAGAAGCAAAGATTTTAGGATTTAGATTTATTACAGGCTTTTATATTATTACCAGACAAAAAAATTATGAATGCAACAAAAAATAATCTACTTTAAAGAAACATTTGGTTGGATGTTTAGATGATGAAAATAATAACACAGTTGCTTAGATAAACAGGAAAGGTGTTTTCAGTCTAACTGACTAGCATCTACTTAACATCAAGGACAATAATTTAATGCTATTCTTCACTTTTGGAATTTTGTCATCCTAAAGAAAGGCAGAGTGCATATAGTCAAATTTTTGGAAGTTTAAAAAGCCTGAACCAAGTGTCAAATGTAGTTTAGGATATTTTTCTATCACAATCTTAGGATAACACTAATTTGTATATTTCAACCATCTATTCTAGTTAAGTATTAAAAATATGAACTGTGTAATTGTTTTTAATTGCCTCGTTTTAACAAGTATGGGAAGGTGGAATAATTACCTGTCTCTGTTTACCTTTTTATTTATTTATTTTTTATTCAGTCAAGTTACAGCTATTCAGATGTAGTAATTCCCAAGAGAAGCCTTCCTTGGTGAGTTGCTAAAAATATGATTAAATTAATAGTGCGTGGCAAAAAGTATTAAATGAAAATGTCACTTCCATCTCTAATCCTTTTTAGATAAACATACCTCTTTAGCGTTAAACAAACTACACAATGGAGTATCAGCTCTTAGAAAGACTCTTTGTTTGGATTCCTATTCAAGTTTTCCTCTGGAGGTTGTCAAAGGGCCCTGGCCAATGTTTCATTCCAGATTGAGTTTTGTTAATACTCCTGAAATTGTTCTATCAATAATTAGCCACATTAGAATTTTAAAAATATTGTTTCTTTGTTGTTAACTGCATTCTTGGTAAAATCTCAGAAAATGCCTTGATCAAAGGTACTAACACAGGACTAAGCCATGTGACTCCAAAGTAAAATTTAATGTATAAAAGTTAATGTGAATAAAGTTAATGTGGATCTTTCAACCTGAGCACTTGCCCATACTTTCTCTGGTGGATTGGGCTTTTTCACAGTATGGCAGCATCAAAGTAGTCCTTATTTGGTGTCTTATGGCTCCAAGCATGAATGCTCCAGTGAGCAAAGAAGCAGCAGCATCTTTTTGACCCAGCTTCGGAAGGCACACAGTGTCACTCTGCTATATTCTGTTGATTCTATTCTACTGAGTCACTAAGGCCAGTCTAGATTCAAAGGGAGAGGTTGTAGATACCACCTCTTAATAGAATGAGTTGTCAAAGAGTTTGTGTTTTAAAACCACTACAGACTATATATACTGGAGATGCCAAAAAAATGTATACAAGTGGACACTTCGGTGAATGTTGCTCAAGCAGTAATTCACCGTCATCAGAAGTGTCTGGACACTGATGGTAACCACTTTGAGCACCTCTTGTAATTGCAGAATTCAAATGTGACATGTATTCATCTTTTGTTATTGGTATATATTATTATAATTTTAATGCAGTTTTCCTTTCTTAAAATATGTATACATTTTTTGGCACCATGTATATGTATATGTATATGTATATGTATATGTATATGTATATGTATATGTATATGTATATGTATATGTATATGTATATGTGTATGTGTATGTATATGTATCAGCAAATGGTCATAAGGCATAATAAATTAACTTGCATTATCAATATTGTAATTTGATTAAGAAACCCAATGGCATTGCAGTATAGATATACAGAACGGTATACACAGAGCTAACCCTCCAATTATTTCATCACTGATTAGATTCTTACTGATACTAGAAGTCAGAGAAGAGGACAAAAACTCTGAATATGGTTAGATTATATGGTCTGTCGACCAAGTTTTAAGGGATGTTGACATTTTCAACATGAAACAAAGTTTTCAAAGAGTTTTAATAGGGTAAGTAAAGCTGGAGAAGTGAATCCTTATCCAACTCACAGTGGGGTAGCCAGTTGCCCTCTAAATTACCTGCCCTAGAAGAGTATAATATTTAAGTTACAACTAGCGATTCAGAGACCATTGTAACATTAACTTTGTTAATTTAAATTATGTCAGTTGTGTTCATTTTTAAAATTTTAGGTTTTACAATTATATGAAAGCTCAAAAACTTATCAGATTTGTGCTTTAACTTGTCTTTATAATAAATAATTTACATTAAAAAGAGAAAGATCGAGGAATGAAGATTATCTAAATTGAATATAAGTGTGAACCATTATAATAAACATTGTTGCCTTCAATGTGGTCTGTGTAAAATTGTTATTAAGAATGGTTCTTATATAGTAAGTAGAAAAAATAAAAATAAATAATTAACCAGAGGGTAAGGGGGTGGGGGGTGGGTGATGAGGGTAAAGGGGATCAAATATATGGTGATGGAAGGAGAACTGACTCTGGGTGGTGAACACACAATGGGATTTATAGACGATGTAATACAGAATTGTACACCTGAAATCTATGTAAATTTACTAACAATTGTCACCCCAATAAAATTAATTAAAAAAATAATAAAATAAAATAAATAATTAAAAAATAATGTCAGGTTTTAAAAGCCTGGCTTGTTATTGAATATGTTTCCTATCTTTTAGCAGGTGTTCATTTAAATCATGCCAACAGAATAAAAATATCTTCAAAAAGATCTCCACTGAAATATATTCTTTAGTTATATAAATTAAAAACATCCTTATGCACTAATATTTAAAATTTGTCATAGAAAGTATGTGATTAGAAATTGCATGATAGAGATATCTTTAGGTTAATGAAAGTTCCCGAGAATATATCAGATTCTTCCTGATATTTAACTTTGAACCATTTTTAAAAGATGCATTCTATGATTAGTTAAAAATTATTTAACAACTCCTAAATCAAGTATTCTGCAATATCTCCCTATAATTTTTCTTATTAAAAATTACCAAGACTGATGGATTTGCCTTAATGGAAAACATGAAGTCATTTTTAAATTTATTTTTATCTCTTCAAGCTTGCTCGGATATTGAAATTAATATGACATCCTGTGGATACATTGTGAATTACTACAGGGCTGAAACTAAGCTAGATATACACTTGGGGAAAAATGATAATGAGGTTATAAAGTAAAATTTTTACATGGATCCTTAAAAATAACCATGTAACTTTGGACAGACATGTAAAGAAAACAGCCTTTGTGAAAGTACTATGATATAATTCAGTGATTTTTCAAATTTCAGTTGGGACCATGTTCAAATGATAGAAAAACTAAAAAGTCTTGTGAAAGTCTCTTGACTCCTTAATTTAAAAGTTCCCCAAATGAATCTTTTTACAAACATTAAAAATTTTGAGTACTGTAGTTGTATAAAGTAAAGATATTTAGTTTCTCAGAATCAAATGGAAGGATATCATTGTTTATGTCTAATGGTTCCTCTGATTGTTAATACAGGTTGTTTGACTATATTTTCTGGGAGACTATGGTACAGCTTAGAGTATGGAGGTTCCTCAAAATATTAAGAATAGAATTAATATATGACCCAGCAATCACTCTTCTGGGTATCTACCCCAAAAAAATCTGAAAACATTTATTCGTAAAGATATATGCATCCCTATGTTCATTGCAGCTTTATTCATGGAGGCCAAGACATGGAAACAACCAGTGTCCTTTGATAGATGATTGGATAAAGGAGATGTGGTAGATATATACAAAAGAATATTACTCGGCCATAGATGAAACCCTGCCATTTATGTGAACATGGTTGGATCTTGAGATTATCATTCTAAGTGAAATAAGTCAGACAGAAAACGTTGAAAACCATATGATTTCACTCATGTGGAATATAAAACTGAAAGCAACAAACAAACAAAAACTCATAGACAAAGACAATAGTTTAGGGTTACCAGAGGGTAAGTGGTGGTGGTGGGGTAGTAGAAGAACATAAAAAGGTTCAAATATATGGCAATGGAAGGAAAACTGATTCTGTGTGGTGAATACAGAATACAATAGATAGATGCTGTATTATACAATTATACACTTGCAACTTACATAATTTTATTAACCAATGTGACCTCAATAAATTTGATAAAACTTAATTACTTAATTTAAAAATATTAGTACACCTTGTTTTTATTTTTTTATTTTTTAATTAAAATTTATTGGGGTGACAATGGTTAGTAAAGTTACACAGGTTTCAAGTGTATAATTCTGTAATACATCATCTCTATATCATGTTGTGTGTTCACCACCTAGTGTCAGTTCTCCTTCCATCACCATATAGTTGACCCTGTTTAGTGATGTTCTGTTGTTAGGGAAATAGACACCAAAGTGCAGTAGATGTTCCTATAATAAGAACTAACCAATTAAGGTTCTATGTCTCAAGTATTTAACTGATCTTGGTAGCTATTTAGATCATCATAACTTAAAAATTAACACAAAAATAATATTGAACCAAATGTACCACTAATATGTATACATATACATCACATAGTATATGTATAGTTTTTTTTCCTTTGCAGAAACCATTGTATCATATCCTTCATTATCTTTATAAACTAAAAGTGCTCATTTTTCCAAATTTTACTTTCTGTCACAACCACAAAAAGATTAGGTGACTTGATTTTCTCATAACTTTTTCAAGCATACAGCTTCTAAGTGCTAATATATGATAACCTAATATTATGCTCCTGTTTATCTCCTTCTCCCCCCAAAAATAAACAATTAAAAATTTGGCTTAAAGATATTTGTCTTTTATTAACCTTACTAAAGTCTCAGTTTCCATCACTCTGATTTTGCTATAATAATGGTTCCATCTAACAGATTTGTTGTGAAGCTTAAAAGAAGCTACTATCTATGGAAACTATTTAGCCTCATATCCAGTGCTTAAGAGATTGCTCAATAAAGACTAGTCTTATTTTTATTATAAATATCACATACGCTTTTGATCGTAACCTATAATAATCATATTTGCATAAAATTATTAAATAATATAAAATATTTAAAATCAACTTGAAATACAAGCCATACATAAACTATACAATAAATCTAATAATCTGGTTATTCTCCATTAGTCTCCCTTACTCAATTTAATAATTATTGCAATTCATGATATTTATACAAAAATAACCTATAGAAATTTAAATCTTGAAGTCAGAACTTTCAGACACATAAGTTGACTTAAAAATTATAATGAATTAGAATAGACAGTATTCAATCCTGAATAATTGGTGCCTCATATAATGTTGAAGTTATACATTAGTTTAATGCATATTTGAAATAATTTTTATTATCTGGGTCTTATGGACCAGGAAAATTCTCCTATTAGACAGTATTTCCTTACTTTCCATTTACTAGTAAGTGCCTACAGCATATTGAGCTCAAGAGATGAATTGTTCATTTAAAGTTCATTTAAAGATGTCAGCTAGTACAGTAATTTAGCACTTTTTCCCCCAGACTGCCAACTGCGACTTGGCACCATGCATCAGGATGAATGACACTGGTTTTTGGAGATTGCAATTTGGTTTCTGCATGTCTCATGGGCATGAATAACAACGTTTCAAGAGCACTGTTATCCCCATAGGGTGTATACAAAAGACTACCTAATTTGAATTGCTTAAAAATAGCTTATTACAAACATCTCTGATTTATTCTACCTGTTCATTTAGTTATTAATACTCTTAGCAATAGAAAATCACAGTTGTTGACTGCTCTTTTTCATTTCCTAATCAGTAATATTGAACATTAATCAAAAAGCAATTTTTCATTGTATGGTCAGCAATCAATTTTAGAACTGTAGAGGTTTTGAAAAGCAAAAGACAAAGAAATAAAAGTAACAATTTCCCCAGAGAAAATCTTGCATATATTTTTAAAAATCAAAACCTCAAACAATACCCCAAGTGTGAGTGCTCATTCTAAATATCTACAGTTGTTTTAGCCCTTGCTATATGTTAGGCAGAAAAATGTGGCTGGGCGATTCAATAAATTAATTATATGAGGAGCTGATCATCAGAGGTAGA
The DNA here is from genome assembly GCF_964194185.1 of Rhinolophus hipposideros. Lineage (NCBI taxonomy): Eukaryota > Metazoa > Chordata > Mammalia > Chiroptera > Rhinolophidae > Rhinolophus > Rhinolophus hipposideros. Next base: position 37,191,653 of record NC_138050.1, on the reverse strand, counting down.
ATCAATTCTAGGATTGTCTAACAACAAAGCCTACGCATTCAGACACAGCACCATTCTGGTCTCTTGAAATGCTTTCTATTTAGAATATCAACCTCTTTGTGGAATGCAGAACAGACGTTAAAAGATAATGGCAATGACTTACCAGCAACTCTGAAAGTTATGTAATTTTTCTTTTACTATTTGAATTACAAGAAAGATTTTTTCCTATGACAGAGACCCTAAATAATACAGACTTAAACTATTATAAATTGGTTTTAATTACCTTCTACCTCACTGTCTAGGAAAATGCTACCCAAAATGGCTTGGTTTTCTCCGTGGTAACAGACACAAAACTTCTTCTATCTTAGTCTCTCCTTAGTAAATCACCTTCATTTACTTTCCAAGACAAATCCTTACCACCATGTTTGTATCCCAGCCAGGAGCTGAAGGAAAAAGAAAAAGAGGACACACCCCTTCTGAAAGTTGCTGGAATTACTTTTTTTTTTAATTGAGGTAAATTCACGTAACATAAAATTCACACTTACAAATTTTAGAGTGTACAATTGGTGGTTTTCAGTATCTTCACAGAATTGTGTGAGCGTTACCAGTACCCAATTTCAGAATGTTTCCACCATCCTAAACACAAACACTTGTCATATCTTCTTTATCCAACCATCTGTGTAAGGACACTTTGGTTGTTTCCATGTCTTGGCCACGGTAAATAATGCTTTAATGAACATCAGAGTACATATATCATTACAGATAAATATTTTCAGATTTTTTGGATAGATACCCAGGAGAGGGATTGCTGGGTTATATGGTAATTCTATTCTTAGTTTTTTGAGGACCCTCCATACTGTTTTCCATAGTGGCTGTACCAATTTTTATTCCTACCAAGAGAGCATGATGGTTCCTTTTCCTCCACAGCCTCTCCAACACTTGTTATTATTTGTCTTGTTGATGATAGCCGTTCTAACACGTGTAAGGTGATATTGTGGTTTTGATTTGCATTTCCCTAATAGCTAGTGAAGTTGAGAATTTTTTTATATACCTGTTGGCTGTTTGTATATCTTTTTGGGAGAAGTGTCTGTTCAGGTCCTCTGCCCATTTTTTAAATTGGGTTATTTGGTTTTTGTTGTTGAGTTGTATGAGTTCTTTATATATTTTGGATATTAGCGCTTTATCAGAGATGTTTGCAAATATCTTTTTCCATTCACAGTGGAATATTACTCTTCCATAAGAAAAGATGAAATAGTATCATTTGTGACAACATGGGTGGATCTTGAGATTATTATGCTTAGTGAAATAAGTCAGACAGAAAAAGTCAAGAACCATATGACTTTACTCATATGTGGGATATAAAACTCGAAGCATCAAAGGAACAAGACAAGCAAATAAAGAAAAAAAACCTCATAGACACAGACAACAGTATACTGATTACCAGAAAGTAAGGGGGTAGGGATGTGGCAGAAGAGGGTAAAATGGGTTTAATATATGGTGATGGAAGAACTGACTCTGGGTGTTGAACACAAAATGTGATATATTGATGATGTGTTACAGAAATGTACACTTGAAACCTCTGTAACTTTGTTAACCATTGTCACCCAATAAATTTAATTAAAAATAAATAAATAAATAAGAAAAAGAAAAACAAAAAGAAAAAGAAACACCTCGCAGTTCCCCACCTCTTCGTCATCCCCGGTGACCGTTAATTAACTTTCTTTTTCTATGGATGTGCCTATTTTGGACATTTCATATCTATAGAGTCATACAATCTGAGGCCTTTTGTGACTTCTTTCTTTCATTTAGCAAAATCTTTTGAAGGTTCATCTGTGCTGTAGAATGTATCAGTACCTTATTTCTTGTTATTGCAGGAGAATATTCATTGTAGGGATTTGCCTTCATTTTATTAATCTAATTATTAGTTGACAGGTATCTGGATGGTTTCCACTTTTGTGGCTATTATGAATAATTTTTCTATGAATAAATCTGTACAATGTTTACAAAATGTGTGCAAGTTTTTGTGTGGACAGATATTTCCAATTTCTCGGATGCATACATTCCATTCAACAGGAATTGAGGATGCGGCCACAACTAGACACAAGATAGTTTGGGAAATGTAGCTTTTATTCTGTGGGATGATGTTCTCAAATACAAAGCAGGTTTTCGTTTCTTTGTTTTGTTTCTTAATTGAAAGGAGAAAATAGATTTGGGGGAAAATCTAGCAGTCTGTCACCTAGTTTCTTATCTGTTAATGAGAGAAATTATGGTAAGAATCAGCAGTAGCTTAAAAACTGTTTATACGGCAAGTCAAATTATATGTTTTGATTATAATATTTATCTCTACACTTGATTGTGCTTATTCCAAATTCACTTCATTTGGACTTTAATCCTATAGTATCATGCAAATACAACACTTGGTGTAATAATACCAATTTCAGGGATAATATTTAAAATTGGATACTGACAATTTAATGTTATCCTTTCACTTATTCTTTCAGATTTTACTTTCATGTTCTTTTTAAAAGATGTTCCAAGAACAAAAAATAATAAACATTCTATACCTATGTATTTCTCTTTGACTTTTTGGGCATGTGAGAAATGAATGAAGAGGATAAAAACAATAACAACAATAATAAAGCAAGTAGCTCTCACAGAGTTGATTATAATCCATACACTGATTAATAAAACAAGTCTTAGATCCAGAAATGTCAATCCAACCAAGGTCTAAAATAATATCTATAAGTAAATCTTTTATCTTCTAGCTACAAAAATTTTATTCACTCAAAGTTTGTCCTTCTTGGCTGGTAATATCATTAACTCAAATGGTTTCCCTAGCCTTGCCCATTAGCTTATAAAGCCTAATATTAAAAATAGAATAATTGTATCAGTATGAACATAAATATCATACTTTATGATTTCCTTCCACTTGACTATTTGATAATTTGCAATGTCCAATGTTTTGAATGTATTTAAGATATCTTATGGTAAGTTTCAATAGGGTGCTAATTTCACTTCAAAATCTAAATCTAATTTTCCAATTCTTTGTGGAAATGAAAATAGAAATTATATGTCAGGTTATCTGGATGATTATAGGCCTCCTGTCACTCTTTCAACAAACTGCAATCATGAATCATACAAAAATTCAACTTACTTTCATTATCATCATAGTTTTGGGAAATAGTGTATCCTACAAAACCCTACAGGGTATAAGGCTTTTCAAAGGTTATCATAAGATCTACTAAAAAAGGAAACAGATTATCTTAACACATTCTGATTTGGAATAGATGTATTTTTATATTACATAGTAGAATTTGGACCAGCATACAAATCCCTAATTGGCTGCCCATGGACCACAAATAGTTTGCAGATGCATTTTCTTTGGCCGATGCAGTATTTTAAAAATAATAGTGAATTGATTGTCAACATTTCAAAATTAAAATTCTACATAAAAATTCATATCTGCAGCTTTTCTTTAAAAATAAAAGTTATGGTTTGGCCATGTGGGGTTCCCATTGTCACAGCTGAGTAGTGGCTGTCCTCTGAGCTGAGATACACTCTCTCTGGTTCAGTTCACTAATACTGATCCTGATTGTTTTGGGATATTCCACATCTGAATAGACAGAGAAACAGTTGATGGAATTTCAGTGGAGTCAGAAGGAAGAGGGGAGAGTGGAGGGTTAGCAATTTCAACAGCTAAGCCTGCTCTTTACTGAGATTTCCAGCTCAATCTCGTCTTCCAGCCCATTCTTCTTTAAAACTAAGAGCTTCCACTTCCCATTACCCTTTCACCAAAAATGCCTCTGAAGGAGGTGCTGTGGTCACAGGAGATTAAACAGAGCTAATCTCTGAATGCTTTTGGATTTCTACTACTGCTTGAGTCACCTTCAGGAATTGTTGTTCTCTTGTTCTCTTTCTCATTGAATGGACAAAAAAATATTTTATTTTTTAGCAGAAGTAGCTTTGGCATATAGATGGAATTAGACATGGCATGGTTGTAACGAGTGCCATGAAAAATTATAAGGGGATTTTTAAATTATAGCAAGTGTTAAAATCTTAAGGAAGCTATTAAATCTGATTGAAATATTAATTCTACTTATGGAATACTGGCAGAAATGTTAATTCCACTTACGGAATACAAGTACAAAAATAATGTTCATTATAGTTACAATGTAGACCTATATCATTTACATGGTAGACAGTTGGGATAAATGTAAGCCTCCCTGTAGCATGAATTAGACATCCATTTTGTAGAAGACATCCCCTTATTTACTGCCTTATACGAGCAGGTTCTAGTTCTATAAAGACATGTGGAATGATATTCATGCACTCTTGAAAGTTTCAGAGATTGATAGGACCAAAGTGACTATAAAATCCATTTTGTAAATTTACAGAAAATTGATATTGAGCCTCAATTTCCTCCACCTATGAAGCAAAGCTGTTGAAATTGATAAATTCTAATTTTCTTAAATTGTAAATATCTATGATTTTTAAAAAGCATACAAAATATTTTACATGGGAAAGGAGAGAGCAGGCAAAATAAATAAAATAAAATCTGGCAAAAATAAAGGAAAGGATATTTGAAATATGCAATGGAGTTACAGAACCATGGCCCTTTTTATTCCACAGCCCAAAGCGTTAAGATCGATGCATCAATGCTGCTGCTCTCAGTCAGTGTCCCGGCCCGAACTGGTTACTGTGTTTCCCTGAAAATAAGACGGGGTCTTATATTAATTTTTGCTCCAAAGGATGCATTAAGCTTATGTTCAGGGGATGTCATCCTGAAAAATCGTGATAGGGCTTGTTTTCCGGTTACGTCTTATTTTCGGGGAAACACGTAGTATGATGAGTGATCCTTGGGTACCTGAAAACCTCGGAGGATACACATTCTGCTCGTCATTGCTGTGTCTTGCTTGTTGTGCTTTATTTGTCACTAGCTTTATTATTTTATATGTATTTACTCATGTTGAGTTACATTAGTTCGTAAATTATTTCTCTGGACTCCTATTTTGTCAAGCTTATTCTGAATTTAGTTATATTCTCCTAACTTATCCCAAGTCTTCAGGATTTGTTTCTTCTTTTTTTCTTTTTTCTTTTTCTTTTTCTTTTTTTTTTTTAGCATTTGCAAGCTTCATTGTTTGAACGGCTTGCTTCCTCCTCAGCCTTAGAAATAAAAAGTGAACCAAATTGATCTTTATATTGATTCCCATGGCACCTCGCTTGTCACTGCTCTTATTCTTGAATAACTCCCTTTCCCGGAGATATTTGTTTCTGGACTCACTCTCCTATGTTGCAAACAGTGCTTGTTCACCTTGGGGATTAATCTTTGGTTGGTGATATATTTTTAAAAACTCCTGGAAGTTAAGGAACTGTAATTTATGACTGTGGTTTACTTCAGTCGGATCTGGGATGTTATTCCTTCATAAAAATGCTAGCAATATGTGTTGCAAATTAGTCTGCCTGAACAGAATTATTTACCTCTTAAGCATCGTTTGCTTTTTCAGGATGACTCCATTTTGGTTATAGCATCACAGGGCATTTGTTCTCTCTACCATTCATTATTCTTTCTGTAAGCAATAAAAATAATTTTGCTGTACATTTTTGTTGTTGCTATTCTAAAATCCTAAGTTGGGATAAAAAACTTTGGATTCTAGCTTGGTTCAGTCATTTATTGATTATCCAACATTAGATAAATCCATTGCCCTCATATTACCTCAGTTTCCTCATCAGTAAAATGGGTATATTATTAATTGGTCATTCTATTGCAGATAATTTTTACAAGGAAAATGCCAGGTATGCACGAAAGGGATTTTAAAATTAGAATGCCATATATAAAATAGGTTAATAGTATATCATCACAGGCTAGCAGGGTGACTGGGACAGAGTGTGGGAATGAGATCAACATTAAATAAGCCACATATTCAAGTTATTATTCCTTTTCCTTGATTCATAGAGCAAAAGGCAATTTTCTACTATCCCCTCACATGTAAGGCCCAGCAAGGTCCATCTGCTAATTAAAAGCAAATCTGGAATAGGATTTAAAACTCCTGACTCCTGGCCTAGCTCACTTATCGCATAATTCTGGATGAACTTTTCATTGGTGTGCACACACTGTGAATGCGTTTAGCTTTATTATCAAGCAATGCCGATTTTAATGCTCTTCAGGGGGAGAAGAGAAATTTTTCTTCCTTATGTTAATTCCGGGAATAAAGAATGTGGAGCAAGTTAAATCACTGATGAGTAAGTTACTTATGTAACTTTCCAAGTAATCTAGATGTTTTCTTAAAGTTTAGCTTACTATTTAGTGTTAATCTTGTCTCCTTTCCAATCTCATCCTGCCTTCTGTCTAAAGCCCTTACTCAAACTTTTGCTAATTCTTAGGGTTGAATTGTGATTATTCTCCAGGTCAATGCCCCCTGGGCTCTGGTTTCTCCCTGTGAAGCCTTGGCTCTATACCACTTCAACTCTGAGGTGGGACTCATTTACAAAAATAAATCTGTGATACTAAATATTCATCAGGTTAATGGACTTTAGTGGATATATATATATATATATATATATATATATATATATATATATTTGGGGGGGGTCGTTGGGCTGTTTGTAGTAAGGGGTCAATTGCACAGCTCACAGCTTTCTGCAGTTTTGCCAACCCTTATTATTTCTGTGTTCCCTTTCTTTTTGTTATCACTATCTCACATTATTTTAAGAACTCTAAATGCTTTTGTCTGTAATTGGCAGAGTTATTTAGTTCTATAGGAAAAGATGGCAAAAGCCAACATAAAAACACAGAGTAGGGTCTGGTTCATTTCATCAAGTTAATTTTCAACACAGTTGCTAAGAGAAATTCTGGTGCCAATTCTTTGAAAGTAACATTCCCCCATTTTGATTTATAAAGACTTGTTTTCTTATAATTATATCAATGCATGTTTCTGAAGCTTTTTGGGTTAAATTGATTACTTTGGAATTTATTTTGTCAGTAATAAAATATCCAGCATAAGCTGTATGAAACAATACAACTTCAAGGCTGATTTAATCTAGTAGCTGAACAACGTCAAAAAATGATAATTTTCATGTATGGGACACCTCTCTCAAAAAGGTGGGTGTTAACATCAGCCAAAGCTACATTTTTATTGTCTATACTCAGAAGATAGAGAGGTTGTCTTTCCCTTAACTTTACAATTAAAGTTGTGAATTATATGCTGAGTAGACTAATTTGTTAACATGCCTATTTCTGAATCAGATCAGTATGATCAAGTAGATAAGATTTTGCTGAGTGATTTAGACCAGTAAATGTGCACCACTGATTTGAGTAAAAACTAAATTTGCCCAAACCATATGATTCAGTAAGGGGGAGATTTACTTCCCAACAAAAATGATAGGGCTCGTGAGATATTGAGCAAGAGACCAACAATTGTCAACTATCCTATATGGTAAAAAGTAGGCTGGTTCTTATACACACACACTCACACGCGAGCACGCGCTTGCCCACACGGTCTGGCACACGAGGTCTGAAAATTAAGTTGATGAACTCATCCTAGAAAAAGTGGTACATATCTCATTGCTGAATATCACTATGGTCACCTTCGAAGGACTCCTGTTGGGAAGCTATGCACCGACACAAGTGCCTAGTCCACCCTTCAAAGCAATTTTGGAATTCTTTTTCTGGAATGGCCATCAGAGCTGTCATTGTACCCTTGATGCCCTGAATGTCATCAAAATATCTTCCTTTCAACATTTCCTTTATATTCGGGTAAAGAAAGAAGCCATTGGGGGCCAGATCAGGTGAGTAGGGAGGGTGTTCCAATGCAGCTATTTGTTTACTGCCTAAAAACTCCCTCACAGACAGTGCCATGTGAGCTGGTGCATTGTCGTGATGCAAGAGCCATTAATTGTTGGCGAAACGTTCAGGTCGTCTAACTTTTTTGCGCAGACTTTTCAGCACTTCCAAATAGTAAACTTGGTTAACTGTTTGTTCAGTAGGTACAAATTCATAATGAATAATGAGAAAAGATTCACAACATCGGTGCAACAAATTAACAAACTTAATTGTCAGACCTCGTGTGTGTGTGTGTGTGTGTGTGTGTGTGTGTGTGTGTGTCTGCCAGTAAACTTTTAATAGGAGTGATATATATCACTATTGGGCTAGACCATGTGATGCCAATGAAAGACTGTTAAGATTTTTTTTTTTCTCTTGTCACAGCATCTGTCCTAGATCCATGAAGTAGCTATACAGTCAGTGAGGATCTCAGAATAGGGGCAAAGAGAAAATGTTGCACAGAGCTCCCAACTAACTAATGATGGACACGGAGAATGGGTGAGAAATAAAACTTTGTTCTTTTAAGCGACTGAGAGATGAGGATTGACTATTATCACAGAATAACCTACCCTACCCTACCCTACACATATTTGTCAAGTTTTGGCCTGGCATACTGTCAGCTACAGGGCCAGGGCTTACATTTTGCAGTCCACTCTTATGACCATGAGACTATGTTTTACCAAGCAGAATGGGACAGGAATTGATGTTTGCAACTTCCATATTGCTTCTTTGAAAGGATATCTGTTTCCCTGGGCTACTGCTTATACCTCAATGCTGACTGGAAATGGCGATGTCTGCAAAAGCATGAAAGCCTCATGTTGACACTGGCCAAGCTTACTCCATATCTTAACACATCAAAGGCAGCCATCTAACTCAGTGCTTTATATAAAAGAGAAATAAACCTTCTATATTCTTTAAGTCCCTGCATTTTGGGGTTTTTACTGAAATAGTCTTTCCTTTACCCTAACAAATATATTAACCTGAACACATAATGAGCCAGCAAGAATTTATAGGTGTATTTATACTAGATTCCTTCCACAGGGTATGCAAAATGAGCAAAAAAATGTGGCCTTTACTTTCGTTATTTCATTTATTCATTCATGTATATATTGAAAAGATATTAGTAAACTGCTGTAATACGGATAGGATAATGTTAAATGCAAAGAGGGATATTAAGATTAAAATGCATGGTATGTCTTGGGAATGTGTTTATCATTTAACAGGAAAATTAAGAAACAAAAATTAAGCATTTAGAGAAAGCTATGAAGCAGAATAGGATCAATGTATCATGGTGAAAGCATCCTGTACTTTGAATGCAGTCAGACACAAGTGAAAACTGAGTTTAGACTCCACTACCTGCTACTTATATGATGTTGGGCAAGTGATTATAAAATGCCAATGATTATTGTTTTCTAACATTGATGTAGTTATTGTCAGTCCTGTAAGTTGTCTAGGAAAGTTCATGTCAGATAGTATGAACTCAGTTGAAATAGCCATTAATAGTGTTATCTCAAATTAGTTTGCATAAGCAATGGGATTTCAAAGAAAGGATATGTTTTCAAGGAACAGCAAAATTAAAGAAAGGTGTATGTAGGTAATGGGAAGAAAACTGCAATTTGAAAAGTATAAAAGATTTGCCCCAGGAGAGAAAGTTCAGGCCAACTTAAACAGATACGTAGGAGCACAGGGGTGTGATGTACACGACAAATGGGGCATGAAGGAGATCAGATAAAGTGCAGCCGAAACGGTATATTGAAATTAAGAGAGAAGGATGGAAATGTATCTTATTTCCTCTCACTGCTTGCATACAGCAGAGCTAGGGATTGAGCCTTTTGGGAGGACTTGAAAGGTATCATTTGCCCTCCCCTACCCCTTTTCTTTTAAAGAATTCAAGATTACAAATATAAATTTGGGCTCTGTAAAATAAATAGTAAGCAACAGGTCTGTAATCCATTCTATCCCTTTTCCAGAGAAGAAGGATGCTTCTAGGAGAGAAAGAAGGTGACATCATCAGATTTCATTGTAAACTTGCTAATGACAGATAGATCTCTTAGCAAGTAAACCAATAGTTTTTGCTAGCTGAAGAGTTACTGTCTTTGCAATGCTTTTCCAACGGCTAAAACCTGGTTCTCTAGGATTGCTTGTGGCTAAAAAACATGAAAGTTAGACTTTTATGAGATGGCTTTTCGGAAAATGTCACATTAACCATGTAGCTATTTGAATGTAAAATGGAGATGTTTTCATAGCCAGAAAGCTCCTTTTTCAGTAAAGGATGTGACTCCACACATCACTTGGAGATTTCATATATTAATATAGGCCCAGAACGCATCTGGAGAGCAGCATTGTAGGCTTTAGATTTTCTTTGCTTTGCCTGAGGCTTAGATGCCTTAAATTTTTAGTAAAGCTTGATACCAGGTAAGATCTTCGATTTGCCTAAGTCTGATTGGACAATATGATCCTTCATGCTATTCCAGAATGGTGCATTGAGCAGGTTGTATTTCATATGCACAAATCGTGGGTGCTAAGACATTTATTATTATTGTTGTTGTTATTTGTCAAGAAAAATGAGAAGATGACAAAATATGTTGAGGATTTGATACCAAGATAGCAGTCTACCAATCTTTATATGAAATGGTGAAAGCCTTATACATGTTTCTGGGATAATTCTTATCAGTGGGATTTGTAGGCAATCCATCTAGACTTGGGGAAAATGACTAGATAGACAGGGAGTGGTAGGAAAAACGGCAAGGAAAGTTTTCAATTAACGGCAAATTAATTGAAAATACTATTTTCTGACTTGTTAGCAGCCTTAACAAAAGCTACACTTCTAAAAAAAGAGTAGGTGGGAGTGGGAAAGATAAAAATCAGTAAAATCAGATTTTCCAGTCCTAGAAAGCTTCTCATGCCTCTTTGTTAACCGGAAAAGATGTTACTTTCATTAACAAAGTAACTCAGCTACGGTCATTGATTACTCAGAAAATTATATAAGTAACTGGAAATCAGATGCAGGTAACTATGGCATCCCAAGGGGATTTTTTCCATTCAAGTATTAGGACTCTTAAAAGAAAAACATCAGAAAAGCCTGGAGAATAATTATTGGCATAATTTCTTAGAAATAGCAATCAGGAAGATATACCGCTGACACCATATATTATTTTGGTTGCTAGCTGATCCTCAAGTGGCTGAGAACTTTTATGAGCAAATGCATCTGGATGGTCTGCAACTAACAAACTGCAGTAGATGAAGGTAAGGGAGTTTCCTCAGCCTCATTCTTACTTCTTAAAGGCCATGGTAAATATCCTCTAACTGTCCTGTCTGGAAGAATTGACTTGCTCAGTTAAAGGCTAAGTCATAAAATCAAACAAACACATTACTGAGAGGACAAGATCTGCTTGCTTAATCTCTGGCAAATGATCTTAGACGGTATTCAATGATTACACTGAGCGGCCTGGTAAGCAAAATTTTCTTAGGGTTGTTAGATGTAGGTTAATAGCATAAAATAATTCCAACAGAGGTAGTGATGGTAGGAACTGTGCTGTTAATGGCATGAAGGTAACCCTTGGGTAGATTAGAGCTGCTGCTGGACAGAACCAATTAAGGGGTGGAGTTATAATTTGGAAAGTCTGACTAAATGAGGATTGTCCCTCCCCCTTTCCTTGAATGCATGCTTGGGATGGGTATTATCTACATAGGATATGATACTCTTGTTAAGGGAGATGTCTGCTAAATCCATCTTTCACGCAATTTTAATTAGCCACGATAAATGGGAACCTTTGCAAATAAGCCTTTCTCAGTAATAAACATTAAGCTATAGAGAATTGCAAGAGGGAAATGAAATTGCTGCTCTCATTATGAATGGTTGAGGTAGGGGTTTTGATTTCTCTATCTCCCCTTCTAATAGTCTTGTCTGGCCAGTATTTATGGAAAATAGTGTTTAGAGGTTAATACTAGACTATTGAGGGTTAGCCAATATGGTTCCTGTGATTGCTTCAGCTACACTTGATAAAATAGAGACTACGCAGGAAGAGCAGCAGGCCAGTGGGTAATGGTATGTTACCTACTTGGATGACACATTCTTTATATACCGGAATTGGAGTCCAGCCAGGTACAGTTTGCAATCTTGTGGAATGGAAATCAGCATGCATTCAGTGTTCTGATACAGGGACATTTGAATTCTCTGGCATATGGCCACAATCTAATGAGGCAGGACTTGAACTTGATAACCATTAGAATAAGTGAGTGTACTGTATTGATGACATGATTAGCACAGATTCCTGAGAAGAAGATGCTCTGAAGGACAAATAGAGGCTGGCTGACATATCCATCTAAAATTCAAGACTTAGTTCAGTTTGTGAAAAATCCAGGAATTATAGATTGGAACAACCAAGGACATTTCCTGAGAAATATATTCTCACAGACCCTGCCAATAAGAAAGACACTAGAAGGCCATCAGAACTCTTCAGATGTTTGTGAAATTGTATTCCTCTTCTAGGAATTCTTATGGCCCCTATCACAAAGTCAATGGGGGGAGAAATGAATGTGTAGAGAGTCATGAGCAGATAAATGTACTTTAAAAGAATTAGAGAAGATGGTGATACAAGCAGTGCCTTGGTTATTATGAACCATAACTGAATATGCATAGATGAAAGCCTTTGGGAGAAATCAGATAATGTAAAGACATCTTGGGTTTTGGATTTGTAAACTGTCTGAAGCAGATGCTCATTACAGACCATTAGAAAGCAGTTGTCAGCTTGTTACTAGGCAGTGGTGAAAACTACCCACCCCACAGAAATCTCAGGTGAGAAATACCAATTATGTTTTGGATGATATCAAAGTAATTTGAATAGGGATGGAGAAGCCAGCAAAATTCAATCATAAAGTGTCAGTGGCATATTCAAAGCATGCTAAGGGGGAGAGCGCAGGAGTATTCACCACATACACAAGGAGGTTGTTTTCATAGAGTGCTTACAGTAAATAAGCCCAGAATGTATATATTTATTGGAAAATCTCTCTTGAAATATGTAACGATCTATCTATAAAATGGAGATGTTTCAGGTTCAAAATGGCTTCCTCTGTAAGTGAGGTGACTGCACACTTTGCTTAAAGATGTGTTGTGATAACTTAGGCCCAAAAATGAGAAGAAAGTCCCTCGGGAAGTGCATTTGAGATCCTGGCTCTTTTTTGCCTTATATCTCTGCGTCTGGTTATATGTACGAGATTACTGGAGAAGTAAGATATCTGAATTATAGGAGTCTTATTTGATGATTGGATGTTATCTCAGTTATAATAGGAAATATTTACTTGGATCAAGAAAAGTAATGAAAGCAAATCACATATCTGAACAGCGAATGAAAATGCAGAAAAGAATGATATAAAATGTTTTTATTATTTAATATCAGGCGGATGTTTCTGACACTCTTTTTCCCACATGGTTTGCCACATTCTCTATAATCACCTCTTCTTATAATCATTTTGAAGTATCATTTTGCATAGGAAGAAAAGGAAGGTAGTTCTGCCTTTCCTATAGCATGAGCATTTTGTTTTTCATTATTGATGAGTTAGGCTAGCAGCCCATGAGAATTAAATCTTCTGCTTATAGTTTTAAATTACCGAAGATTGAGAAACCCTTCACAAAATGTTCTGTGGCACATTTCAAACTTCGTGTTTCCTCCATTTCATTCCTATTTTGGTTGCTGGTCCTTTAGGACATCTATGTATTATCTTGCCCTGCACTTCTTATCATGACACTGGGTAAGTTGGCACAGTGGGTGGTGCAAGTATTCCTGGAGCCATTGTTATACATAGAGATAACTTAACCACGTATGGTAGTGACTGTGAACTGTACAAAGGTACCCCAGTAAGCACAAATTGAATGTCTTGTTCAACTCACCTTGCCTTTAGTGTGGATCCCTCAAATCCCTTTAGTCATTTCAATATCACCTGACGTGAGGGCAAGTGTGGTAAATGGGAAGTAGGAGTGAAAAGGGCAGTGATCTAACTATGATAAAAAAATAAAACAAAAGGCTTGATTTTTGTCATTTTCCCAAGTGATGCTGTGTACACAGTGCTGGGGTTGTGGGGGCGGGGAGAAGGCCCTTCTCAGGCCTTGGAATAGAACAGTGCCAATGAGGAGCCCTGATGTTAAGCTTCATTACCTTCATAGTAAATCTGCCTCTGAATGGGGCCTTATCATGAAAGAATTTGAAAACTTGGCAGAGGAAGCTGGAGTTGCTTCAGGCTGCATGTAATATATACAAGGACATTATTTTGACCGGATAATTTAGAAATTCAGAGTTAGTCAAAGATATGTGAGATGGATAGGTAGTTTGCATATGCTAAAATTATCAACCCAGTACTCAACAAATTATTTTGTTATAATATCGAAGCTCTTCAGAGGAAAAAGAAAATCTCACCTTTGCTCAAGTTTTCCTAACAATGGGATGCTGGGGGATGAAAGAGCTATATTAAAAAAGTAGGGTTGTTTTCACAAGTACTAAATATATTAGCAAAACATTAAATCATTCTCTGGCTACATCAAGTGGTTATCACTTTCCTAAAGCACCACCAAAGAGATTCTAGCTCAATTTTTTATCAAGGCCATCACACATTTCAGACTTTTAAAATCCAGTGCCCTCATTCTGATTTATTCTTTATCCCGTCTAAATAAATCATCAGCCATGAACATGCTTCTTCATATGAAACACAGGGTGTATTCTAAACATTATTAAAGTACTTGGCCTTTAGTTGGCATTATCAGAAAAATGAAGCTTCTGTGGCGGCCAAAACTGAAAGAATAATTCTGCAGTGTAGAAAGCAGCCTTAGATGTTAATTTGTCTGATGATATAAGACAGAGAAATGTGTGCTGCCAAATAAATGGAAACTGAGAAGCCAGTGGAATGCTGACTCCTTTGGCATCAGCAGTAAGCTGCCCCTTTGATACGGAGACATGGCCAGAAATAGCAATCGTTATTACATCTATTTCCCCATCTGGCTGGTTGACATGGTGTTAGAAGTGGCCAGCGCAAATTTGGGGTGAGTTAGTGAATATTCCCTATTCTCATTCTAGACCTGCATGTTCAGTTGCTTATTGTGGTTTTTTGATGTAGGTTATCCTAGGCACTTCAAATTAACATGCCTACCACAAAACTCTTATGTTTTGTTTACTGATCTAATGCTCTAAAATCTGACCCCCAATTTCTATTTCCTACGTCGGTGAATGCTCCTGCCTCCAGCTGAGTACACAGTTTTGTGAACACTATTTTCTCTGCTTCTGTTTTCCTGTAAATCCTTATTATTCTTCGTGTGTTTCCCATGGTACTTTCTCAAAGGCTTCTCTGCCTTCAGCTTTTCTTTCTCAAGTCCAGATTTCGAAATAAAGTACAACTAGAATATCCTTAAAAGGCAAAATAAAAATAAATCTAACCATGCCAGTCATCAACTTAACAATTATTTAATGATTTCCTCTTGCGGTCAGTATAGCATCTAGTTTTCATAGTGGCATGTAAGGGTCTCTGTCTGGTCCTTGCCAATTTTTCCAGCTTTATCAGCTGCCCCAGTAAAGCTCTTCCCCTGCCCTATTCAAGCTTTATGAAGTACTTGTAATTACTCTTTAGCCTCTCTGCCTTTGCAGAAGCGATTTCCCTCAATCTGGAATGTTTCCCCACCCACTTTTCTGTTCAAGGCTAGCATTTCCTCCTCCTATAACCTATCTCTTCTCTGTGCACTGAAGTACCTTGTGCTCTAAGTATTTTTATTTTTTTCTCTTTATGTAAGTTATCACACTATATTAAAACTATGTATTTCATTGTGTATTAGGGCAGGAACTATTTCATTCACTTTGTATTTTTAGTACCCAGAAATATGTTATCCATCAAAAAGTAGAAATGATTTGATGAATGAATACATGTAGTCTGTAACTAACACAGACCATTCACTCACACACCAAGAGAGATATTACATTTTTTAATCCATCAGATATTTGTAAACCAGGTAAATGTTGTTGGAAAAAAATATACACACAAAAACACATTCTATATGCCAAACATTAACATATGATTGGTCTTAATTAATGAGATAGAAGATAATTTTACCAAATATTAAATCCCCTTGTGTTTGATTTTTTTACTCACTGTAGAGAATAGCTATACTAGATTCATCTAGGAATGTTTGGGATTATCATGCTAAACTCATGATAGGAGTGTTATTTGAGAGGAAAACAAAGCAAGTAGAATCCATAAGTGAGATATACAGAGGGTCTTTTTTAGGGCAGAGCACATAGAAATGGAACATGAGGAATGGATTTGAGAGACATTTGGGACTTGTGCCCATCTGGTCATGGAAGAGAGTAAATAAAGTTTATTACCATGGTAATGCACCTATGGGAGAAGATAATACTAGGCCTCAGTCTTATTATGATGCCCCTTTATTTTAGATTGTATACTTTACAGTGGTTGATTTAGAGTGGTTGATTTAGAGTGGTTGCCACCCTTTTTTTAATGAAATTAAAAAAAAAAAAAGTTTTGTTAACCCTCCATGTGACAATAAGGGCACTTTAGGACTGAAAAATCATTGTGCAGCAGAAGTAGTATTAACACACATATAGCAGAAGTAGAAAGGAGAAGAAAAAAATAGAAACTAGCCTTTAGTGGAAGAAACGTTTGCCTGATAATAATGTACAAATGATGGTGGATGTTTATGGAGCAGCGGCCGATAGGCCGATAGCGAGCAAGAGTTTTGGGTCAGAATTCTGGTGTTTTAGTCTCCGCACTGTGTGACCTTGGGTACATCATGTAACTTCTTTGTTCCTTAGTATTATACTCAACAATAGAGTTATTATGAATCTCAAAATAAGTAATATGTGCAAAATGCATAGAACAGAGGTAGACATGTTTTAAGTGCTGAATACATATCTGCTACTTTTTTATCAAATCCTGTTTTAAAATTTTTGCATTTATAATCTCAGTAAGTCTTCAAAACTTTTTTAAAAGATTATGATTTTTGGATAATAAATTTATTAAAATCTACTCAGTATTAAAATTTTAAAAAAATATTTAATTAATTTGTATTATCATAGATAATTAAAAACTAATGGTACTATGTAAAAGTATACGATATAATGGCCGATTTACAGACAACGCTCGGTGCTCTTTGGATTCGTGTTCATAGTTCTTTGCAATGCTCAAAGATGTCTTGGTGTTACTGATTGGAAAGCTATTTCCTTCTTACAAATAATCATTTTTTAAACCCTTAAGAAAAGCAATACTAGTCCAATTTTGTAGCATATAATGAATGGTTTTGTCAGAAGCATTATATATTACCATATAAATAAATATTTTCATCTGCTTTGAATCAAATTAAAAAACAGGTAATGTATTTAGCTTTTAATCTGCCTTCCCCAAACCTTTCTGATTTACTATGTAAAGCATAAAAATAAACTTTAAAGGAAGAATTTAAAATATGCTGTATTTTATATAAAGGGAACACTAAAATGTGTGGGTTATTAGCCTATTAGATGTCTAAAATAATTTTTTTTAAATTTTTTGTCTTGAATACATACATCTGTAGTTCCTATATATGTGTCCAGATTTCTTTTTTATAAGCTTATTGAATATGAGACCGGAAGTACAATGGGATTTTCATAATTACTTAAGCAATGTTTCTGCCTCTATATCAGGTTGCATCCAAGAGCCAATTGAGGGTGAAGGTTTATTAATTCATCACATATTGATAAGTTGAGAAACTAAATGTACTAGCAAACTGATTATTGTAACTGAACCACACATATTCCATAGAGCTAGAACTATTAGTTGGCAATCTTGATTTTTGTTTTTCTGTATTTTAAAGCATATACATTTAGACCAACGAGGGAAGAAACCAAACTGGTCTTAAATTGATTATGCTTGAGAAAAGCTTTGCCTCAGGAATTTTCATAAACCTGAGTCTGTAAAATTTTTAGTTAGAAGAATATAACCCAGGACAATTTTAAGAACAATGGTTTTAGAGTGCAAATAGTCTACAGTGTCTCCTTATTATAAACTTGTGAAATCCAAATACCCATATCTCGTAATATTTTTTTCAATAAGCCATCCATCCCATTTTTTAGTCTCATCTCTCTTCACTTTTAATAAATCTTTCTATTCAACCAAAACAACAAGTTTGCTTACTTGAACGTTAATTTTTACAATTCTAATATAATTATTTTGTTATTTTAAGACTCTATATGGATAAACTAATAAAAAATAAAACATTGAAGTTTATGAAATTCTCACTCTCCTTTGTGCATCGGATCCATCCTTAGAACTTAGCTCCGGAAATTGCCTTTCCCTTCACTTTCATTTCCACATAATTAATATATTGTTCTTTTTGATTGATATTAGCTTAATATAAATAAATATTTCTTAATAATTTTAGTATATATTTAAAATTTAGTATATACACATATATATATATACATACATATGTATGTGTATGTACACATATATATGTGTATATATGTGTGTGTGTGTGTGTGTATATATATATATATATATATATATATATATGTATGTATATATATATATATATATCATGTTTCCCTGAAAATAAGACTTAGCCAAACAATCAGCTCTAATGCGTCTTTTGGAGCAAAAATTAATAAAAGACCTGGTCTTATTTTACTACAATATAAGACCAGGTCATATAATATAATATAATATAATATAATATAATATAATATAATAATATAGTACCAGGGCTTATATTAATTTTTGGTCCAAAAGATGCATTAGAGCTAGGTCATATTTTCGGGGAAACACAGTATATATATATATATATATATATATATGCATACCATGCAACATACCATGTTTACATGTATATTATATATATACACACACACATATATATATATATATATATGCAAACAAACTTGTTTTAGACTTTAGTTTTCATTCAAGACAGAGTAACAGAGGTTGAACACTTGATAGAGTTTATTAGCATTTCCACTTTTATTGATTTTATATTGCTACTATAAGAAGTTACCACAAATTTAGTGGCTTAAACATTAAAAAAATATTATATTACAGTTATGAAGATCAGAAGTTGAAATGGGCATCACTGAGCTAAAATTAAGATAGCAGGGTCTCATTCTTTTATGGATGATCTAGGAGAGTATCCAATTCCTTGTCTTTTCTAAAGGTTTCCCACACTAGTTTGTTCAGGGTCTCCTTCCATCTTTAAAGCCAGTAATGGCTGGCCATCTTTATCACTATGCTATTTTTCTTATATTTACTCTCTGCCTCCCTCTCCCCATTTAAGGATACTTGTAGTTACTTTGGGTGTACCCAGATATTCCAGGAAAGTTTCCATATTTTAAGATCAACTGACAATTTGATCTGAAACCTTGATTCTTTCTTGCTATGTAATATAAATATATACAAATTCTGGAAATTAGGATGTGGGCTCTTTCAGGGGGCCTTTATTCTGCTTATCACACACTGGAATAAAAAATGCAGAGAAAAATATATAAAGCAATGATTTTAAAGTCACTGAACATCACGCAATGGATGACAGAGACCTCTGAGATATGGGAGACAAATGAGGTAAGCACAATTATTAACCCAACTTAAGGTATTGAGAGAGTTTCTAGGTCACGAAACTCTTTATCTGGGAGGGGAATCCCAGATAAAGCCTAAAAGGTTTCCTGAGTTGAGGAGATTGGGTTGAGAGTTCAGAGAGAGCAAGGTAGCTAGCATAGACAAGGTAAAACAACCAGAGAAGGAAGAAATACATAGAGATAAAATTCCAGAGATATTCAGACATCTCCCTAGAGAATTCAGCTGAGTACTGATCAGTGCATATGGCAGAAACCTACCCAAGACTAAGGAAAGAACCATCTAAAAGGATTAGGGATAACAGTGCTTGGAGTGCCTGTTCCCAGCAGAGTAACAGGGAAATCTGGTGATTCATGGAGAACTGCATAGAGAACACGTAAGGCTCTTGGTTCCATAGTGAGGAATAATTAACACTAGGCTGAAGTCTACCCCAGTCACACATAACAAATCTAAAACACAAAACCCCAATTTATCAAAAAATTTCCAAGTAACTCAATTGTAACTGAGAAGAAAACTAAAAAAAAAAAAAAAAAAAAAAATGTATAGGAATACAAAATTATCTATCACCCAACAAGTTTACAATATTTAGCATCCAATAAAAAATGACCAGGCATACACAAAAGCAGGAAAATAAGAGCCATAAAAAGGAGAAACAAAAATCAATCAATTAAGAATGGCTCAGTGATACAAGGTGAGACAAAAAAAAGCAACTGGATGAAGACGTTGCAGTAGAAACTATCCTAAATGAAACAGAATAATTAGTCAATGAACAGAGCAACATATTATGTTGGTGGCAATTGTGATTTTTGCAATTATTTTTAACTTTTTAAGCCACAATTACTTTAGCACCAACATAATAATACATGTATAATTGGAGTCCACAAAAGAAGGGGAGAAGTGAACAGAAAATATATTTGAAGAAAGAAGTAATGACTAAAACATTTCTGAATTTGTTGAAAAGTATAAATTCACTAACCAAAAGGCTCAATGAAATCCTAGCACAAGAAACATGAAGAAAATAGCACCATACATATAATAAACAAATTGCTCAAAATAAGTGAGAAAGAGAAATCCTAAAAGCAAACAGAGAAAAATGACACATTATGTGCAGAGAAACAGACTTAAGAATGTGACAGAATTTTTGTCAGGAACAATGCAAGTAAGAAGAGAGTTGAATAACATAGTACTGAAAAAAAAATCTATTTTTGTAGAACTCTGTCTCTAGCAAAATACCTTACAAAAATGAAGGAAAAGTAAAGAGGTTTCTTAGAAATACAAAAGCTGAAATGAGTCATCACCAGCAGATCCACTCTATAAGAAATGTTAAAAGAAATCCTTCAGGCAGAAGGAAAATGATACCAGATTGAAACATGGATCTACACAAAAGAATGAAGACCATGGGAAATGGCAATTAAATGAGTAAATGCATGTTTCAATTTGCAAGGGCTGCCATAATAAGTACCACAAAGTGAGTGGCTCAAAACAACAGGAATATATTATTTCACAGATCTGGAGGCTAGAAATCCAAAGTCCAGCTGTCTCAGTGCCATACTCTTTCTGAAACCTGTAGGGAAGAATACTCCTTGCCTCTTCTTAGCTTCTGATGTTTGTACATGCATCACTCCCATCTCTGCTCTGGCTTTCACATGACCTTCTCTGTGCATCTGGGTCCCTGCATCTCTGTATCTCTGTTCTCTTTTTATAAGGACACTAGTCATGTTGGTTAAGGGCTCACTCTACTCCAGTATGACCTCATCTTAACTAACTACATGTGCAGTGACCCTATTTCCAAATAAGGTCACATTCTGAGGTCCTGGACATTAGGACTTCAACATATCTTTGCCTAAGATATCAATGCCTGAGATTTTTTTTCTTATTATTTAAATTTCTTTTCAAAGATGACTGGCTATTACAAAAATTATAAAATGCAATTGAATCTATTCAGCTTAAAGACTCCGGGCATCCTTTAAAATGAATACAATCCTTTCCATGCCTAAGTTATTTCAATGTAAAAAGTATGTATTTATAGGTGCTATTTTTTTGTGTGTAAGTTAGTTTGAATTGAAACATGGAAAAAAATATCTCCTGGCAAGTATATACCTTATCTCCGTGGATCCTTGCTTATTTTATATGAATACATTGTGGTCATAGTATTTTTAAGTTCCTTGAGAAATAAGATGGTAATTCAAAGATATGTACCTATGATGCTCTGCATCAATGGTAAATGAAGCAGGAAGTTTAAAGGCATAAAGAAGGGAGGCCTGACAGAGAACACATGCTATTACTCACGGCTAGGGAATGCAGTCAGGGTACAGTAAGATTGGTTGAGGTTTCCATTAAAGGCTTTGTGCTGGGACCCTTACTCTGAGTAAGATCATTGGAAACAATTCTCATATTTACCCCATGTTCAGAATTACCGATCTGTCCAAACTTCTGATAGGCCAAATGCAGGAATTGAGATTCCATTGCCTGTTCTTGATTAGCACATCTTGGAGAGTACTAATTTCATCTCTGATGTATCAGTGTTGGCAGAACAATTTGGTTTTTACATTCTTGCATAATAAAAGCACCGAAATCCAGTTATCAACATAGAGGCAAGCAACACGGCTCTTAGAAATCAAGGTTTCCTAGCTGTTGTTCCTTGTTTACCAAGGTTTTTAATGCCACAGACATTTTGTCCTTCACACTACAAGTGTTTCTTTGGGTCTTATTCTGATCAACGTGTATTTTACTGAATATTCCCTACCATTACAAAAAGTGTAAAGTCACACTCACGAGTTTGGGCATCATCAAGTAGATGTGAGAGTGAATATTTCAAGAGAATTTTTGAACACAATTCTCAGTGCTTGCTGACTTAATTGTGGCCCTACCCACAGCTTATTGCCCCAGTGACAACTTACAAGACCATTACCTTTATACCTCCTATTAGTTTGTTTCATTGTACTTACATGGATGGATTATGAGGCTGATCATTTAGTGACCATCAGATTAAACATTACAGACTCCTTTCCCAAGTTGCCTCAATATCCACTGTGACCAGATGGACAGGAAAACATTCAACTAGTAAATCTGATTTTTAAGGCAAAAAAGATATAGTTCTGATAAAGAGCCATTGCAATACCCATATCACCGATTAGAAAATATGTTTCTATTTCTACAGCACCTCTGAG
The DNA here is from genome assembly GCF_964194185.1 of Rhinolophus hipposideros. Taxonomy (NCBI): domain Eukaryota; kingdom Metazoa; phylum Chordata; class Mammalia; order Chiroptera; family Rhinolophidae; genus Rhinolophus; species Rhinolophus hipposideros. The sequence continues at coordinate 37,169,093 of NC_138050.1, read as the reverse complement.
CACTAAATGCAGTAATATTGCCTGCTTTTCCATGTGTCCCTGATCTGGCTGTTATATTTGTTATGTATTCCACCAGATTCTTTCACAATTGTAGATTTATGCTCTGTCTTTTGTTACGTTTCATCTCATCCACTAGCAAATTTTTATTTAATTTTTTTTCATATCAAAGCTTCCAAGATACTTACATTACAAGACCACATGGAAAGTCCTTTATTCTCTCAAATCCTCAAAGAAACTTGGACAATACTGTGTTTGTTGGCTAATCTATCCTTCTATAATATATTAATTAGTCTTCCTTTAGCCTATTTTCAAAAGAGGCTTATAAACAAGATGCCTTTATTTTACTTATTTTCTCTATCCCAAAAAGGTCATAAAGATTCTAAAGTGAAACTACACTTTTTAAAAATCCTGAGTGTGTGTCTTACAGCACAATATACCCTCTGTCTTTCAAAATAAAGTCACAAGCCAACTATAAGTTCAACTATAAGCACATCATTCTGCCCATGGTAGCTCTTGTCATTGACAGATCTTGAGACATACATCATTTGTTAAGCCGCTTTTACTTTAATTAAGACTCTCACTCCAGAAAAAAAAATCTTATTCATAAAAAAATAAATGAAGAAACTGTATTTTCTCAGAAAGATCAGGCCCCAGGCTCAGAGTGTTTCTCAGGAACTGAAAGGAACTCTTTTGTACCAAATCACCTTTATGACCCTCTAAAAGACTGTATGAGGTCACCTAAGGATATTTTCCTTCCCTTCAGTCACGGAAGCTATTGTATGGCATACACGGGCTAAGGAGAGATGATAGAAATCGTGGAATATAATTAGTATGCTTCCAATTTTCCAACCTGGCTCAATAGAATTATTATTTCAGTCCAATTTGTCAAGGCTCTAATGGAGGTTATTTTGTAAATAAAAGAAAGGCAGATAAATTTCTACTGTAATTGTATTTTGTAAATACGTACTTTGCTTCATCCAGAAGAAGAAAGGTTGTTCATATTAATCTGTTTTCATGAACTACATGAAAATTTTCAGAATAGAATTTATTTAGGAGCAAAGGCTAACATGGTCAATCCCAGAAAAATGTTCAAAATCTCCATATGCAGTTATTTTATAGGTCAGTTTATAAAAGTAGTTTGTCATACCTTAGAGAGCCAACTACACATTTACTACATACATTAGCCAGAATCAGCTGCAATAGTGGAATGACAACTTGTGATTTTGAAAAATGAACTGTTGTAACTTCTCTTCTCAAGAATGGCCAGATAGGTTATTCAGACCAAATGTCCTACTGAAAACAGCTAAACTCTTTGGGTAAAATACATTTTAAATGCCTCCTTTAAAGAAGCAAAAACATGAAAAGATGGAATGCAATTATCAGTTGAAATTAAAGGAGAAAATCAGAATTCAGAGATAAAGGTAAGCAGAAAAGCCACCTTTCCTAAAGGGCATTTGCTGATTCAGGCAAATTTGAACTTTTGCTTTCATCATTTCCAGACCTTCATTACTTCTTACTTCATATCCGACTACTTTTCTCCTTGTTTTCTCTGTTCTAGGTACACTGGTCTTGAATATTTTGTGGTGGTACTAGTAATCACTATGCCAAAAAAGGATTAATCGACCATTTCCCATCATGCTAATAAAAACTTGTAGCATTGAGACAGGATACTCATGTTAGGAGTCAGTTCATAAAAGCAATCTACCAAACACTAAAACTGAGGTCTTCAATGTATGAAAATAAGTGACTGGCATTAGTGGTTGAACTCTCTGGCATAGGTATTTGGTTTAGGCTATAGAGTGAAGAAGCATGTTAATTATGTTTTCCTATTTCTGTCACTTCCCCCTTTGCTTTTGTGTGCCATCCAAAGGCTTTCACAAGAAAGTATTTGTCAACATAAGCTGATTAAGATTGATCGTAGGGAGTATGATGAGTCCAAAAGTAGTGACTGTTAATATACTTTGTACCCCCCCAAAAAAGGAAAATATGTTTCTCTTATTTTCATATAGGTATGTCAAGCAGATCCTGTGATTGTGAGGCACTTATTGCCCTAGTGGATACTGATGAGTGGCACATAACTTCTGCCCCCAGGAATTGCTCTCAGACAAAGAAAGCTGCTTCATCCAAGTTCATGTTCTTTGTATTAGGATAGTTTACATCCAATAGTCAGTGAATACAAAGACCTTGCCATAATCTAAAGGGCAGTACCAGATTCAAATTTCCCCATAGAATCTTCTGTTGTAACTATAGCATGGTTCAAATGTCCCCTTTGCCCAATCCTGCTATCATGGTGTTCTTACATATGCTGTTCCTTAATGCACATCCCAATTAACTTCTTACAGACAAAACTTATCTTCGGATCTCTTTCCAGAGAAACTTAGCAAAGATAATTAATATCAGAAGTTGTCCTAGGGAGAAGGTATAAAATGAGTTTTGGTAAAATGGATCACCCACTGGTTAGATGGCAGGAAAACCCTGATCTCTGGTCTTTCCCTGGCACACTTTAGTGTATGATTGTTAAAGTTTTCACTAGTTAACTGAACAGAATGCACTTGCTCTCATTTGTTTGAGAAATATGGGAGGAGAAATAATTCTAATGATTAAGACATCAATGGTGTTGCTGGGTAAAATCAATGTATTGGAGAAAGACAGTGAAAAGCTGAGTATGATTAATCACCAATCTAAAGCAGTGTGAATGTCAGAGGGCTTTGGGGCACTTTATAAGAAGAGAAACTGATCTTTTATAGTCAGATGACAGAAAAAACTAAGTATCAGGCCCAGGGCTTGATTTTTAAAGGTCATTTGTTCCTAGAAAAGATTTAATTCTCAATTCCAGCATGGGATAATAATACATATTATCCCATCATGACCTTAATTTGGACGGAGTAGGAAACTGAAATTTGGGATTAGGATATTTCAGTTAATACACTTGAGATCTTTGAAACCTCAGACTGCTAGACTTGCAGAAGTGGTATTTTTTTATATCAAAGGTTAATACTCCCCCATTTCTTGAAACCGAGGCAGAAACCTCTGACTTGTAAAACATTGAGCCCTTACTCCCAGATCCTATTTCTAGCTTCCCTCCTAGTCACCAGAATGATAATTAGGGTAAAGTCACAGCATAACCTGGCTGAGGATGTACTGGTTTGGTTAAGGAAAGAAAGCAGCTATACACAGAAAGAGTTGTAGGACCTAGCCAACATGTATCAGGAAGAATTAGAAGACTAATGTATAATAGTGGAATGTGAGAATGGTAGGCCAGGTGGGATTTGATATAAAATTGGATAAGCAAGAGTTTATTGGTATGAAAACACTCAGCTGGAGCACAGCATTTAATAACTAAGGATGGACCTCAAGGGAAAATGATAACATGTTGCTAGGATGGCTCTTGAAAGCTTGGAAAAAGCAGTGGCACACATGTAATGAAGTAGAAATGTAAAGCATATTATAGTAGATGGTGGGATAAGATATCAAAATCTCAGTGAAATCAGCAGACTAGAGTGGGATATACAACTTGAGACTAAAAAATATACCAGTCAACTATGGTGCATATGAAAGTTCAGAAAAACCTATAATGACCAAATGTTAAGTCACATGTTGGTGAGAATAGTACCAGCATTGTTAGGAAGCTCAGTGGTGGCTAGCCTTTTTAGATCGGAACTAATGATAGAAGATGCTATTACAGAACTGTGGATGAGAGAATCTCAAAATAATAAAGTCTAGGCAGTGATACTTAACCACAAGTAAGGAGATGGACACAAATGTCATATGAATGTCAAGGTCACAATCCAGGAGACTTCACCTGTAGAAAACTCTCGAGATAGATATCAGATCACGGTGTTCCTGTGAGCAAGAGAGATGAGCAGTCAGTGTAAGAGTTGCTGAAACTGCACAATGCAAAAAAAAAAAAAAAAAAAAAAATCTAGGATGAAAAATAAATCAAGGTCAGGATTCTTAAGGCTGCTGCTCCCATACAAAGTCACAATCCGTTGGTTAGTTTCTGGACCTGAACTACTTTTCAGACCCAGAAACACTGACCTCAAGAAGGACCCTGCAACACCACAGCAAATGTATGCTACAACAATTTCCACAATACACCCTCGAAGGAAGTACAGCATTAACTTGGGCAACTATAGCTGGGAAAGGGGGATACCCAACCATTTCAAAGACTTTCCAATACTGAGCTTGAGGTGTTATCTGGGGGAATTATGGGGAGCAGGTAATAAATGACATCTTTTTGAAGTCAGGTTCACAGTGCGTCTATTGGATCGACGCATCTATGAAGTGGACATTTCTTTGGTCCAAACATGTAATTGGAATTGACATATATTGTGTACTTAGTGGAGCGTCACAATTGTTTTATGGCCTGTGAGGTAAGAGCTATTGTAGTGGTATAGTAAGTCTGGCCAAACTAGTAAATCAAAAACATTATTGCATCCCAGGAAGAATGACAGATATTAGTGATCTTCCCTTTAATGGTCGAAATGATGCAGAGATGATTGGTCTTCATTATATTCGAAATGATGCAGAGATGATGGTCTTCATTTAATTTACCAGACTGGCTCCTGGATTCTAGGTGACGACCGTGGACTAATGCAAAGGAAACTGAGTAGTGGCCTTATTTGTAACTGTGGCGACAGATGTGGTACCTTTGTTAGGTTGTATAACAAAGCCTTGAGTGCATGGTACAGGACTAAGAATTGAGCCGTGTATTCCATCCCCCCAGGAAGGAGGATTTGAAGAGTTTTACACACTTGGACAACATTATACATTTATGATCTTGCTTAGAACCATGTTGATTCTCTTGCTCTTTTCCAAAATTATAGTCTGAAAGGAACTGACCCAGCTAGATATTCTGTATAATATCACGTTAGTCCAGTGAATCAATGACATTCCATTATTCTAGGATCAGCAAGGAGTAGAAAGTATGCTGGAGGACTGTGCATTGCAGAGATTGACCTATGAAAATATGGTTGTCCTCCATAACAAGTTATTCTTTGGTAGGCCACTCAGCTCCACTTCTCCCTCTCCCATTCAATCCTGATTTCTTCATGGCCTTATAGTTGCTCCTGAATTCACTCCTCAGTAAAAATCCCTGCATGAATTCTCTGTCTCAGAATCTGTTTCCTTAAAAGAGAATCCAAAACACTTATGTGTTTGTCAATAGTGCTTGCTTTCATATACTTCAAAGCTCTACATTTGAAAACTCCAGGATACCAGAAATTTCCCATAGTTGTTCATAATAAAATGAAACACAAACTGCATAGCACAGCTGTGTTTGATCAGTTTCTGGCTATAACTTTCCCCACACATAAAATGACCAATTAATTTTAGAAAATAGATATTTGGCTAACATTTTAGAACCAGTTAAAATTAGCACAATAAACATTCTTTTACAAATTACAAGGTGTATTTGACTAACAGAACTATGGTTTTATAGAATCCATGGATTCTTGGTTTTCTGATCAGGAAAAAATGTGTAGTCTCATTGGAAATAAATCTTATACATGCATTGGGAAAAATACTGCAATATATTTCAGATAATTTTAGTATATGGGCTGCCGAAGCAAGCACATATTTCAGAAAATTTAAAATCTAATATGACATGATTATTCATTAAATATAAAAATCCTAAAATGCATATGATCGTGCCCTGAACCTGTAATCGTGGACTAGGAGCATACTAGCAACTAAATGGCTACAATGCTGATAAGATGCTGCTTCAGCTACATTGTTAATAAAATGAAAAGAGGCTTATCTCATTAAGAGTCTGGACAAGTATCATATAACATGTACTTGGAAGAAGAGTTGAAAAGAGGGTCAAAGTAGAATGAAATTATATCCCTCTTACAGATTTAATTCTGAAGAATGGCGGTGTTGAAAAATCATGGAACAAGAGATGATGCCTTCATTTTGTAAGGAAAGGGTAAAATAAAATTTAAATAGTATTTCCCCTCAGTTCTCCTCAACTATGATTAAAAGTGAAAAAGTAGACAAAATCATTTCTCAAAAAAGAAGAAATTTCCTGAGAACCTAAATACTTTACAGCTCGTATACTTTGAAAGGTCTCACTATGAGCTGTTAAGAAATCAGTAGTTAAATAAAGGTGTTTGCTTAGTTGATCAATCAAGTAGAAATAAGTTTCCAACTGAGATTACGTTTAACTAATTCTCTATTTTATTACATATACAACTGTAAGATTATTATGAGTTCTTTCAGAAAAGAAATGGAGACTCATTTCATTTAGTAAAGCTATTTCATGCCTCTAAATTTAATATTTTTTTTATTTTGTTTTGTTTTTGGGCTTTCTAAAATATATTTTTATAGTGTAATAGAAATCATATCATGGTGAATATCTAAAGGATATATATATATATATATATATATATATATATATATATATCCTTATATATATATATATCCTTATATATATATAATTTGTTTATGCAAATTAGTGTAACACACATTGAAGCCAAACAATTAAATTACCACTTGTGAAACTGCCACCGAGCCTTCTCCTTCTCTATGCACCTAATGTTGTCTCTAGCCCTGACAACCCCCATCTATTTCTTTCTCCTCAGAGGTAATGCTTAAATTAAATTTTGTGTCCTTCATCATTTTGCTTTACTTTATGGTTTCCCTCAAATGGATATGTCCTTGAATAAAATATTATGTATTTTATTTTAGTTTAATTTACAGAAATAGTATCACACTCTAGTTTTCTGCAACTTTTTTTTCATTCATCATTTGACATTATGGTCCAAGACACACCCATGTTGATTTGTGGTTGTAATTAAATCATTTTAATTACTCTATAAGACTTAATCATAAGAACTTTTTAAAAAGTCTAGTTTTTAAAAGCAGTTTTGGGTTCACAGCAAAATTGACAGGAAGGCACAGAGATTTCCTATGTAAGCCCTGCCTCCACACCTTGATAATTTGTATCTGTTTTCTTTTTCCTGTGTAAATGTTTTTCTCATCTTGGTTATGTTATTTATTTCATGGTGTTTTTTTCAACTGGTTATTGAAAATAAGCTATCTACAAATTTATTTTACTAAAATCCTTTTCAAAGTCAATTCAGCATAGGAATTCATTAAATTTTTCACATCTAAGTTTATTATGATGTTTATATGGTCTGTGCTTAGGTTCAGTTCATCTGTTTAGGGAAAAAGCTCATGGAATCAGTTGTCGACTTTTTCTACATTTTTTCAAATAACAATTTTGTAAGCATAAGTTGAACTGTAGCACTGAGAGAGATTAATTGGAAAAGCCAATTTTACTAATGATGCTACATCTGTACAAAATGTCATTCTGATGGCTTATACTAAATATGGTTCTAGCTGACAGTGTGCTGTTAAAATATACAAATATTTTATATGAATTAAGAAGATCAATTACAAGGGGACTGTTAATGTATATTTGTCTTTTTAGGGAAGGAAATTTTCTTTACCATCTGCCTCTTCAACCCATGTTTGCTACTCTTGTCACACTGTGGGATAATTATTCACTGATGCTATTTTATGCAGACCTTGAACCCATAGTCAGTTCAAGAGCATTCTTTCCTAGTATTTCTATCTGCGCTTGTAATTTCTTTTATCCTCCTCTTGTTCAAAAGAAAATTGGAGTGATAGTACCCTAAGTTACAGGACTGTTGTGAGAATTAACTGTAGAGGTACACACAATGCAATACATAGATGATATGTTATAGAAATGCACACTTGAAAGCTATATGATTTTACTAACCATTGTCATCCCAATAAATTTAATAAAGATTAAAAATGTAAAGATACATAATAAATATTCAAAAAACGTATTGCCTTCTTCCTTCCTTCTTAAACTGCATCACAGTTCTGTGGTGCACCTTCACTATCCTTCATCTTTAGTGAATCTTTCAAAAGTCCCCTCTGATGCCAATCCCTTCACATTGCAGGAATCAATCTGCTAAATACATATTCACTCTCCCTTTTTAATTCTGTTGACTCTTAGACTGAGACTTTCATAACTCACAAACGTCTTCTTTGGCACAATTTTGCTGTGAGGATTTGGGACATTGAGAGTTGATATGTACAAAATTGATGTATGTGTTTGTTTTTGCTTTATTTTTAGTCACTCTCTATGGCCACTTGTCCTTGTATGAGGCATAGCAGTAGAGCTACAGCTTTCCAAAAACTTTCCTATAGGACATAGAATGAAACCTACCTACTCTTAAATCTGGAAATTCCCTCCTTCTCCCAGGTTTAGTTCGTAGTTAATGGGCACTGGAGTACTACTTCTTACTTTTCAATTCTTGAGTGTACTTTTCTCCACTCCAGGTCTTTCTTTAGTCCAGGGAAAGGTGTGTGCAGAGATGGACTAAAAATGGAATTCGTTGTGTAGTATTTCCTTGTAAATATTTTATGCTTCATGTAGGGGTGAGGGAGAGTACTGGTCCATACAGGTAGTAACACAGGAAAGGAACACAGCACTTCAATTATTAATTTAACAAATTAATTCTTCACAAATTTCCTGCCACAGTCTTTCTTCATTCATTTTATTTTTTCTCCTTCTCCTTTCCCTGCTTTCTTTCTTACTTTTTCTATTGTCTTCCTTCCTTTCTTCTTATCTCCTATAGTTTTTCTATATTACATTTTTCTCCCTTTCTCTATTCTTACATCTTGTTTCTTCTTTTTCTATCCCTTCTACATTATAAACAAATCTATGCATTTATATCAGGTCTGTAGTTGTATTTCTATAAAATATTGGATGAAAAATTCCATATATCTCTAGATTTATCAGATAAATTGAGAGCTTCCTACCCTAAAACTAGGCTGAACTTGGGCCTGAAAGTCACAGAGCAGTCTGCAGTCCCTTCTGTTCGGCTGTGTCATAGTTTTATTCTTCTTTTTACACATTGTTTGGTCTGTGCTTATGTAATTCTACTGTTACTCTAATGTTACTGCATGTGAAACCATGCCAAAAAGTGTAATAGGCTAAAGACTAGGTTAATTCAATCTAAAATGTGCGATTGAAAAGTAGCACCAAAAAACTACAAATTTTCTTCAGCAATTATCAGATCTTTTCTCCCAAATGCTGTTTAAAAAGTCTCTTAGTGTACTGTCAAACACACGGTAGGATAGGTGAAAAATGAACTGGTCTTAAAGGAATACTGTGTGTGTATGTGTGTGTGTGTGTGTGTGTGTGTGTGTGTGTGTGTGTGTGTGTCTAAATGATTGTTACACTGTCTTTGGCTATAAACAACTCCTGCCCTTCCCCACTGTGACAGGTAGAGGCTGGTGCTTTATTAATTTACATCTAAAACCTTGTGTGCCTGGGGATAACACATGTATTTCCTCCGGCTGCAAAAGCAACCTGGAGAGATACACCAGGGATGGCAGCAATTTTCTGAGGCTGTGATATCATCGCTGACTGCCCAATACTACTGCATGGAGTAAGCCTATACGGGAAATACGCAACCACCTCTATATAAAGGAGAATGATCCCAGCGATAACCAGGGAGATTAATAAATAGCTTTCACAACAGAAACACAGGAACGCAGAAAGGGAGGTCATTATTTTGATGCCCTCATGATATTCTGAAATGAGAAAAACGGCAAGTAATTTTGTAGGTCCTTATCACGGAAATCGGATTTCACCGGGGAATGGTTCACGGTCTCAGATGGAGGCCATATAATTATTTCTTCCTTTATTGCACTCTTCTCTTTCAATTTTCGTTTTTACAAACAGTATTAACTTATAGAGGCATCTTTTAAAAATAATGTGTAGGGTTTTCAAGGCTGACACCTTGTTTGGAACATGTAAACACAGGTATTATAAGTGCTATAATCAGGAAAGAAGCGTGGTCACACCTTCCCAAATATCACACACTAAGGACATTCTCATAGCTTCCGAAAGTTTATTAGAATAGATTCTTTTCTTTTTTTCTAAGAAACTTAAAAAAAAAATAAACTAAAGGAGTTCCATTTCAGACATTACTCCTACGATTTAGGAGAATTTCTTATCAGTGAAGTTTCAGTTCAAACAACAGAAAACACATGAATAATTTTAAACAAGAAGAAATAAGAAATGTAATGCAGAGAAGTGAGTATTGACAAAATAGGAAAAAAGGACTGAAGGAAAGGACTCTAAACAGGATTCAAAGGGATGGCTCCTAGAACCATTCAGGACGGACCCATCAGGAGAGCCACTTCTAAGGCTGTCACTGAAGCTATGCAGGGATCAGAAGCCCACTCTCGCCGCCTCTGAACAACCCAGGAGCTAGGGAACCCACATCCAGGCACTGGAAAGATGAATAGAAAAGCCACATAACTGCTTCACCCCATAACTTTCTCTCTACACACAGGAACCTGGAGCAGCACTGTTCAGTAGAAATGCAATGACGGGCACATTTGTGATTTCAAATTTTCTAGTAACTGCTTTTTCAAAAAGTAAACAAAAACAGCAAAATTAATTTTAATATGTTTCATTTAACCAAACTTGAAGTATTTCAAAATATAATTTGTGTAAAATGGAGGTAATACTTCATTATTATTATTATTGTTGTTGTTGTTGTTGTTATTTGTACAAGGACTTCAAAATCCACTGTGTATTTTACACTTTGAAAATATCTTCATTTGGACTAGCCATGTTTCCTATGCTAGTAGCCACCTGGGGCTACAGACTATATACTGAGCAGTGCAGTATGAGGAAACAACGCTGCTCCACTGCTGCGGAGAAATCTTTGTTTCCCTCATGAGGACCTGAGCAGAAGCAGACAAAATATGATAGGAAGGCCACTTCTGCCTCAGTTTTGCCTTTCAAACCTCATGCCATGCATATGATTGGCAGATCTAATTTGCCTCTAGAACCCTTGCTTCAAAGGAATCTGGAAAGTATGTTCTTTTTGTTTTGATTTCTAAGCTCCTCAGAAGAAAGGTGCCTTGTGAGTTGAATAAAAACCAATCTATAGTATCCAGTAGTCCTTTTTTAAAAGGGGAAGGACAATCGCTATGGGAACCTATACAGCCTATAAATACTTTAGTATATATTGCTTAAAGATAAACTACCCATTTATTTTCCTTCTATTTTGGAGTACTTGTAGTTAACCATGACCCTATTTCATAAAGTTAATCGTGTTTTTGTGAGCAAGACGACAATGGGGTATCTCTAAAATCGTTTCCTTTAACTTGTTTCGTCTTAAAGTTATCCCCAACATACAATTTCTGAGGCTTTGATCACAACTCAGTAGAAAGGCTTTCCTTAGTTTTTCTTAGAATTTCCAGACAAAAAGACATCTACATGAAAAAGAAATCTTCTTTTAAAAAGTTTATATCATTTACAACATGTAAACATTGTCGGAAATTGCATAGGTCTCACTGACTGGGTAATTCAACCTGACTCTGCAGCCAGCGTGACTCATTATGATGCAGAGCAGCAATGGAAAAACAAGAAAAGGAGACAGGCTTCTGGAAAAGACTCATATTATGAGAATAAAAGAGCTTTTAGAGATTATTTATAACAAAAGAAATGAAATGTTAGTGAAGTTTAGGGCACATTTTCCAAGAAAACTATAGTACGATAGTAAAGGAATCTAAAGTTCCATCTGCCTAAAATTCAATCGATGAGACATTGCATCCTGCATCTTTACTCCCACACTCACTGCTTAGATTTATCACCTCTGTTCACTGTAAGAATGAGCTAGTAACTCGAAAACCTACCTAATTTGTTCCTGGAGTTTAATAAAACTTCAGGGTTTTCTCCAAGAAATAAATGGTGAGATTATACTGTCTAGCACTGTCTTATACATTCTTGTGGTACTGTGTACCCCTGGTGGGTAAATAGTCAAATTTGTAAAATTTGTGTACAATTTGTTAAAATGAATATGTACTGCTTTTAAAAGACATTAAACCGATACTTAATACCAAATGGATATTATAAGATATTTGAGAAGAGGTGAGCTGAGGGCATGCTGAGCTGGTTCTTTCAGAGGACTCATTAGTGCTTTTTCTTCTCTCACATAAAATTGGCACCTCCAAGATTTCACCATCATGTTCATTTGTGGTTCTTGCTGAGTGACCTTCTCTCCATGACTATAGTTGCAATTATCACTCCTAAGCAGGTGGACTCTAAAATCTATGTTTTTAACTTGACTGCTCTTTTAGAATTCTCTTTTACATTCCAGATGTATATTTCCAAGTGATTGGCGATGATCTCCAAAGGACATTTTGGCAGGCAAAATATTAAGTCCAGAATCATCTTTTTCCTTACACCCATTGAAACCATCTCTCTGAGTTCACTATTGTTCATATTAACATCACAAAAAATAATCCATCTGTCCAGTGTTAAACCTCTGAAAAATCTTTGATTACTTTCTTTCTCCTACTTCCTTTATGCTAAATTATTAGTTTAATCCAGCAAATTCTTTTCAGGTACTGTATTTGCATTCATTTTTATTATTTTTTTTTCATGAAAATCACCATCCTAACTCACACTTGAAGTAGTTTTATTTTTTTAATATCATATAATAGACAGTTTTTCCCCTTTTGGTGTAAATTTCTGCAAATTTTAACACATGTATAGATTTAGATAAATACCATAATAATAAGGATTCAGAACAGTTCCATTGACTCCCCAAATTCTTTATGCTATATTTTTGTAGTCAGATCATCCCCTCATTTCTAACCCGTCAAAATCACTGATCTGTTTTCTGCCCAAAGCCCTCCTAGATTTTCGTCTTGTTTAGAATGTCATATAACTGAATCTGATAGTCTGCAATCATTTCAGCCTGGCTTCTTTCCTTTACCAAAATGTCTCTGAGATACATCCAGGGTGTCACATGTATTAATCATTTCTTTTGAGTGCTGAATTGTATTTCACTGAATGGATGTACCATCTTTTGCTTCACTGTCTTCCAAAATACGTTACCTTTTTTTTTTCCCCTGCTGTTCAAGGACCCTTATAATATGATCTCCACCTGAGGCCTGGCTCCCTCTATTCTCTTACTTTGCAATTTTGTTCAGGAAGCTGTGCTCAATAAGGTTATATATGCAATACTTCCTTTTTCTTTTTGTTTTATGAGGTTTCTTTCAGTTTAAAATAACTTGTTTCTTAATCTCCATTCTATTAAAATCTTACACATTCTTCCAGGAATGCGTAAAACCATTTTTCCAGGAATCTTTTTTTCTGGATCTTTTGAATAGAGTTTGTCTCTCTGAAAACTTTATGTAACACTTTGATTTTATGACACTAATGTGGATTTATAATCATGCTTGTCTTATAGATTGTACATGCATGTAAGAGATTAATCCTAAAAGTAAAAATGATGACTGAGGGTAAATACTGGAAATCAGTATATAGTGGGTCATCATAATTATACAAAATCCCTTTAAGTCGAGTTTTCTAAAGGTTTTTACAGTGTAGAGTGAATGTAGCTGCAGAGTATGTATTTAACCTTTGGCAAACACTAACATTTTTTGATGTCTTTTTGAAGGAATTTTACTTGAAGGCTCATACCGTCTACCCGGATAAGCTCTATGCTTTTCCTATGAGAGAATTCTCATCTTTGTACCTAGGGACAGGTATATCCTGACTGGAGAAATGTCACCAACTCATAGAACTTGAGTCCATTAAAACTTTGACTCATACATCTAATTACATATTTCTAATTTTTGTTTTTGTATTACTTTGCTAGGGTTGTTATAACAAAACCATAGACTTGGTGATGTAAACCACAAACATTTATTGTTTTACAGTTCTGGAGGCTAGTAGTCCGAGATCAAAGCGTCAGCAAGTTCGGTTTCTTCTGAGGTGTCTCTGTCATTTGCTTGCAAACACCACCATTCTGCTGTGTCCTCACATGTTCTTTCCTCTGTACCGTCTCAACCCCCATGTCTCTCTGTGTGTCCATTCCTCCTCTTATAAGCACACCGGTCACATTAGATCAGGACTAACCCTAAAGCCCAATTTTGACTTAACTACCACCTCAAAGGCTTTATGTCAAAATACAATCACATTCTGAGGTACCGGGAGTTAGGACTTCCATTTATGGATTGGAGACAGGGACTCAGTTCAGCCTATAACACTTGCTTACCAAGCAACTTCTTGAAAACTTGTCTTTTATATAACTTACTTATGGGGAAAAATAAATCGGTCCGGCTCTCTCAATAAGAAAGTGTTGGCAGATATCTTTCTCATGACAAATTAATAAATTGACGTAACAAATTGACTTTCTAAACAATCTCTTGGGAGCTTTGGTTACATCAATCAGCATTTACTTGCCAATCAACGCTTGAACCATCAGAAAAATAAAATAAAATTTTTGAACTCGTATGGCAGATGTTGGACACAGAATGGTGGTACATTCTGGAAGGTAAATTCTGGGCATCTGTTTAGGAAGACAGCCCACTTCTCCAGCTATAGTCCTTTGCACTGTCTTGTATGTATCACTTTCCTTTTGATATTTAACCTTGAACAAGATACTTTATTTCATTGATTGTAAAGTAAACATCTTTTCACATTTTACCACATCATTAATTAGGATGTGTAAAAGAATCATCAGCGTTTTTGTAGACTTTTTCCCTCACTGATAGGCAAAGTTAATGATACAATTTAAAATTTATAGCATACTTTTAAATTACATTTATTGGGGTGACAATGGTTAGTAAAATTACATAGGTTTTAAGTGTACATTTCTATAATACCTCATCTATATATCACATTGTGTGCTTATCACCCAGAGTATAGCATCTTAAGCTTATTGACATAGGGTATCTCTTTTTTACTTCTCTAGCTCCCTGTTCAGAATTGGGAATATAAAATGACCCACCTCATTGTGTTCTGAGGACTAAATAAGTAATTGATTGTTTGCTGTAGGTCTTGGCACATAATATGCACTCAATAAATATTGTTGTTATTATTATAATATAAATTTTTTGATAATTATTTTTTGCTTGCACAAAGTCTTATGTAGGAAATGCTTAATTAATATTTATTTTATTGAAGAGGAATTAGGATTGGAAGAAAGGTTACTACTTATGACTCTTACTTCAATGATGGCAACCTATAAATACAAGGAAAAGATTTCTTTATGGAAGTCCATTTCCCTGGATTCAGAATTTGTTAGCCAGAGAGGTGGAAATAAAGATCAACACTTACCTTTGATTAGGTGCTTAACGAGTAACACCAGACACCTACTTATTTCTGTGTCATGATAAGAATTTACACTTATCAAGTACACTTGGCTAAGTGTACTTGATGTAGGAAAAATTAAGTACACTTGATATAGAGAAAGAGAGCAATATAACGTGAATTGAATGAATGTTTTTTGGAGCTCAGGTAGATCCCTTTCAGGATATCTTGTTCTTGGAGGAAAGGGACTGGAATGGAGCTGAGTTTACAAAATGTCTTTCACTGATGCTCCTGAATTCAGTTTTTGAGTGCTGCAAAAACTAGGAAGTATATGGAAGCTTTCTTTTGAAAATGGCCACTCTGTAATGTGAGCAAACTAAGCACTGGATTCTTTACAGCTGGGGATGTGAGCCAAGTGAGCACTGGATTCTCTATAGTTCCATGTCCAGGTGGGTCAGGAGGTGGCTGAAGGTTGGGGGGCAGCAGAGGTGCATGGCTGCTATTGCCATGGTGGCACAGAAATCGAGTCACATGGCAGGAGATATCCCCAAATCTGTATAGTACTGTGAAGAAGATATTTACTAGACATATAAATAATTTAAAAAGTGTTGACAACATCTTCTTTACCTCTTCTATGTCTGAAATTAAAAAAAAAAAATGAAGCAATGTTTCTCATCTACTTGTGACTAAAGCAATATAATTTTTCTATATTTCAACTGTCTTCAATCTTTCTCTTTGGTTTTCTTAGGTTAAGGCTTAGTGAAACTCTAAGGCTTCCACTGATAAAAACTCTCTAACAGATTCTACTTATAACCTTATATTTATATGTTTTCTCCTTCTTTGGCAGCTGACCTGAAGGAAACCATTCTTGATAAACTATTTCTTACAGTCATGATGCTAAAGAACCACAAGTAAAACTGGACAGCATTGAACTTTTGTCTTTGAGTTGCTTATATATTCCTATATCCTGGTACCCCAACTGTCCTGATTCGTTAGTTCCCAACAAACAAATTTGATGAAACTTATTTAATAGTCCTTGGACCCTCCTTGTGTATAAAGTCTGCTTATGCATAATATAAGAAATCGGACATTTTGGTAAAGCAATTTTAAGATTTAGAATATTATAGCATAATCCCAGATGTGATCTGGGCCTGAAAAACAAATGGGTCCGGTGGCTTTGCAAAGCCATACAAAATACTTTTATCTTATTAAGAAAATTGGCTACTAATCTCAATATTAATAAAATTCTCTTGAGAGAGTGTCTTAGTCTGCTTAAGCTGCTGTAACAAATTACCATAGACTGGGTGGATTAAACAGTAAACATTTATTTCTCACAGTTTTAGAGGCTGGAAAATCCAAGATTAACTTATTGATAGATCTGGTGTCTGGTGAGAGCCCACTTCCTGGATGTAGACAATTGCCTTCTTAATGTGCTCAAATGGTAGAGATCTCTGGTGTCTCTTCCTCTTCTTATAAGGGCACTAATTCCACCATGAGGGCGCCACCTTTATGACTTCATCCAAACCTAATTTTGCTTGAAAGGCCAAATCTCATCACATTGGGGATTAAGGTTTCAACATATGAATGGGGAGGAAGGCACAAACTTGCAGCCCATAACGGAGGGATCCTAGTAGGTACCTTGCAGATGCTTATTTTAAAACTTTGTGATAATTATTTCAAGATGCCTCTGCTTCAGCCACATATTTCTCCAGATTTCCTGGCCTTCCAATGAAAAGGAAAACCTAACTAACTGTGTGTTTCTGACCAGTTCTACTCAGAAATTTTCCTTTTTTTTCTTTTTCCTATTCTGTCTCATTGTCTCCTGGACATTATTGTCAGCAAATCCCACTCATTAGGAGTGGTGATAAACAGTAAGGAAATGCATAGTCCCTTCTCAGAGAAAAGCTAGGACCCATGATCCCAAGGATAATACAAGAATGTTATTCTCCTCCCAACCATGTTACTTTTATCCTGTTTTTCCAATAGTGGGAGAATAGAGTTAATTTTTTTTTATAACCAAATCTTACTTTCTTCCAGTTAAGAAACTTATCTAGAGAACAATAAAATAAGAAAGAATTGTCGTCACAGTGTTGCCCTTTGGTTCACACATGTGTCTTTAGAGTCACTTGGAATACTCCTGTATTGCATTCTCTATGATGCAGAAACTACATAGGGTGCCGCGTGCTGCATGACCCAAACACCTTCCTTATTTCTGAGTCTTGTACTTCCTAAAAGTTGATTTTCACTCAGGGTTTCCAGTTTAGAGTTGTGCAGCACCCTGTTCTTGAACTCCTCAACATTATATCTGAATTATTACTTGAGTAATTATATGTAAAATACTTGTGTTCTATATTTGATGGTAAGCTCCAGGACAGCAAGTACCAAGGAGAGAGGACAGTTTATCTTCAGGGGATAATAAATATATGATTTGTTTGGCATTATCATATACATTCAATAGATATTTATTAGAAAAAAAATGAATAAATGAGTGACTAAAGAAATGAATGAAGAAATGTTGCCAGATGGTCATTAATTCAAGAAAAACCCATAATTAAAACAATTAAATTGTTACTAAGGTCGGAAATACAGCAAATAACTTGACTTAATCTACTCATAAAACACTGACACATCTAACGACTGCTTTTTCTAAACTTTCCTTTCAAGGGATGTACACAAACCAAGTCAGTTTCATGTTCTTTCATGTCTATACATTAATGTGACCTGCAGGCCTTCCCTGTTAACCGCAATAGCCTCCCGGAGCCTACTTTCTTTGATTCTTTAAAACCAGGGCCATCTGGCAGCCTAACCTCTGCCCAGTTCACTCAATATGTCTGCCTCCACTGAACAGTGGATCTCGCCTTCAGAGGGCATCCTCTCCTTACCCTACCACCCAGCTGTAAGTAGCTCATGAAGATGAGAAAGCTCTTCCATTCCGAGATGATTTGTCAACCAGTGATTTACGTTTATTTAATTATAACCTAGAAATAGTCCCAGAAAATAGCTATTTAGAGGTTTTTTTTGCACATTTAACTTACAACTACAATGATCACCTTCAAAATTTTATTCTGATGGGCATTTGGAGATAAAGACAACTATTATTCTTGAGATTTTATTAATATTTAGCAAAAGAGCATTTAGCTGTCAAACAAGTCATTTATGTGAACATTGTAAAGGATAAATGATATTTGCTTTCCCATCTGAAGTTAATTTTATAATTGACAGATTTTCCCATATATTTTTATAGTTTTATTAGCATTTTATAGCATGTTTTATATTTGAGAAAACTGCTTTCCCCTCATTTTAATTAGTTATTTCTCATATATATCAATTAGTTTCAGTAACGGAAAGAGTAAAGTCAAAAAGATTTGAAAAGCAGGATGTCACATACGCATACAAATTAAACTTTAATGACTTCCATCTGGAATTATTACCCAGCATCACAAGTGGTTTTAGAGAAAAATTGTATGAATGACAAATGGGTAGTCTGGTTAGGCTTTTCATCTCATCCAGAAGAGAGTAAAATGGCTCAGTCTTTAACATCTTTTAGATGGTTTATGAAAATGGGCATGCTAGGTGACTATATGTAGGGGGAAGGAAGAAATAAAATGAAACAAGATACAATACATGTACATAATCAGGAGCTGATATGATAATGAAACAACTATTTAAGGCACAAGAACCCAGGCTTCTGAACTTTCTGGCCTAAGTTTAATCCAGACTTTACCACTGGCTATCCTGAAACAAAAAGCAAACCATTGAATATCTTTAAACCACACTTTTGTCACTTACACAATGGAGATATTAACACCCATTCTGCAGAGTTGTTTCGAAGTTTAAATAAACTCTTGTACTCAGTGCTCAGTTCAGTACCTGATTCATGGTGCCCTAAATAACGTTCACTACCCTTATTTCTATTAGTCACACAGAGATTTTTTCTGTACAATGTTATTACTGCCTGCCATTTCCCACCCTGACCTTCAATTTTGATTTTTACCAAAATGGTATGAAATGCCACCATTAGAAGTGACACAGCCTACTGTGATCTGATCATTATGGGTTAGAATCTAAAATTATTCAAACTATGATTCATAAAGGGTCTTATATCCCTTATCTGGAAGGAATCTTTGACCATTATTCTAAACTTTCTTTACCACCCAGGTAATGATCCATGTAACCAAAGTTACCCCACTTGAAAGTATAAATATATTTACACACATATCTAAACAGATATAGATAGGTATATGGAAAAGCTCCCAAACTTTCCTGCCTCCTAAAGTGAGCAGATGCTTCCTCTTATAATGGGGAGTACTATATGGGACTTGCGAGGGCCGTCACCATTTAATGTGCAGTTGATGGCATTCTGTTGCCAAATTAAGTCAGGTTTCATGAGGATGTCATGCAACCAATGCTTCATACCTCAAAGTTCTTCTAATTTCAGGATTTTTATGGTTTGAGATTCAACCAATAATTGAAAACCAGCATCAAAGTAGAAACAGCAAGAACATTATGGTCAGGCTTAAATTTCAGGCAGGGCAGCATCACATCAATGTTTCAGTTTTATTTTTGAATACTTATGTGCATTTTCCAGGCCTATGAAACAACTGAACTACCCAATGCACATTATGTTTTGCCTAGGTTAAAAAGATGTTTTCATCAGATGCCTCAATACATCATAAAGGATTATCATTTTTGTTTCATGTAATGTCAACAATTATTAGAATAACATAGAGAGATGAACCAAACTAGATAAGCCAATGTGTTTTTTGAATTTGTTAGTTATGGATAAATGTTTGATTCACACGATTTTTTACTTTCTAGTTATTGTCCAACTAGGTTTTGTGATTTGGACACAGAGATAGTGAATTAAAGTGTTTATGTGAATTATTGTTGCAATATAAATGGCAACAGTCATTGAAACTAATGTAGAGAAACAACATATGGTGAGAACTCAAACATTAACATTAATCCATAGCCAGCATTTTTGTAATGTACTGGTATTGTGCTTGGTGCAGTGGAATGGGAAGAAGAGTAAATTGCTGTGCAAAAGAGTATGTCTTTAAAACTGATGGAAATGTGTGCAGGAGCAGGACGTCAGACCTCATTTTCTCCGTAACTAGTGACCATTCACACGAGTCAGTGACTATCATTTACAAGCCTATGCTAGGCCTACCCTTATCATTTTGTAGATCTGGCCCGTGTTGAAGACTGTGAGCTTCCAGTCTCCTACTTGCCTCTTTGTGCCTTTGATATCTGCTTTTCTATTATTCTTATATATCGATCTTGTTTGTCCAGCTTGACTCCTGTCTCATGAAGCTGATTTTCCTAGCTTGCCAGTCAGGTCTCTAGCAGGGCCCTGATTTTCATTTTGTTGCTCTCTTCTTTATCTTGCCCTGTGGTTTCATTCTTGTATGTGACTACGGCAAGTCAGACTAAGGGGTCTAGAATTTCAATTGACGTACACATGCAATTTGAAAATGTAAATGATGTGTAAATAATTGTTTAATTGTGTGGCACAAGCACTAATTGTAGGAATTTAAAGAGGCTATAAATGTATGGATGTGTGTATGTATTCATTCACTCATCTATAAACCATCTTCAAGCAGCAGTTGTACACTACAGGAAGGTTCAGTGAATTTACACGTGCATACACACACGTATACACATGCACACGCACACACGGCTTTGGATATATATGATATGAGATGGACACGGATAGTGATGGATATATGTTCAATAAGGTTCATGGCTTAAGCATAGTTTAAATTACTACCATGTTTCCCCAAAAATAAGGTCTTATATTAATTTTTGCTCCAAAAGATGCACTAGGGTATATTTTCAGGGATGTCTTATTTTTTCATGTACAACAATCTATATTTATTCAAATACAGTCATGTCATCTTTTTTTGGAACATCATCATACTGTACTAAATGCGTCCATCTGGCTGCTGATCTTAACTGGGGCTTATTTTTGGGGAAACACAGTACTAGATTAGCCACACTAATTCCCTTGCTTTTTCTCTTATTACCATTTAGATACATTTTTAAATGTGTTCCTGAAAATTGAGGCTATTAGAATTTATTCTACGTTTCTCCTTTCTACAATCCTTCTCTTTCTGGCAGCAACATTAACAGAGTATTCTCCCCCACCCTACTACCCCCAGAGAATAGGAAATGCTCTCCAAAAAGGTTTGTAAACAAATGGGCATGTAGCAGAATAATACAAATATGATGTCCTTAGGATATTTGAGTGAGAGCTTCATAAGGAATTGTCAAAGCTATCATCACAGGTATTGGGTAAAGAAGTGAATTTCTTGTTTAGCCCAGTGTCTTAGTAGAGGCTGAAATGACAGACTATCGTAGATTGGGTGGCTTAAACAACAGTTTGAGTTCTCACAGTTCTGGAGGCTGGGATTTTGAGATCAGGATGCCAATGTGGTTGGGTTCTTGGTGAAGACCTTCTTTCTGGTAAACAGAATAGGAATGGTTGCAGGAACTTGAAAGCTTAGATAAAAACCTCTAGGAACTCTCAAAAGCAAGTCTATGCACATTATTCATGAAAATGATCAAATAAATAAAGTGGACAGATAAAATACAAGATGCCCATTTAAACATTAATTTCAAATAAACAATGAATAATAGTTTGAGTATAAGTATGTTCCAAGCAATATTTTTAGTTGCTAAATCTGGCAATTCTGTAAGTCAGTAATTAACCAATGTATAGGGCATTATATTCTGAAGGCAAACCATTATTGAAGGGGTGGATTGCCATAGAAAAAGAAACAGTTGAAAATTAAATGTTACTGACTTATTAAAGCAAGAATTTTCATGGGAATTTTATGAGATAATTGGTCATATAGTCAACTGAGAAATAGGGAATGAGAACACTGTGGATATGGTAATTAGAAATACATTTACAAATAGTAATAATCAGTTTTTAATTGCTAGAAAATTAAATGTGGGCATGGTTCCATAAACGTTCATGACTGGTAAATATATTTCTTCCCAATGAAGGCTTTATACACATAAAGTTTGTTTAGGTAAGAAATAGATTAACATGATATCAATGTTTAGGTTTTGGTCTGAGCTCAAAGTGTCATGTTCAGCAAAGTCCTTACAAAAGAGGAAAAGTTGTCATGGGTCACTGGGTTTGTGACTTATAGAAGCTATGTTGAGACCAATTGAATTACATACATATTGATGTCTAATATTATAAAGTTATTACTATTTCTACAGACTAGTGATTTTATTAATATGCTGGTCATCATTGATCAGTTTGAAAATATGGAAGAACTTAAAAATACATAGATTAATAAAAATTTTTATGATTTTTTCATTTATGACTTATGCTTGAAAACATTCATCATGGCCATTAGTTTTGGACATGAATATTTTGGTACTCAGTGAATATGAGAGAAAGCTTTTTTTTTTTTAAATATTCTTTCTTTTAAATTCTAGTGTATTTAGTACATGGGCTTGTTACTAATATCTAGCAAAGATGCTTTTAAAAGAAAGCTTCAGATGCAATTTTCTTAAAATTCTGTGATAAAAAGGATTAACTTTGAAAGAGTAGAGAGGAGATAGAAAGAGTGAGACAGAAAGAAAGAGAGAGAGAGAGAGAGAGAGAGAGAGAGAGAGAGAGAGAGAGAGAGAAATCTTAAATAGGTCTAGAACAGTTGTAAAGAGAAGGCGAAGCATAGGTTAACCTTCGGTTACCTCTACTGAATAACTTTAGATCTTTAGACTATATTTTTGAACTTAGATAATGTCATAAGAAAAATTCTAACTGTATATAATCATAAAATATTAACTAAAGTAATTTAAAATAATGTTTTAAGAGCATTACATTTTATTACATGAATTTGTGGGGTTATGTGTATGAATTTGTGGGGCTATGTGTTCACATTCAGGTTGATGATTGCTAAAATGATTCTATGTCCAAAAGTCATTTAATTGAATACTTTTTTTTTTAAATTACCTTTTTGGCATGGCCAATGTTGCTACACATTACTCTCAGGAAAATATGATGTGCTTATTGTACTTGAACAGCATGGATATTACCTTCTGTTATTCCTTTTGATGTCAGTAGTTGCCATTGTTCCCTTAAAAGGCAGAGAAGAATTGTGCCATCCTGCGAGTGAGAATTATAGGGTCATGTGGTGTTGGAGGTCTGGGTTTACCCCTCTATCTTTCCTGTTACATTTCAACTTTAATTCTTGCTCCTGTTTCTAAGACTTTCAGAATCTGTCCTCCAATTCATTTTTTTTTAACCCTCATCCTCCCCACTCTGACTTGTTTACAGGACTGAAGCTTCACGCTTCTCCTATAGCAGCAATTGGTCTCTAACCTTGCGTTTAGTCTTCGCTAAGTTTATTGCATGAGTTTGAGATTCTCCCACAGAGCTCTGATAAGCCGCTGCAGAAAGGTATACAGATTTCCTCCTCAACTTGCCATATCTATTCTCTATGAATTCAGTTCCAAACCTTTCACCATGGAAGGTACTTTATGGAGATTAGATTCTGGATATATGGAATGTGTAACACAGTGCTGAACATTTAAGAATAATTATGAGCCAAGTTTGTCTGTCTGTTCTTTGTGGCACCCTGCTAGACTATTCCTCTCAAGGTCCATACTGCCTCCTGGCCACACAGAAGCCTAGGATTTACTGAGTTTCAGGAGCTTCCATAATGAGATTATTTTTTTATTTCTTCCTTGATTTGCATTTTTTGGCAATATCTGTTAAAAGGTTAATCAAATAAACTAATTGGTCTTAATATGAGGTAATGCTTGCACTTTACTTGATGTTTTACCCTAATTAAAATGCATGTTTTGGGATGGCCGGTTAGCTCAGTTGATTAGAGCATGGTGCTAATAACACCAAAGTTGTTGGTTAGATCCCGGCTTGGGCCACTGGGAGCTGTGCCCTCCTTTAAAAAAAAAAAGTGCGTATTTTCCCAAAAGTATCACAGGAATTGATTCTAAATGGTAGGAAATACAAGATAGGTTTATACTGTGTCCACGAGATATTTTTAGGCAGGCAGTTCTTCTACTGCTCCTCACATCCTACCTTCTTAAATCAAATACCTCTGCTGTAAATGTTTGAGGAAACTCAGCCTGGAGGAAACTCATGTGAACTAGCCAGCAAAAGATAAAATCATCTGGAAGTGAATCAGAGTCCCCCAATCCTATCACTTTCCCATACTCCTACCTTTCCTCCTACTTTACAGAGTAAATGGAAGAATCTAAAGAGTAATTATCTTAATTTTTGACCACCAAATCTACAAATTGACCTCCATTCATACATATATAGGCATATTTGTTTTTTTCTTTGGGTATAATGTTATCTAAGATCAATTTCTCCCATTATGCTGTACTTTCAGCTGTTGCCTCTCCACTGGCTCGTTGTCATTTGAACATTCTAAAGTTGGTCTAACTTAAAGCAACTCTTTCTCAATCTCTTACTCCCTTCCAGAATCTGCTTTTCACTCTTTTTCACTCTTATTTTGGAGGCAAACTTTATGGACAATTTATGTATAATGACCAGTTTCATTCTTCAGTCTACTAAAATCTGACGTTTTTCTCACATACCCACATTTTATGTTCTCAATAGCCATGTGTGGTTATGATATTGGACAGTGCAAATACAAATCATTTCTATCATCTCGAAATATTGTATTGAGCAGTGTTGCTTCTTAGAAACTCTTGCAGCTAAAATCACCATGATCTTCATTTTCAAAATATTCTTTCTTTAGGTTCCCTGCCACCACAGTTATATATATATTTTTTTCTCTCTCCCAGCAGCTTCTCAATCTCCTTTGACAGCTCTCCTACTCTACATTCACTTAGTACATCCTTGGATTCAGTTCTATTTTATTCAGTTTCTATTTATATACTGAGAAGTTCCAAATGCATTTTCTTTTTGTCTAGACTTTTGTGTTCAAACAAACATCTCTAAAACTGGACATATTTTTTTACCCCTCCCCCAAACATATAAACAATCTTATTATCCTCCAGTCTTCCTTAAATATGTCAGTAACACCATCATTTATTCAGTTACATGACAAAAAAAACTGGCGTTTCCTCTGCATTCATGGCCACACTCGATTGATCTCCATATCAAGTCAATCTTAAAATTATTGCAATAACCTGTAATTAATTTTCACCTTCTCTTCTGATCTCTTCCAATCTTTTACACACTTATTCCAAAGCTATTTTTCAAAAATCAACTTGATAATATTATTTCTTTTACTTGAAATCTTTCGACAGATTCCCAGTACTCTTAAAATGAAAATGAAAACCTCAACATTGCCTTCAAAGACAGTTCACAGTTGCACGTGGCTTCTTTCCATCCCTCTCAGGTATCATACTTATTTCAGCTCAGAATCTTCAAACATGCATTCAGGTACCTGAAATAGTAGCAGCTCACTCACACCCATCCCACTCATCCTTCAGAACTCAATTTATGTGACAATTTCTCAAAGAGACCTTTCCTGCCCACATCTTGGTTTGTATAGATCTCCCTGTTAAATCCTCTCCCACATCCTCTATCTTTCTTATAATTTGTTTAAATTTGACCATGATGGTAAATATAAAATCTATTTTGGTGAATGAAAGCATAAGTGAAATGGGCCTTAACTTTATTTTCCTGATTAGTCAACTAATTTTCCTGTGATCATATGCTATTTTGTGACAGATCCATGTCTTTTTCCCCCTGTTCCTGAGGAGGGGATCGAAGTCTTGAATACTGTGACTTCTCAATGGATGTAATGAGAAAAAACATCAAGATGCTATTAGGATTTCTTGTTCCACCGCCAGAATTTCTAATGCTCTGTGCTTTCCGTTCACTTACCTAATTTATTCTTATGGTAAATGAAACATTTTTGATGATGTTATCATGTCCTCCTCACTTCTATTTGTTGGCGTATTTTCAGTTTGGGTCCATTTTAAGGGTTATTATCCTTCACTCCATTGATAATATGTGTTTGAGAGAACAGAAAACATAAACAAAATGCACACTTTAGTATAGCAGAATATAAAATAAAGCAAATACAGCTTTCAAAACAGCCTTGGACCATTGTTAAAATAATGACCATCAAAAATACTGAAGGAAAAACACTTACAACTTTTGCAAAGATGAAGTAATTGTCTGCTATACCTATGTTGAGTTTCCATGTGGACTAGGATATGTGGAGACTGTAGGGTATATGAAAACTGGGTTATGTGGATATTCTCACTATGGATCCAAAATCCAAAGCATCTTAATTATGGTTTGTGTTAACACATCAATAATAACCATGAAAATGTTATTAGCAAAGACAGAAGGCCAAAGCCATATTTTCTCTTTTACTTTTTAAATCTCCCTAGCCAAAGATGATAGTACTTACTGCAGTACAATCACTTATATTTTGATAATCACTAGGGGGAAATGATTTGCATTTATTTTCCAAAATGCCTTTCTCCTGTTTTTGAGGCTTTGTTGTTTCTCCTGTGCTCTCATTCTCTGTTTTGTTGATGCTGAAAACAATCACGTGAAAAAACCCCTTTCTTATTAAAGACAAGTTCTTATTTCAAACTGAGAAAATAATTAGAAAGCTGACAGGAATTCCTTTGGGTACAATAGCGTTTATAATGAGAAAATTGTACATTATTGAAGTCAAAGGGCTTGGCCTTGGGAGCTGAGAAATGCTCAGGTTTTGTCTCAAGGGCTGATCCCCGATGCCTATCATAGTTCTACTGGAAGCTCATTTTTCCTTTTCCTGCCCAAATATGCCAATCACTGCCTGCCTTTCTAATGTCTTGTTGCATTGCTTATTAGGTAAATTCTGAAGCAGTTACCCATTTCATCATGTCTGGAAAATATCCAGATACAGGTGCATGAATTAAATCACTTACTTGTGCATCACTTCAAGCATGAAGTTCAAACTCATTGGAAGCCATAAATTATATGCTTGAGAGACTTCTGCAATTTCAGAGAGGATCGTACTTGGCTGCTGGAAGAAAGAAAGGACACACAAGTGTTAAGTTCACTTCTGTCTGTTGGCATATTACTGATAGTTTAGTTAGCATCCCAAGGATAATTCCAAAGGTCACGGAAAAAAATCAGGGGAAATAGCACAGTGACTCATTCTCACAATCTTGTTTGAATGACTATAGTGTTTCCCTGAAAATAAGACCTACCCGGACCATCAGCTCTAATGCATCTTTTGGAACAAAAATTAATATAAAACCCAGTCTTATTTTATTATAAAATGAGACCAGGTATGATATGATATGATATGATATAATATGACATGATATGATATGATATGATATGATATGATACGATACAATATAACTGGTTCTTACATTAATTTTTGCTCCAAAAGACACATTAGAGCTGATAGTCTGGCTAGGTCTTATTTTCAGGTAAAGACGGTAGAAAGAAAAATTAGAAGAATTATAGAGGTTCTTCTCTAATTAAATAAAAAACAGTCTTAGAAGTCCTAGAACACTCTTCTTACTGGAATACAGGACAATGTATTAGCAAATTGAAGGCGCTTTTCAAAAGGTAAGAACCGCATTTTAGCAATAATAGTAAATATCTAAGTTACTTTTTGACTGATGGAAATGTAAATTCTTAAAGAACAAATTTATTTTAGTAACATATTGCTTTAGTTCCTGTCATGAATAATAGAGGCAAATCAAAAATAAGCTTATAAATGTTATAGCTTAATATGATTTAAAAATCATGAGATTTTTAAATGTTGCAATACCAGTTCAGTTTTCTCTCTTCTAGATCATTTGTTAGGGCAAGGAAAGCCATTACTGAGGAGACACACATGACCTCTACCAGCATATGACCCACTAAAAATAAATATGACCCACTAAAAATAAATAAATAAATCTACTATAAATAAGAAAGGGAGAAGAATATTTTTTATGTGCTTCTGGATCTTCTGGTACCTTCCAATTCTAAAGGAAAGTCAATTTTGGCTGCTAAGAGATAATTAAGTTTGCAGCCAGAAAAGACACATGACATCACTACCAAATCTTGATAACATGTTTCTTGTTTGGATTATCCTGATTTTGCTCTGATAATAGGGGTTGTGCAAATCTCATTGTGAAATCAACCACTCAGGGCATCTTTCCTTGCAGCTAAATGCAATAACATCACTGTTTTGGCCAAAAGTGCAAGTGACTGCGCCAAATAGGAAGTTATTTTTCCCCAATATTTTATGTTTTTATAACTTTCTTTCATCTATTAGGGATGCTGAGAAAATTGGCCTGACTGGTTAGATTTAATTATGGGCATGTTTGTGTTCCTCATTTCTCCTCTCCTTCTACTTCTCCTCCTCCTTCTTCATTTCTTGTTCTTTTTGTTCTCTCTCTCTCTCTCTCTCTCTCTCTCTCTCTCTCTCTCTCTCTCTCTCTCTTTCTCTCTCTCTTTTTCTCACACACACACACAGACACACACACACACACAGCAAGTAGATTACAAGCAGTACTATTTTAAAGGACACTTATTTAAAAAGTGTTGTACGAGGTGAGAATTCTCAATATATTCGGACAAGGAAGGATTCCTGGAATGTGAAAAGGATAAAGGGAGAGGATGTATGACTTCCACGTGTCTTTTTTTCTCATTCCCTCTTTATCTCTCCTTACACGTATTAAGCATGTATTCTGGACTGAACAGATGAACAAAACATTTTTAAATATCTTACAATATAGTAAGAAGGTAAGATTTGGACATGATTAACCCTGTGCATTTTAAGAAGAGAAGAAGGCTTAATGGGAGATAAGTGTAATTGTGACTTTTAAAATAATATATTTAATATGTTTAAATACAAAAAGTTTGGCAGAAGAAAATAATGACACATGAAGGGATACAAAACATTTTTTTCTTGATATTTGTATAGACCACTGCTTCCCAACTTTTTCATATCATTCATTCATTCATTCATTTAACAAAAAATATTGAGCACCTCATCTCTGATAGCCATTGTTCTAAGACTGTGGGATGCATTTTGGAACAAAGCAAAGATCCTTTTCTTTGTGCAGTTTATATTCTAGCACATTTAGACAAGGGCATTATATGTGGAGATGAGTGGTGGAAAGGAATGAGGCTGTCTGTTGGTCAGGAGATTTTATGAGTTAGGCCTGCCTGGATACCCTGGGAGATGAGGAATCAATATGTAAGCACTCCAGTACCCACAGCTAAAGTATATTAATATGATGTGGACAGCTCTGGTGTACACCATACTGTGTGTGTGTGTGTGTGTGTGTGTGTGTGTGTACATGCACCCACGCTCGTGAGCACATGTGCATATGTGTATTTAAATCAAGACAGAGCTACCTTTAACATTTGTTGGTACATATGGAGGCTTACATGCCTATGTGCTTATGTCTAAATATTCTAAGTCAATAAGCTGTTAGATAAAATATGTCCTATCCTCAAATCTTAACAAATAAAACTTTCTAGATACCTGGATGACCAAATTTAGATTTCTCAGAGCCTTTGGAATTCATGACTAAAACTTGATAGCATGCCATAAGGCAAGTCATTATTCCCAGCCTGCAGCCCATTCCACTTTTCTTTACACCTCTGGTACACCAAGATAGTCTCCCAGGAATCTTGTATTTAGATGCAGGAGCCACTCTCTTTAGTTCTGTCCACAACACTCTTATTCATTACCTTCCTTTCCCTTCCTTTGCCTCTCAAAAAGTCACCCGGTGGCTATGCCGTGAAAGTAGGGCTATATAAATTGCATGATATTTAACTTCAGCAAGACAGATTCAGAAAAGCTGTTCAGATCCTAGAATAATAGGCTTGGCTGAGATATTTTCAAGTTCCTTAATACCCTAAGGAGACCCAGAAGGAGACGTGTGGGCTTTGAGAAGGCAAGCACACTTGGACTTTCAGATTGCTTACTACATGGGAAGAGGTTCAAGGGAGCTGTGCACAGTGGAGCCGGAAAGCTCTGATCCAGGTTAGTAGCCACTCTTGCCTAAGTCTAAGGGCAATACTGACCAATGTACCCAGTAGGTTCCAAGAAAGCGCCCCACTCTGTAGCTCATATCTGTGGGAAAATGTCAGAGGAGTCTGGCTTGGAGTCCTGAAGTCCACTCTAGACTCTTCTCTTAAACCCTTCTTGATGCCTACCTTCAACCCTCCTTGCTGGGAACAACAATGGTCTCATTTCTCTCAGTAGGGAAACTCTGACTTGGAAAATTGGACTGCTGAGATCTTACAGCAAAACACTTCCAGAGTTTAATGAAGTGTGTGGCCCTCCAAAGTGGATGGCTTGGAGAATTGCATTTTAGAAGCTGTGAGAAAATACTTTCTCAGAGGCAGGCAGGCCTGAGAACTGAGGTCCCCTGCATGAACAGAACACAACTACTGGGATTGAGGACTGAGGTAACCTGTGTCAACTGGGCCAGGACATACTTCTCCAGGAAGGTAAAGATTTCAACAATAAATTACTTAAGTATTCACTGCAGGAAAATGTTGCAGACCAATGCCCAGGGCAAACATCTTGCTCACCTGGAAAAACACTTGCATAACAATCAATGCATTGTTTTAGGAGCCTCACTCACTGGGAGCCACTCATCTTAAACTACTATATCATAAACTTTGCCCAACCTCAACCAAGTTCTTGCGTTGAAAGACCTGACTTTCACCCCTTGATGCCAGACTCCCCAGTACTAAAATAACCCTCCTTGACATTTTCCTTCTGAGATCCTACTGTGACTCTAAAAAGGTGGTGTTCTTCATTGTTTCATGTTTAATAAACCTAATTTTGCTTGATCAATAGCTTTTATGTTGTCTTTCAAGGAATTCACATTGACTGATTTGAGGTTGAGAAGCTCACCTAGGAACTGTAATGTGCTCATGATGGACCCACATGAAAAACTTTTTCTTTGGAACATTCCAGCACTTACTTAAAGCAGCACTTTAAATTCTTTTTTCTCCTATATTTTGTTCTCTTGAATAGTTCGTTAATAAGTCTGAATTATCTAGGGAGCATATTGAAGTGTAAGTGTGGAAAAATGAGGTATTGGGAGATTGAAGAAAACTCTGGCTTATTCTTCATTTGTCTCACTGTTGGTAAAACATGCAAAGGCAGATTATGTGGAGCAATTGCACTGGGACACCCAGAGTGTGATCAGCATGGGGAGAGGGCAGCATAAGTAACCACTGGGAGCAGCAGGGAGGAACAGCCATTGGCTGTTGACTCAGGTGTGGACCCCTGAACCTTACTTCCCCTCCACCCCTACCAAACAGGGTAGGAGAAGGTGAGAGGCTGTTCTTGAGTTTACACAATGCTTTCTAAGATGACATCACCTTTACTACAATTTCAACTTTATATTTGTATTTTGGAATCTGGACTCTCTAAAAAGTTGAGATGAAAAACAGCCTTTTAATTAGTGTAGTTGTGCAAGTGTTTATTTAAAATTAAAAGAAAAGATATTAAGTAATTATCCCTTAAATCTAAGAGAGTTATTTAGAACCATTGAAATTGTTCAGCAGATCGTTTCTCAGAGGAGAAATCTGTGTGGATCATAGGACATCCTTTGTAAATTAAACAGAACAGTTATGTTTTGGAAACAAACTCTTGTCTTTCCTGACATGCCTTTCCCAATTCTATAAGCTTTCCCAACCTTTCTCATTGTGGATCAGATAGGGGCAGATTTGTAGGAGTTTTATATTACTCACATTGAGCCATTTCATTAGATTTTAATTTGTGTTTAATCAAATGTGTAGCATGTTTTCTCTCCCCTCCAAAGTTCACATTAGTAGTTCTTTCTGCTCTGCCATTTTATGACAGATGGCCAGGAAACTGGAAAAGCCCATCTATCCTTTTGTTCTCTCCCTTCTACATTTATCCCCATTGATTCTAGAATGGTATTTAAGAAATAATAAGGAGAGTATTATATATCAAAGTAAATACAAAGAAGAAAGGGAAGAGATTGCATAACAGTTACTGAAAAGGAGGGCATCCTAAAAATACTCCTGGTCACAGAAACAAAATGCACAAGGTCACGTAGCTAGTAAAGTGGCATCTCAGGGTTTTCAACTCAGATCTTTTTTTTTATTTCTTTGTTTTATTAATTTTCAGTGTACAAAAAATGTAATAGACATTTCACCCCTCACAAAATGATAACTCCCATCCTCCAACTTATTGCCCCTCTGACATCATATGTATGTTACAATTCCATTGTCTCTATTCCCTATGCTGTACTCCATATCCCATGAATATATATAATAAAATAATAATATAGTAAATATATATGTATGTTATATATATTATATTATTGAATATAATATATATTACACATATAAATAGTATATTTATATATACTATTTATATATATTTATTATATATAACATATATATTTATAAACACAATGTAATTTATATATAATATATAATAATATTATGTATAATAAATATATAATATATTTATATTATATATGTATATATAATATAATATATGTATATATGTATATATACATATATATACTTATATATATAATCAACTCAGATCTTTTTCATGTCTCATTCCCAAGTCTCCCTCCCTCCCTTCCATTCTTTCACTATCAGGAAGACCTGTAGTAAAATTCTGCTGGAAGCAATTAAATGGATGCAATTTTGACATCTGGTGAGAATGTTAGGTTAGCGTGCAAGATGTATAGGTAGTTGTACTGTAGTGAAGCGAGTGGGTGAAGAGAGCGCTAGATGGTCTAAAGTGCCTAGATTTTTCCCTAGTTACTCTCCGTGGAGGCAGATTTAAGGCACCTGTACTCTTCACTACAAAGGTTACCTATAGCCTGATCGTACACACTCCAGATGATTGCATTACCTGTTTTTCTCAAGGGCATTTCTGGCATAGGTTTCAGAGGGATAGCAATTTAAAACTGCTGTTGAAAAATCCTTCAACTTCTCATATTATTGTAATAAAACCAAAACTACAAAGTCAGGTTTTAGCTGCAGGCACTTATGCTGGCTTCCCATGACTTGTGATGGTTTCTGGCTCCCATGTTTACTTTATGCAACTGAAAATTATCATTTATAGACACTATAATTAATCGTGGTAAGAAATGAAAATAGAATGGAATATGCTACTCTAAACAGGGAAAAAGTACTCTAATTTTCAATTGCATGTGCTTTTATTGAACAGTGCTAGTAGTCAATATGACAGAAGTAAAATTCTATCACACGTTGAACTAATATGTTTGGAAACACATAAGTACATGTTAATGAAATTCAGTGTAGAATAGAGAAACCCATTTTAATTTTACTGAACAGAATGTCTGAAGCATTGAAATAAATGTACCATTTATTTGGCTTACCCTTGGTGTTCGAAGGAAAATGTTTTGCTTACCTAGCATTTGCATAAGGAAGCTCTAAATGTAGAGCTATGTGGAGCCAAACTTCAGAACAGCTTTGTGGCCACAAATGCAAATTATTGATGAGTAGGAGCAAGAGAGAATCAAAGATGTTACATAAACTAAATCCCAGGAGAACTAGTTCAGAAGTATGATTAATTTAGTATCCAGAAATAGAATGAAATATAACTACCATATCATGCTAAAAACTCAGGTTATAGCCACTGTTCTTAGGAAATAAAATACAGTCTTTTAATAACAGTTACCTTTCAAATAACATTCATGTACTGATAGGACCAATGTATAAAACCAAAAAAAATATCACCTTGAGTCTTTCAACAGGAGCAATGATGAAATATCACATCATTTATCAGATAGTCATACGTCTATCTGTGGATATTTTTATTTCTTTGAGAGTGCCTGAAATGGGTATAGCAAAACAATTTATTAATAATTATCAAATGGTATATATTTATCTGGAATTTATAAAACATAACTAATATAAATGAATATTTTCATTTCTGTCTCCTTTAATGTATGTAGAATGTTGCCCAAATTCCCTAACTCATCTTCTCTATAGGCATTCCTCTCTGTCCCAAGTCTGTTTTCCCACACTTGATAAAATATAAATCTGATGATATAATTTCACTGTTTTATATCCTTTGCTGGCTTCTTTTTGCTTTTCGATAAAAATCAAGGCTATGTATAATCTCATACTAATCTTCTTATTAGTTTGTGTTTTCCACTTATTATGACTTATTTTTAGTTTCTTCCATGAAATATGCTTATTTGTACTTCAGACTCTTCACAGAACATTTTCTATTTCTTTGGCATCTCATTTCCTGTTTAACTTCTATTCATTCACTCTTCTGATCTCAACTGAGATCTCATAGTACATTGTTTTCCTTTATAACACTTAGCACAGTTTGTAGTTACAGATAATTATAATTTTGTCCCTTTTCCTTATGAAACTCTTAGGGAGAGTTGCTCTATTTATTTTGTTTCCCTCTGTACTTTCAGGAACTTGGACTAGACAGATAATTTTCAATAAATATTTTGGGTTTGTATGTATGAAAAATATGTGTTCGGCAGAGCTTAAAAGGAAATACATGTCAGAAGGAGAATGATGTAAAAGTGGAAAACTGGAAGTCCCTCCAAGGGCTTTTATTTTCAGTTTTTAAATGAGCGATCCTTATTGCTGTAACATTCTTTACCTTCTGATAAACTATATTTGCTCAGGTTTGAAAACATATATTCATTTAAAAAATATTACATTTTTTGGGGTGACATTGTTTAGTAAAATTATACAGGTTTTAAGTGTACAATTCTGTAATACATCATCTATATATCACAATGTATGTTCACCACTCAGGGTCAGTTCTCTTTCCATCACCATATATTTGACCCCGTTAACCCTCATCTGCCACCTCCCTCCCCACTTACGCTCTGGTAACCACTAAACTATTGTCTGTGTCTATGAGTTTTTGTTTCTTTGCTTGTCTTGTTCGTTTGTTGCTTTCATTTTTATATCCCACATATGAGTGAAGTAATATGGTTCTCAACTTTTCCAGTCTAATTTATTTTGCTTATCATGATAATCTCAAGACCTATCAACGTTGTCCCAAATGGCAGTATTCCATCTTTTTTTAGAGCAGAGTAATATTACATTATATATGTAATATGTAAAGATGATATACCACATCATCTTTATCCAATTATCTATCTAAGGACACTTCAGTTTTTTCATGTCTTCGCCACTGTGAAAAATGCTGCAATGAACATAGGGGTATATGTAGTTACAGATAAATTTATTCTTTAGATAGATAACATTTCTGTAAAATTGCTCATACATCTTATGGATTGACTGGGTCTGCTATTTTGTAGTTACTACAACTCAAAATTATGTGGGATGCTTTTCATCCCCAGCAGATAAATTTTAAGTTTAATATATATTATAAAAATATTTAAAATATTTAAACATTTTTTCTTTTTAACTTGAGTAATCATATTTTAGAAATTTCATGCAGTTAAAAATCTATCAAATTAAAAACAAAAATATAAAAGAAAATAACTCAGATGTACAGATTTGCCATTTATTTATTATTTAATATGTAGCCCAGGTTACTATTTCCTGGCTTTCTATAATTTCTAAGTGAATATTCAAATTGCATAATTACAATTTTACTGCTTATACTGTATACAATAAGTACAAAACATATATGAAGCTGTATGCCTCCTGAAATCTTTGAAATGTAGATAACAACAACAAAACCTTAACATTGAATTCTTGGTTAAAAAAATAATTGCCTTCCAACTTCCAAACATTTTTTGGTGCCAACAGTGCAGCACAGATTATCTGGACAGGTGGTATCTCTTAAATCCTGGCTTAGTTTTCAACAACCACTCATTTGAGATTTCCGTGATGGAACTGAGCAACATCATGAACCTGGAATCTTAAATTAACAGCCGTACAGAACAATTTGATCTAGCACTAAATGGTTTCTTGCCTATAGTCTTTAACCCACCAAAAATCGCTTTTAAAACTTTAGTGTAGTTCTCTAAACTAGGGCAGATGGAAATCTATATACAATTTTGATTTAGAGATATTGGGATAATGTGAAAAACATCAAGACAAGGATTCTCAAACTATAAAAAGACTAAAAACAAGCTCTGAGTGAACAACAACAAAAATACTTACTTGACGAGAGCCTGCTGTTCAATGCCATAGGATTAGACGGTAAGATTTAGCTTCATTGCAGACTTCCTATCTGACCTCAGCCATTTTTCAATTATGTTTACATTGTTCTGCTGATGAAACTGCAAATTGATACCATCCCTCTGCCCATAGCAAGATAAATGATATATCAAACATGTGTTGGGATGTTTTTCTCAAAAAGACAGGGGGAAATTAAGACTTTATACTGCATATTATAATTATCTCTGGGTGGTAAACACAGACAGTGATATATAGATGATGTATTACAGAATTGTACACTTGAAACCTATGTAATTTTGCTAACAATTGTCACCCTAATAAACTTTAATAAAAAATAATTATCAATTATGCTAGCAAAAAAGCATTTAGGGATTTGTTTTCAGGAAGTAAAATGTTATTAAATTTTCTTAAACATCAGGACAATATTGCCTTTATTTGGGATTATTGAATCTCTGTAAAAGAGTTTGTCTAAGCTAGAAAGATACATCTTTTTTTTTTTTTTTTGGAGTGTTAGGTAGTGTACTCTCAACTCAAAGTAGTTATTAGCTATCAAAGGAAGCCTAGGACATGAAATACTGCACAAGACAATGAAAGCTGGAAAAAAACCATCTTTTGATATTACACCCAGGGCAATTAACATTTGTAAAAGGAAAAGATTCTAACAGCTGAATACTATTTTTCACAATCCAGTTTGGCAATAGAATTTTCTATCATCCAGTTTTATTTAAGCACCATTTTTTTCCTTTAAGGCTATACACTGCATTTTGGAGGATTTTCCACTTGAAAGTGACTATATTTATTCAGCAATTTGAAACTACTTCTCTTAAAACTTTGGGACACATTTTACTTTAAAAATATAAATATTCTAGTATTCCTGTTGTATAATTTCTATAAAGTCAGCCTACATAGCTTAGCATCATATACTTCTAAAGTTTTCAGCTAATGGCCCAAAGAGAAAGGAATTCAAAACATTGCAGCACTGGATTTAAAACATTGTATTTTGTACATGTATAGGATTTAAGTTAGGTATGTTATTTGTTGGTGTTTCTTACCTAACTTCCAATATAACACAGTGTTTTGTTTTGTTTTTTGTCCATTTTTCTTTTGGACTTTTTTTCTTCTTCTTGAGTCATTGGAATTATTACTGTATTCTGATAACTAATTTTCTGTTGCGAATATCTTCTCCTAATGTGAGCATATGTCTTCTTTTTTATTTTCAAGATATGTATCATGTCTATGAAATATTATCCACAACCTCCCTGAAAAAGCAATATTCTCCCATATTCTGTTTTCAAAGTTCTAAAGATTTTCTATTCTCAGTTAAATCCTTAATCCCTCTGTAGTTGATTTTTGCAGAAATAGATCTCCATTTTTCTCCCAATGATGTCCCACCATAGATAACTGAAAATTCTATACTTTCTCTGCTACTCTACAATGCCGTATATCAGGTTTTGTGGTTACCATGATGG
This sequence comes from Rhinolophus hipposideros, assembly GCF_964194185.1. Taxonomy (NCBI): domain Eukaryota; kingdom Metazoa; phylum Chordata; class Mammalia; order Chiroptera; family Rhinolophidae; genus Rhinolophus; species Rhinolophus hipposideros. The sequence goes on along the minus strand of NC_138050.1, from coordinate 37,131,442 downwards.
GTAGCAGTTAAAGCAGCAATCAGAATAGTCAGACTCATGCAGACATATGGTACTAGCTGGTTGACCATGGTTTTCCTAGAAGTGAAATCAATAGGAGGAAGCCTACTAAATTCTTAGTCTGTGTAAGCAGAAAGGTTCTAGATTAAGTGAACAAAAGTCTAACCCAAAACATAAAAAGTAGAGGTTTATTGAAACTCTTTTTGAGTGTTATTCTAGAAGCACAGCATTCCCCTGGAAGCAAAATATCTATTCCAAAAGGGCCTGTTGCTTCAGGGATAAGGAGAACAAGTTTCCCAAGAGGGTCACTAGCAGAGAAATTAAAAACTCTATTCTACTTCTTCTTAGTTCTGAGATACACGTATTCTACTTATTTGGGAGCACAAGGCCATTTAATAGTTTTTTATTTAAAGTATATAATACATCTTGAAGGACAATACCCTAACCTCAGGATGTGTCATACTCATGCTGCACTTTGAAAAGTTTATTTCAGAAAACCCACTTTCTTTTGTTTTTCTTTTTTTTTTTCTGTGAAAGATTAGATTTGTTTATTTGTTTTGCTGGTTGTTGGTTGACTATTGTTTGTTTGTTTTCTTTAATTAAAATGTATTGGGGTGACAATGGTTAGTAAAGTTACATAGGTTTCAGGTATACAATTCTGTAACACATCATCTATATATCATATTGTATGTTCACCACCCAGAGTCAGTTCTCCTTCCATCACCATATATATGACCCCATTTACCCTCATCTACCACCCCATTCCACTTTCACAGAGGGACTGAGAACAGAATTGCCCCTCCTATTGTAAAAAATTAGAAAAATGGAAATGATAGCCATTCTAACTGCTGTGAGGTGATATCTCATTGTAGTTTTTATTTGCATTTCCCTGATGATTAGTGATGTTGCGCATCTGTTGATATGTCTATTGGTCATTTGTATGTCCTCTTTGGAGAAATATCTATTCAGGCCCTCTGGCCATTTTTTAATTGGACTGTTTGTATTTTATTTGTTGTTGAGTTGTATGAGTTCCTTATATATTTTGGATATTAGCCCCTTATTAGAGGTGTTGTTTGCAATGATCTTCTCCCACCTGGTTGGTTGCATTTATTTTGTCTCTGGTTTCTTTTGCTGTGCAGAAGCTTTTTAGTTTGACATAGTCCCATTCATTTATTTTAGCTTTTACTTCCCTTGCCTTTGAGGTCAAATTCATAAAATCCTTTTTGAACCCAAGGTCCATAAGCAAGTAACCCCCATACACTGGTAGGAATGCAGATTGTTGCAACAGCTATGGAATGCAGTGTGGATGTTCCTCCAAAAATTAAGAATAGAATTACCATATGACCCAGCAATTCTTCTCCTGGGTATGTATCCAAAAAATCTGAAAACACTTATACATAAAGACATGTGTGCTCCAATGTTCATTGCAGCTTTATTTACTGTGGCCAAGACATGGAACCAACAAAAGTGTCCTTCAATAGATGATTGGATAAAGGAGATGTGATATATATACATAACGGAATACTACTCTGCCGTAAAAAGAGATGAAATACTGCCATTGCAACAACATGGATGGAGCCTGAGATTATAATGCTAAGTGAAATAAGTCAGACAGAAAAAGTCAAGAACCATATGATTTCACTGATACGTGGGATATAAAACTGAAAGCAACAAAGGAACAAGACAATGTAGAAAGCAAACATTTTTACAGAATGGACTATAAGCAGTATGGGATTGTGATGCCTGGTATAAGGGAAAAAATTAAGGTGAAACTTAATCGTTGCAGATTTCTGCCTGGAGGAATTTCTGTATTGCAGTGCAGCAGTAATAAACCTATGCAAAGTAAGACAGTCTTACTGAATTGGGGAGACTGAGATAAGAGCTCATGGGGGGCTAATTTAGAAAGGACTTCATTATGTAAATAAAAATATCCAAAAATCTAATTAAACTTATAGTATCTGTTGCTGAATACTAAGTTATACATGCATTAGGATGAAATATCACAAGATTAGTCAAATTATGGCACGAGGCAGCAAATTGACCAAATACTAGATTCATGTAGGACTCAGAGATATTTGAATTTCAACTAGCCAGAAGGGAGTCTTCTTTGAATTCATAAGGCATTCAATACAGACAGAGGATATGTCACACCTTAGTAATAGAGCTAAATTAGTCCTACTGTGAAGGCTGCTATAGATATACTCTAACAATATTTTCTTTTAAATCTTGAAATAATTAAATTAATTTGTAAGTATTTTAACTGCTTTGCAGAAGGAAGTCCAACACTCATTAAAGGAAAACAGTAATATCCACCACTCAACAGTGCAAAATTCAATTTCCAGTATCGAATCATAACTTATGAGACACTTGAAAAAGCAGGAAAATATGATTCACAAAAAAAGTTTAAAAAAATAGTTAATATAAATTGACCTAGAAATGACAGAACTGTTTATATGATTAGAGCACACAAGAATTTCAAAAGGCTGTTATAAATATGTTCAAAAATTTAAAGGATAGCATAAGCACAAAAAAGAGGGGAAAGAACAAATACAAAATAGTAACAAATGGAACTTGTAGTGCTGAAAAATACAATTTTTGCAATGAAAAATTCACTAGATGGGATCAATAGCAGATTGAACATTACAGAAAAAATAAGAGAACTTGAACACAGCAATAAAAACTATCTAAATGGAATTACAGAATTAAAAAGACAAAAATAGTTAACTCTAGAGCAATATTGAGTTCTAAAATGTGCATAATTGGAACAGAAAAAATGATTTGAGAATAAAAAGAGAAGTTTTCCTAAATTTGAGAAAAACTATAAACCTACAGATCCAAGAAGCTCAAAAGTTTCAAACAAGATAACTACAAAGCTACAAATAATCTAAATCTAATTGAGTTACTGAATATTAATGATAAAGAGCATAATCTAATGAAGTTACTGAATATTAATGATAAAGAGAAAGTTTTAAAAGCAGCCAAAAGAAAACATCCATTTCATGGCAACAAAGATAAGAAAAATCCCATACTTCTCTATAGAAAGCCACAAAGCAATTGGACGAGATATTTAAATTGGTGGGGGGAAAAAATCTGTCTATATTCAATGGGAAAAACTCTCAAAAATCGGATGGAATAAAGATATCTTCAGAACAATCTAAACTCCGGGAATTTGTAGTTCTTTCAGAGGAAGGAAGTTATATCATACTTCATTATCTACACAAAAGTGTAGTGCATAAATAGTGAGTATGTGGGTAAATATAAACAATTTCCCTATTTTAAAATTTATTTAAATGATTTTAGGTTGATAAAAGCAAAAAATGAAACATTAGGTGTATTATATAATATGTGCAAATAAAATGAATGACATGGCACAATAGATGAAAGGGGAGAATATTGATGTATACTATTATTCATCTACTGTTAAAATATGCCTAAGTATTCATGATGTTATAATATTATTTAAAGTTAGATTGCATTAAGTTAAGGGTACAACAGTAAACTTCAGAGCAAACAAACACTAAGATATTTTTAAAAGGTGATATAACTAATAAGGCAATAGTGAAGATGAAATTGAATTGTAAAAATACTAAGTAAATCCAAAAGAAGACTAGAAAAATTGGAAAAAAAGAAACAAAAAATAGAAGGAACAAATAAAACAGAAATAGCAAGGTGGTAGATTTAAGCCCAACTACATCAATAATTTCATTAAATGTAAAAGCCCTTGTACTCCAAATGGGAGACATTGTCATACTAAATAAAAAAAAAAACAAAGCTCAACTTTATGATGTCTATAAGAAACGTATTTCAAAAAGAAAGATACGGCAACAATAAAGGTAAAAGGATGAAAAATTATACACCAAATAAACCATATCATAAGAAAACTGGCATGATGTTGTTACTCCAATGTGACACAAGTTTTCTCATGATTAAGATTTACATCATTATATCTTTTTGTCTCTATATTCTTTCTCCATAATTGTTTGAATTAGTAGATTTAAAAAGTTATGAAGAATATAGAAAATTTCAACAACTCTAACATTCAAATTGATCAAAAATCAAATCAATATTTATCAAATACTCCACACGATAAAAGCAGTGAATATATTTTTTGAAGTTCTCAAGGAACACTCACATAAATGGACCGATTTCTGGGCCATAAAACAAGACTCAGAATATTTATACACACGGAATCCTATGAAAAGTATTCTGTCACTAAAACAGAATTAAAATAGAAATGAACAGAAAGATATCTGGAATAATTCCAAATATTTGGAAATTAGCAATACTCTTCTAAGTAATGAGTTAAAGAAAAAATAATAAGAAAAATTAGAATATATTTGAAATGAAAGCATAATCTATCTATATTGGTAGCATCAAGTTCTCAATTTTAATTTAAGGCCATGATCCATTTTAAAAATATTTGTGAAGTAAGGGTCAACTTTTTTCCCCATATGGATTTCCATTTATTCCAGAAACTTCTGTTGAAGAAAAATACCATTTTGTCATAGATTACCTTGCTACCTTTTGTCGGAAGCCATAGAAATCCCCAGGCCTTGCCTAGGCAGAACTTCCTGGTCACCAAACCCAGAGCCCGCGCGCGCCAAACCCAGAGCCCGCGCGCGCCAAACCCAGAGCCTGCCCATTTCCTTGTACCTCATATGGCATCGCCCTGTCCTAGCCTATCAGCCCGCGACAAGTACCTCGCCACCCTATGACATAGCATATCCCACCCCCATCTGACATAGCTATATATATAACCCGCCATCGTAATAAAATTTTGAGGCTTGATCAGATCCCTGTCTTGCCTCCATTCTTCGCGTCTCCTGTCTCCCCTTTTTTTTTCATCCTCAACAGGTTTCTTCCCCTCGTCCCACGTTGCATTGTCCTGCCGGTCGGGACATTTTGGCGCCCAACGTGGGGCCCGAGGTACGAAGATTCTATGAGGACACCTACTCTGGAAACCGCCGCGGCCCCCCCCTCCCTGAGCCTCCACGGGCTGGCTTCTTTCGAGCCCACGCAGTTTTCACTCGTGGGACAAGACTCGAGGGCCTCCCCGGCGCGAGTGTGGCTTGTTTCGGGCCCGTAAGGGACAAGACTCGACAGCCCCCTCGGCAGTAAAAAGGCTCGTTTGGAGTTCACGAGGTATTCACCCGTAAGAAAAGACTCCAAGTTTGCCCGACGTTGGAGTAGCCGCCCAGCGAAGGACGAGAGATTGGTGAGTAGGTGATTGACATGGGACAGGAGTTGAGTTCACATGAACTCTTCCTTAAGGGTATTAAGGAATCTCTCAAGATGCGGAGAGTTAAGGCTAGAAAAAAAGATTTACGTGAGTTTTTCAGTTTTGTCTCTGATATCTGCCCCTGGTTCCCCCAAGAAGGAACGATTGATCAAAAATATTGGAAGAGAGTTGGAGACTGTTTTAATGATTACTATCGGGTTTTTGGACCCAACAAGGTCCCTGTATCGGCATTCTCATATTGGAATCTGATTAATGATATCCTAAAAATACATTCCTCAGACCCAGATGTTAGAGAGATCTTACAGACAGGGGAAACAGTCCTAAAAGAGAGTTCCTGCCCTCCTTCTGTCTGCCAATCTGTTTCAATAGACATGCCAGAGGAACCTAAAAAACAAGCTGATAATCAGGAAGCCTCTGCCTTAGAGAATCACCCATTAAAAGACCCCCCTAAAATCTACCCTTCCCTTTTGGCCTTTAATAATCAGGACCAGCTCTCCCCAAGAGACCAGATAGATTTAGAGGAACAAGCTGCCCGCTATAATAAAAAAGAAGATCCCTGGGGCCTTGCCGCGCCAACCTTGCGCGCCCCTTCACAAAAAATACATACCCCTCCCCCTGCTATCAGGGACGATTTCAAAACAACACTTTTGATGTAGATCTAGGGTTTGTCACTTTTACTAACTGTTCTGACATCATTCAAGTTAACGGAACCTTGTGTTCTAGCCCTGGACAAGTTTTCATATGTGGGAACAGCCTCGCTTACACCACGTTACCCACCAACTGGACTGGACTTTGTGTCTCAGCTAGTCTCCTCCCTGATATCTCTATTATCCCAGGAGACACACCTGTCCCTCTCCCCAGCCTAGAATTTGCCACCGGGCGCCACAAGCGTGCTATTACAGCCATTCCCTTACTCGTAGGGCTAGGAATTACTGCTGGAATAGCCTCGGGTACCGCGGGAGTAGGTGTTGCAGTCCAGTCCTACAATAAACTATCACGCCAGCTGATAGATGATGTCCAAACACTTTCTGGGACCATCAATGATCTCCAAGATCAGATTGACTCTTTAGCTGAAGTAGTCTTACAAAACCGTCGAGGCCTAGATCTTCTCACTGCAGAACAGGGAGGTATCTGCTTAGCTTTACAGGAACGCTGCTGCTTCTATGCTAACAAGTCTGGGATCGTCCGAGACAAGATCAAAAAACTACAAGAGGACCTAGTAAAAAGACGCAAAGAACTCTTCGAAAACCCACTCTGGACGGGTCTCAACGGACTTCTCCCCTACCTGCTCCCCACCCTTGGCCCCCTCCTATGCATCCTTCTCTTAATAGCCTTCGGGCCATGGGCTTTTAGGCGCATTACTGACCTCATTAAAAACCAAATCGATGCCGTTTTGGCCAAACCAATCCAAATCCATTATCAGCGGCTAGCAACAGGGGACGGCCTCGAAGAAGGCTATCTTGGCTTCCTCCCCACGGGGACGGCATAATACTAAGGGTATGTCTACTCCCCCCACGAGTTGGGGAGGGGTATGGGCACCGAGGTGAGTGCAAAGCAAAGCATTTGCAAGGAAAGGGCTCGACTCACAACGGTCGGCTCCCTTTAACTTTCCTGAGAACATACCTGGTTTGCATAGAGGTTGGTATCAAAAAATCTCTACCTCTCCTCCACAAAAGATACCCAAAACCATCCAATAACGAGCTCTGCTCGTTGGAGGAACCAGGCCTCTGTTCCCTCACTCGGTCAAGGCCCACCTCCTTAAAACAAACAAAAAGGGAGGAGATGTCTGAAGCCATAGAAATCCCCAGGCCTTGCCTAGGCAGAACTTCCTGGTCACCAAACCCAGAGCCCGCGCGCGCCAAACCCAGAGCCCGCGCGCGCCAAACCCAGAGCCTGCCCATTTCCTTGTACCTCATATGGCATCGCCCTGTCCTAGCCTATCAGCCCGCGACAAGTACCTCGCCACCCTATGACATAGCATATCCCACCCCCATCTGACATAGCTATATATATAACCCGCCATCGTAATAAAATTTTGAGGCTTGATCAGATCCCTGTCTTGCCTCCATTCTTCGCGTCTCCTGTCTCCCCTTTTTTTTTCATCCTCAACAGGTTTCTTCCCCTCGTCCCACGTTGCATTGTCCTGCCGGTCGGGACAACCTTTGTTGAAGATCAATCTATCATATATTTGTAGACTTATTTCTTGACTCTTTAGTCTGTCTCACTCACCGATACGACTATCTTTATATGAACCCCACACCATCTTGATTACAGTAGCTTTATGTTGAAACTTGAAATTAGGTAATGCAACTCCTATTTGATCTTTCATTTAAAAATAGTTTTGTTCATTATGTGTCTTTTTATTTCCATATAACTTTTAGAATAATCTTAACACTTTCTAAAAAAATGAATTGGAATTCTAAGTGGCATAAAATATCCCGCTTTTACTATAGCAGCATTTCATAAAATGTAGTTTTGTTAGAGAGTAATATAATCACTCAAGCTTTCTTGTGTCACTCTTTCATGATATATCTTTTTCCACTTTTTTAATGTCAAACTATCTTTATCTTTATATTTAAACTGATGGCATTCCAAAAAATGTATATTTTTTGTTATTTTAATTTAATTTTTAAAATTTATTGGGGTGACTTTGATGAGTAAAATTCTATAGGTTTTAAGTGTACATTCTATAATACATCATCTATATATTGTATTTTGTGTTCATCACCCAGAGTCAGTTCTCCTTACGTCCCAAAAATGTATTTTAAACAACATGTATTAATAGATGGGTTTTCATTCTTAATCTAACAGAAGAACTGAATGCACTGAACTCAATATTCAGTTAATATAGATGTCTCAATTCATATGCCTTCCATCTTTTTGTTTTACTGTTTGTTTTATTATATTTACTTACTATTTGTTTTATAGTATTTTTTTCATTTTTCTTATTTTTAATGTTTTATCTGTTGCTATCAATTCATTATTCTTCTTGTGCACAAACACAATTTGAAGAAAAAAAAAAAATCTATGCCCTATCAAGGTGCACTATTCCTCTCTTTGCATTATAGTGATATAAAATGAGGCCTTTAGAATGTGTTCAGTTCTCTTTCTCTCAACCAACTCCAATAGCTTACTAAGATGATTTAGACATTTTAATTCAATTGTAACATATCTATCTTATTATAGAATTGCTATTTAACATTTAGATCAAAACTTTCAGACATAGCATCATTATTAATTTATATTTATCTATTATAAGGTTTATTGCTTTAAAAATGTTCTTCCTCTTCTTTCTCCCTTAATTTAGAATCTATCTTCTTATTTATATGACCCATTATTTTGTCTTGATTTGCAGGCCTCTAATTCAGGTCATAGTAGTAGCCATTAAAATCTCTTTAATTCATTTATAAATTCTAAACTCTTGTATTTTATCTTTAAGAACTATGTGTGAGTGTGAATTTTTGGTATAAGTGAAATCTTCATGGCCAGTAATTTTGGCTATCTTGAATCATTTTGTTTGAGTATTTTTCTCCCTTTCTTTGATAGCTTAATTGTCTTAGGTGACTCATCTTTTGTGCCTACTATACTAATCAGAATATACCCTCACTGCTTTAGAACAAATACCCAACATGTGGTTCAAATAAGACAGAAATTGATTTTTTAAAATTAGTTGGAACAGTTCAGGGCTTCCAAAAACCATCTTTGAGTTTCTCTTGGCAGTTTTCTCAAAAATTAACATGTTTTTGTGGAAGTCCAGAGAAAGAAGTTAATTTTTCAGGAAGTCACCTAAAAGTTGCAAATCACTTGTGCTCATATTCTATTATACCATTAGTCACATGGCCACATTAAGCTCAAGGGAGGCCAAGTGATGCTATGGGTGATAGTCATTACACAGGTAAATTTTGGGGTCTTTGTTACTAAAAGAAGAGTTAGGAATAGACACTGAGAGACAATTAGAAGTAATTTTTTTGTCATGGATCTAATTCCCTTTTTGAGTTTATTAGGGGCATTTTAGCAAATCCATAAATAGTACTAAGTGAGCAATTTCTCATCCTGTTTGTTGTTAATGTACCAATGTCAAATCAGTTTATTGTTAATGCACCAGAAAAAAAGTTTCTTTGTTCTCCCATCTCATAAGCAGGGGAGCATGGAAAATCATACCATCTCTGTATATCCCTTGAAATCCATCCAGAGGCAACGAAACCAGCAGGTTCCCTGGGACTGTGCATAAAGGAAAACACAGGAGCTCTGTAGGTAAAGCTTAATTGTTTAATTCACCTATTCCTTCGTTCTGTAACTCCTCCTGAGGCCTCATACCATCCTAACTCCTCTGCTGTTCACAACTCGTGTCTTTAGCCAAAGCTCACACCTAAAAAAGCAAATGGCAAAAAGAATGGATTGGATACCTGTGCCGGTTATGCCCATGTAGGTGACCATATTTAAAGCTACATAAAAGAAACAAGCACATAAGTACCACATGTTAACCAATGGTACCACTGGAGCTCCAAGATACAACATCCATTTATGATTAAAATGCATAATAAAATGAGTACAGAAGGAAAGGGCCCTAACATAACAAAGGCCATTTATGACAAACCCTCAGTTAATATCATAATACACAGTGAAAAACTGAAAGCTTTACCTCTACAATCAGGAAGAATACAGGGATGCTGCCCCTCATCACTGTTGTTCAACGTAGTCTTGGACGTTCTTGCCAGAGCAATCAGGCAAAAAAAAGAAATCAAAAGCATCCAAGTTGGGAATGAAGAAGCCAAATGTCACTTCTTAGAGATGACATGATTCTTTATGTAGAAAATCCTGAAGTCTCTCCCCCTCAAAAAAAACTATTAGAAACAATAAACAAATACAGTAAAGTTGCAGGATAGAAAATCAATGTACAAAAATCCATTGCATTCCTATATACTAACAATGAAATTTCGGAAAAAAGAAATAATAAAAAACAACAATTCCTTTTGCAACAAAAATAATAAAATACCTAGGAATAAACTTAACAAAGGATATAAAGGACCTATACACAGAAAACTGTAAGACTTTATTAAAAGAAATTGGAGAAGACACAAAGGAATGGAAATATATTCTGTTTTCATGGATTGGAAGAATCAACATTGTTAAAATGGCCATTTACCCAAAGCAATACACAGATATAATGCAAAACCTATCAAAATCCCAATGGCATTTTTTAAAGAACTAGAATAAAAAAGTTATTAGATTTGTACGGAAGACTCAGAATAGCCAAAGAAATCCTGAGAAGAAAATAACAAAGCTGGAGGTATCACACTCCTTGACTTCAACTTATGCTACAAAGCAACAATAATCAGAACAGCATGGTATTGGCAGAAAAACAGACACACAGACCAATGGAACAGAATTAAAACCCCAGAAATAAACCCATATATTCAGATAATTTTCAACAAAGGAGCCAAAAACATACAGTGGAGAAAAGAAAGCCTCTCAATAAAGATGCTGGGAAAATTGGAAAGCCACGTGCAAAAGAATGAAAGTAGACTGCTGTCACTGTGCATCAAAATTAACTCAAAATGGATCAAAGACCTAAACATAAGACCTGAAACAATAAGTTGCATAGACAAAAGCATACGTACTAAACTTATGAAGCTTGGGTTCAGAGAGGATTTTATGAATTTGATCTCAAAGGCAAGGGAAGAAAAATAAAACATAAATTAATGGGACTGTATCAAACTAAAAAGCTTCTGCACAGCAAAAGAAACCATCAACAAAACAAAGTGGGAACCAACAGAATGGAAGAAGATATTTACAAACAGCATCTCTGATAATGGGCTAATATCCAAAATATACAAAAAAAACTCATACAGCTCAACAACAAGAGCGCCAAACGATCCAATTAAACCAAGTGCAGAGAACCTAAAGAGACACTTCTCTCAAGAAGACATACAAAGAGCCAACAGATACTGTGTTTCCCTGAAAATAAGACCTAGCTGGACAACCAGCTTTAATGTGTCATTTGGAGCAAAAATTAATATAAGACCCAGTATAATATTATATTTTTTATATTATGTTATATATGACCCGGTCTTATATTATAGTCAAATAAGACCGGGTTATGTTACATTATATTGTATTACATTATATTACATTATATTACATTACATTATATTATATTATATTGTATTGTATTATATTATATTATATTTTAATAAAATAAGACTGGGTCTTATATTAATTTTTGCTCCAAAAGACACATTAGAGTTGATTGTCTGGCTAGGTCTTATTTTAGGGGAAACATGGTATATGAAAAGATGTTCAACTTCATTAGCTATCAGATAAATGCAAACCCAAACCACAATGATGTACCACCTCACACACGTCAGAATGGCTATCATCAACAAGACAAGTACTCACAAGGAACCCTCATACAGTGCGGGTGGGAATGTAAACAGGTACAGCCAATATAGAAAACACTACGGAGGTTACTCAAAAAATTAAGAATGGAATTACCATATGACCCAGCAATCCCTCTTGTGGTTATCTAACGCCCCAAATCTGAAAACATTTATCCATAAACATACATGTACCCCTATGTTCATTGCAGCATTGTTCATGGTGGCCAAGACTTGGAAATAACTGAAGTATCCTTCAGTAGATGATTGGATAAAGAAGACTATATAAAATGACATATTACTCGGCCATGAGAAAAGATGAAGTACTGCAATTTGTGACATCATGGATGGATCTTGAGATTATCATGCTAAGTGAAATAAGTCAGACAGAAAAAGTCCAGAACCATATGATTTCACTAATAGGTGGGCTATAAAACAAAGCAACAAAGCAAACAAACAAAGAAAAACTCAGACACGGACAACAGTTTAGTGGTTACCAGAAGGTAAGCGCGGTGGATGGTGTGGTAGAAGAGGGAAAAGGGGGTCAAATATATGGTGATGGAAGGAGAACTGACTCTGGGTAGTGAACAAACAATGCAATAGATAGATGACATATTATGAAGTTGTACACTAGAAACCGGTATAACTTTACTAACCAATATCACCCCAATAAATTTAATAAATTTTTTTTTAAAAAGAAGCAAGCAAAAAGTCATTTAGTTCTTAGTAGGACTGTGAGAAAGCCGCCATGTCAGCTAAAAGAAGCTTGATATGCCTGACATAAGAATAAGAAAAGGAAGAATGGTAATAAGCTAAGGAAGAGCTGTTCTAAAGAGCAGTCTCAGGTTTCTGATAGATGATTTCATGTGATATATGATTTAAGAGCAAGGTGAACGGGAAAAGTTTAAATTTAGTACTGGTGTAGTCTCAAGTGTAAATTAATAAAGTTTTTTTTGCTTTAATAATAGATAAAGAGCGTGACAACTTCATGTATTTATTTGCCTTCAAATCTTAGTTTTAGATAGTTTTCTTAACATAATTTACATAATAAATATTCTAACAAGCTATGATGTTATTTTAATAAATCACTATACTTATATAGAATTGACATGAATTGTATTTAGTATGCCATTAATATTTTTGTTTTAAAGCATTATCCATATTGTAGCATCACTAGTTAGTTATCTAAAGGAAAGGTTCTAATTGTGTGGTCTACAAAACAAAACCCCAAACTAGGACCTTTAAATAGTTATAGCTGCCAAAAGTCACATAGAACTCAAGATAAATGTCCAGTTTCTATTTTATTTTCTCTTCGTATTCAGAGTTATTAAACAAAGATGAGGTTCACAACATACTAATAACACTAGAATAGACAGTGAAAACTAATATCAAAGCCAAAGTTTGTGGTGGGATTTTTTATTTGTATAAGAGAATATGATCTCTAGGTTCATTCACATAATTCACCAATCTTCTAAAAATGACCTAAATTAAGAGGTAAACTATGCAACCACATAATTGAAATATGAATAATTAGAGTAGAAGAGGATATTGTAGCAATAAAATATTTTTTCAAAGTTAACTTAGTTTTCTTAAATCATTTTTCTAATAGCAGCTTTATTGTCATGTCATTCATATATCAAACAATTCACCCAGTTAAGCATAAAATGTAATGACACTTGGTATATTCAGAGTTGTGCAACCATCACCACAATCAATTTCAGAACATTTTCATCATTCCTAAAAGAAATGTTATGCCCATTATTACATCATTCCCTCATCCATCACACCAACCCTAAGCAATCACTCATCTATATTTTATCTCCATAGATTCTCGTAATTCTATATACGTTATATAAATATCATACGTGATCTTTTGTTTATGGCTTCTTTCACAGTAAAATGTTTTTGGGTTACACATATTGTAGCATGAATCAGTACTATGAATGAATAATAATCTATTGTATGAATATACAGTTATTCACATGTATATACATATACATACGTATTGATAGATAGGTATTTGTTTAAAGCTATGTGTAGCTTTTGAGTTTTTTTCTTGATTATCAAAAGTGCATATACTGGATCAAGACTATCAATGTTTTCAATGAAATATTTCAAAAATAGTTTATGTTTTTTTGGCAGCAATACATGAGTGTCTATTTTACCACCCCTAGTTATATATGGGTACTACGATTTTTCAAAAAAGGTACTAAATAATAAATAAAATACCTTATTTTAATTTGCACATCTAGTTTTAACAGGTCATATTAAATAATTGTTTGCTAATTATGTTTCTGAATTTGTGAATTATACTTTTATATTTGCATTTTGAATAAGCAATGAGGGATTGAGTCACAAGTCAGGCTGTGATAATATACTAACCCTAAAGTATGTTTATACATTCATTAGTTGATAGACATTTGGGATATTTTCACTCTTTGGCTTCTATGACTAATACTGCTGTTAACATTTATGCACAAGTTTCTTGTTTGGACATGTTTTCAATTTTCTTGTGTATATAACTAAGAATAGAATTGCTGGGTCATATGCTAACTCTATGTTGAACTCTTGTAGGAACTGCTAGACAGTTTTCCAAAACACTAGATCCATTTTGCATTTCCAACAGCAGTGTTTGAGGGGTCCAATATTCCTACATTCTCAACAACATTTGTTAGTATCAGTCTTCTTGATTATAGAAATTCTTGTGAGGAAGAAGTGGTATCTGATTGTGGTTGGTTATGATTTGCATTCCTCTGATAACTGATAATGTTGAGTACCTTTCCATGTACTTACTGGCTATTTCTAAAATACCTTCTTTGGAGAAATGTCTATTGAGATCCATTGCCATTTTGGAATTATGTTATTTGTCTCTTTATTGTTGAGTTACAATAGTTCTTTATGTATTATTTATATGAGTCCCTTAACAGATATATCATTTATAAATATTTTGCTCCATTCTGTGGCTTGTCTTACCACTTTCTTGATGGTATTCTTTGAAATGGAAGTTTTTCTTTTTGATGAAGTCAAATGTTTTTATTTTTCTTTTGTTGCTTGTCTATTTGGTGTCACATCTAAGAAGGCTTTCCCAAACTAAAGGTTACAAATATTTACTCCTATGTTTTCCTTTAAATTGTTTGTAACTTCACCTCTCACATGTTTAGTTAATTTGTATGTGTGTAGTGTGAGAAGAGTTTAAATTGCGTTCTTTCGTATGTGGATAGCCGATCGTTCTAGTGCCATTGGCTGAAATTATTCTTTTCCCATTGAATTATTTTGGCATCCTCGTCATGGAATAATTGATCATAAATATAACTAATATGCAGACTTAGTTTTATTCCACAGATCTATAAGTCTAAATTTGTGCCTATACCACACAGTTACTGTACCTTGGAAGTCCATTTTGAAATTAGAAAATGTAAGTCCTCCAATTTTATTCTTTTCAAAATGTTTTCACAATTTGGGGTCTCTTAAGTTTCCATATTAAATCTAACGTCACTTTATCAATTTCTATGAAGATACCAACTAGGATTTTATGGGATTTTATTGATTCTGCAGACCAATTTGGGGAGTATTGCCATGTTCATAATATTGTCTTTTGATCCATGAACAGGAATATGTCTAGTTTTTAGATCGTCTTTAATTTCTTACATTTTCGGAGTATATGATTTATACTTCTTTGGTGAAATTTATTCCTCAGTATTTTATTCCTTTTGATACTTTTGTAAATGGAATTAATTTCTTAATTTCAGTTTTAATTTTTCATTCCTAATGCGTAGAAAGAACAATGATTGTTATATATTGATTTTGCATCCTTTACATTGCTGAATTCATTTATTAGCTTTAATAGTGAATGTGTGTGTGTGTGTGTGTGTGTTTCTTTAGGGTTTTCTTTATATAGGATCATGTCATCTGCAAATATAAATAGTTTTACTTCTTTCTTTCCAATGTGGATAACTTTTAATAATTTTTCACTACAATATTTTGAGTTATTTTCTTATTAGTGACTCTAGAAGTTACTACATGCAACTCAATTTCTCAGATATTTTCAAATTTATACCAAGTTAATTCTAGTGAGACATGGAAATACTCATATCTTTGTACTTATATTTCTAATAGCTTTATGCTGTTTTGCCCTTTGTTGCTATTATTGTTATACATTTTACACATATATATGATATATATATATATACATGATATATATATATATATATATATATATATATATGATATATATATATATATAAACATTGCTGATTTATGATTTTATGTATTTTTTTGTCCTTTAAAGAGCTGGGGGAATAATAAAGTATATACCGATAGCATGTGTTCAATTAATCCTCTTATCATTTCTGTTTCTCTTAATTTGACTCACTTAGTCCAATATATCTTTGCTTTCACCCATCTCCTTTATGCTGTTGTTGGCAAACATATTACATTTCTACACATTATAGGCCCAATTAAAAATCTATATTGTATGTATATATAATTGTATACGTAGAATATTTGTACTTATATATAGAGAGAGTATGTCATGTATATATTCTTTCTTACAATTGCTTTTAAAATTAGTTAAAAATAGGAAGGAGAAAAATATACATTATACTGTCTTTTATAATTACATAATTACATTTTAACAGTGTTTATATTGCTCTCTCCTTTTTTGTGTGGATTGGAACTACTGTCTGTGGTCACTTTCTTTTAACCCGAAAAATATCCTTTAGCATTTCTTGTAAGATGGATCTTTTAAGTAACACATTATTTCAGTTTTTGTTTATCTCAAATGTCTTTTCTCACCTCCTTCAATGAAAGGTAAGTTTGTTGCATACAGTATTCTTACCTGACAATTTTTTCTATGAGCACTTTAAATATGTTATCCCACTACCTTCTGGTCTCCATTGTTTTTGATGATAAATTAGCTGTTAATGTAAGTGACAAGTTATTTTTCTCTAGCCGCTTTCAAGATTTTTGTCTTGTCTTTGGCTTTCAACATTTTTACTATGATGTTTATATTTGGGTCTCTTTTTTAATCCTACTTAGAATTCGTTGAGCTTCCTGACTGTGTACATCAAGAGTTTTTTTTTAATTGTTGTTGTTTGTTTGTTTTTTAATCAAATTTTGGGAGTTTTCAGCCATTGTTTCTTTGGATTTTTTCCCCCACTTCATTCTCTCTCCTTCTACTATTCCCATTATGTGTATATCAATGTGTTTAATGTTATCCCACATTTCTCTAGGGCTCTACTCATTTTTTCCCAAATTTTTTTCCCTGTGATCTTTGGCATGCACAATCTCTATCCTCAAGTTCACTATTTTTTTTTCAATTCAAATGTACTGTTGAACAACTCAAATGCATTTTTTGTTTGTTATTTTACTTTTTAACTCTAGAATTTTCATTTGGTTCTTTTAAAAATAATGTATATCTATTAATAGTCTTTTTTTGATCTGATGATGTCATCATGCCATACTTGACTTCTTTAATCATGGTTCTCTTTAGTTCTTTGAATGTATTAACATGAGTACTTCCACGTCTCCGTCTGCTAAACCTGACACATACTTGCTGTCATGGGCAGTTTCTGTGGCCTGCTTCTTTTCCAGCATATGTATCACATTTCATTATTTTTTTTTAATGCCTCATAGCAAGGATTGTTGTTAATGCTGTTTGCTTGTTTATTTGTTTAATCACTTCCTAGATTGCTTTGGTGAAGTCTATTTTCCCTGAAGTGTGAAGCCTTTGATATCCTGCCTCAGGGTGTACAGACTCAGGCATTCACATAGTCACCCTGAGATGACAGTGGTTTCAGCAGGGCTGTTATTGTCTCAGATTAGACTGGGGTAGAGCCTCTGCCTTCTGAAGAGGGACTGAGTGGTAGAAGGGAGCCTTTGCCTTTAAGCTACACTTGCTTGGAATTTAGACTCAACATCACATTGATGGGAGGATGAGTAAGGCTGGTTATATTCTGTAATCCTTGGGTGGGAGCTAGAGGGAGAGGGGCCTCTTTTTAGACCACATCTATATTAGAATTTAAGCAGTGTTGAGTTGATGGGGGGAAGTGGGAATGGAGTGGGTCATGGCTTAAGTGCCACAGACTCATTGTTCTTATTCTTACCAAGATTTAGTAGACTTTATTGAATAAATATTTCTTCTATTGCTGGGTGCCTAAGTGGTGTCTCACATTGCCATTCCAAAAGTCCTACTACTCTGAAATATTACAAGATTTTTCTTTTCACTAAATTAGAATCGTTTTTTCTTTACCATTTAAAATATATTTAAAATGGAATCTGGAAGATTTCATATTGTTAATGTTACTTCTTCCTATAGAAATGACACAAAGAAACTGTGAAAAATATATAGCACTATTAAATAAAATTATTGATTTTAGAAATATGGAATAATCATACTTTTCCAGGAACAGCATGATATGTATTTTTATAAACAGGTATAGAAATAACCCCTTTGATTTGTATTCTTTGAAACAAATATCTTGTTAAACACCAGACACCAGGGAATATTTTTTTAACATCGCCTTTGCCAACACAAGAAGCAGTTTTATAACGCATATGATTTATAAAATCATTCAGACTATGATTTTCACAATATTAGGATGGCTATTTTTTATATGGTCCTTTTGAAAGAATCAACTGATGGTTTATTATAATAAAACATGTTCCTTTTCTAATAAGTCTTTAGAAATGCAAATCTTCTTGTTAAAAATTTAACGTACAACTATCTCTAGTTATTTAAAATGTGGATGTCTGAATTCCTCACCTTGCAATGCTGCCTTTTATAGGTACACCAAATCTAATATGAACATTTTCATTTTCTTTTACAAAATCTGCTTGTTGACTCATTAAGAGTGTAAAAAATATGCAAAGAATTACCCATAAAATCCCTGAATAAAAGCTTGGCAAATAACAGCTGATACATTTTGTGAAGACGTCTATGAGTTTGAAGACATATAAAACTTAAATCTCAAAAGGAAAGTTGCCTTGTAAATAGAACAAATAGAGGCCATTTTGAAAGCCTTTTTTGTTAGGCATTTGAATCTTTGCTTTAATGATTTTGAAGGGCAAAGAAAAAGTCATTTGGTTTACTATGCATTATCATACATAGTAGTCCCTCAAAAATTTTGGCCACATGTAGTTAATAATAGTAAAAATAAACCTAGTTATTATATCATACCCAGATTTATATATTGGCTATAATGTAAATTGATATTTAATTTGGCTCACCAAATATAATCCTAAACAGGCCACACGTTCAATTTAGAATTAAGCCTTCTAATTATTTGCATATTCACTCCACAAGTATATATTGAGTATATGTCATGTATTAAGCAATTATTTTTAACTCCTTGTTGTATACAATGGAAGCCCTTAGTATTTTAACTCAGAAGAATCTCGGGTACCGAAATTGGTGGATAACTTTGTGTCCAGGGTATGTTGTCCAACATCCTGCCGTCAAGAATTGACATCAGCACCAAACTCTTGATCTAATTTACTAGCTCCTGGGGCAATCTCAGGTTTGTGCACCCATTCTCTAGCATTACTGTTGTGAGAGTCATTTGGAGAAGCACCAGTAGTTTCCTGTTTCCTCTAGGGCTCTACTTATGGCTTTGAAGATGCTGTCTCATTTTGTTCTGAGTATCATTTCAGAAGACTTAGACTGGAACCCAAACCTTGAAGACTTCTAACAATTTTGTAAAAACCTAATTATCAGTTTCAGTACCTTCCTCCTTAAAAATACCAACAATCATTTCTGTCCCACCACTGAATGAACCCTGACTCCTGGTACATTTTATTTACTCTCCCTTTTTTAGTTGTTTTCATTGCTGTGACATTGCACCCTTTATGCCATTGTCACACCTCTCTTCCTCTTCCTTTTCCTTCATGGGCTTCTCTTTCTCTTCCTGACCTTATCTGTTGGCATTTAGGACCAATCCTTACAGTCTGCATACTTTCCTTAGTGGTTTCACATATTCTTGTAGTCTTCATGCAAAAAAATTTCCAATTCTTAAGTTTATACTATTAGGTCAGACTTATTTTTACTTTAGACACACATTCAGCTTTGGTGCAGATTTCTGTGTTGTTATTTTACCTATTTCACAAAAATTTACACACGGAAAATACATTCACTCTAGTTCTCTATTCTCAAATGTACTTCATCGTGTACATTCTTATTTGATTTTTGATCTAGTCATACATATTTATTTGTCATTTTATTCTTATCTTCTCTTAATATCATATTTTATATTCAGTTAACAATTCCTTCCTCATTCTTCATTGATTTTGGCCCCATTCTTCATCCTACTTTTGTTTCTTTAATTGGGTCTTTATCTTCTCTCATGTAGACCCCGGCAACAGTTTCTTAATTGGTCTTTCTTCTTGTCTCCCTTAAATTTATTCTTCCACACTGCAGCCGGAATGCTTTTTTAAAACAAAGCCAGGGCATATCACTTTAGTTCAGCTTAGTTCCCTTCAGTGGTTCCTCATCAGCAAAAGATGATGAGTAAATTTTTTCATATGGTATTTAAATCCATCAACAATCTTGCTACTACTTACCTTTGTAGCCACATCTGAAGGAAAGTTTTCCTGACTCTTCTGAGATTTGGGCCTTGTGTGCCTTCTCTCTATTCTACTTCTACTGTCTGCATACTTCCTTCAATGAGTCACTAGATTATATTGCCATGTTTTATTGGATGTATATCTTTTCTCCCCCAGTTGGACTATGAGGTCCTTAATGGTAAAAATTGTGATCTATCTATTCGTGTATCCCTAACCACTAGCCTATTCATTAGTAATTGTTCAACAAATGAACAAATAAGAATATATTCATTTAATAAATTTGTATTGATTACCCAATTTATTTTAATTGACTATTTTACCTATCTTCCCCAGAAGATTACATCCACATTTTATCTCTTTTATCTACAGCGTTTAAAAGTCATTGCTGACACACATATAAATGTGCAAAAGGATGCATTTCTTGAATAGAAAACACAACACACCTATTTTATTGATGTTGTTAACAGAGCAGAGAATGAATTTTATTTGGAAATCTAAGTTTGTGTATCTTTTCACCTCACTTATACACCAACAAACACACATACACTTTGTCCACATATATATTTTATTCTGCATAGGTATTCTGTTTTTCTGAGATTTCAGTCAGCAATATGTTCCAGATCCATATAAACCTTATACACAGCGTTGTACAAGCTTAGCAGAGTGTAAGGCATAGTAATTACTCAATAATACTTTCAAAATAAATTCCCAGAACTAGATTCATGTGAAAACATCTGTGCCTAAAGCTTCCTGCTGTTTTACATATAAAGTTCCTTTAAATGAGTAACTCTCTCATTCTCTAGTGTGGTTTTTACTATTTATTCAAATATACTAAGTCTTCTTGGAAATCTTAACTTTTTAAGGTACTTTAACACCCCTTCAAGTATTTAATTTATATAGTACTTTAGCTGGATCCTGCTTCTCTCATTCTGGTCTTTTTAAAGTAACTGTCACTGATTCTTGTCTGAAACATTTTAAAATAGCAAATGAAAAATCAGTGAATCTAAAGAAAATCAGATCTTATTTTTTCTAGGTCTCCCCAAGTGTAAATCTACACAAGCCAAATACGTACAACAATTACTTCATCATTATAATTATAAACTAATTAATTTTATGAAGGAGAAAATAAGATATCAGAGTCTTCTAGAAAAGGAGTTGTCTAATGTAGTCTAGAGACATGAGAACAGGTTTCTTGTGGGTCCTGGAGAGGAGAAAATTAATCTGTCTTGCTCCATGGGGAAAGAACCACATGGACTCTTAGTTCTAAAAATTCTTCTGTATGGTATAATAACAACATGAATTTGTCAGGAAATTATAATTCCTTTTGTAAAACTCTATGATTCCTGTTTTTAGTGTATTGCAATTCTAGAGGAAGAGTGTATTGCAATTCTAGAGGAATTAATCTGCACGTTAAAGGCTTCTAAGAAAAGGAAAGTCCACACTTCTGTATTGCAGCCTGAAAAATTAAAAAAAAAACCTCTAGAAATGGTGACATTTTTCAGACTAAAGGGAGGCCTCTCAAATGGTGGTATCATTAAAATATTGATAAATTAAATTAAGAATAAATAATGCAGTTATCTGACCGTCAGCATTCTATAGGGTATAATTGTTATATATTGTTACATATAATTGTTATATATAGGGTATATATTGTGTGATTCCTTTATATCTTTGCACGGCTTTAGATATGTATTTTTTTATTTTATCCTGATACAAGCCCAATGATATTTATACTATTTTTTGCAATATTAAATTTTTTTTTAAGACTAGTAAGTGGCTAATTTAGGATTGAATCTAGACATACAATCTCCATAACTTATTTTCTTTACCATACTCTATTCTGCTTCTAGTGGAATAAAAACAAACAAAAAAAGATAAATCATGGAACTAATGACAATAGAGTATATTACTTTCTTAGGGCTGCCATAACACATTATCACCAACTTGACGGCTTTAAAACAACAGACACTTATTGTCTCACACAGTTCTGGAAGCCAGAAGTCCCAAATCAAGTTGTTGGTAGGACTGGTGTCTTCTGAAGGCTCTGAGGAAGAATCTGTTGTTCTGTGCTTCCACTTTCCCAGCTTCTGGTAACTGCTGGCAATCCTTGGGATAGCCATCAGATCTCTGTGTCTGTGTGTCCTACTCTTTTCTTATAAGAATGGTTGTAATTGGATGGTGAGACCACCCTAATACAGAATGATTTCACCTTGAGATGCTTAACTAATTACATCTGCAAAGACTCCTTTTCTAAATAATGTCACATTCTCCAGTACTGTGGTGTTAGGAATTGGGCATACCTTTTGGAGGGACACAATTCAACCCACTAGAAGGGTTATCAAGATATTGTGGAAAGCATGGTGACTATATAATCTATGTATAGTTACATTATTAAAAAATATATAAAATGAACTAACGAAAGGGCTAGTTTGTTACTGCTTTTTGGCTCAATTGTCACCAAAAATAGATGAGGAGGATAACAATCCCAGACTTTGTAAAAATAGTGAAAAAAATAGTTGTTACAAAAATTACAAAAACAGATTCCAATGTTCAGATTGAAGACTAAACACAAAGAGTTAAAGTGTATGTTTATCAGTTATTGCATTTTTAACTCAATATTTTTCTAGAATGTAAGGGAAATATTTTTGTCAATAAAAAATTGCTAATTAGGAAATAAATAAGAAATGTAGATTCCTTTTTATTTAGATACTTTTTTAGTTTTTCTGACTGTAACTATACCAGCAAGATATAATTTTTTTCTTACTCTATGTGTGTCTTCACAGGCTGCCACTCACTGTCATTTTTAACACCTTTTCAAAGAGTTTACCTTGCTTAAACATTTATCTGACTTACTGAATACTAGGAGAAATATGTACGTTTTAATGATTTGCAACTCCTAAAGCCACTTTTTGCATCCCAAGTGAGGCAGAAAGAGCAATGATTTTAGGCCTAGCCATCTTTTGAGGAAAACTTGATATATGACACAGGGATATTCAGTACATAAATAAAAAGATATTAAATCAGCTTTTATATTTCACACCACTGACAACATACCACAAGTCAAAAACGATTCCTACTGGATTTAAATATACAAAAAATGTCTCAGTGTGAAAGTTGGAATAAAAATTTCAATTCAGTAAGAATGGGATTTAAAAAAAATATTACTCTTTTATAATATGTAAAACCTAAATTGACAGGTTTTTGTCAACTGTTTTAAAAAATAGACAAAAAATATGCATAGTGATAAATTATCAAGGATTGCATAGTTAACTAATTAAATATACTTTTTCATTGAAAAGCCAAAATTATAATAGAGTTATTAAACTGAGATATTTAGAATTTTTGTGAACATATCATGTTATAGACCTTGTAAAACTAGGATAACCAATTTAAAATTATTATATAGCCTTAGAAGAGTATGTATATCTAAGTAAGAATAGCATTTCTTAAAAAATCAGTTCTTCACCTTGACTATTGGGATGCTGATTTCTAAAAAGAAATAAGAGGGAGAGCAGCTACAGAAGCCCCACACCTCACACTGATATTTAGTCCAAAGTGTGGGCTATGAGAATTTCAAAAATTTGAAAGCAATTGTTTTACCCAACTCACCTAATTCTCTCCGTGTGACTTATACTGTTTAGTCATTTGCCATTTATACAGCTGAACAACAGAAGTTGTTCTAGTTATCCTTGATACTTTTATCAGTCTGTTTCCCAAGGTCAAATTTACCATCATGTCTTATTAATTTACCTCAAGACCATTTCACTTATGCAAACTTCTCTTCATTTCAACTGCTAATGAGTGTTGAGAACATTTTTGAACATTTTTTATCACTTACCATTATCCCTAATTACTTTTGTATTAAAATAAATATTGACATCATTTTAAACTGGGTTTATAGTAGCCCTCACAAAAGACAACTATACATTTAAGTAACTCATTAACTAATTAATTAACTAATTAAAACCAGCACTGGTTAAGTAAAAGCCACCATATGATTATATGTTGAGGTTTTATAAATAAATAGAACACAATTTCTATTTTTTAAGGCAACATATTTACAATTTTAGTAGTCTAAGATAGATAGAAATATTTTGCTATCTTACTCCTCTTGCTTATTCTATTCTATTCTATTCTATTCTATTCTATTCTATTCTATTCTATTCTATTCTATTCTATTCATTTGACAAGTGTTCATTGAACATCTACTGTGTTTTTGATGCTGGGAGTATAGCAGTAAGGCAGTTAATATCTCTGTTCTCCTAGGACTACAGTCTAACAGGAAAGTAGGTATGTGGTTCAGACACATAAATAAATAAATGCCAAATAATAGAAATCACATTTCAGTGCTGTGCAAAACAAGCCCTCAAGACCCTAGTGGCATTAAGAAAATTACTCTCCTGTACTATGCAGTGAAACAGTCTCAGAAACTTTGCTTATTTTCAGGCTTGTCTGGTGAGTGATCTCTTGATTATTCCTTATTTAACAGGAAGGCTGCCTGCAGGTCCTGACCTTTCCTGAGCAAAACCTTCTGTTATTGAGCCAATTACATTGGGACTAGTCGATGCAGAGTGTCAAGCTCATATATTACTATGTTCAGTTGAATGGACACTTAATAAACCTAATTTTCCACATATTAACACAGAATTAATGCTGTGATAAGTTACAATAATTTGAAAAAAAGGCTTTTTAAAATTATGCTGTTATATCTTTGAGGAAAACATCTGTCCACCATCACAAGAAACTCTATTACTCATACGTTTAATATAGACACCTGATGACTACAGAAAGTAATGATCCAGACACAATTTTGCAATGTGATGAGTCTTAAAAAGAGTCAGGCTGTACAGAGGAAGGAAGCAGCAGTGTTAGTGTATGTAGCTGAGGTACAGCAATATCTGGAACACTATGTACAGTTGTTTCCTGATAATCATTTGTCTTAAAAGATAAGGACAAATACAAAGAAATTGAGAAAAGATAGAGCAGTAGGTTAAAACATTAAATATGAATAAATTACTATGGTCATCAATTCTTTTAGGTACATACAGAAACTGAAGAGACCAGAAGAATGGTTCAAAGACATTAGAATTGAAGAAAAAGATTTTTTTGATTTTTTTCTTCAATCAAAATGGCTAAAGATAAAATAATAACAATAATATTAATAATAATAACTTCCTGACACACACAAAAATCTGTAACTTAATTACATTAAATGTTCCTATTACTTTTTTTATGTTGAGGCTTTCTATACCAACTGACTCTTATCAGTTTTGTTCCCCAAACTTCTCTTTTTTAAATTCAATGTATTGGGGTAACAATGGTTAGTAAAATTACATAGATTTCAAGCATACAACTCTGTAATACATCATTTATATATCACATTTGTGTGCTCACCAACTAGAGTCAGTTCTCCTTCCATCGCCATATATTTAACCCCCTTTACCTTCTTTTACCATTCCTCCTTTCCCTTTACCCTCTGGTAACCACTAAGCTGTTGTCTGTGTCTATGAGTTTTTGTTTCTTTATTTGTTTGCCTTGTTCCTTTGTTGCTTTCAGTTTTATATCCCACATCTGAGTGAAGTCATATGGTTCTTGACTTTTTCTGTCTGACTTATTTCACTTAGTATAATAATCTCAAGATCCATCCATGTTTTCGCAAATGACAGTATTTCATCTTTTCTTATCGCACTCCATTGTGTATATATACCACATCTTCTTTATCCAATCATTTATCAAAGGGCACTTTGGTTGTTTCCGTGTCTTGGCCACCATAAATAAAGTTGCAATGAACATCGGGGTACATATATCTCTGTTCCCCAAATTTCTCTTAATATTTCTGTGTTCAAGATACATTTATCTCAAATAGCTTGTAAGACTGTTTTTCCTTTAAAGCCTTATGAAAATATTTACTTTTAAGGTTTTACAAAAAAAAAACATGTTCAGTTGTATTTGCTAAATTAAGGAAGGGGAAGTGTCACAATGAATACTGAAAAAAGTCATTTGAATAGAGGTCCAAGTATAGTGTATTAGAGCTCAAAGACCATTGAATCAAACCCTCTCAAATTACTAACAGGGAAGCTGAATACTTGAGGGGTTAAGTGCCTAGATTTAATAGTTATTGACAAAGTTGATTCAAACTCAAGTCAAATCACATGGTTTGCTCCTCTGCCCTGTACCTACACAACTGGATATCTCGAAATAATTTATTCAAAACAGAGTCACATTCCCCTGGGATCAATACAGTTTGACATAAATACTTTAGTTAATAGTATTATTTTCTATAAAAAGAAAATTTTATTGTTTTTGGTAATGCAAAATATAGAAAACAAAGACAATAAAATTTTCTGACAAGGATAATGTAGTAATTCTTAAAAGAGGTATGCTCTCTGCTCTTGAACTTATATAAAAATCCAGGATGCTTTTATGTTCATCAGAAAGTGGCTATGGGCTGGAAATTTTTGAGAAAAACTTGTTTTAAATAATGCAATAGAAGAAATTTTGAATAGCTAGAAAATTTCTCAGAAAAGATCAAAGTGGATTTAGACTAGCCTCCAGAAAGAAAAAGCCAGACACATGTTTGGTGCCAGTACGGGGGCAGGGGTGAGGGGTTCAACTAGAAAGGTCAGGGAGAGGAGCATGGTGAATAAAATGCATTGATTTACCTGCTTTTCTTTCTGAGGCTAAACTAAAGTGGCAGAAAATGATTTGTATCAACCCTCAAAGATGATGGTATGACAGAAAAATAAAGACAGCAACAAACCTTAAAGGTGGAAAGCAGCAGAACAAGTATTAATTGGCTTGTCAGGAGAAGTCTGAAACCGGTTGTGGAATGCAAAGGAAGACTCAGGGCAAGCAAATTAATGTGATTCAGTCTCCAGAACACTTAGGAACTGACAGAAGTCAGTACTTGTATAAGTGGGATTTTGTATATGATAATGGAAGGAGAACTGACTCTGGATGGTAAACACACAATGCAATACACAGATGATGTTCTATAGAAATTACTTGAAACCTATGTAATTTTACTAACCAATGTCACCCTAATGAATTTAATTAAAAAATTAAAAAATAATAAAAATAACAAAAGTGTGGTTGTGGGTGGCTCATCTATGAATAAGACAGCTTAAAAGTCTGTTTTACAAAGGAGAACCTTCATTTCTTTCTCCATCCTGTGCAGCTAGCTGATGACCCTTCATTTAACCTAGAATAACTGGAAGGTCTGATCTCTAAATAATTGTAACAAGAGAGTTTCTGGATTTGCATAGATTAGACTCTGACAAGCAAAAGGATTACATACTTTAAAAAAGGAAACTAAGTGAACAGACAACTCAAGGAACACTTTTGCTTACTTGTCACACAGAACATTGACATCTGGCCTTATATACTCTGCTTGAGAGAATGGAGGACATGATTCTTCTTTGTAAAATAATGACAGAAGAAAGAAACACTTACAGAAAATGACAGCTTGTTGTTTCTGATTGGCATCAGTATCCCAGCTCTAATATCTATTTAGTGAAAAGTTCTGCCCAGTCAACCAACAGAACAATCTCTCTCTCTCTCTCTCTCTCTCTCTCTCTCTCTCTCTCTCTCTCTCTCTCTCTCTTTCTGTCTCTCTCTCTCTCACACACACACAGAAATCGGAAGAATAGAAACAGATAAAGATAGATTTAAAAATACTACTTTCCCCGGGTAAAAGAAGATATATAATTGCTTTGGAAAATCATTTGGTGATACCTGTTAAAGTTAAACATGGAACTACCTGTGACTCAGTAAATGCACTCCTCATATATTCCCATGAGAATTGAGTACAAATGTAAGAACTTTGGCGATACCAAGTGTTGGCATGGATGTGAATCAATGGAAGTACTTTTATACTGCTGGTTGGAATATAAACTTG
The DNA here is from genome assembly GCF_964194185.1 of Rhinolophus hipposideros. Lineage (NCBI taxonomy): Eukaryota > Metazoa > Chordata > Mammalia > Chiroptera > Rhinolophidae > Rhinolophus > Rhinolophus hipposideros. The sequence goes on along the minus strand of NC_138050.1, from coordinate 37,103,373 downwards.
TACAACCATTTTGAAAAAAACAAAATTGGCATTGTCCTTTACAATTGAATATTCTCATACTCCTACAACATTATAAAGATTAAAAACATGAAATAATTTTGTTTCTGAGTAAAAATAAATGAGATCGAAATTTGAAAAGCAAAACGATTATAACTTAAAAAGTTAAGAGAATAATTCTTCTCTTTGGGGAAAAATGGGTGAAAGGTCAAGAAAAAGGCCCATTAGTAGATGGAATGATATATGTATTGTTATATTATTATGTAGGACACAGAGTTCATGGAAATTTAATTATTTTACTTGTAAGTAAATATATATTTATATAAAATTTATATAATATTACATAAATTTAAATAATTTAAAAAATAGTACCAGTGAAAAAGACAGATTAAAGAATAAGAATGTATCATATGAATTGAAACAGACAAATATCTAAGGTACATATTTAAATGAAAAGAGCAAGGTCCAGAATACTATAGTTTCTTTATATTTTGAGAAAAATATATGAATATATTTTCTAAAGTTTAAAAGGGTAAAACTTTTAAACTCTCTAAGGATACACAAAGAACTAATAAAAGTAGATGGTTCCAGGATGGAAACTGATCCTTTGGGGGATATTGTGTGTGTGGGGAGAGCATGCCATTTACTCTATTACTTGTTTAAAATAAAGAAGAAAAATTGGAGAAAGCTAATCAAGAGATATATATCCTCTGAGATCCAGTGTTTTGAGAAGAGATAGAGATGAATTGAGAAAAAGAGAGGAGGAGTAGGGGAAAGAGATAGCCTGAAAGGAAGGGAAAAGGAAAGAGGAAGAAGGAGAAGGAGAAATTTTAGGGGAAAAAAAACCACAAACAAACAAACAAACAAAAACAATAACACAGAAATAAATGCTTTTGGCACACTAGATCTTGTTGATGAAATTTTTATTTTAAGAATTCTGAAGTCCAAGAAAGGATGTAAGTAAATATAGGTAGACATTGAATTTTAAGAAAATAAAAGCAAAGATGGGGGAAATTATTCCCTTGTGTTAGTGAAAAAAATACCCTTCGACTTTACAAAGGGGAAAAAAAGGTGAATCTTGTTCTCTTGGCATCTGAAGCAGAGTGGAATCACATCACCTCTTCTATTGATTTGTGGGTCCAGTAACGTTCTTCCACTTCTAGTTATAACAAACTCAATAGTGTATGAATAACTTTAGTTTTATCTTCAATAACTGAACTTGAAAGAAACAATAGCCAGAATTCAATTATGTGTGGTTCTTTTGTAATTCAGAGGCCCCCAAGCATGCCTTTATGTTTAGTTCTATTGATTTAAATATACTTTTACTTGTTACTTTCCCAGAGCACATTATAAGCAGTTTGCAAATGTCTCAGAATCATACTGGCAGCTTTTTCACTCAAAGGTGGTAATTTTTTGTCTACATTACTAAAAAGTGTCAAACTATTATAGCTTGTGTCTACCAAACAATGATGTTTATATTTTATCTCCATTGCATTATATGAAAATATATTTATGCAAGGTGAATTACATTTCTTGCATGATACTTGTTCTTCCTCTTTTCTGTGGATGGTTAAATTTACCTGGGTGCCTGTGTGAATTGTCACCATCTTTATTTAGTGTTTATAACCAACCTCTCAACAAATGTGTAACCAAGTGAAAAGACTGTTGCTCCCCATGAGGCGGCTAGATATATGTTTCTCAGATTGACTTCTCTGTTGACTTCTGAGATGTTATTGAGCACAGCAGTCACACATTTCCACAATTGGGAAACTCTAAGTAATAAGAGAGGCAATAAGACATAGTGGGTCAATGTGTGGGTTCTAGAACCAGGAGGTGTGTATTTCCACCCCAGCCTTATGGTTGGTAGTGTGGCCTAGGGTAAGTTATCGAACCTCACAGTGCTTCATTTTCCTCATCTATAAAATGAAAATAAAAAAGTTGTTGAGAGGATTAAATGTGATGATGTATATAAAGCATTTAGAACAGGGCCTGGACAAGAATAAGCAGATATATTAGTGTTTGCTATCATCATCATCATCAGTAATAGTTAACATTTATCATTCGTAAACAACTAAATAAAACAGCAGATGCAATGGGCTAAAATGCATATAAAGAATTTACCTTAGTCATCCTTGTTTGGATAATACAGGGAGAATTTATGACTAAGACATGCTTAAAAATAATTGCCTTTTCACTTTCTGGTTGTTGATTTTATACATACATTGTTCATTAACATATGTTCTATTTATTAACTTATTTATTTTGTTCATTCCCACATGTTTTAATCATGCAGTCACAAATCAGCCAGACGCTGTATACAGCTGAGGCTCCTTATGTCTCAGGGTTTCACGGGAGACATCCTATTGGTGACTTTGCTGAGTGGGTGTTTTACACTGAGGTGACCTGCACAGTGATACTAAATCATTATTTGGTTTTCTGGTGGCATTATCATATGGAAACAAAACAAGGTATGAGACCCACTGTGTTACCATGGGGGTTCGTGTAAAACATGTTGGTAAATAACATACCTCAGATAGTTAAATAATAATATTAGGTGGTGTTGATTATGTTGTAATGAATGGGAAGAGACATATATGGATAAAAGTGCCCAGGTTTAATAAGGGAACTACGGATATGAACTGATCTCTGGAGAAAGAAGTAGCCAGTGGTGATAGGACTGGGTGGCTATGAAGTAATGTGGAAAGCACAAATGAATATGGCATTTTATGAGACTCATGTAAATTAGTCTCAGTGAAATTTGCAGTACAGATTCTAAGAGAACACTATTAGATTCAAAACAACAGGAGAGATCAGAATAGTTCTGTGATAGAAGTAAATCTGCCAAAACCGTTTGTCTTTTTCTCCTTAGTAAAATATGCCTCTATGCTCATCCCTTCTCTTTTCATCCTAGCCAGCATGGTTTTTCAGAAATTCGAGTCAAACCATAGCAGAACTATTCTTCCTACCATTCTTGACCCTGTCCCCACGGAAGGGGAAGTTCAGCGTTCCCCATTGTACAGAAGTGTGCCTCTGCACAGTAGGATCCGAAATATATTTTAAATGACATTTTTGAACGGAGACCAAGATTTAAGAAGGAAGAATGGAACACAGCCATAGTTAATGAAAGACTTTACATTGTAACTCAGGATGTTGATGGCAACAGGTAACTCAAAAACATTATTTTGGAGCAGGTCATTGTGAGAATGAGACTGACAGGTGAGCTCGGTGCTAAACTGGGCAATCACACCCTCCCTTGACTTTGGAAAGACCATTCCGTGCACTTTTCTCACAGCAAGAACCATTTGCAAGAACGCAGCCTTGGGAGAGAGAGCAGTGTGTGGTTGATACCATCTGGATGATAGGTATACCGACTGAACACTGTTAAGCCCTCTATATAAACTTTTTTTTTTTTCCTATTTTTTTTAAATTAATTAATTTATTTATTAGTTTCAGGTGTACAAAACAAGGTAATACTTAGACGTTCATCATTTATATCCCTCATACTGTGAACCCCCCTCCCCCCATCCACTATCCCTCCGACCTCACACTGAACCATCACATTATATATATAAAATTATAGTTGGCATTCATTAATGTTTAGCTTCTGATGTACAATGCCATGATCAGGTATCCACAGTATCCCTGAGGTGGTCTCCCAAATAGGACGCATGTCCATCGGATACCCAACAAAATCTTTACAACATTATAGAATACCTTCCCCAAATTAATTTTCAAAAGAAAAACCCTGAGGCCATCTTGTGGTTACCAGCTGCTTAAGATTTTGGTAGGTGACACAGCAATCTACTCATCTGTGGTCACCCAAGACAAGTCTCCTACGTAAGCTCCCTGGCTTATTAAAACTGCCATCCACAGATCGATCTGCCTCTTTCTTTGGTTTATCCTTGCCCTCTGTGTACGTAGGCCAGTCTGTGAACTAACACATTACAGTTATGCAAACAGGGAAAAAATGAATAATATAATGGGACTGAGGAGACCATAAGATTATGTCCCCATTGAGAGATGTTCCTAATATTTATAGATAATTGAGAGGGACAATTACAGTGACATCTAAAAGGAAGGGTTCATCAGTGTCATATCCATCCCATCCCAATTCCCCCAACTGAGATCAGAAGCTCATCCCCCCACTTCTAACCAGCTGCAAATAATTTTGATAGATAATAGTTGCTTTACGGGGAACAAAATACACTAAAGGATAGGAAAAAAAAATGAAGCTTTCTGATTTCTGAGAACTGAGAAGCTACAGGAGGAGTAAGGGTGATTCCTGTGCTGCAAGTAGGGTTACTAGACATACACACTATTGGACAGATAAAAAGACACTATGGATGTGTATATGTAATGGGCAAAATTATTTAATGTTCTCATTTAAAAAGAGTCGAAGTACAACAGTTCAGCTATGCACAACAAAAAGCAATTGTTACATTTTAGTTTTCTATATTACTTAATTTATCCTATTATAACATATCAGCCCGTATCTTACACTTGAAAACTACATTTTTTTCCAAATGTATTAATCAATACTCACTTCTAAAAATAAAAGAATGCTTCCAACCAATTTATTCTAGAGCTATAAGTTTGGTTCTGCACCTTTATTCATTGGGAGCAAGAAAATAGGTCCGCTACACAGCTTGTCTGTGTAAACTTATGATAGATTTTATTAAAATGAAGACAGTCATAACTCTAGATTATGAGATACTTCAGAAAAATTATTACATAATTCCACAAGTGTATCTTAAAGAAAAATGCAAAGTTTGTAGTATATAAGTGCATCCTGTATGCCAAAAAGTGAATATTCGGTCTTTCTTCCTGAGAAGTTTTGGTGAGATTTATCAGGATAAGAACAGTGGTCAAATCCCTACCTTGAAAACATAAGCAGAAAACAGCCAGTTTAACAGGAAAAGGCATAAAACGCAGAGGTGAGGGATTTAACTGAAAACAGAGGCAATAGATAATAACTTAAAAATGTAGGAGATGGGGCGGACAAGTTGTGTTAAGAATAAAAATGCTATTAAAGTTTGTCCGTTTTAACTTCTCTTTACAAATTCCTTGTCTCCTCACTCAGATTAGGCTATCAAGTAAACATTATATTAATATTTTGGGGCGGCTTGATTTACTGTTCATAGATTTACTTCCCACTCTATGGGGCTTCTTTCCGATTAGAGGATTATGTGACCCCAACATTGATGTTTTGTTTAGCAGTTTCCTTACTAAAGCCTCTGTCTCCAATAAAATCTGCCATGTCCCACATGGGGGCTGCTCCTTCAGGCTGAGCTCTAGTAACAGGGAGCAGAGCCAGGGCTGACTTGGGGGTCACGTAATGTGAGGGACAATTGCATTCATGTTATTGTAAGCCATTGAAATGTTGCTGCCTATTGTTATCATGAAGTAGGATCAGAACAAGGCAGAAAATAGTACTTAAGTAACTTTGGAAATGTATCTTCAACGAAAGCACAATTCAGGAATCTAATAATTGTTTTTCCCACTATCTGATGCTTATCTTTAGCTTATCTTTAGCTACACAATTAAGATATACATTTATACATTTTGACATAAGCAGGCATTGATTGCATCCTTTAGACTGAGGACTCTGAGTAAATCCGCCGTTCTTTCTTAATATTGGATTTTGAACGAAGCATAATACATGTGGTTTGAAATTTTGATCTTTTCTTTTGCTGTTTTCATTTTAATGAAGTTTTATATAATTTCAAATGAATCTTAATATAAGTTGCATTTCTATTTTATGGGTATGTTAAATCCAATATACTTCGAATTTTCAAAATTCCCTTCTTTAGATTTTCTTATATATAAATTGCTAGAGGAAAATGTGCATGCACATGTGTGTGTGCATGTGAGAGAGATCTTTTGTTGAGACATACAGCTCTTAGCACATTATCCATTCTGAAAAGATTCTAAATAATAAAATGATAAGCACTGTCATGTACAAATTTAGTTACATCAATAATATATCATTCTATTGTATTATAATAATGCCAGGGTGTTTTATTTCTACATGTTACTTCAATACTTTATTTCTTAGAAAGTTAAAGCTTAATATCTCGATAATGCTAGTATGTACTGGGATAGTATACAGAAAACAGAAGGCTGCTAATAATGATTAACTTTAACTTCTGGGGACTTGAAAATATAACTTCTATTATGGCCAGCTATATTTCTTCTGTGGTTGAATAAGCATGAGTCCTCCTTAAAAAGCCATGAAGTATGGGGATGGGAGAAAATTCTTACTGACAGCACTCCCAAGGGCTCAGAAGTAATTGTTTGAGTGCTAGAAAAATATGTGAATCTGACTTAGCTTGAGGAAAAGCCTTGCAAACAACTAATATTACCAAAGAAAAGCCTGTACTATCAAGAGTGACCTTATTATATGAGACCTTTGTGTCTGGAAAAATAATGCCACTCATATCCCAAATGAATTTCACCAAAGACATCGCTATCATTGTCCTCTCAGTGCTGGTAGAATATTAATCTATCATATGATATGAAACTAGCCACATATCTGTGAATAAAAATACAGAGGTCCTTTATGACCTTTCTTTTTTATTGACGTGAGTTAATGTAAGTGCATCCGGCCCAGATTCACTTTAAAGTGGGTCATGGGTTTTTAGAAAGACATGTCAAAATTATGAACAACTGTAATTTCAGCACTGGAAGGACCATCCATAATATCATTTTCCTTAGCCTAGATAGCAAAATTAATGTGATGTTTAAAAGGGACATTTATTTACTGAACTGGGTTTGTCTGCTCAGTTTTAAATCATAAGTGGCTCTTGAGCTTTTCTGCCCACTGATTTTCAATTCAACTGACATTTTAACTGATAAGGAAATCCTACGCTTTTCCTTTGATTGTATTTATGTAATGGAAATCAATACAAAACAACTGTAAAAAGCTCACGAAAAGTAATAGGGCTTAATGATAACTTATGTGGCAAATCCAACTCTCACTCAGAGGATAAGGATAACTGGGAGAGACATTTTGTTGTAATTAAACAAACAAAAAAACTTACTTCTAGTTTCACCTTTGAGGAGAATGTACAGAGGATAATTATCTCCTGAAGTCTCCCCAACACACAGTCACATTACACTGAGAGAGTGAAGAGGCCTAGCTTCAGTTGGTTAGAGAGTGCTACTCTTAACAACAAGATTGCTAGTTTGATCCCCACGTGGGCCAGTGTGAGCTGCCCCCTTCACAACTAGATTGAAACAACTAGTTGACTTGGAGCTGATGGGTCCTAGAAAAACACACTTAAAATAAAAGTTTTTTTAAAAAAAGAGATCTAGCTTTTCACACCAAAACTCGTTCTCATAAAGTCTCTGAGTTATAAGTTTTCCGAGTCTATTTTATTTAACCTACTTCCTTGAAGACTTTTACCTTCCCTACTAACTAAATCCAAGTATTCTTCTTACCCCCACCCCGAATTTGATCAATTTCCTCATATAGAGTCTCCTGCTCTTCCTATCTCACCATTGCAGAGGTTTTGGGAAAGAGAGTCAACATTCTCTTTGCTCTCTACTACACTTCCTTTTATGTAACTCCTGATTATTAACTGCCCCTTGCTTGCAGTCTAGGATTTCTATACCCTTTTAGAATACTTTTTGTAATCTTTCAACTGCTAAAATATTCCTTATCATAATTATGGGGAGTACCCAGAAAAGGTGCCACCACTTTCTCTTCTCCCCATTCTCGTAGATCACTTCTTCCTGCTGAACCTTGTCCAGCCTTAGAATCATCCTCAGGACAGTGAGTGTTCCAGGAAGCCACTGTTAACTGACATGAATTCACTTGCAAGAATGTTCAATCCTGCTTAACACCTTCTTGGTTATCTTCTGCTCAAAATCTGAAGCCTCTCATCCCAATCTCCTGTTATCATTATTGAAGAATTAAATATTTATGTGGTAACTCTTCTATCACTCTTGCATGTAGTCTTTTTATAAATCGCTTTAGCTGCATGGATTTCTATCTAATTCTATTTTTGTTCTTGCTGGAACAGCTACAATTTGTATCTTATTGTCAGTGGGAATTATTGCCTTTTTGATTTGAATCTCTCTCTGAAATACCTCTCTGTTCTTACCCTGGATCCCTTTGCTTGTATGAAACATTTTCCGGCTGCACACTTTACCTTCAATATCCTTCTCAATGACCCTCTTTTCATATTTTCCACACTCTGTAAGTACTTTCTTCACCTTTCTCACCATTGCTCCAATCCAGTTTGAATCAAAAAAAAAAAAAAAAAAAAACAAATCTGTATCTTCTCTCCTGCTGACATTTTGTCTTATCCACCTATCAATTCCCAGTCATGAGTTAATATATGTATGGCATTGCCAATCCCTGGCTCCTTAATCTTCAAATAAATTGTATGCACTACATATTTCAGCTATTCATCATGTGCTATTTATAAAGATGAGCTATAATCCTTTCCTTTTCCTTTTCTTTCTATGATCCCCTGAGAATCCCATCTTCTAAAATGCAGTCTTCCCCTGTGGTTGGACAGCTTAAACTTCTGATGAAGTAATGTTTGAAACAAGGCCTGGGCAATGAGAAGGAATCAGACAAAAATCTGGTGGGGGGGGTAGTATATTCTAGGCAAAGATAAAAGAAAGCTTAAAGGCTTTGATTCAGAAAATAGTTTTGTATGTTAACGAAACAGAATTAATGTCTTGTGTATACTAAGAAATTTGGTAAATGGTAGATGAGACCTGAGATGTAGGTAAGAGTCATGTAGAGCCCTGTAGTCCATGGTAAGAATTTTGGATTTTATTCTAAGTGAAATACAGGATATCTCAACCTTGGTATTACCGAAATTTGAGGCCAGGTCATTCTCTGTTGTAGGGCTGTCCTGTGTGTTGTAGGATGTTTAGCAGCATCCTTAATCTCTACATACTAGATGTCAATAGCACCTCTCTTCCATTGTAATGACCAAAAAATTTCTGCAAATATTGCCACGTTTCCCTTTGGAGAAAATGTCACTCTCCAGGGAAGCCATTGGAGTGTTTTAAGAAGTAGAGTGACTTGATTTGAAGTGTGTTTAAAAATTGTCAATCTTGCTTATTTCTGGAGAATGGCCTATGAAAAGGAAGATTAAAAGCAGAGGCAGTTCAGAGGTCTTATTTGTTCTCCAGATGTGAAAAGGTAACGCAATGGAGGTCACAGCGCTTGTTATGAAGATTGTGTAGTTCACACTATGTTTAAAGGTATTTCCATAACTTGGTTACATGATTTACTGGAAGGTAAATAAAGCATCCAATTATCAATTGAGGATGTCAGTAAGAAGTTGTATGGAAAAAATTGGACCTCGGAGGAGAGTTCAAGATAAAACAGAAAAGTTGGAGTCCTCCGCATTGTACTGTAATTGTTAAATTTACAGAGGACCTGTGAATAATGACTTTTTTTCTCTCTCTCAAGTTGAGAATGGATAAAATATAGGCATAGACTTCTACACACCACATACAACAATTAACTTAAAATGGACCAAAGACTTAAATGTAAGAGATCATAAAGATTCATACAAGAAAACTTAAGTATACATTTTCATGAGCTTGGATTAAACAACAGATTCTTAGGTATGGCATGAAAAGCACAATGAACAAAACAAAACAAAATAGATAAATTGTACTTCATCAAAAATACAATATTTTGTAATTCAAAGCACACTATGAAGAATGTGAAAAGACAACACACAGGATAGTAGAAAATAATGGCAAATTCTATATTTAATAAGGTGTAGTACTTAAAATATATAAAAATTATTACATTTCAACAATAAAAATACAAATAATACAATTTAAAAATGGCCTAATCTTTAAGTTGCTATTTCTCCAAAGAAGATAAACAAATGGCCAATAATCACAGGAAAAAAATGCTCAATATCATGTCCTTATGGAACTTCTAATCAAAACCATGATGAGATACCACTTCACATCTACTAGGATAGTGATAATAAAAATAAATAGATAGCAACAATTGTTGATGAGGATGTGGAAAAAGTAGAACACTCAAATATTCCTGGTGGGAATGTTAAATTGTGCAGCCACTTTAGAAATAGTTTGATAGTTTCTCAGAAAGTTAATATAAAGTTACTATATGATCTAGTAATTTCACTTTTAGATACACTCAAGATCATTAAAAATATATGTTCATGAAAAAACTTGTACACAAATATTCATAGCAGCATTATTCATAAAATCTAAAAAGTGGAAACAAACCAAATATATATCAACTGATGAATGGATAAAAAAATGACTATATTCATGCAATGGAATATTATTCAACCATAAAAAGGAATGAAATACTGACACATACATGCTGCAACATGGATTAACCTTGAAAACATTAAGCTAAGTAAAAAAAAAAAAAAAAGAAAACAGACACAAATGTCACATAGTGTATGATTTCATTTTTTTATGAAATGTCCAGAATAGGCAATTTGGTAGAGTTAGACAGTAGATTAGTAGTTTCCAGGAAGTCAGGGAGTAGCAAAGAAGACAGAGGGAATGGCCTTTTAAATTTTTTTTTAATCATCTGTTTGTTTTTGCAATAATATGTATGGCATTTCATGTTTTGGGTGATGAAAATGTTACTACTATAGTAGTAATGGTTGCACAACTTTGTGACTATACCAAAATCCACTCAATTGTACACTTTAAAAGGGTAAATATAATGGTATGACCATTACACACACACACACACACACACACACACACACAACTGCAGGTTTAGTAAGCCTACTATTTGTGTAAACCCCCTCTCTCCCTCAAGCAGAAAGATAGGTATAGGAGTGAAAGAAGGTCAAAATAGTAATTATATTATGGATAGAGCAAAATGAAGTGTATCAATTTCCTGTGTGGGCATGATAAACTTCTAATCTTACTCTTGAATTAAACCGATTTACCACACAGTCATAGCAAAGTTGTTATTAGGACACATCCCTCAGAGATGCATTGTGGGAAAGCAGATCTGAGAGCATCCTCTCTATAGGTAGACTGAATAAAAGAGAAACTGAAGGAGCTGAGCCAAGCATGCCAGGTTTCTTTTTGAATATGGACTAATTATATAAGAAGCAGAGAGAGACACAGACATGTTAATGCTAGCTTGGTGCTTTCTTGTGGGAATATGAACTCAGGGAAATTGAGTCCTTTATGAACACATGAAAAACAGATTTGAGAGGAGGATGAGTTCAGTTTTGTGCACATTGGATTTTGTGACTATGAAACTTTTCAGGTGAAGGTATTGGTCGAAAGATGAGTATATAGCCCTGATGTCACAGTCTCATGTGACTCTGGACTCTTGAACTGCCTTAAAAAATGACAAGGGAGGGTAAGAAGGACTCTCCTAAGAGTTCTTTTCCAGTCCAAGTTAGGCCCATAGAAGCCATGAAAGTGGTTTAATGGAAACCAAAATCCTCTCCTTACAAGGATGGACAGATTTTGTTCAAAAATGACAATTTATGATACATAGCTGCTATAAATGTTAATAGTTCTTACCCCATGAAGTTTATTATTTTCCTGACATTTATAGTTTTCAATATTGAGACTTTAATTTTTGTTTTGATTTGCTTTTTTGGCAGTGAGAAGAATCCTATTATATAAATACATTAAGTTCAGGAATGAGAACAAAAACTAAAAGTTATGATGCCTAAAAATTTTTCCTGAAAATTTTTATTCATGTATTTATAAAACCAATAAACATCATTTTGTCACTATGAAAAGAGGAAGAAATAAAATGCATTTCAGATGCTGTCTACCTGTTCTAGAGATTAAACTGAAAGAACTGTTTTATTATGGTAAGCTAAATAATCCAAAAGCTTCCACACACTGAGAAACTTAATGGTTTGTGAAAGAAAGGTGTCCTGGGAGCTGAAATAAAAACGTGACTATAAAAGCAGATAGACACTTGGCCCTCACGTTCCTAAGAAAATTATTCAATCATTGAATACTGATTGCCATTTTACTATCTGAATCAATACCAATTCAGTTAACGTGGCATTTAGAAATCATAAAAATGAAGATGAGATAATTGTTCTCCTAAAGAGCCTCACATAAATATTTTAAACCTCATATAATGAAATCACACTGTAATTTTGAGAAACTTGGACCCACATGAATGCTGCTAGCATTAAGCAACTCTTGAGGTTTCCTTTGCTCTTCCATAGACTTCATTTACAATTTAATCAAAATCTTAGCTACTGCTAAAGCCAAAGGGATGGAGAGTTTAAGTTATTTTTCCCCTTGTGTCAAATACTTGAGATTTTTTACAATTAAAACATTAAACATTATGTCATCATTTTGTATTTTACTTGCATTAAAATTAAAATATTTTAAACCGTTATATCTATCTTGCAAAACAGATTTAAAGAATTTTAGAGGTAGAATTAACCATGTAGATCATCTAATATAATTTGCTCATCTTATAGATAAAAATGCTAAGGCCTACACATGTTAAATAATTAGATGAAAGTTACATTTTGATTAGAGTCAGAGCCATGACTCTAATGGCTTCCAAGATTGCTTCAGAAATTTCTTTTGTAAAACTACGTTGCCTCCGTAACTTTGTAGCAGATGTTTGAACCAATCAACATTGATGAAAGTCATCAATGAGCTTGTCTGTCTGCTTTTAGGTTAGGATGTTGAATATCTCTTTGCATTATTTAATATGTAATTTCACAAAAAATATTTTTAAAAAATGGATTGAAGTGTAAGTGTATATATTATATGTATGTAGCCTGAAAAATCTTCATACACTGATTACTCTTAACTGACTACAATTTGATCAAATAAAGAGCCTTTGTGGATTAGCACTCGAGCATCAATTACACACTTGTAGTCTCTCCGTCTCTGCACCAAGTCACTATTTTCCTCTTTATGTTATATGAATAGATTGACTTGATCTGTTCCCATGCAATATATACATATATTGCATATATATACATATATATACATATATATACACATACATATGTGTATATACACATACAAATGTGTATATACACATATATACACATGATATATATTTTGTATATGTGATGTATACTCTTCTGTCTGTATAACTGCTTTTGCTTAAAATTATGTTTGATTTTATTCATTATGTTGTATATAGTTGTAAATCATTCATTCTCATTACTTCATAATACTTTATGAATATATCATAATTTACTTATGTATGCTACTCTTGGTAGAATTTGGTTAGTTTTGAACTTTTGGCTTTTACTAACAGTGGTGCCATGAATCTTCCAGCAAATAATTTTGGTGAACATATGTACATATTTCTGTTGAGAATATACCCAGGAGTAAAAATTCTTGGTTATAAGAAACCCATGTGTTTAACTGCCAATTTTTCAAAGTGGTTTCAGTGATTTACATTAGTACCAGTATGTTTGAGAAAATTGGTTGTTTATGTCTTTATTGAGAATGGATATTGTGTTCTTTTTCATTTAATTTTTTTTCTTTTTGCAGAAGACACAGTGCAATCTCATCTTGCATAGAAGCCCATATGTGAGTGTGAGTGTTTCCATTCTTTTTACATTGCATACTATTCTCTCTTAGTTGATAACTTATATGTGATAAGATACACACATTTTAAGTATACAGTTTAGAGTTTCAACAAATATAATAATCCATGAAACAGTCATCACAATTAATCTGTATAACATTTCCATCACCCAGGAAAGTTTCTGTTTGTCTTTTGCCTTCAGTCTTCTCTGCCCCAATGGCAACCACCACTCTGTTCTTCAATTGTGAATGAATGGGATCATACAGTTCATACTCTTGAATCTGGCTTCCTTTGCTTAATGTGTTTTTATCAATTTATGCTGTTAAATGTGTCAGTGACTTGTTTCTTTTGATTGCTGAGTCGTATTTCATTGTATGACCACTCATAATTTGTCATTATACATATATCCATTCAGATTTGAGGGACACTTTGGTTGTTTTCAGTTTTGGATAATGATGAATAGAGATACAATGCACATTGTTGTACAAAAATTTTGTGGTATATTTCTGTAAAAGTAGAAATGTTGTTATTGAGTAGGATTATATTTAACTTTATAAGTAATTGTTTTCTAAAGTGGTTCTACTATTTTATATTTCTACCCAATACACAGAGTACCAATTGTTTCACCAGCTGTTCCACATCACTGATCAGGTATGTATTGACAATATTTTCAATTTTAGTCATGCTGGTACTTTTGAACTGATTTCTTATTGCATTAGTATTTGTGTTTCCCAGTTAATTATGATGTTACACATCTTTTCATATGCTTAGTTATCAGTCATTTATGTGTCTTCTTTTGTAACATACCTTCTCAAGTTGTTGACCCATCTTATTAGTTGAGTTGCTTTCCCTTTTATTATTGAGTGGTATAATTTCTTTATATATTCTGGATACAAGACTAAAACATCATATATATATATATATATATATATATATATACACACATATATATATAATTTGTAATCTCAAATATTTTCTTCTACTCTGTGTCTTACTTTTTCATTTATTTAAGGTACAATTTAATAAACAGAAATTTTCAATTTTGAAGAACTATAATTATTAATTTTTTTATGCCCAATGCCATTCCTTCTAAGAAACCTTTGCCTACTCTTAAAATGACAACATTTTCTTGTATGTTTTTTCTCAAAAATTTAAAGTTTTAAATTTTATATTGTGTTAACGATGTTGAGTTAATTTATATATGTTTTAAGGTAAATGCCATGATTTATTTATTTTCCATACGAATATCCAATTTTTTACATGTTTATTTAAAACAACAACAACAACAACTAGCTTTTTCCCATTGAATTTCCTTGGAACCTTTGTCAAAAAATTATTTATCGTATATATATATTTTTTGACTACTATAGCTTTAAATAAGTTTAGGAAGGCAATATGAGTGCTGCAAATTTGCCCTTCTTTTTCAAGTTTGATTGGGCACTGAATCTGAACTTTATGATTATATATATATATAATATTATATACCATATATATATGTATATATATTATATACCACATATATGTGTGTGTGTGTATATATATTTATATCAGCCTGTAATTTTTTATTTAAGAAACTGCCTGTTGAAATTTTGATTAGAATTACATTGATCTACAGCTGAATTTTAGAATAATTGATATTATTCTAAATGATGAGACACGAGCATTCCCAGCACTCCACATGCTGTTCCCACACACCCGTCCGTCCTGTGGCAGGTTCCCTATGTATGCACTTCACGGCAGTGAGAGTCAGCTTTTGTAGAAGGCTAGTGAGAATGAACAGAAAGCTGCCCTGAATCAGCAGGCCTTGGGGAGACCACAAACTTGAGATGATAGCACCCAAAATGTTCCAATTCCAGATCCCATTGTACAGGTCATCAGAACAGTGAGTATCTGCAGTTATTCCATTCATAATTCTTCCTGTACATTTTTAATGTGGATAACTTGAACAGGTAAGACAACATGGATATGCACTACACGACTCATAGCCTATAAGGATGTTAACCAAGTATGAGAATCAATACATCTGGAACCTCAAAGCTCTCTCAAATATAAAGGCTTTCGTCAACCATTTTATGCATCACTTGAATTTTCCATTTTCTGGGGTGTGGAAGTTGCTAGATTATGTCCAACTGGGCCTCATTCTAATTTCATGTAGACTACTCTAATTTCATTTGGCTATATATTTAGTGTTGTTCATTCCTTTTACTTTAGTGGTCAAGAGAACAATCCATGGTCCTGCTTGTTTTCTCCTTCTTGAATTTTTCCTTCCTCTCCATAAGTTTGTGGCAGAACTATGTAGGTTTTTAATTTACTAGTACATATTTTTGTACTTGCACTCAGTAAATATGATCCATAGATTCTTCTAATAAATTCTCCTATCCTCCAAGGTCAGTAGGTACTTCTCATACCACAGAGCAAATGCATGAAGAATAACAGAAATGCTTTTGTCTATCAACTCTTCTTTCAACACAGCACACTCTGTTTATAGCAATTTGTACTAAGTTATGTTCAATACTGTTGAAGAATGTAAATGTAGTGGAAATGGCAAGTTTAGCAACCAGCATTGTTAGACTACGTGGTTCTTCTGCTTTTTGATGCTTAACATCTCTATGCACAAAATGAAAAACAACCATAAGAATCCTGATGTGACAGATAAAAAATAACATTTAGTTCCCACAGAGAAGCTCTTTTTCAAAATCTCTGTTAAGGTTAAACATATTTCAGAAATTCAACAAAGAGCATAGCATAAAAAATGACTCTTAGTAACACCTGTTACAAGAAAAAAGAGAAGAATATTCTATACCAGAGCAGTGAGAGGAAAAACTGAGAGTGTGACTAAAAAGAAATTTGAAGAACTCTTCTGTTGATGCCAACACTGATTTCACACTCCTGTGTTCACTGCCAATCCTATTTTAAATAATTAGGTCTCTGCTGTTAAAGAAATAGATGGAATACTGCAGTCTTACATGTTGTTGGAAGTTGATATATCCATGATATATGCTGCCCCAGAGTGATACAACGTGAAAGATACATTGCCTTTGGGGTAGAAATGAATAAACAGGTGAAATATTAGCAAAAGTAAAGCTAAGGTTTATTGTGAAAAGGAGATAAAGCTGGAAATTGGACTACTTGGAACTATTTTGAAATGTTTTATAAATATGGAAATCTTGACCTTTTCTTTAGAACATCCTAAAAAATTAA
The DNA here is from genome assembly GCF_964194185.1 of Rhinolophus hipposideros. Classification (NCBI taxonomy): domain Eukaryota; kingdom Metazoa; phylum Chordata; class Mammalia; order Chiroptera; family Rhinolophidae; genus Rhinolophus; species Rhinolophus hipposideros. The sequence goes on along the minus strand of NC_138050.1, from coordinate 37,086,656 downwards.
CAATTCATGACTGATCTTCTTGGCACATTCCATGGAAGCTTATATTCCTATAGATCATAGAGAACACATTAGCAAATAAACTGGTGATAGTATTAGCAAATACTATCTACCTATAATATTTAAAATATTAATATTTAAAATAGATCAATTCTATCTATCTATCTATCTATCTATCATCGATCTATCATCGATATTTCATCTATTTTGACATTTTACATATATATGTAAAGTGATATAAAGATAAGTGGAAAAGAAAGAATCAAACTCACAACTCCAATGTTTCTTAGTGGAAGCAGTTGATATTGCAGTGGCACAAATAATAAGAATATTTGACCCTGAATCATACACTTCTGTATTGTTTGCATCTTTATGATGTATTTATGCTCATATACTACATATATAGTGTTTAAGATAAAGCTGCTTATTTGTAAACAAGTATCCCCTCTCATGAAAAAGGCAAGATGACTCTGAGGGCAAAGCAATGGGCCCAGAGGGTGCAGCCGTGGACCACAGAGGATTATTCCCAAGATTTGAAACTTTAATAGAGGCAGTCCTGTTAGATTCTGAAAGTGTTTGGGACTGGCAATTCCATTGTTCTTTTTCATTTTCTCCCTTTTTGAATGAGAATATTCGTAACTATTACTCTATGCCTATCCCACACTTTTATTTGGGAAATAAATTACTTATTTTCTAGTTCAGTTTAACAGGTCTCCAAATGGAGAAAAAGATTTCTCCAGGATAGAATATACCCAGACTCCACCTATTAATGTATATGGTCTAGATGATGAGACAGGGGTTTTTGCACCTATGATACTTGCGTGAGACTTTGAAGTTGACTTGATATTGTAATATGTTCAGATTATTCAGGACTTTAGGATGGGGCACATGTGTTCTGCATGTGAAATGGATGTGAATGCTTGGGGGCCAGAAGGCAGATAGTAGGAGGTTGAATCTCCCAAAGATGTCAAAGTCCTAAATACTGGAACCTATGAATATGTTACCTTATGTGAAAAAGGGACTTGGCAGATATGATTGACAATTTTGAAATACAAGATTTTCCTGAATTATTTGAGTCGATCCAATGTAACCATAAGATTTCTTGAAATCACATGATTTCCTCTTAGCTTAATCAAGGAAGGGGAAGTTTGCTGTAGCAAATACTACTGGATAAACCTATAGAATAGTCCATGACTAGGCTCAAGGAAAAATCTACCTTTAGAGGAAACTTAACTAGATTTTCAAACATGTTTTTAATTGCCTCTTTTGATACTCTTATTCCTACGCTCTGTTTTATATTTTCCTTTTTGATAATCTCATTCCTTCACTTGGGGGATTTTTACAAGAATTAACATAACCATTTTATTTCTGATATTGGCCTGTGTTATGGTTAGCTGATGTTTCCCATCTAAAGTCTTAAATGTAACTACATAGCCATTGTCAAGTCATATAGTTAAATTTACCCTGCAATATAAGGAGCGGGAGGGACTAAGTCTAGGCCAAGAACAGAGACATTATCCAGGCAACCTCTTCATCAGCAAAATTTTGGCAATGGTAAAGATGTGGATGGCTTAGATTAATGTCTTCCTTGCTGATTTTGACCTTAGACAAAAGAGGGAAACTTGAAAAGGAATAGATTAAAAGTAACCCATGACTGCTCTCAGCAGGAAACTGTCCTGGCTCTAACAGCTAGGATATAGTGCTCTAACAGCTAGGATATAGTGTTATATCAGTATATCTTGCTGGATATAAGCAATTTTACAGGATACCAACATTAGACAAGGTTATTTGAAACATGATAAAGCAAGGCAAAAACAAGACCATTCTGTAATCATATCTGAACACAGAAAAAGAGTAAGAACTTTGTGCAAAGCATGATCATACTCAAACATCCCTCTCATTTGACTAGCCCTGTAACTGCTACTTCTTTACCAAATATAGGTCCTTTCTTTTCCTCTTGCCTTCTAAAAAACACAGAGAGAGAGAGAGAGAGAGAGAGAGAGAGAGAGAGAGAGAGAGAGAGAGAGAGAGAGAGATACTGAAGCATAGACTTCCCCTGCTTACTGAGAACACCCAATCCAGAACATAATCTGCTTGCTTCCTTGAAACCTTCACCAAACTACCAAACATGAGTCCAAATCCTATGAACAAGTCTTTCTTAAGCCACAATACTGAAACCCCTGTAGTTCTCCATTGTGTGTGGTCTCCTTTGTTGCTACAAGTACCCAAACCACCAACTTCATTTAATTATTGTTTTTTCTGATCATCTCTGACTGGATGACACTGATACAACAATGTCAAATTTCAAAGGTATCAAAGAACCGAGGTTTATTTCTCATTTATGCTACATGTATGTTGCAAATTGACAGGGAGGTTATCCTTCATGCTGCCCTCAATCTGAGCAAAATAATAAAGCTCCCACTATCTTGAACATCAGTGGTTGATGTGCCTGAGGGAAATAGGAAGTACTGAACTGTGCATTGGCCCTTAAAGCTTCTGCCTGAAAGAATATGCATCACTTCTATACACACTTCATTGGGCAAAGCAAATCCCATAGCCACCCCCGACATCAAAGGAACGCAGTATGAAATCCTGCTATTTGCTTGGAGATGAATGTAAAATATTTGGTGGACTGAACTCATTACTACAATTGGTTTGCTTTTTGGGGGGAACAAAATATAAATTTATGTTTTGAGGAATGGTGCTGTTCCATTTTTGGCCACATTTCATATACACATATGTTTTTATATTATTGTTCTTTAGATCATACATACATTTCTTATATTTTTTTGTAGATATGCTGTATTTGACAAAATAAATAACAATTACATTTAGGGAAAATTTAAATATATAACCTGGAAATAAAAATAATGGGAAACTGAACAGGTGATTGTATTCCAAAGTTTGGCATCCTTATTTTTCCCCATCATCATTTATGTTATGCACATGTCTACCAATGTATAAAAAGTGATCTAAACAGTTTTTACAAAATGGAATATTAATGTTTAGGAATACTGATAATTTTTACTTCAAAAACCAAATACATATTAAATTTTGGTAAGTTTATCTCTAGCAATTGAACCTCTTCATCACTACCAACTTTCCATTGTGATGGAAAAAGGAATGGAAAAAAGAAGAGAAAATATAAGACACATCCAAATGTTATTAATTCCAGAAAGAAAAAAGAGGAAATTGTAAGAGATTATTACTAAAGAAATGATATGAGAAACACCCTCAGGATGGAAAATGGAAAATTTCAATCATTTGCTGAATTTCTACCAAAGTAAGTGAAGAAAGACCCATATAAGTCTTGTAATATTAAAATTTTTGTCAACATTAGTATAAAGAAAATATAACAAAACCTTTCAGAGAGAACAAAAAGAAAAATATGTTATAGCCCACTCGTATCTGTGGAAGCAAAAATTATTAATAAAATGAGAACAAATTGAATATAACACAATGTTCTCAGAAATCAACCTAAAATGGTTCATCACAGAAATGCAAAGATGCTTCTACATCAATTAAAACTATCAATGAAATTTACTTAGATTGATTAAGTAAAAGGTCATCTTAATAAATAAACATCATCTATTAATTTCAATATATGATTTAGGATAATTGGGATTTTCCATAAAACAAATTCTGAGACGCAGATTTGTGAACAGGAGTTTACTGGGGAGGCATTTCAAAAATATACCCTAAGTAAGTGCAGGAATCAATACGGAGCCCAGGAAGAAACTGAATTGCAGTGTAGTTACAAAAGACTCCACAGCGTCTCCTCTGCGATGCTCTGGAATTGGGATGGTCATTTTGAATTGAGGCAATAGGTCCGGCTTTTGTAGCCTTATATTCAGCAGTTATAAATGATGCGGTGGATTTCTTTTTCTTTCTTTCTTTCTTTCTTTCTTTCTTTCTTTCTTTCTTTCTTTCTTTCTTTCTTTCTTTCTTTCTTTCTTTCTTTCTTTCTTTCTTTCTTTCTTTCTTTCTTCCTTCCTTCCTTCCTTCCTTCCTTCCTTCCTTCCTTCCTTCCTTCCTTCCTTCTTTCCTTCCTTCCTTCCTTCCTTCCTTCCTTCCTTCCTTCCTTCCTTTTTTTCTTTCTTTCTTTTTTCTTTTTTGGCTGAATTCACTCTTCAAGAGGGAATTAGCTGTTACTCATCAGTAGCCATTATTCCCAGTAGCGAAATATTCCCAGTAGTCTATGCTTTTTGCTTATGTATTTGCCTATCCTCCTGGTAAATGGTATATGGAGTATATGTTCCCACTTCCATTCCTGGGCTTAGCCTTTTGGATTGTTTTGGTCAAAAGAAAATGAGTGGATGTAATTTATGCGACTTGCACACAGAGAGTAGAGAATTTTAATGATTGTGTGATTGATTTGTTTCAGCCTCTTCTGATTTTGCTCTTTGTCACAATAGTATATCTCAAACTGAAGTTGCTCCTTCACCGTGGGTCCCAGATTAGAATAATAGAATAGAAGACAAATGGAGCAGACCCATAGTCAACACATGTACCATGAGCAAGAAATAATTTTTGCTGCTGATAATATTGTTCTAAGACACTTATAATTAGAGATTTCTTTTTACTATAACAAAATATATCTAATCAGCATCTCTGATATAAGGCATCCAAGCTAATCAATGTGTCACCAGGTGGCCTGTTAGTACCTCCAAGATATTAAACAAAATTGGGAGTGAAACATTGGAATTGACTTTTGGCAAATTAAGAACAATAGCAATAACCAAATCAGCTTTGGAGAGGAGATATCCCTCTTGTTCAATCCACTATAGCTCCCATTCCCCATGTCAATATCCATTTTGTAGATAGGCCCATTGAAAAAGCACCTGAATGGCTGACAGTCACAGGCTAGTTCATATGCTCCATTTCAGTTGTGAGAGCTTCATTCACAGTGACATTTACTCATTGATAGGCAAAATATTTTTACACTTTGATTGTTTTGAGAGGTCCATACCTCACCCCCAAATTCCTTGCCATTAATCTTTGAATTTTTTCTTTTCAAGTCCTTGATTGCCAGCCAACTCATTAGCCATTGCCTATGAAACATCACAGATCTGTATTTCAGTCTATCTCTCCTTTCATATGAAGTGATGTACCCATACTTCCCCAAAGTTTGGTACATTATGGCCTTTCAAGGACACTTTTGAATGGGACTGCAATGTAGGAACTGTCTAATTTTGACCGTTTCTTGCATATGGTTCACATTATTCTATAAACTATACCCATATATTTTCTTCCTTTCATTTATTTCTCTGTCAAATGGTCATAAGTAGATCGATGATAGATACTTGTTTTTCCCGAACACTCCTGATTTATTTTACCCACTGTCCCATCTTAATTATTAATAGTGCTACTTTCCACTCTCAAAAGTGTCCTGGTTTGGATGTTAAGTATATGGTCACATTAATCATAGATGTAGGTTGAGAGAAAGGTAGTATAGTGGTGAAAACATGGGTGCCTAAGCCTAATTCTCCTGCAGTTTATCTGTGCATTCCAGACCTGTTCTGATCCAGTCTCATAAATTTCTTTTCCATCACACAGTGGCACACTTCTGTACTCATCCAATCTTATGTTTCAGTAGATCAGCTGACATCCTGTTGACGATGTGCAGGTAATGATGAACGATTATTTTTTTCATCCCATGGTCAATTATTTCATTCCTACTGGGGACCAGTATTAGGTCACAGGGTACTTTTCAAGTGGAGAAGAGTTAGGCCCTGAAAGAGCCATGACTTCCTCTCAAAACTTAGGGGTCTGTGCTAATTCTCCTGTTGGGGCTTTCCAAGGGCTTCATAGAACATTTCTATCTTCCATAAATATTTCTGATACTATCAGGTCTGCTGATGGAACCCAAATTGTAAGGCATCTTTCCCTGTTGCAAAGTATTTTCTTATTCTAGACACCATTCAAAACTAGCTGATTTATGAGTTATCCAGTAATGTGTCAGAGAAGTACACATAAATATGATACATGTTTCAAAATCCAAAAAGTATCAGTAAGCATTGAACCTCTTTCTTCACAGTGGGCAGTGAAAGTCACAGCAACTTGCTTTCACTTTAAAGAAGATATTCAGAGATATTCTCTACACTACTGAACCTGTGAAAACTTAAGAAAATCCTAAATTTTGCAAGGCAAGGCTTATAACCCATTTTCTTGTATAGCTGTATCACATTATAGAAATTTGAAGACTTATTAATTTCTCATCATCAGATGTAATTAGAATATTGTCATCAATATAGAATATCAGTAATGATCAATATAGAATATCAGTAATGAGACATCAGCATGAACAAGAGATCTTTCACCTTTATTATGACATAACCCTAAGTAAGGAGACTAAGTACATACTGATATCATTGCTGATAAAGGTTAAGTTTATTGATAGGAATGGGAAAAAAGAAAGCTCCTGTACACAACAGACTTGAGTGTTGATTAGTAAAGACAGTAACTGTAAAGACAGTAACTTGACTATGATGGTCAACATCACCTGATCAATTTTGTGATAATCCACAGTTTTTCCCCATGACCTGCATCTCTTTTGCACTGGCTGACAGTTAAATGAGGATGTTGTAGGAGTTGTAGGATATTGCTATTCCTATGTCTATAAACTATTTGTAGTTGGTACTAACCTCTGAAAATCTGTCCTATATTGGCTTGGATTTCTATTTATTCTCTTGTCAGGAGTGGACAGATCCAAGGTCTTCCACTTGAACTGTTCTATCCTAAAAGCCTTCTCTATATAGGTCACAGAACCCATAGAGGGATTCTGCTAGTAATTAAGTATAAGCAGTCGCACTATATATTAGATATTGGGAAAATAATCACAAGGTGTGCCTGTTATAAATCCTCCACTACAACTTGTTAGGTTTTTGCCCACTAATCCTATAATTTTTCACTTGGATACATGAAATATGACTAGGTTGCTAAACTACTTTATTTGTGGTAACTTCATGATCAATTAACCTTTGCCACGGACCTCTGTCTCTCAAAAATAAGATTATCACCCATTTCAGTGGATTATTATTCTAACTGCATTCACATGATCTATAACAAATCAACAGTGCCACCTGACCTGTGCATCTTTAGGTTCCTATTATTCCTGTTGAGATGATGGAGCCCAGTTACACTGCAGAACCCCTCATTGTTAGATCTGGCTTATTGAAAACAAAACAAAACTCTATAGAGCTTTACGTGCTTGTTCCCCTATGACCAATAGGTTTTTTCAGAATTTAGTGAATGGAGTCTCCTTTGGGCCATTGCAGAGAATGGGACTTTTATAGGTAGATGAGCATTTTATACATAATAGATTCAGCCTTACATTCATGGTAACCCGAGCCTTTAGACCGTAAGCCAGCAAAGTTCTAGTATTTGATCCTTGATGACTGTAGGTTATTGTTGAGTTCAACTTTCAATTAGCCAAAATAGTAAGGGGAGTTGGCAAGATATTTTCAGGGGAATTTGGGGATTTAAAGATCTGTTAACTCCATTCCCAGGTGTTCAATTCAGTACAGTAAATCCTAAATCCCAGGTAAGTATACCTATCAATATATTCATCAATACTTATATTTTATCCTTTCTAGTTCAATATCTGTATGGTCTACTCTGAAAATGCTCCCCAAACTTCTGCTAGTAGAAATTAATGACATCCTATAACATATTTGGAGTATACAGTACCTCCTTTTGAGGCAGGCCATGGCATTTTCAGTCTAGTGTATGAATTTCTAATACTTTTTATGAACTTGAAGGCAAAAAGGTGAGGTGGAGGTATGCCCTGAGATAAGTTAGCAATATCCTCTGAGGAAACAGCCTGAGGAGTATTTTAAAATGCAGTGCACCAATAGAAAATTTGAGGTACAGTAAGGTAGATCAGAAAAGATCAGAAAGTAATTGACATTAAAAAGGTGGTTGTTACTTATAGTTCCCAAGAGGAGGGGGTATGCTGTGCTATGGTGGAGTGAGGGGCATATAGGGCAACATTGGGTTGAGTCACTAGGCAGAGGGAGGGGAGGAACTACAGGCAATAGCCTTTATTGTGGTTTTCATGTGAAGGAATGGGTGAGGCAAGGAAGTAGGTTTAGGATTAGTTGGTTTGAATAATTATAGCACTCTCTGGGGAATGGGGACTATCCCTGGCTATGTGGTACCAGGCCCTTGGGGTGATCAGGGCAAACGATGTGGTACCAGGCCCTTGGGGTGATCAGGGTGATCAGGGCAAACTGATCAGGGGTGATCAGTGGCCTGGAGTGTGAGAGCTGATAAAGGAGGTGGTTGGGGTATCAACTCTGGATTCATTGGTTTGTATTTGGAAAGCACACTCGCCTTTCAGTTGTTTACTATCTCTGGGAAGTGGCTAATGCTGGGAAGGCAGACCCTTCAGGGGCAGCAAGACGCCAAATGTCAAAGCTTCAAAATTCCAAAAAGAAAATATATGGTTAATATAAAGATCAACCATGAAAACCTTTCATGCAGAGGGCTGCTGGTGTGTGTGTGTGTGTGTGTGTGTGTGTGTGTGTGTGTGTTTGGTAGGTGTGGGTATGAGGGAGAATATCTCTGCTGGCAAAGGGATTCAGGGGGATCTAGTTGTTCAAAGATTCTAGCACTTACTGACTCTGCTCAAATGTCCCCACATCTTGTCTCAGGGTTTATCTTCTTTCTCATTAGTAAGCTTAATTTAGCATACAATTCTCACAAGTTTTAGATGGTATATTTAAATGGCAGCTTTTAGCACATATTTGCTGCAACTGTAGGAAATGAGAGCAACTTCAAAATGGCCCTAAAGATTCTGTAATTCTTTGTCTTGATTTGTTCTTAGTTTGGCATTCAAGGATTTCAGTTGGCCTTTTTTCTATTTATGCTTTCTAATCCAGTGAGAAAAAGTCAACTGATTACACAATCTTTATAATCACGATTGTTACTATGGTTACCAAGTGCTCTAGCCACTTGACCTCCATTAGCACAACTCCCTTTTCCTGTACTACTAGTGGGGGTAATTTGAGTTATCATGATGCCACCTCATGCCATGGAATTACCATTGGCCCATTGCCCCAGCAAAGAGGTTATTTCTTCTCTTCTCAAATATATGAGCACTTAAATCATGGAATCTTAGTTTGATATGATTCTACAATCCTGAAGGTTGGAAAGCCCTGTTTCCTAAAGCTGGTTCAAAAGCCAATTACTTTATCAGTCACTATCCAGCTAGAAAAAGATGGAACACTCACAGTGAGTAACTGAGGAAAGTTTAATAAATTATGTTGAGCTAAAGTGTGAGCATGCTATAAAGAAACCATGAAGGTATAATGCAGTACCTTGAAGCTAGCAAAAGTGAGTAACCTACTAATATCTTGATCTCAAATGGCAAGCAGGGAAAGCAGTTATCTAAACCCAGGGTGGGCAGATGTATTGAGAAGACCCTCTGATGAGAACTGCTCTCTCTTTTAGAAAACATGTCTCCCAGTAATGCTGAAGGAAGGGAATTTATACAATAAAAACCCAGCCTCAACTTCTTTCTATCCTCTTATTTTCTACCAGAACTTCCCCTTGGCTAAACCCAAACAGAAGCACAAAAATGTGGGAGCAGGGAGATACAGTCCCTATAGGTCAGCTTCCAGGGAAGCGGGCAAAGTCTAGAGGGTGGATTTGGAAGGACAAACAAAATACCAGCCCAAGAGGAGAAAAAATAGAGCTAGTTCTAATATTTTGATCTTTCTCTTGTAAGCCCCTAATGGGCTTCTTTTTCTTTTTGTAGACACACTGTGTTAAACGTTAGTTTTTTACTCTATTCTTCTCTAAGTAAGTCAGTTCTTTTTTCAATTCCAAATATTTTAGACTTCTAAATCAGAGGGACAATGTTTTATGAAATTCAGGAACGAACATTATCCCTCTATCTTACTTTTCCATATAAGATATTTAAAGACCTACATTTCTAAAACAATACTAATATCCAAGAGACATTCCTCCCTTAACATAAATATTTTTGTCCCAAATATATGAGAAAAAATAAAAATGTAATCAGATAGATTACAGTGGCATTTCTGCCCTGAAAATAATTTCATGTACCTGATATTACATCCTCTTAGCTTTATTGACTGAATAAAATTTTTAAATTTTCCTGAATTTCAGTTTCTCTATAATTAAAATGTGAGCTAGAATACCAAACTTGAAAAAAAATTGTTATCGTTATAGATAAAGTAAATAATGATTCTGGCCCAGTTTCTGGTACATATTAGGTACTGGGTAATTGAAAAGAACTATTAATAACACAAACATAGAAGTAAAAGAAGAGAAAATATTGATTTAGGTGTCTAAAAGATGAATGAAGAGTCTTGAAGAAATTTAGAAGTTAATTCTGAAAACATCTTTAATAACTATTAGAATCGTAACAAAATAGACAGATTTATTTATATACTTGAGATCTGATTTTAAATGTGTAACCACTAGGCATTTATTTGTACTAACACAGTCTTTTTCTTTCTCTTTCTTTCTTTCCTTCCTTCCTTCCTTCCTTCCTTCCTTCCTTCCTTCCTTCCTTCCTTCCTTCCTTCCTTCCTTCTTTCCTTCTTTCTTTCTTTCTTTCTTTCTTTCTTTCTTTCTTTCTTTCTTTCTTTCTTTCTTTCTTTCTTTCTTTCTTTCTTTCTTTCTTTCTTTCTCTTTCTTTCATTTTTTTCTTTTTAATTTTAGAGCTATCACTACATCCACACAGATTCCCTTGCCATAAAGGAATTAATCCCTTGTGAGCCAAACAATTGAGAAATATGTGTCGTCCAATATTGGCTACTTTTGGCTTAACAAAATGAATTAGAAACATCAATGATTAATGGAAAACAAAGATACTGTGTGGGCTTCATGTATTCCAAAGCAGGGATACCATTAGATTAAAGCTATTTACATTTTGAATTTCAGCAGTCCCTAAAATGAGCTTAATTCAAAGCTTCTTATACTAAAATGAGCTTAATTTCTGGTTGGAAATAGTTAGCTGAACACCATAAATTTCAGGCTTCATGAGGATCCCTTGTTCAATTCAGATTAGTTTAGGAAAATCTTTAGTTACATTAAAATCGTATATGGTGGATTTACTCCTTCAAACCTACACAAACAATTTTCTAGTGCATTTTTTTTCTACTGGTATAATTTTTCCACTATGCTTTAAAATGTCAAAGTGAAAGACTAGTTATCTAATGGGTAAAAAAAAAAAAACAAAAAAAAAAAACAAAAAAAAAACATTCCATCTGCTCTGATATTATTTTTCCTATTTGAAATGAGTACATATGTTACATTTCTCTATTATATTTATATAGATTCAATACTATCCACATTTTCTCCTTCAAGCATTATGGGATATATTCCATAATATGTATATGGAAAAAGTCACTTATTGGTTGGTTTGGGCTGGCCATTATCCATTCTCCTTTCTTTATGGTAATATTTTCTGACTTGCTTTTCAAGTATTCACCCCTTTCCCATCAGTCTTTGTAACTGTGGAAGCTGACTCTATCCTCAAATCCTTCTTCCAAAGTAGTCAGCACATTTCTTCAATCTATTCATGTTTTTTTGTTGTTGCTGTTGAGGGATGGGCTCATGATACCATTAAAGTCAATGAGATATGAATAGAGTATAAATTCTCTATACAGGCTTCTTGGAAGCAAGCATTTTTTTTTTTTAATTAAAGTTTATTGGGGTGACAATTGTTAATAAAGTTACATAGATTTTAGGTGTACAATTCTGTAATACATCAACTATATAACACTTTTGATTTCAACAAGTTATTTGGAGAGAGTGATTTCATTAACTGTAATTGAATGAGGAGGTCCGTAGCTTTGAAGGTTGTTGGCAGCCATTCTGTGACCTTGAAGGTTTCCAGCCTTATCATGAAGCACACACATTGGAAGATAGGGAAGAGAAATGTAACAATTGCGGTTTTTAAAGGGATTCAAGCCTTACTAAAGCCTTTCCAATTTCTAGATATGTACCAGTTTTAAGTACATGTACCATAAAGTGCTATAATTTTTAAGCTCAAATATGTATACAATTTTATTATTTGGTCTATTGCTTGCACTTGAGAAACTTCTAACTAATAAGTATTTATCCATTATAATGTACTTTTTTAAATTAAAAATTTGTTGGGTGACAATTGTTAGTAAAAATACATAGGATACAAAGGTACAATTCTATAATACATCATCTATATATCACATTGTGTGCTCACCACCCAGAGTCAGTTCTCCTTCCATCACCATAAATTTGACCCTATTGACCCTCATCTACCACCCCACACCCGCTTACCCCTGGTAACCACAAAGACACAGACAATAGTATAATACACTTTTTTACTCTGTCTATTCAATCAATATTTTCATCCAGCTGCAATGTGCCATTATAAAGACTCAAAGCTTCCTGAAGTCCTTTCTATGTGTATATGGAATTTAAAGCAAATTTTTTCTACTTTCAAAGTTTTCATAGAAAATTTTCTTGGTTTGATTTAGATATACAGATGTATTAGATAAAATTTTTAAATGGACTTTAAGTGTGCTTTTGCTACCCTATATACTCAGAACTGCCAGAGAGTTTAAACAAAAATGTGGAGAACACTTGATACATATATATGTTTTGTATATAATATGCACATATAAAATAATATATGTAATATATATTATTGTAAAAGAGAACAATGTGTGTATATGTACAATTGTAAAATTATTCAAATTAATTTATATTTGTTTTGAGTAATATAAAAACATTATGCAGAGTCCTCATATTTAATTTTTTTACAATATCAGTTAGCATTAAATAATAAAATATATCTTAAAACACATTTCCAATAAAAAAATTACTTCTTACTCATGTAACAATCAATTCTGTTGTATTTATGGATTTATAACCTGTCCATAAAAATAAAATTATGTTTATAGCAGCATTTAACATAGTAATTAATATGCTACTAAGTTAATTTTAACACTAGAAATTATGTTTTCCATTTCTTTTGGTAAAAAATTCCACTTAATATTTTTTCTTTCAGTAGAAATAAAAGTAATTTGGAGAGATCATTTTTTTCCTCCATGATATCTAGATGAGTAACATTATCAAAACATTTTTATCATTTTGTTCAATCTAAAAATATTTAGAATAAAATGTGATTAATTCAAAATGCAATGTATTAAAAAGAAAGAACTTACATGGATGTTTGATTCAAAGTTGAATCCACTTACAATAAGAGTTGGCAAAATAAACACAAAACAAATGAACATATAAAACTACTCTTTTCCTTAAATACTACTTTTATAGTGACACATGACATACATTTTTTCTCAATAAATTTTATAGTTGAATAAAGAACTAAAAAGAAAAACCCAGGTTTTTATGGAGCTATCTCATGTTTATGTCTAAAAGCCAAAAAGACTAACTAATGGACATGGGCAAAATGAGAAACAGAACTAGAGCAGTGATTTTACAAATAACATGTTTGTAAAATGAACATGTTAAATAATAGTTGTTACACTGATATAAATAGGAAACAATGTGCAATTTTTATTCATTCAACTGATCATAAGGTTTATATTTTATCCAATCATGGAAAAAAATATGAGGAAGCCAAAGATACTTTTCTCTTTGACAACAACCTATAAATAAGATACCGTCTCAGACATAAATAAACAAAGAACACAGAGATCAACTAATTTGCCTCAAGTTACTAAATCGGAAGTTAGGATTCAAAACCAGGCATTCAGACTTAAATTCCATTTTCTTCATTTCTAAAATTTGACTCACTAATCCTCATCATAATCAAAATAATCATAATAGTATAATTACATATTAAGTACATATTAATCATTATATAATGATTATAAATATATGAATGTCTAGATGTTTTTTAAAATGTGCCGCCTAGGTAGCTGGCCAGCCTTGATTTACTGGTAGTCATTCATTTGGCAACAGAGATCATTCATTGACAAACACAAAGCTCCTTAATCTTTATCTGCTGCCATATTTAGTAAATTTTAATTCTTGACTATTATATACATATTCTGTGTGCCTAACAAACTAAATGTTTGGATTAAAAAAGAAACCTCAGATATCTAGTTATTTATCTGATGTTTTGAGTCTTGATCTGTACGGAACACACTGAATGAAGACTGAGATAAGAAGTAAGTGTTGCCTTTGTCTGAATTCCATGACTTTAGAATTACTTTCTTTCCATGGCTAAGACAGAGGTTTCTCTGAAAAGTGAGAGTGGGTTCAGAAGTATGTATTAAAAAGCATTGTTAAACTCCCAGTTGAAACTCTTTAGAGTGCAAACACAAAAACAAAAATAAAACTGAAAAAGCTTGCAGGAATCTTTTGAAATGTAGCAGCTACTGATGTTTGAGATAATGGTACTTTTAACATCCAAATCAGACTGCAAAATACTTTTTCCCATTGGAAGTAACTGTTTTCACATTACTTTCACTTAAAGAGTCTTTAAAAACAATGTCAGAATGCGGGAACAATTTTTCTCATTACTTTTTAAATAGTTTCTGTTCAATCACACTGTTTCCAAAGCCATTAATGAGCAAATTGTTAACTAAACAATAAGATGGGAATACACAGAGTTTGCTATGAAAGATTTTCCAGAATTAATTTGGCTGAAAAGACAGTTATGAATGTCCCCTTTCCTCTTCTCCTCACTTAGTGGATACATATACACACTGCTAGAACGCAATTTGAATCTCTACTAATCAAGGCAGTTGTCAAATAGTGCTAAATTAATGACATTTTGTTATTATTTTACAAAAACACAATCTCCATCTGAATTAGATAAATTATGTATTGTAAATTCCCTTACTTACTCAGGAAAAAACAGTCAGAAACTACAGATGGTCTACCAAATGGCCTCTTTTCCAGAAGTAATAGCTCACATAAACTTGTCTCTAGATAACCACTTAAAATCTGAAAAGAAACACTTGTTTTTTTGACTGCCCCTCATTTCAATTTTAATTTTTCTCTTGTTTTTGTTTGTTACTAATTATATATACACACATATTTAAGAGCTAATATAGATATAGTCAACTAACTGAAATATGAAACCTTCTTTTTTTAACTCACTGTTTTAACTAGATTGAATAGTTTAAGACTGATGTGGGAAGTTGAAGATGATAAGAGGCTTGACATGATACACTTGTGGACAAAAAACATTCTTCAATTTTATAGATAAGTTTTAGATACGTATAAACATTGGCATTCACTTCATGGGCATCGGCAGTGCTATAGCTTCTATAAGTGAGACTGCGGGCAGTGAAAATGGGAGCCAAAATGGTAAATAGGGGCAATACTACATAATAACTGAAGTCAAGAAACGGGTTTGTGAATCGTGGGTTGTAATTGTCAGCGGGGTCCCAAAATTGATTTCAAAACACTTTAGATGGGAAAATAAGAATAAATGTTTAAAAATAACATTGTGAGTCAAATTGAGACTAACAGCAGCTTACAAATACATAAACTGAGCTGTTTTGATGTACATGTCAGAGTCTGGTTGAGGTCTTAGGATAGCAATAAAGAAAACATTTACTAGAGTATAACATTGAATAATTTATATAAATTTTTTAAGCAATTCATGAATTGTACCCTACAAACATACAATTATTCTTCTCTGTTAGAGTTTAATTTTGTTGCCTTAACCATTTATAGTCCAGAGAAAGCTTCCAAGATATGACTTTAAGTATATCCAACAAAAGCAAAAAGTGGCGATATAATACAAACGGCTCTGCAATTTACAACATGGAAAGAACCTCTTTTCTTTTCCATCTTTATTGAGGTATAATTGACAAATAAAATTTGTATATATTTAAGGTGTACAATGTAGCATTTTAATTTGTGTATACATTGTGAAATAATTATTGCAATTAAGCTAATGAACAAACCCATCTCCTCACATAGTTACAATTGTGTTAGCGTGTGTGTGTGTGTGTGTGTGTGCATGTGTGATCACTTAAGATTTACTCTCTTGCAAAATTCAGGTATAAAATACAGTGTTATTAACTATAGTTCCCAGGCTGTGTATTAGATTTACAGAACTTATGTATCTTATGAAACTGAAACTGTACCATTTGGCCAATCCCCCAGCCCTTAGCAACCACCATTCTACTCCCTACTTTATGACTTTGACTTTTTCAGATTCCACATACAAGTGAGATCATGCAATATTTGTCTTTGTTGTGTTATATGTACCCCCTTTAATAAATCAATGTAATTTTTGCAGTGTTTTGTATAAATTAACATATATTAGGGATATGGTACATAGAATTTAAATCCTCTAAGACTATTTTTTAAATGAGTCAAAGTTAATTTTTCTTTAGAGTAGTAAACCTTTTGGTTACGTCCATAAAATTTCTTCAAAAATGTTTGTTTTTAAAGTGTTATATTATAGACATTTTTCTAAAATCGAACATACTTTAACTATTCAAATAAATTACCAAATACATCTAAGTTTACTTGTCTTTTAACACATGCACATGGTAAATTTAAATACTATAGGTATATTTGTAAAGAAATTCTCTGGCTGCATTTTAATGATTCAAGCATGTTCTAGTTAAAAAAAGAAGTGTCTTCCAAATTACTTAGACTCCTGCTAAGGAAGGATGTGCACAGTAGCAATTAGGACAGTTAATCAGTTGGATTTGTCATCTAAAGGGTAGAAATCATTAGCAAGACACTGGGTGGCCAGTGACAACTTAAATACTTATAAATCACAAAATTGTCAGCTCCTCCATTTAAAAGGGACTAGGTTGTGCCTTTTTCAATTTAAATGTTTGACTTGTGACACTTTGCCAAAAACTGAAACACTTGGAACCTTGTCATGCAGAAAACTTGAAAACTTTAAATAAGCAAATTATCCTAGAAAAAGTCACAAAACTCTTATATGCGTACTACATCAGAGCCTCATCAGATCTTAGTAAACATTGTCCAGCAGAATCTCCACAGAAGCCAGCCATTGAATACTTATTGTGCATCTGCAGTAATTGGATCTATGTCCCAGAGCTGAATAAGGCACAGAACATGTCTTTGAGGGGTTCACATACTGGTGTCCTGAAATGTACTTTGAAATATATCAATGGAATTTTTTAAATGTCACAAATTAATAGATCTATTCTCTCAAATGGCTTAAATGGACAAAGCCATAACTGTGCAAAAAAAAAAAAAAAGAAAAGAAAAAGCTAATTATATCAGCAATTTGAGGATCAAAGCTAATCAAATTACCAAAAATCATCTTTAAATTGACCTCAACTAGAGAAGCATCTGGAAGATGCCTATTAAAAATATTATGTGTACGCTCTTCAACATTAACTTTATATCTGTTGGTGTCTTAGGCTCATCAATACTCAAATCATTGAATCAACTCTTCGTTTAATTCGATTTTCAAAGTTCTCTTCTGCATAAACATCAGATTAAATCATGATCCAACTCAGGATACTCTAATGTATGAGGTCTGTCAGTTAAGTTTCCGAACTTGTTGCAACAATATTGCTAATCTTTTTTTATATCAGAGGGTTTATTCATTATGAATTTATACCAAATGGACAAACAGTCAACCGCGTTTACTATTTGGAAGTGCTGAAAAGGCTGCGTGAAAAGGTTAGACAGCCTGAAATTTTCCTCAATTCATGGCTCGTGCATCATGAGAATCCACCTGCTCACACGGCACATTCTGTGAGGGAGTTTTTATCTAGCAAACAAATAACTGTACTGGAATACCCTCCCGACTCACCTGATCTGGCCCCCAGTGACTTCTTTCTTTATCCAAAGATAAAGGAAATATTGAAAGGAAGACATTTTGATGATATTCAGGACATAAAGGGTAATACGATGACAGCTCTGATGGCCATTCCAGAAAAAGAGTTTCAAAGGTGCTTGAAGGGTGGAGAAGGTGCTGGGATTGTTGCATAGATTCCCAAGGGGAGTACTTTGAAGGTGACCATAATGATATTCAGCAATGAGGTATGTAACACTTTTTCTAGGATCAGTTCGTGCACCTAATTGTCAGTCCTTGTACACTAAGGTTTCCTAAGCTTTCTGAGGTAGATGTGGATTCCATTTTCAAAACATTTAAAAAAATATAATTTTCTTTATAATAAAATAGAATACAAAAGTCATGGGGACTCACAGAGTACAAATTAGTATCTAGTTTGTGTTCATGTGGCCTTGTCATTATTAAATTAACTACATATGATTGATTTCTGAATTCCTAAACTGTGTTAATACACACACACACAACCAATTTGATTTGCACAGTTACTTAAGTAATAGTTAAAAATAAAGTCAGCCATGAGTATAAAATTGCCACCATTGCAACTCTTTGACAAATCCTTTAAACTTAATTGCTCATGTGTCATCACTTGCAGGGAGCTTACTGTGCTCTTGACAAAAGAGCTAAGGGTCAGTGAAGCTTTGGTCAATTAACTAATCCTCAGTTAATAATCTATTAATTATACTAGTGATACTTCATAGAATACAAAGCTGGTATATAACTAAGGCAGTCATTGGATTCATCCAAATTATATGTGTAGTGGAAGTAGTGGAAGGTTTTATTTGAGAATATAATTCTTTTGCCTTAATATTTAGACAAGTATGGAAATCAATGAGGTAAGGGAACAAAGGTTCCGAGAAAAAATTTAGACAGAAAGTGGAGAGAATGTCACACACATCTATCTGGTCCCAGCAATCTGGACCAGGAGCAAAAAGAACTGAGTACAGTATTACATATTAACTAAGGTCTTATGAGGGAATTTTAGAGACAGATGGAAGTTGAAAGATCCAAATAAAAACTTTTGCCCTAAAGTTTTAATAAAATACTTAAAACTTTATGTTAAAAGCACCCTGCTTTATTGCCTTCATGACATGTTATAAAATGTAAGGTGATCGATATTTGGCACATTATTGTAGAATATAAAGGATCAATGCCCAGAGCAATGAGATAGACCATCCTACATTTGAAATATAGAAAATTCAGGAGGAAAAAATCAATAATCTTAGAAACAAAGGAAAAGGCAGTTAGAATGCATAGACTCCATTTATTGTAAGTGCACAATTTGATGACTTTTCATAAACAGAGCACACCTGTGGAAACTTCATCCACATTAAGAAAGATTAACCCCTTATTGATTAACCTTCTTATTGATGCAAATCCCTCCCAACTGAAGACAGCCACTAAACCAATTCTAGAAAACTAGATCAATTTTGTACATTTTTGTTCTCTATGTAAATGCTAATATGTAAGATGCAATCTTGCAGTATATGCTTATTTTAGTACATTTGGACTACTATAACAAATATACCATAAACTGGGTAGTTTATAAGCATCAAACATTTATTTCCCACAGTTCTGGAGGCTGGGAAGTTCAGGATCATGGTGCTGGTGTCTGGTGAGAAGGGCCTGCTTCCTATCTGGGTTTTTTTTTTTTTTTAATTGAGGAATATTGGGGAACAGTGTGTTTCTTCTGGACCCATGAGCTCCAAGTTGTTGTCGTTTAATCTAGTTATGGAGGGTGCAGCTCAGCTCCAAGTCCAGTCACCGTTTTTCCAATCTTTAGTTGTAGGTGGCACAGCCTACCATCCCATGCGGGAATTGAACTGGCAATCTTGTTGTTGAGAGTTCCCACTCTAACCAACTGAGCTATCCAGCTGTTCCTCCTGGCAACTCAGTGGCAGCTCATTATCTTTAATCTAGTTGTGGAAGGTGCAGCTCACTGGCCCATGTGGGGCTCGAACCGGCAAACCCGTTGTTTAAAAGCTCGCTCTCTAACCAATTGAGCCATCCGGCTGTCCCAAGATGGCTGGCTATCTTTTTGCTGTAATCTTACACGCTAATCATCACATTCAAGTGAGTACTCTTTGAGGACATTGTTTTTACCAAGGAATAAAGAAACACATTGGTGAAGGGACCACCAATGTACTAGAAAAGTTAGAGGAGATGCTACTATGGAATTGAGTTTATGGTTTCAATAGAAATAATTGGATACTGGACTAGTGGTGCTTAACCTTCAGGGAATGAGTGGGTACAATTACCATAATAAAGATGGGGTGCAGGGAGTGGAAAACAACATACTCATATTTTAACCCACAGGGATCTGTTGTAAGCTAGTTTATCAATAGGTTTTTATCAGTAATGAATAGACAATCTACAGAGCAATTCAATTGCTTGATCTATGTCATTGGAGCAGTTTATCAAAAGGTCAAAAAACTGATTCTGTTAATAGTAGGTATTCATGACTACTTGCCTAGTTCTTAGATTTAGGTCCTCCACCCCTTTATTGAGGGAGGGCTTAGGTCCTTATGAAGAAGAAACTTTAAGATGACTACATTGTATACTATACATTTTCCTCTAAACCTATTCCAGAAAATATGCTCTCATATACTGGGTTGAATGTGTCCTGAACAAAAAGAGAATACCTAGGTATTTTAGTGATTATTGCTTACTGGCTCTAAATTGACACGAAATCCTAGAGGCCAAGAATCCCATCACTGTCCCTAAGTCAGATTTGAAGGAAGTGAGCTATGGAAGTCGTAATGGATGGAGATATGGCCCAGTCTGTCTCACAGTTTGGATTAAAAAATATGGTTATTCTCCAGTTCCTGAAAGTATACTTGAAATAGATATACTTACTGTGTTTCCCTGAAAATAAGACCGGGTCTTATATTAATTTTTGTTCCAAAAGATGCTTTAGGGCTTATGTTCAGGGGATATCATCCTGAAAAATCATGCTAGGGCTTGCTTGTTTTCCAGTTAGGTCTTATTTTGGGGGAAACACGGTAGTAACTGGTGAAATCCACAGAGTGGTTCCCTGACCCATAGAACGAAGACTATTTTGGAAGGAAGGACCAAGTGGGAGTCTGTGGAACTGTCATCCCTAGTCAAATAACAATCCAAGAGCAGAATTTAACCCCATGCAGGAATTGGAGTCATTGTCAGAGACTTGAGAGATGTAGAAAATTGGTTCATATCATATCCCTGTTTAATTCAACTATTTGGATGGTGCAAAAATCAAATGGCTCTTAGAAATTATTGTGGATTTTGATAAATTTTAAATGGGTTTCCTAACTATGTGATATCTTTACTGAAGAATATAAGACATATTCTCTGGCACCTAATACACAGAAACATATATATATATATATATATATATATATATATATATATATATATATATATATATAACATATAAATATATATATATATATATAACATATAAATATATATATATATATATATATATATATATATAATTCAGAAGTGGCTCACATTTATGTGGCAGTATAGACCTTCAAGGTCTTGTTTTATGGCTGTAAACTATGCTCTAACATTCTACTCCTGAGCACCCTTAAACAACATGTATCCCACTGAACATCACCACAAGTCCATTATATTAATGACATTTTGCTTATTGGTTGTGGTAACAAAGAAGGAATAAGTACTTTGGATGCTCCATAAGACATTGGGTGCTAGGGGGTGCTTCAATAAGACATAGGGTGCTACGAAATGGAAAGCTATCATGTAATGAAGTTCTCACTTATCTAGTGGTCTGATATATGTGGGTATATACCCTCTAAAGTTAGAAACATTAACTGTAGCTTTCACCTCCAACCATAAGACAGAGGTAATCTGGTGTATCACTTTGAATTTCAAAGACAGCATATGTCAAATCTGAGTATGCTGCTGTCGCTCATGTATTCACTGGACAAGTAGAAGGTCACCAGTTTTGTGTGAGATCCAGGGCAAGAAAAAACTTAAGATTCATTCTTGGGTGCAAACTGCCCTGAGATCTTGGCCTTATATTTGAAGTGCCTGTGGCAAATGAGGAACAGTATGGAGCCCCTAGAGGGGAATCACAGTGTAGACCCCTAAGAGACTGAAGCAAAGCTATGGTAAACTCTTCTCTTTACAATTATTTTTTTATTCAAAAAGGATTTCCTGGCTTGCTACTGGGCACCTACCTTATCAGTGTACACCAAGTCACTTGGCAACACATCTTGCCAAGAAATCCAGTAATTTTTGATCTATCAAATCATAAAGCTACTTGTGTGCAGTAGCATTCCATTATCAGTGAAAAGGCTGTTTTTCAAGGTCAGGCCTGAGTAAATTTGGAAGAGACAAGTAAATTTCATATCATGTTGCTCACTGACTGTATTCACTTCTACTAATTTACTGTCACTCCTCCAACCTCTTATCAATGTAATGATCAGTTTTCAAATAACTGAAGAGGACCTAATTAACCAATTAACAGTTGAGAGATTCACAGAGGCCTGGTTTGCCAATGAGTCTGCCTGGTGTGCAACTGTCACCAGCTGGATGTAGTCAGCTGCAGTTCGGCATCACACAGAGACAATCCTGTCAGACAGAAGCGATATCTCCCCAGTTGGTAGTGATTTGAGCAGTAAATTTGGCTGTTTACTTTATCTGGAAAGGTCCAGTTCTACACTAATTTCTGAGGAATGCCTAATGGGTTGGCCGGCTGGTCAAGAATTTAGAAAGGACAAGATTGGAAGATAGGTAATGGAGGTCTGGAGTCGTGGTAATTGGATTGCCCTATCAAAATAGGAACGGAGTACAAAAATGTTTGTTTCTCACTTAAATTCCCTAAAGAGCATTTACTACAGAAGAGGATCTCAGTAATCAGATAGACAAGAAGAACTGTTTCTGGTCTTGTTTTTTGTGTACTTGTATAAAAAAGTCGATTTGTTTTCAGATTCCTGGTTCTTGGTTAGTAGGCCCATATACAAAGTGACTGTGTTGGCAAGGATGGACAGATGGACATTGCATGAGCTCAATAACATGGACTTTTTCTCAACAAAGCTGACTTCTTCGTGCCCAAGTGACAAAAGAAAGAAAGAAAGAAAGAAAGAAAGAAAGAAAGAAAGAAAGAAAGAAAGAAAGAAAGAAAGAAAGAAAGAAAGAAAGAAAGAAAGAAAGGCTAATACTGAGCCAATTTGGCATCATTGTCCAGTGGACTAACCAGCTGCATTATTGAAGACTGATTACACAAAATGTCTTCCTTTATAAAAGGAGCAAGTGGTTTGTTTTCACAGAAATAGAGAGCTATTCTGGATACAGGCTGACCATTTCTTTCTACAATAATTCTGCTAATGCCACCATTTATACACTTACAGAATGCCTTATTCCTTGCCATTTAGCTAATATAAGATAGCTTCTAGTTAAATAACTTATTTTACCACTAACAAAGGGTGCCAGAGGTTATGTCACAGAACCCACTGATCTTACTTTGAGCCTATCATGCCAAATCAGCTGACCTGATAGCATTATGGAAGTAGACAACTGATGACTAAGCTCCAGTACCATTTGGGAGAAAAAAAAAAAAAAGACACAGAACATTTGAGTGAGGTCCCGTCATATAGGTTGTATCGTGCCTTAAAATAGTAGACAATATGTTATGCTTTTTCTTCATAGTCATTACTTGAATGGGTGCAGAAGATGGGTTACTATGATACCTAATAATCCATCTACAATAGTTTTCTTCCTACCCACACAAACTGGCTCAATTGTACTGGCAGTCCTAGTACCCAAGACGATGTTTATGCCAAAGATCATAGTGATGATTTCATTAAACTGGGAAATGAGATTGCCAGCTGGCCATTTTGAATCCCTCTTCTACTGAACTAACAAGTAAAATAGGGGATTAATTTGTAAGATATGGTGATTTATCCAAATTACTAAAGGAAAATAATATTATACCTAACAGAGAAGGATGACTATGCTTGGACCTGGGAACTTCTTACCATGGGACCATGGGAATTTCTTTGTATTCCCATGTTCAATAATGTCAATGGGAAACTAGGATGACTAAATGTGGTAACAACCAACATAGACATGGACTCTTTGGAAGTAAATTTTGGGGTTGCCCAAGCAAGTAAAGAACCCCAACCAACAGTTACTGGGTAGTGTAAAGGGAATAAGGAATTAGAGGAAGACGAGATTACGATGACTAACTTACTTTGATCTTGTAATTGGCTAAGGAGATAGAGACTACAGTAGCTACTGTATTTTGCTGTATACAATGTGCACTTTTTTGGCCAAATGTGTGAGGGGAAAATAAGGATGTTCATTGTACACAGGTAGTACTAATTCCATATCTATAACATTTTTAATTGTTTTATTTACGCTTATGAGTTAAAAATGTAACTCTAAAAAATCAATAATGATATCTGTATGCAAAATTACACCCTGGAATACGATAATGGGTTTTGTTGATCTTACAGAGAACTTGCAATGATGAAGAGTTCTTGGCCTTCTATTGTGTATAAATATCATAAATTTGTTACTGGTACATAAAATTTCTTGTACCTTGTGTTTGTTTTTGTGTTTTGTAGTTATTTGTTACATAAAATTTCTTGTACCATAATATGTTAAAAAATAAATGCTAAAATTCATTTTTTTAACATTAAAGTTAATTGGGGTGACAATAGTTAGTAAACTTACATAGGTTTCAGGTGTACTATTCTGTAACATCGTCTATATATCGCATTGTGTGCTCACCACCCAGAGTCAGTTCTCCTTCCATCACCATATATTTGACTCCGTTTACCCTCATCTACCACCCCCGCCCCTTACCACTCTGGTAACCAGTAAACTATTGTCTGTGTCTATGAGTTTTTGTTTCTTTATTTCCTTTATAATACAAAAACAAGTACCTAAATGTAAACAAATAAAAATTTGAATTAAAAAATTAAAACAAAAGATTTTCTCCCCTGAAAGTTTGGGTCAAAAATATGGGTGTGCATTATACATGGAACCACATTATACATGGCAAAATATGGTATGTCTTATATCAAATGATTAGATTGTCCTTAATTGTTTTAAACCTCATGTGGCTAATGCTGTGTTATACAATCCATAGAGGGTATGGTTAAGTTGACATCACCTTGTGATAATTTGGTGACAGATGGGTTTTGTAATTTGCTCTCTGTTGGGCAAGAATGGATGCTCAGTTGCAAAATGTGTGGGATTGACTGATCTGAATCTGTCACTTCCTCCTTCCCCATAGACTTATTTTCTGCTATTCTTATGTCTGTTGTGATCTAAGGAGTGGACCTCTGTGGACTACATCACCTGGGCTTTCTTGCCTTTTGACTTCAGGTTGTGTTTAGCCAATGGAAGGCAACAGCAGTAGATTGTAGAATGAAAAAAGTAGCAAGGATATTTCTTCTCACATTCTTCTCAGTTCTGGTAGTGACTGGCCATAGAAGCCACCATTCTGGTAGTGAATGTCTCTCTCTATAACTATAGGTTCTTTTCAACATCTCCACTTTCTCCATCCAGCTCACACTCAGAAGCATTCTTCCCTTTGCCACTGAGGCCTGGTGGTGATCATAGTTTCCTGCTATTGGTTGTCCCCGGGTTCTGAGACCTCCCTAATTGGTTACTTTAAACCTTCCCACACTCTTCATTAAAGTCTTTCTCTGTGATCCTAATTGAGGGTTCCTTCTATTTCCTTCTAAGAATCAAACTGATATACTAATCTCTAATGAGAGAATCTCTGACAGTAGAGTGATTTGAGCACTCTTTAAACATTTTTCCCCTAGAAAGGATTGGTTTAAATTGTTCTTAGAGGTTAGCTCTGTAAAAGAAATCTAGATGCAATGGATGGATGAGTGAAAGGTGTGATTCTGATGTGAGCTCCTGGAAGAGCATTCATTTGCCTGCCCACTCCCGATCTTCTGGAAGAGCTCATGAAGCATATCCAAGGGGGGAAAAAAATACATTTTCTGAATTGTCTGCTGGTTTGAGGTTATACATGGAAAGATTTTACAGTAATACTGGACTGTTCTGATAATTATTGTTTTGATCTACATGTGACTGTTTAACTTAAATCCTGTGCTAGTACAGAGGTTGCCTGAGTTAGTCCCCAGTTCCCTTGTGCCTTGATGCCCTTATCATTGCATGGGAAAATTAATAGATTCTGACATATAAATCTGTTGTCAAGATTAAATATGGTGATATATGTAAAACATTTAGGACACATTTTGGCTCAGAATAAGTGATCATTAAGTAGTCGCTGTTGTTCTACACATTTACCTGCATTCTATAGAGAAGGACGCAGCTGTATTTTCATTATTCCTCATTCAGCCCAATCTTCAAACACCTAGGAAAAGTCTTTATATGTTTTTAGATAGGAATACCCAACATGACTTTTCAACTACTCTCATATAGTACTCTTCTATTCATCAGGCACTGTAAAAGTCCCTGTAAAAGCAGTGTAATTATGAATCTTACACCACTGGAGAATATGAGTTGCAATATAACCACCTAAGTGTCACAAAGCTTAGTTTATGATTATACCCCATTTCCCTTTAACTTCCTTCAACGTTTTCTCATTAGGCTTCCTCATATGATTAATTTTCCTACTCGTTTGCTTCCTGAGATAGTATCATCATTCAAATTAAACCATACAACAACATATTTAATTGAAATTTAACAGTACTAAATATTTCTGTGAAAGAAAAACTATTTCAAACATACTTTACCCATATCCATGCTATGTCTTCATTTTTATCTTCTTTCAAGTGAAAATTTATCAGGGAAATCCATTACCGCACAACAAAAAATGAATTATAAGTTGGCCTTATGTATCACTGAATTTGAATTGCAGGACCTGTTCACAAACTAGTAAAGAGTTTTGAGATGAGAAATATATTTGAAACAATAAGAAACCTATGTCAAATAACCATAGGAGAATTGATTGCTCCTAAAGACTTCAAAAAAGTATGTTAATTAAAACCTGTATTCAAGCCCCTTCAGCAGTTTGGAGGTTGACTAAAGCACTTCAAAAACAGTTTGAAGAGATTGTGTTTCATGTTAGGGAGCAATTGAAAAGTCAATGATATCATTTGAGATAGAAATGGTAAAATCTAAATTGGCCTATAGAAGCGTCTGTGAAATAATCTAAAGTATGGGTATTGTAATGTGCTTTTCTCAGACAGCCTGATAAAGTCTAGTAGCCTATGTTGACATAGTTATAAAGCAGGCCAAATCAAAGGTAGGTTTATTCTAGATTTTGTTTCCATCACCTGCCTGAAGATAGAATAAAATTAAGATGGAATAAAATTACAATGAAGTTATTACTAAATTAAAACGAAGATAAAATGACAGCACAGTTACCCAGCATTGTTGGTGAGTTCAGTTAATGGGACTGCTTAAATGAAGATTAACTCACCAGTGGAATAAACAGGATAAAGAGACTTATAGAAAATTTGTATATTTTCATATTCTGCATATCACTGAAAACAGTTTCTTGTAAACTGAAGCAACTTTAATTTAAAGCCTTCAAGGTCAAATTATTTCAAGATTGTCAATAGACAGATAACACAGCACTCAATGGATATTCTATTGTATTTCATAATGATATTGGATCAGTTGAGCCTAGCATACTTAATATTTACCAGTTTCCTGAAATTTTAATTAGTAACTTTGGGAAAAGTCATTGGACCATCAAGTTAAAACTCGGTAGAGAAAATTGGTTGAATTTGAACTCTTCCACGAGAAACAGGACATGGAGTGTAATTGACCAAATAAACTATTGGTATTTTGTTCAGAATTACCAGAAATATAATAAGATAGTCTGAGGAACGATTTTCTTGTTTTCTTGGAGTTTGGGCAGAAGGCATAAAGGATGGGATTACTAAAATGCCTGCCAGATCACCTATGCACCTAAGACAGAGAATGATAAATTAATTATGAGACCCTTATGCTCAATATCCATCTCTGGGACATAAATAGAAATAATTTATTAGAAGGCTGAAGAAGTTATTAGTGAGGATCTCTTTGGAAAGAGTTGTCATCAATCCCCAATATGTCCCTATTTTCCAAAGAGGCAACCTCAGTAACGCACACATATATTTGGTTGTATTTTCTGTGTCTTATTCCTCCTGAACTCTCTCTCCTGTTTGCTGGAATCACCTACCAATGATTATTCCCATTAATGGCCACAGTACTTCCTGCTGGTTATTTAAGTTTTCCCTTGAGTGTTTAAAAAAATATCATTGTCTTTATGTAAGTCTTACAAACTCCTTAGATTAATTCCAAGTATTTATGTTCGACACTTATATGATTCAAATACAACTTTTGCTCAATTGCAATAAAGTTGTATTATGAAACATTTCAAACATGTGCTAAAGAAAACTGAAAAACATAAATAACCTCTATTTGCTGACCATACTTATGACAAAATTATAAAGGTATTTTTCTCTCTTAAGTTATATTAAAGAAAATTCCAGACATCATACAATTTCTAAAACTATGAACATTTTCATCCATAACCCAAATGCTATCATCACATTAAAGAAAACGTGTAATACCTATAACTGATATCATTTAGCACCCAAATATTCAAATTTCCACAATAATTTCAAAAA
Organism: Rhinolophus hipposideros; assembly: GCF_964194185.1. NCBI lineage: Eukaryota > Metazoa > Chordata > Mammalia > Chiroptera > Rhinolophidae > Rhinolophus > Rhinolophus hipposideros. The sequence goes on along the minus strand of NC_138050.1, from coordinate 37,058,255 downwards.
ATACCATTTTATCATTTGTTTTGTGAATCAAAATCCAAACAAGATCTACCCTTTTTGTTAGAGTATTAAGTCTCTTTATCCTCCTTTACTCTAAATACTGCTCACTAATTTATGTTTTTTATTTGTTGAAGATACCAGGCCAGTTGACTGACAGAACATCCTACAGTCTGGATCTATTTGCCTTTTAGTGGTTCCATTTATTGTATTATTTCTTCTGTTGTGGTTGTAATCTTCAAATTAGTTCTACAGGTTTGATTAGATCCAAATATTTTTATTATATTTATTTATTTATTTATTTATTTATTTATTTATTTGTTTATTTATTTTTTGTCAAAAACACTCACTAGGAAGAAGGTGCTGTGTACCTCATATGTACATCAGAAGGTACTTAATATGTGATAGTAGCATTACTAGTAATGCTGAAATTGATCAGTGGTTTCAGAAGGTGAAATCTTTGTCCCTTCATTAAATTCCCCATTAATCTGTCTTCTAATGGTTTTATCCATTGATTAAAATCTGCCTAAATCAATTATTTCTATTGGTGTGATGGATCCTGCTTCCATTATCTCATAAGAGCCAATTATGTACATTTCTTTGCGACTTCAAGGACTTCATGTTGGTAACTTGAAACTGACTACAATGGGAATATTTACACCACAAAAATAAGCAACTCCTATAAATGATAGCTTTTCTTCGTAGAGAACCATCTTATCATTAATTCATGGATTACAAGTACAGTTTTATAATGCTGCCATTAATTCTACATTCATAAGCTGGAATTCCTTTGTAAAGAATGTTTTCTCAACTATGGCTATTTGGTCACCCTGAATAATATAATAACGCTTTATTATTGGTCTTTCAGTGTACACACTTTGTGGCCTTTTAGAGCTAAATTTGGTTTGGAGAGGTGTTGTTCTTTTCTTAATTCTTTCTCTCTCTCTCTCTCTCTCTCTCTCTCTCTCTCTCTCTCTCTTTCTGCACTCCCTCCCCCCACCTCTCTCTCAGGATTAATGTAACACTCACAATTATTATAATGACTGATATATGTAAGCTTATTCATGCCATCATTACGAGAATTAAACCAAGCTTTCCTGTTGATCTCTACATTGTTCTTGCCTTCTGTTGAACTGTTTTCTTTGCTTTATTTCTTTTTCTTCTTCCTCTTGAATTCAATCTGTTCAGTTGTTTCCATGGTGACCTTCATATTTTTAACACCTAAACATCAAATTGTTTTTAACCAATATTTCTTTTTTTAATGCTTATACTCAAACTATTTAACACCAGTATGCATTGGCAAAGAACCAGAAGACCTGATATTTGATATTAGGCATAACTAACCAGTAGAATCTGTGTACTCTATATCAAATAAACCTAAGCCTACTTTCCTATACCAAATAAACATCTTAGCATGACTTCACTTTGTTCATTTCTGTCACATCCTGTTCTAACAAGAACATCTATGATTTTATGCAATGGTTATTTTTTAATTATTATTTAACAAATTAATGAAATATAACATATTTTATTAATGTTCTGTGCCTGTTGTGTCATCTTCTTTGATTCACCTTAGTTATTCTTATTCAAGATTATTATTGTACTTGTATTGTATTAAAATTTTGAAATGAGCTTGTTGATTACCACAGAATAAACTGAGATTTAATTAGGATTGCAGTGAATTTACAGTAAATGCTGGGAGCGTTCTAAACTTTTCAATATTGAGTCTTCCAGTCCACAAAGAGGAACACACGGATTCAGGAAATAGACTCTAGAACAAAGAGAGAGAAAGGGAATTCTTCTGTAGATGTAGGAAATTCCTAAGGTGACAGCTTACCTACAGACTTATAAAAGAAAAGAGAAACTGATAGACCAAATAACATATATTTATATAGGGAGAGTAGACTTAAATTTGTGGTGAAGAATTTGGGAAATTAGTAATTGGTTCACAAAAATTTAAATAAACAAATATTCAAGTATTATCTACAATAAGTGGGGATGGGAGTAAAATAAAGAAAATGCAATGATGGTATACCATATCAATCATTTTACTGCAGAGAATGCTTGTGAAAGATGAAGAGGGGGAACAGGAGCAGTCAAGAACTTTAAGACATTGATGAAGGCCTGACATTCGTGAAAGGAGAAGGGGGAAGTGAAGGGTTGAGTAGGAAAAGCCTGGGACTGGGGTGCAGCTCTGAGAATGTCTTAGGCAGCCTGATAGGGGATTAAGCATGAAGATTGGATAGAAATGACCAGGGCCAAGCCATTCCACTCTGCTCAGTCATTGGCTGGAAGTTGCCAAGAAAGATGTGTTTACCTGAACACCATGATAGATCCCCAGGACACTTTGGCTAAAGACCATCAGCTAGATGATCAGCTAGATAAAAGTCCTTGTAGCAGACTTTTATTTGGGAGATCTGAAGGAAGTGGCCCCTGCAAATCCTCACCTGTAACTATATATTCATCTTAAAGCTGTAGTGCTCTGACCAAGTATTTCCTTCTGTACAAAGTTGCTTTTTAATAAACCTACATGTATTTGTTCACTATTTCATTTTTGTATCTTTGCCTATGTTTGATCCTTTTTGCTTCCTTCCCTTCACTTCTAATTTTATTCAGTTGTATGACTCCTGCTCCCTCTCCCCTTCATCCTTACAGGCATTCTCCCAATAATATTTACAGAGTCAATATAAAAATAAACCTTTTTGTTTGATTTAAATTATTGACTTAACCAAAATTATTATATCCAGATAATTTGTAAGGGGAGAATTATGGTTATTTAAGATAGCTGATTTCTCATCATCTTTATTAGAAAATGAGTAAGTATTGTCTAATTTCCTATAAAAATAAATAATAACAGAATAAGCCTGTTATTTAGATTCATGAAAGTAAATTCATATTGAGAATAAGAATCAGAATTGTAAGGAGTAAGGCTTGGTGCTACTCTTTTCATTATTCCTTATGCAACTATTTGCCTTTTATACAATGCAAACCTGTTACCTAGATTAAGACAATAATTTAAAAAGGAATAACAATGTATTTTTTGCATAGAAATGTCTGAGGGCACTAAATATGTGAAATGTCTATAATCTATGTCCTTTACTGAGAAAACATTAATTTCTCCCTCTCGCTGAAAGTGTCAGAAGTTACAAAGTCTATCTGAATCAGCATTCAATACAACCAATATGCGTAAGTGTATGGATTTTTATTTCATGATTGAAATCAAAGAGTACAGAAGAGAACAAAATAAATTCTCGAATAGAAAAAAGGATACTTGTAAATATCATACAAAATATTTTTCAGAGACAGATACCATTTACAAATTTTTCAGTGTAAAACAACTTCACTAGAACTTTTTAACAGCTAACGATTGTCACAAAAATAGAAAACTCACTTATTCTAAAAATTCCTCAGATTGATAATATTAACGTTTCAGAAAGTTTTTATTTTGTATTTTCTCATTCTTTAGAATGCTATGTCCAAATGAAGGTATATTTTATACTTTCCTTTCAAGTTTAAAGTGTTAGTTTTAATTTTAAGTGGCACACTTTTTAAAAAGTTCAAGCCTTCATTCAGAAACCTGGAAAAATCAATCTACTAGACAACCCAATAGACAACAAGTTCAGTATTTTGCAGATACACTAGAGGAAACATACCAATTATACGAATAAGGCTATTTTTACTAACAAAGTAAAATTTGAGCTAGAAGTTTGAAAAATTTCTAGTCACAATTCCAGTGTTGTAACAATTCCAGTCATCCAGTGTATCTAAATAAGACTCCTCTTATAATTTATAACCTCCATATATGTGTATATATATATATATATATATATATATATATATATATATATATATTTAATTTAGCCCCAACACTTCACAATTCCCTATATATTTAATGCAGACTTTAAATGTAGGTTTTAATTTTGTATAAACTATAATAAAAAATAAGTATGCTCAAATACATTATATACTAATATTTAAATATCATGGAGATTACCAATACATTGTATTGGTTTGGTGAATCACATAGTCTTTTATAGAACTCAGAATAAAGCATCAAGATTTTCAGGCAATCATTTAAAAGATTGTTGCTATATAAAAGAGCTTATCATTAAATTAAAATTTTCTCTTTGCTAGAAAATAACAAAAATAATATTTAAAGTGCATACATACAGATTGAGAAGAAAAATATATCTGTCTTTTCAAAGATGATACGATTGTCTATATTGAAAATCTGAAAGAATCTGAAAGAAGCAATATCTGCTTGAACTTATAAGCAATAATAGCAAGGTTGCAGGACACAAGGTTAATATACAATAGTTAATTGCTTTCCTGTATACCAGCAATGAACAAGTGGATTTAAAACTAAAAACACATAACCATTTACATTAATACCCCTCAAAATAAAATACTTAAGTATAAGTCTAACAAAACACAGACAAGATATATATGCCCAAAACTACAAACATCTGATGAAAGAAATCAAATAAAAATTAAGTAAGTGGAGAGACATTCCATGTTCAAGGATAAGAAGCCTTCAACATTATCACTGTGTTCATTCTTCTCAACTAGATCTATGCATTCATGCAATAACAATCAAAATCCAAGTAACTTTATGTGTGCATATCAACAAAAATGGTTCTAAAGTTTATCTGGAGAGGCAAAAGACCCACTCAACACAATATTGCATAAGAATAAAGTCAAAGGACTGACACTAACCACATTAAAAATTTACTACAAAGCTACCATCATCATGACAGTGTGGTACTGGTGCAAGAATAGACAGTTAACATCAATGGAACAGAATATATTCAAAATCTGTAGAGTAAAATTAGAGCTAATATATTTCAGGTGATTTTATCTTACACACAGTCTTAATACCTTTAAATCTTGCACAATAACCTTATCATTCTATGCAAAATAAACATTATCCATTATTACACTTCCAATTAGTATAGACAGGGAACCTTAATAAATGTAAACACTGAGGCAGCACTTAAGCGTAAATATATAAAACTCTAACATTTTTTTTTCTTTAGAGGCCCTTGTTAATATTGCCCCCCGATTTGTACGCACTTTGGAGAGAAAATTAGAGGACGGTTGCAAAGGAGTTACAATATGAAGCTAAGGGAGAAGTGAAGAGCATCTGGAACCATAAAGAGCTTAACATAATGGGAAATCTTAGAGATGATCCAGGCCACCAACTACATTTTACTAGTGAAAAAGCATGCCGGGAGAAATCAAATGATTCACATCATGTAACAGAGCATGATTAAAAGGTTTCTAATGCCATGCTCTTTGCATTTCTCATACATCTCTAGTGGAAAAGAATCCCAGCCGATGAATCTATCAATCTTCACCTTTAATGCCCTGATTCCTATATTTTCCAGGGATATGCATTTCAGAGGAAGGAGTTTAACTGGAAAGTCTAATTGGAAGAATCAAACTTAACAGAGCTTTGCGTACTGCATATGGCATTTTTTTTCAGGATTGGAAAGCCTAAAGAGATTCCTATCTCATGCCTAGAATCAGCCAAGTTTGAACATATTACCTTTGGTATAAACATTTAGGTAAGATACTCTCTTCAGTTTGGAGTCTTATCTTTCATCTACCAACATTTCTTCAATGTTCAGGAGGGAGCAAACGACAATATTTACAAAAGTTGTTTTCATTAATCATCTCTAAAAGCTCCACCCTACACAGGACAGTTAAACTTCTTAAAGAAAAGATAGATGCCTACCTTCTGCCCCTGCCTCCCAAAGAGAGCTTCTCTCTGATAGAGCTTCAAGGTCTTTTTAATCTCAAGCTTATAAATATCTTTCCACATACCCTTTTTGAGGGGGGGAGGGTAGAGAGAAAAATTTCAAGTCATCACCCCATTTAACTACCTTTGTGATTATAACTGTACCTGAAAAAAAAAATTATGTATTGCTCCCTTAGTGAGGAATCTGTCAGCACAACATTAGTTGACAGATAGAAACCTTAGGAAGAGTGGTCTTTAGTGATAATCATAACAAAGCTTAAAAATAAATAATTAGCTTTATTGTTTCTCCATATTTTTGTTTACTTCTCAGCTTTTTTCAGAAGGTAATATACCTAATATTTGAATTAGCTTTCAGAGCAAATTTTGTATCCTAATTATGGCTTCGTCGATAACTTGATGGCCTTATGTGAATAACTTATATGTGCATTTGTTTCACAATATTAAAATCAGTGAAACCATTTTTATCTGCATTGAAGGCCTTGATTTATATTGAGAAACAATTTGATGTGGTAGGTAAGAGCTTGTCTATGGAATCAGAATATCTGATTTCAAAGCCTTGCATACTGGTTGTTTGGTTGAAGGTAATGCTTAGTTTCTCTGTGCTTCAATTTTCTCATTTATCAAAGGGTTAACAGTGGGAACAACCTATTGGGTTGTTGTAAGCATTACATGAGATGATATATAAAAAGCTGCTTAACACCGTGTGCCATATGCAAAGTAGTTGGTAGTTTTGTTAACCTCAGAATCTTGTTATGATACCTCAGAATACCTTTATATGGAAAAAGAAAAGCTATTACTTCTAGTGACAATAGTACATCCCTATGGAATGGCATATCCTACAGTTTCTCTGTTGTTTTGTTTGTTAGCCTTTATTGTCTGTTACCAATTATTGGTTAACTACTTCCTGTGAGCCAGGTATTGAGTGAGGCACCGAGAAACAGAAAGAGATAGGATTGGTCTGTGGGCCTCAGGGTGTTCAGTGAAGAGGTTTTAAAGTTCACTGAAAACAGCTATACAATAGTCTTCTTGGTATCCAGGATACTTTTTTTTTCCAGTATAAAACATAAAAACCTTCCTAGGCTTCTATAAGAATGCATTATTTTACCTTCTGAACTTAAAAGTAAGTTTGCTTCAGTTGTCAACTTTAATATTAAAAGAGGGGACCTCTGCTTATCAAAGCTAAAAAAGTCATATTGCTCTTAAATAAATAACTGTCCATCACAAGTAACTTGCTTCAATCTGATTAAATCCTATTCTCTGAAGATCAAAGACTTCTAATATTCCATTTTAAAAGTCAGAGATGTTATCCTGCAGCATGAGTGAATATCAAATCCTTTAAGCAACTTCTGTTCATGCATTTCAGAAGGCATATACTCGTTTAGAGTAATTTCTGAATACTGGCAATACATTTAGAAAATTATAATTTTAATGGCATGAATTAAAAGTCATAATATTAAAAACTAATAATTTTGAATTTTATTTTCTCTAAAATACAATAGTAATTGATAAGATGCACAATTTTGCAGTTATTTACTTTTCTGTTTAATTCATTATTTGCAAACATTTTCTTAGTGACTTGAAGCAAATATTTTTATATATAGCAATATATGCTGCTTTATTCTGGAGAGTTCCTGTCACCCCACATCCTCAACAACATCTGGTGCCATCAATGATTTGGATCCTGGCCATTCCAATAGGTATGCTGTGGCATGTCACCATTGTCTTAATTTGCAATTTCCTGATGACATATGATGAGGAACATCTTTTCATATGGTTATTTGCCATCTGTATGTTCTCCCGGTGAGGCGTCTACTTGGGTTTTCTGACCATCTTTCAATAAGGCTGTTCGTCTTCTCATTGTCTAGTTAAAAAGAAAAAAAAAATGTCTTGAATATTTTAGACTGCAGTCCTTTCTCAGATATATCTTTTGCAAATATTTTCTATCAGTCTGTAGCCTCTCCTGTCATTCTTTGGACATTGTTTTTCCCAGAGCAAAAGTTTTTCACTTTAAGTCTCCCTGCTCAATTATTTCTTCTATGGATTTCCCGTTTGTGTTGTATCTAGAGTCATTGCCATACCCAATCTAGGTTTCTTCTATGTTTAGTCTGTTGTTTAATAATTCTGACTTCTCTGCCATATTTGAGTTTGGTTCTAATCCTTGCTCTGTGTCTTCAAACTGTGTACTTTGCCTTTTAGTACACCTTGTAATTCTTGTTGAAAGCCAAACATGATGAACTGGGGAAAACAAACTGCAGAAAACTGACCATTGTGATTTTGTCAAGTGATGCGGTTTTAAGGTATGAGGGGAGAGGAAGCATTTATAATCTTATAATTGGGCCTGTCTTTCAGTAAGCCTTTCTTCTGGGCTGTGAACTTTACATGTGCTTCTCAATGCCCTCCCCTCCAGATGGGATGGGATGGCAAGAGTTGGGTATTTCCCTTTTACCAGGTTGGTTAGGCTCTCATAAAACTCCCAAAGTCAGGCACTGGTTAAATATTTCTCTTGAGGGCATACCTTGTTAACAATAACAGAATGCTTTTTTATTAGCTATTTTACAATAATTATTTTGCCCCTCCTAGTCTCTGGAAGCCCAAGGAGATTCTTCTCTATTTACAAGAATGTGTTAGAGCCTCTGGAAGTAAAGCTTATAAAAGTTTGGGGGACCCCTGTGACTGACTGGACTCCCTGGAGTTTTTATCCACCTTAGTTGTACACGCCAAACTTCCAGCAATTCCTCAATTACAGTTTAGACTTTCCTACCCCAGTACTGGTTCCCATAGAGGTTTCTGCTTGAGGTGGATTATCTGGAATTCTAAAACTCTTTCAAGTGATGGCAGCATCTCTGGGACAAGTATATATATATGGTATATATATGGTATATATGTGTGTGTGTGTGTGTGTGTGTGTGTGTGTGTGTGTATATATATGCATATATATATATATATATATATATATATATATATATATATATATACTCCACAAGTGATAATATTGAATAAAAAACAGTGAATTTTTAAAACATCATTATTATTATAAATATACTAAAAACATAAAAGAAAACAGTACATGGCTACATGTAGGAGTGCCCGATTAATGATAATTATGATTAACTCCCTAACAATTCTTAAATGTATAAGGTAGCTGTGTACTGGGATAGTCATAAAATATTTCATAATTTTTAATTTATGCCTTTTTTAGATCTCTACTTTCAATAGTTTCCTTTAATTTTGTAAATCCTGACTATTTCCTGAAGAACCAAAATTTACCCAGAGTTACACAACAATTAGTGACAAATTAATTGGAATTCAGGATGTACATTCAATAATTCATCTTTTGCAGAATATGACAGAGTAGAGTTAATTAGCACGGATTAAACGAATGAAAAGAATGGTGTTTACTTCTAGTATTATGTTTATGTTTCAGAATTAGGACTGTGTGTCAATATGTCATGGACAAAAATTACTAACCCATTCCAGTTGACTATAAAAAATCTATGCACAGTTTGATGAACTTTAACATGTATACAAGACATATTTTAACCTGAATATATTAGGAAAAAAATTAATGTGAGAAAACATCCTGAGAGGTAAGAAGGCTGGTAGATTCCAACCATCTGCCTTCCCCAGTCAGTGGGAAACAAATAATTGCTCCTTTAGCTGTGTCCATACTGGCAAACTGTCATTGGCATTATTGGGGAAATATAATTAAAACCAAAATCTTCATCTAATCCAGAAAATCTCTTCAGAAAGTTAGCAGAGAAAGAAAACAGTTCTAATATTGAATAAGTATTAAACCTGATGTGATGGGCATCATAGGCAATTAGCTAAGAGATTGCAAAGACAAAAAGACATCTCATCCTTCAGTATAGCCTAGCAGATATACTCCATTACATACATGTTGCAAGCTAAACAGTAACTCATTCTCTAATAAATAGTCTTTTTTTTTTCTTTTAAAGATTTTTTTTATTGGGGAAAGGGACCAACACTTAATTGGGGAACAGTGTGTACTTCCAGGACTTTTTCCAAGTCAAGTTGTTATTTGCTCAGTCTTAGTTGTGGAGGGCACAGGTCAGCTCCAGTTCCAGTTACCATTGTTAGTTGCAGGGGGCACAGCCCACCACCCCTTGTGGGAGTCGAACCAGTGACCTTGTGGTTGAGAGCCCACTGGCCCATGTGGGAATCAAACCGGCATTAGGAGCACGGAGAGCTCCAACCTCCTGAGCCACTGGGCCAGCCCTCTAATAAATGGTTTTAACAACACCGTTTGTCACTCATAATTCATCCTAAATCCACATGGTAATTGAAGTGACTCTCTGTGTTGGCTAACTGGCTTTATCCAGAGGAAAAACAATCTTTTCATGTCTTCATAACAGGAAGTAGTTTTACAACTTGGAGCAAGGCAGCCACCAGAGTTAGGCTCCTACCCTCCCACAGCACTGGGAGAAAGAGATGCTATCTCCTTTGATATTTACATTTCAAAGAGCTGGCTCTTAGGTCCTTAAGGAAGATAGTCATAGGTCATACAGTTGACAAAAAGCTTATCCGGCTTTCAAAAGGATTTATACATTTAAGAAAGGAAATTGTACTTACACTTGCAAGTTTTTCTAAAGTGAACATTCTAAGAAAAGGGAAGGGAGGGGACTTGCTTTCCTTATTTTTTTTTCCAAAGGGGAGAATTAAGAATCCTAGTTTAATGTATATTTATCCTTACAATATCAAAATTTGCATCTTTCAGTAGTGGTCTGGTGGGGTTAGAAGTAAACAGCGAATGGCTTGGAATAGAAAAAAAAGCTACAATACAAATTAACATGTGCTTCCTCCTCATTCCCCTTTGTGTAGGATATTTCCACAAGCCTAAACTCAGCCAATATAAACCTTTGTAAGAAAAAAGGAAAAAATGAAGAAATAGTGAGGAAACTAAATATACCGTAGCAGTAGGCTTCAGCTGGGCCCTTCTTTTTCAAAATGGAAGAACCCCTATCTCCTTACTACAGCTCACCTGTCACAAATTTAGTCTGAGCATGAAATTACTTGTGCCACAGACTGCACAGTGTAGAATTAGGGCGGCGTCCCTTGTACAACACTAAACAATCTCCAGGTACAACCAGAGGCTCCTTAAATTGTTTCGGTCATAGTGACAATACATAAGAGCTGAGACCGAATGATCTATCCTACAAAATGAGAAAATCACAAAGGCTGACCTTTCCTGGAGCTGATCCTACTCTCTGGCAGGTAGCATCTCACCTGCTCGCATACAATGCTATCTACTCCAGGCTTCTCTCTAAAATGAAAGGCATCTTGTGTCCTTTAAAGGCAATGCTGAAAGTGAACACAGTACAGAAGCTAAGTTCCAGCACTATTAACATACATATATAGATAATGAGGACTCAACTGCATTTCAGTCAATTCTGAATCTGAATCCCAATTTATGGGATTTTTTTCTCTTGTGGTAACCTTCATTAGAAAATTAATTCAGGACACCAAAATACAAAAGACTACCCATTAAAAAGGGCACATGAAACGATACTAATAGTGTGAAATAGGATTGAAATCATTTATAAAATAGGTTGTTTTTTAAAAGGCACATCTAAAAGCTTCCTTTGAAGGTAAACAGATTTGAGCTTTGCCAAATCAAGTTGGCAAAGAATATTTTGCCCTGTAGTTTTAATCTCTCTCATCAAGGCGTCTGGGCTCTGTTAACATTATTCAAAGCTTGTGATGCTGCCTGAGCAAAGATACCACAAGAAAGTTTGCAAAGGCCCCACATTTCTGAGGCTTTAGAAATCAGTCATTGCTTTGAATTGTATTTGGTAGCAAAAGATGCAAAATGAAATACCTCCTGGGGTGCCTGTTCCTTAACATTCATTGGCATTTAAATGAAGAAAGTTGAGAAACTTTAGCCTTGAGCTTGTTTGAGCTTGTTTGTTACAAAGGAAGTGAGGTAGGAAGGAGGAATTTGAGGAAGAAAGATGAAAAGAATTTAATCTGATCTCTTTGGGCTTGGTGGTAAATAGGTGGTACTTCACTTTCTCTCCTTTTTTGGGAAATAAAAAAAAAAAAAGTATTAATTAGAAAACATGAAAATAGAAAGGAAGTAACTTAGAAAACTAAATTAATCTGAGATTTTTTTTCCAAGTGGTTTTTTTTTTTTGTTGTTGTTTTTCACATTTGGATTAATGTCCTAACCAATACCAGTCACATGTCTGCCCAATGAAAAGTTGCAAAGATGGTTAACCTCTTTTCCTGCCACGGGCTTACCTCTTCTCTCTTAAACCCTAGAAGAACCTACCGAGTGGCAGCATAGGTGTAGTTTTTCACCAGAAATGTTCAATGCATCAAAATTATTCTTTTCAGATTTTTTCCTATGCTCAAGAAATTGATTGCTGTGAGCCATCTCAGTTAAATATCAATGCAAAACCAGTGTAAATTTGTAAACAATCCAATTCTATTTTTTTTTACCCTTATCTGTAACTTTACACCTCACTGAGAGTTTTGAAAATCAAGTTTTATTTTAGAGAGGCACCCTTGGATCCAAGTCCTATCACCATGGCTTCCTATCTTGTACTCACCTATATTCTTACTATTTTCAGCTTTTTTGTCAGCACAATTCATGTATGAAGTGTGTATAGGTATTAGGGTGGTGCAAAAGTAATTGCGGTTATTGCATTTATTTTTAATCTTTTAAACCGCAATTACTTTTGCACCAACCTAATAGACATCAGTTGTGAATCATTGCCAGTGCTGGGTTGTAGCTATCTAAATTACTGTGTACTTCTACATCTCTAATTCCAGTTGTCCCACACCTTTTCATTTGAACCAATGAGGCTTCTAATGGTTCCCTACGTTGTGACCCTCTTGGAGGTATATCTCTTTGACGTTTTCAGGCTCTGTGCACACACATTTTGTCCCCATTTCATATCCCTGCTTCTCAGAAGACCATTACAGAGATGGCATCAACTGCAACTGTGACATGAATTATGAAGAATGACTGTCTTCTTAGCCTGAAGCAAGTGCTTTTTGCTAATTGTGCAAGAGTGGCAGAGTGGAGGGGCAGAATTACAAATGTGAACATCTCCACAAATAAATATTAAACTATCAGATTAATTTACATGTTTCTCCTTGTGTGGAATTTTTAGTTTTGTGTCTATAGTTTTTTAGCTTCTTCTTAAAGCAGTGAAATCTTTTTTTCCAAACTAAGAAATACAACCTAAATAGGGAAGACATGAAAATAGAGTTGCTATGTTGTGAAGGAGCAGTGCTGAAGCTCCACAAGGTCTTTTCCATCTAAACTCCTCTGTGGTGCCCTGGTTATTCAACAGAAGCCCAGTGTTTCAGGAGCTCATTTCAAAAAACTGTATTCAAGTCAGTCAAATTGCATCTTGAATTTCCTGGATCATTTTCCTTGTTAAATATATGATGTCAGACAATTAAGTTCAGGAACTCATCCTAGAAAAAATGCTGCATACCCCATTGCTGAATATCACCACAGTCACCTTGGAAGTATTTCCCTTGGGAAGCTATGCACTGATGCCAGCGCCTAGTCCACCCTTCAAAACAATTTTGGAACTTTTTTTCTGAAATGGCCATTAGAGCTGTTGTCATGTTACACTTGATGTCCTGAATCTCATCAAAATATCTTCCTTTAAATATTTCCTTTATCTTGGGTTAAAGAAAGAAGTCATTTGGGGCCGGATCAGGTTACTCTCCTGATCTGGGTGCTTCAATACAGTTATTTGGCTAAAAATTCCTTACAGACAGTGTCATGTGAGCTGGTGTATTTTTGTGATGCAAGAGCCATGAATCGTTGGTGAAAATTTTAGGTAGTCTAACTTTCTCACGCAGCCTTTTCAGCACTTCCAAATAGTAAATTTGGTTGACTGTTTGTCCATTTGGTACAAATTCATAATGAATAATCCCTCTAATGTCAAAAAAGGTTAGCAATATCATTGCAACAAGCTCGTGAACCTAATTGTCAGAGCTCACATATATACTGAAGGTGCCAAAAAAATGTATACACATTTTAAGAAAGGAAAAACTGTATTAAAATTACAATGATGGTAACCATTTTGAGCACCTCTATAATTGCAGAAGTCAAACATGACTTGTATTCATCTTTTGTTATCGGTATATATTGAGTATAACAGTTTTAATACAATTTTTTCCTTTCTTAAAATGTGTACTCTGGGTGGGGAGCACACAATGTGATATATAGACGATGTATTACAGAATTGTACACTTGAAACCTATGTAACTTTACTAACCATTGTCACCAAAAAAAAAATTTAATTAGAAAAATAAATAAAATGTGTATACTATTTTGGCACTATATCCTATATCATATATCATATATATCATATATATAGTATTTATATATTTAGTTAAAAATCCTCTGACCTCAATAATAAAAAAAAAAATTTTAAAGGTTAATGTGACAGAACCTCACATATGAAAGAAAGCCTGCTTCCGTATCTGAGGCATGTCTTCCTTGCTGTGCTCTTAGAGCCTTTCTAATAAGTACTTCTCATTTGGTATTCAAAATATACCAATTTATATTATATTGATCATTATCTTGTAATTTCCCTCTTCTGTTCTAGATTAGAAACATCCAGAAAACAAGAACTGCATGTTCTACTTGTTTGTAGTCCAACACTTAGTGCAGTGCCTTGCATTTCCTAAAACCTCTGTGCTTGTTTGTGTCTACTGAAAGTGATGGTTATAACTGAGATTTTGAAAAATGGCATTGTTTTGAAAATTTTTGAGTTTGACTCAGGTATGTTCCTGTTCCCCTCCGCTGGACTAGTCTTTAGCAGACTTCTTCCTGATCAGGTCTGGGTCTGCCTTTTCTTAGAGCATTTATTTTAGAAAACTTAACTGTAAATTATTTCTCTGTCCATTTGAGATGGAAATCATTTTAAAAGCCTCTTGCCAGTTTTATAGCCTAGGACTGTCTTTCTCGAGGACTTAAAACCCATACCTCTGTAATGTAATTATCAAGGTAGAGAGTGCCCTATCTCACAGCTTCTGTGGCAGGGTAGAATCCAAACTTCCACAGGGCATCTTGCTTTATATTGCAAAACAATCACTGTTGTCAAGAAAACACAAGCAAATTACTTTTCCTTTGGGCAGTCCAGTTAGCAAACACAGATGGTTTATAATCCTCCTCTTCCCTCCCAACCCTTTGTTTTAGTCTAATTGAGCTTAAACTGAGTTTTGGCTTCTTTGCCCTATTGCAATAGCCTTTAAAATGTGTCCCATGTGTGTTTAACTCTGCCCAGTGCAAGGTTTGCTTTGACACAGCCTTCCACTAAATAGCAAACGCAATTATGCCTTATACTTAATTTACTATAATCATATGAATCTATATTTTTTCAGAGAGATGAACAGTTTTTTTTGTTGTTGTTTTTAATCAGTTTTTCCCTCCAAGAAAAAAAATTGGTATTGGTGACGACAAAAAAAATCTGGAGAAAATAGCTGCAATAAAACTGACAGAAAGCTGAAATTAAGTGGTTTACACTTGTGCACTCTGTGTAAATACATTGATCAGCTTTCTGCAAAGTATTGAGCCAGCTCTTCTTGTGTATAGGTTATATCTGTGCATGGAGCTGCCTTTAGACCTTGCAGTTATTTTTTCAGGTATGAGGGAACTCTTAAGTGCACTGAAGTTATATTGTACTGCCTATTAGTAGACTATAATCATTATGTTCTCGCTCTCTCTCTCTCTCTCTCTCACTAGTTTCAGGTGTACAAAACAACGTACTAGTTAGACATTTAAACCGCTCACAGAGTGATAACCCCCCTCCCCCAGTCTACTATCCCTCTGACCTCGTATACAGCTGTTAAGATTCCATTGACTCTATTCCTTATGCTGTACTCTACATCCTGTAACAATGTGTGTGTGTGTATGTGTATATTTATATTTATTTATTTATTTATTTATAGCTGACATTTATTATTATTCAGCTTCAGCTTCAGGTATACACTGCAGTGGTCAGGCATCTATACTGTCCGTGAAGTGGTCTCTCTAATAAGACAAGTGTCCATTGGATACCCTACAAAATTTTTACATTATTGATTATATTTCCCAAACTGTCTTTCGTATCCCCATGGCAATCTTGTGGTTACCCATTTTTGCTTTCTAATCCCCTCACCTTCTCCTTCATCCCCACTCTCTCCCATTTAGCCACCCTCAGCTTTTTGTAAAGTAACAAAATTCAAGTCATCCAGGTTTAGAGGTAAGGAGAGACTCATCTGAGTCATTTCTGTACCTTGCTCTTCAGCTGAGCTGTTTCTCCAGACTGTGTTCAGGGCAGCACCTGAGGGTACATCTGACTATCCATCCTGAATTCATCTAGAATGAGTTGAGGAGGGTAGAATTAGCCCCAGTAAATATAAGGAAGCAATCCAATTTCATAACATTTTAAGCTGAAAATAATCTTTGGGGTTACAGGTTCCCATCCTTTCATTTTGGAGATGAAGAAAATGCAAACTTTCTCAGAGTAACACAATGAGCTGACGATAGAAATGAGACTAGGAATTAGGAATCACAGAATCCTAGACCACTGCTTTTATATTGTTTTCTGTCTGTTTCTGATGTTTTCCTTGTGTTTTTGTTATTTGTTCCTATGTCCTCTGAGTGTTTCTATGCTGTCTCACATAGTTTCCATAAATTCATGGACTCTAAGATTTTGTGGTCTGCATGAGTGACTTTGTCTAGGAATAGGTATTCTTTTTAAAAAAGAGTGCAGAGAAATATTATATTGAAAATCATGAATAATCCATGGCGGGGTTTCTTTCTGCAGAGTGGATATTTTTTTGCACTGGGAGAAAATGTTTTCCTTTGTGCCCTCCACCTTGCGTGCTATCACGGCTATAGAGAGAATATTTTCCATCACAATTCAGTGATGAATACAGTTCAAGCAAAAGGCAGATTATGAATACAGGGCAGTATCTGAACACAAATGGCTTCCCCATACAACTTACAAAAAGGTAACCCAATATAACTTCATCTAAATTTTCTTGATCCAGACTCAAAAAACCTTTAGTTGGTATATTGTCATTTCTCTACTGAGAAAAGAATGAAGTTATAGGAAAATTCCAAAAAATAATCATCACTACTGGGACAGGTTAGCTAACATATTGTTAGGTAAACAGGGAAGTCCCTGATAGGATAAACAAAGGCAGAGACATATCTTGGAACTCCAAATTCTGAAAAGTGTAATTGTGCTCTGGGGGTAAATGGGTTATCTTGTAAGTCCCTTAGGCTAGGCAACAGAGCAAATCTTATAGACAAAATCCATTAGAAGGCTCAGACTCCTTTCCTCAATCATGCAAGAGAAAGTATAAAAGTAAGAGCCTTTTGCTTTAGCCAGTGGGCATGCCAGTTTTGGGTACCCTCTCTTGTAAGAAAGCTTTACTTTTGCTTTAATAAAAATCTTTGCTCCTCTACCTCTCCTTCATAGTCTGCATTCTCATTCTTCAGGTATATGAGACCACCATCTTGGGGCACCAGACACCAGAATCCTATATCACTACTTTTTGACAATTCTACCTCTTTTTATGTCTGTTTCATTTCCTGGCTTAAATTCAGTCAGCTGAAGAAATTTCAACATTAAAAATTTATTAACCATCTTAAACGTGCAAGTGTGCAAGCACGCACACACACACACACACACACTCTCACACACACACATTTTGGAGAATCTTGTTCAAAATGTTTTCTTAATTAAATAGATCTAAAATGTGCTTGGTAGTGTGTTGGTTCATCACATTTTTCAGTTTGCTTCTCTAGACTTTCTTTCCCCACATTGGAAAATAGCAACTCCTAGTGTCATTAATAAACTTGTATCTTCATACTGTAAGGGCACTGCATTGGTTCTGAAGCATATAGGCTGATCCTATACTCAAATTGCATGTGAATTTAATGTTATTGTAGAGTTTCCCGGTTATCTTTTCTTTTCTTTCTTTCTTTACTTTTCTTTTTCTTTTTTTTCTTTTTTTTTTTTTTTTTTTTGCCTTCCCAGCCTATTTCCTGGAATCTTCAGCATAGTACTGCCTTTTAAGATAACCCATGTTCCTGCAGGGCTAGGCTTTGAAGAGATAAAAGCTTAGAGTTGAACTGAACTTTTATCAGATTCTTCATTTTTATGCTTATTAGCAAGTTGTACATTTTGAGAGTCTCCTTTCTGTGATTTTTAAATTTTTTTTAACTGTGTGTGGATCTATTTAGAAGTTTTCCTCCTCTACAGAAAATACCTTTCTCTAAAAAGGGAGAAGTGACCCTGTTTAACATTAAATGTTAGAAAATCTATATGAACCAAATGTTAAAAAAAAAAAAAAAACAATGATTGTCAATGGTATAAAATATTATGGAAGAGAATAATAGGACAACTGTTAATGGAAAATGTTTGAACTTATGAATGAAAAGGAAATGAACATCAGAGCACATACTCGCATATCTTTACTAATAAATGTTTTCAGATTTCTTTTGGACTGATACCCAGGAAAGGGATTGATGGATCATCTGGTAATTCTATTGTTAATTTTTTGAGGAACCTCCACACTGCCTCCACAATGCACCAGTCTGCATTCCCACCAACAGTGTATGATGGTTCCTTTTTCTCCACAGCCTCTCCAACACTTGTTACTATTTGTCTTGTTGATGATAGCCATTCTAAGCAGTTTGAGATGATATCTCATTGTGGTTTTTATTTTCCATTTCCTGATGATTAGTGATGTTGAGCATCTTTTCATATGTTTATTGGCCATTTGTATGTCCTCTTTGGAGAAATGTCTGTTCAAGTCCTCTGCCTGTTTTTTAATTGGATTGTTTGTTTTTTTTTTGTTGTTGAGTTGCAAAAGTTTCTTAGATATTTTGGATATTAGCCCTTTATCGGAGGTGTTGTTTGCAAATATCTTCTCCCATTTGGTTAGTTGTCTCTTTGTTTTATCAATGGTTGCTTTTGCTGTACAGAAGGTTTTTAATTTGATATAGTCCCATTGATTTATTTTAGCTTTTATTTCCCTTCCTTTTGAGGTCAATTTCATCAAGTCCTCTTTGAACCCAAGGTCCATAAGTTTAGTACATATGTATTATTCTATGCAGTTTATTGTTTCAGGTTGTATGTTTAGGTCTTTGATCCATTTTGAATTAATTTTGGTACATGGTGACAGATAGCAGTCTAGTTTCTTTCTTTTGCACATGGCTTTCTAATTCTCCCAGATGTTTATTGCAAGTTTATTTACGGTGGCTGAGACATGAAAACAACCAAATTGTCCTTCGATAGATGATTAGATAAAGAAGATGTGGTATATATACACAGTGGCATACTACTCGGCCATAAGAAAGATGCAATACTGCATTTACAACAACATGGATGGATCTTGAGATTATCATGTTAAGCAGAATAAGTCAGACAGAAAAAGTCAAGAACCATATGCCTTCACTCATACATGGGTTATAAAGCCGACAGTAACAAAAGGAACAAGAGAAACAAATAAAGAAACAAAAACTCATAGACACTGACAATAGTTTAGTGGTTACCAGAGGCTAAGGGGGTGGGTGGTAGATGAGGGTAAATGAGATCAAATATATGGTTCTGGAAGGAGAACTGATTCTGGGTCATGAACACACAATATGATATATAGATGATGTATTACAGAATTGTACACCTGAAACCTATGTAACTTTACTAACAATTGTCACCCCAATAAACTTTAATTAATAAAAAAGATTTTCCTATTTTCAGGAGGATATGGGGGGATAGACACAGGTGGACACAGGAGTAAAGTTCATTTATTTTGTGACTTTGTTACTCATATCATTACTTAGAGTTTTACTTTACAATTATGTTAAGAATTAATAGCAGAGGAAGATCCAAGTGTGGACTCGTTTGGGTTATATGTCGGTACTGTTGAGGTTATATTTAATAAGTAGAGTACATTGAATGATGATAAATTGATTTTCTTTATAAATATGATTTTAGAAAATTAATGATTATAATTTTAAATTTCAGACCTAGAATTATGCTGTTATCACTATTATTCTATTTTTCTCAGGAAGTATTATTATAATGTTTTTTGAATTCTCAGTCAATATCATTATTCTGTACTTCAATTATACACTCATATCAAACTGCAGAAAATTGGATTGAATGCACAGTATTAGTTATTGAGCATGTAAAATATTTCAATATTTAAACAATTTTGTCCCTACAAAAATAAAAACTCCTTTGGAGCTGTGATTTTTGTCTGTTTTGTTCACTACCACATCCTAAGTATCTATAACTTACTCCCTGTCACAATTTAAGTACGTAGTTCGTATTTGCTGAATTGATGTCCTGGACCAGAATTTCTTAAAACATTGGGAAAAGCTGAAATATTTCTTTTGTTCTAAGAGAACAGAATATTCTCTTTAAAGGTTCTCTGGATAAAGATGTTTGGGAACCACAGCATATCAAGATTGTATTTTGGATATTGAAGTTTTTTGTCTCTGAGAATTCTTTATTAAAGAAGTGTGTAATGCTGGTTAATCTGGGAGACTATGGTAAACTTTTCGTTATTAATAACCATGGTCACTTTCCAGTTCCAGTGGAAAATGCTATGCTGAGTCATCTTGCCCTCTGATAGGGTATGTCATTTTACCTGTGTATAGACTCTGCTTTGAGTTCAGAGTCCATTTAGGAAGTCATTTTTTAAAAATGGTTGAAAGTCAGCATTCATTCTTTGATGATCTTCCAAAGAGCATGAAACTCTCCAAAAGCAGCACATTCAGATTTATAATACAGTAAAAACTTAACTAATTTTAATGGTGACCTCTTTGTTAACCCTACATAATAGAGATTTTTATAATTATCGTTTTAAACAAAATGTGTTTGGATTTAAATATATATTTGATATTATGCTATTTAAAGGGTAGTGAAGATATATTTTTAATTTTATCTGTCCTGTGGCACTTTTTTAGCCACTTTATCCCTCAATAAATAATCACAAAAAATAATGCATCTGTAAAATTATATTCTTTAATTCAGGTGTATTCAATCCTATTTATGCTACTTTGTCACGTAGGAATATATTTCCCCATACAGATAATCACTTATACTCAACTAGCTGAGAAACTATGTTAAAATATTCCAATTTATGGAAAATATCAGTATTATAAAAATTTTCATATGTAACAAAGATAAGGACTATATAAGCATGTAGAAAATGTCACTAGCATGTTTCTATAAAAATGCTTTAACAGTTATACTAATTTAGAATAATTGGTAATATATACATTAAAAGATATATAAAATAGTGTTTATGTATATAGGAGCAAAGATGGACAGTTGAGTCAAAAATCTTAATCCTAGAAATCTGTTAAAGAAAATGTTGACAGTTGATATGATTGATAGAGTAGATGTTTTAAACACTTCTCTCTAGAATGAACTAAAATTTTGTCTTTTAATAACACGAATAAATTTGTCACACAGTCTATAAATTATTAATATTAATGATAATGACATACTGAGTCGAATTTTGATACTACTTGTACAGTCTCTGACTCAGAACAAATGAAACATATTGAGATGATATGCTAAATCTTTCAAAACCTCAGGGCATCAATTTTTCTATTTTCCACTTTGGATAAAATAATTTGTTTTTAATTTAACCCATGTCTGTTAAATAAATTTTATCCTTTTTTACATACTGCTATTTAGCACATAGTACACAAACTTGAGAAATGAATTTAATTGCAAAATAGAAGAAAGCCAGGGACTATTATTTAAAAGCAAGTATAAACAATAATAAAACTGACTTGGAATATGAACACATTAATTCAGAAAAACATATAAATGGTGAAAAGAATTACTACTACAAATCATGCACTCCTAAGTAAACAGGGTTGCTAGTTCTTTAAAATAGAATACACACACACACACACGTACATATATATATATATATATATATATATATATATTTCTAATTTTATTGAATGTTATTTTCAAGAAGAATGGCAATGAGTTTGCTCTAACTACATGGATACCTACTCACATAGATTCTTCATGTCTTAAACTGAAAAATGTACTTATATGAGATTTTTGATTCATTTCCATTGTCTATTCTTTGTGTGCAACTATATATCTGCAAATACATGAGGTTATCTACACATACACTTGTGTAATAACAGTGCAAATAATATACTTTATTGCCAATAAAAATGAAATTTAAAAAATAAACAATACCATTTTTTCCTCCCCCCAAAGCTGGTCCTAGCAATGATGCCCAGCTTTGCAGTTTAGAGCACTGTAGGCTTAGAAATGTGCTAAGAAATTGTGTTTTTCTCACATGACTCTTAGGGATATTTGACAAAGAGTAGGTGGTTTTCAGAGATCAAGTAAGCTTCTAAGACAATTTGCGTTTAGTAGTTGCTAACTACAATCAGTCTCAGAAAATTAAGAGTATGTTAGGTAGAATTTGATTAGGTCTCCTTAACCAAAAGTCCTGAATTCAATGCCTAATTTGAAATTGTTTATCTGCTCCATGTTCTTTATTTCTGTCTCTTCAAACCACATCTTCTTTGACTAAATCATAATCTAAACTAATTAATCCAGCATGCTAAATCTTTTAAGATCTTAATCCCTTTATTATGTTTTATTTTTATCAAATTTGATACTTAGATTATAGGCAATGAATCTCTCTGCTTTCCTAAAACAATTCATGTATTATATTAATATTTCTCATATTTTCAAACTAATTATCCCTAACAATGAAGGACATTGAACTGATATCCCTGGAAATCTGGTTCAGATCTCAAGATCTTTCAAGTAAGGGATGCCTCTTTAAAGTTTGACTTTTTAAATGGAATTTTGGATTCCATTTAATAGTAAATGTTTGCTTGTTTCAATATTAATATATTTTATCAAAATGTTTACATAAATTGGTAGTTCACATGCATCATCTTTAGTCTGTAGCTATGAGGGCTGTCCAGATAACCTGTGTGTATCCTCAAGTTTCACAGGTATCCCAGCTTCAGGAAAATATCACTGGATATCATCAGTGGTCTCCAGCGCTAGTCTGTAATTTTATGTTACCTGAATTTCAATGAAAAGCTTAAAGTTTATGGGGAAAAGAAAACCTTATTTCTTTTCTGGGTAATGTAAACTATGAGTAGTTACACATTTAAAAAATACTCTCTTTCTTTCTTTCTTTCTTTCTTTCTTTCTTTCTTTCTTTCTTTCTTTCTTTCTTTCTTTCTTTCTTTCTTTCCTTCCTTCCTTCCTTCCTTCCTTCCTTCCTTCCTTCCTTCCTTCCTTCCTTCCTTCCTTCCTTCCTTCCTTCCTTCCTTCCTTCCTTCCTTCCTTCCTTCCCTTTTCTTTCCTCCCTCCCTTCTTTCCTTTCTTTTAGAAAGTAAAAATGAGACACAGAGCTATAGAGGA
This sequence comes from Rhinolophus hipposideros, assembly GCF_964194185.1. Lineage (NCBI taxonomy): Eukaryota > Metazoa > Chordata > Mammalia > Chiroptera > Rhinolophidae > Rhinolophus > Rhinolophus hipposideros. The sequence goes on along the minus strand of NC_138050.1, from coordinate 37,035,083 downwards.
AATAATTCGCTAATTGAATTGGAGTGAAGAATTGGTATTAAAGATCAGAAATCCTGGAAAGCTCAGAGACCTTCTAACTCCATAGCTTTGTCTCCAAAGAGTCTTTTCTGGTTATGTTGTGCCAATCTGTGCTTACACATGTTCTTTAGCAATGACAGGCAATTCAGTGTTTTGCGTCCCCTGGAAAAAGAGCCAATCCTTGCTACCAAACTACATCCTTTTTTTGTATATTTGCTATTTAAGAGATTTGCATTTTAAAACGTTCTGAGTTCATAAATAATTTTCTGGTAAAATTATATATAAAACTAGGGAGGATTTTTTTTTTTTAATTGTCTAAGGGTGATGCCAAAAGGAAAGCTTTTCCAATAGTATAGTTTTAAACAAATACTTTCTTTAACTTCTCGGGTAGTGATATGCATTTACATCAGTGAAAAATAGGCTTCTTTATGATTTTTCTAGTTCATTAAACATGCTGCCGGGTTTACCTTTTGTTATACCTGCAACTGTTCCATTACAAAATGTATCACTTCAGGGGCATCTTCCATAGTATCTTTTACTAATTACTTCCAAGGTTCTCCATGGCTTCTGTTTTCCTTAGGGCCTTGCTGCTTTCTTCCCTTAGCCAATCCTCCTACGTCCTCCTTGGACTGTCTGGTTTCATAATTCTTAAGCAAGTTAGAATGTTTCCTACAATATGCAGCTTCATAAAAGTTCTGGCAGAGTTCCAATTTATCTTTGCTCTGGGTTTTATTTAGTTGAAGAGGTTTTTTTTGTTTATGAATGTATTTTTCACCCGTCATCTTTCATAGGAGTAACTCTAACATATTTTTTACTTTCATAATTTTTGATAGCAATTACTCTTTTTGAAATTAACCTTCAACTTTTATTTTACCAGCTCTTATGGATCACTTGATTTAACAACATGATTTTTATTTTTTTTCAGTTTTATTGAGGTATAACATAAAAATTCATTTGTAGTAAAATATTTAAAGTGTTCAATATGGTGATTTGACATACACATACACTATGAAAAGATTCCCCTCCCCCCATTGATACAGTAATATCAGCTATAGTCCCCGTGTTATAATTAGGTCATCAGACTTTATTCATCATGTAACTGACTTTGGACACTTTTACCATATATTTTCCTATTTTCTCCATTCCCGAGTCCCAGGCAACCGGCTTTTCTACTCTCCTTTTGTATAAGTTTGACTTTTTAATTTTGAGTTTCTCATATAAGTAGTGATACTACGCAATGTTTGTCTTTCTCTGCCTCACTTATTTCACTTCGCATAATGCCCTCCATGTTGTCACAAATGGCAGAATTTCCTTCTTTTTTTAAGGCTGAATCATATCCCATTATACATATGTCACCTTGTCTCTATCCATTCATTCCTCAGTAGACAGTTTGTTTCCATGGCTATTGTGAATAATACAGTAATGAATATGGTAGTCCAGACAGCTCTATGAGGTAATAGTTTTGTTTCCTATGGATGTTTTGTTTCCTATGGAGATATACACAGAAGTGGATTGCTTAATCCTACGGTCATTATATTTTTAATTTTTTATGTAATTTCCATACTACTTTCCATAGTGACTGTACTAGATTACATTCCCAACAAGAGTGTACAAGTGTTCCCTTTTGTCTATGTCCTTGTCAGCATTTATCTCTTGTCTTTTTCATAATAGCCATAGTAAAGATGTGAGGTGATATCTCATTGTGGTTTTGATTAGCATTTTTCTGATAATTAGTGAAGACGAACATTTTTCCATGTATCTGGTGGCCCTCTGTATGTCCTCTTTGGAAAAATATCTATTTAGATCCTCTGTCCATTTTTTTAAATCTTATACTTTCCTTTTTGTCTTTAATTTATTGGGGTAACATTGATTAATACAATTATATAGGTTTCAAGTGCACATTTCTATAATACATCATCTATAAATTCCATTGTGTGTTCACCACCCAGAGTCTGTTCTCCTTCCATCACCATATATTTGACCTCCTTATCCTCATCTCCCACCCCCTCATCCCTTACTCTCTGGTAATCACTAAACTATTGTCTGTGTCTATGAGTTTTTGCTTAATTGTTTGTCTTGTTTGTTGCTTTCAGTTTTATATCCCATGTATGACTGAAATCATATGGTTCTTGAATTTTTCTGTCTGACTTATTTTGCTTAGCATGATGATTTCCATCCATGTTGTCTCAAATGGCAATGTTTCATCTTATGGCTGAGTAGATTTCCACTTTACATATGTACCATCTCTTCTTTATTCAGTCATCTACCAAAGGACACTTTGCTTGTCTCCATGTCTTGGCCACTGTGAATAATGCTGCAATGACCATAGGGTACATATATTTTTATGTCTAAATATTTTTAGATTTTTTGGGTAGATACCCAGATTTTTTAATTGGGTTGTTTGGTGTGTTTTTGTTTGTTTGTTTGCTATTTTGCTATTGAGTTGTATGAGTCCCCTATATAATTTGTATTAACTCCTTATCAGATACGTGGTTTGCAAATATATTCTCCCATTTCATAGTAGCCTTCTCATTTTGTTGATGGTTCCTTTTGCCGTGCAGAAGATTTTTAGTTTGATGAATTCTTGCTTGTGTATTTTTGCTTATGTTGCCTTTTATTTTTCTGTCAAATCCAAACAAACAAACAAAAATCACTGCCAAGAACAGTGACAAAGAGTTTATACTCTATTTTATCTTCTAGGAGTTTTACATTTTCAGTCTAATAATCAAGACTTTAAACCTTTTTGAATTAAATTTGCTGTATGGTGGGCCAGCCTGGTGGCTCAGGCGGTTGGAGCTCCGTGCCCCTAACTCCAAAGGCTGCCGGTTGGATTCTCACATGGGCCAGTCAGCTCTCAACCACAAGGTTGCCAGTTCAATTCCTCGAGTCCCGCAAGGGATGGTGGGCAGCGCCCCCTGCAGCTAAGATTGAATATGGCACCTTGAGCTGAGCTGCTGCTGAGCTCCTGGATGGCTCAGTTGGTTGGAGCACGTCCTCTCAACCACAAGATTGCCGGTTCGACTCCCCCAAGGGATGGTGGGCTGTGCCCCCTGCAACTAGCAACGGCAACTGGACCTGGAGCTGAACGGCACCCTCCACAACTAAGATTGAAAGGACAACAACTTGACTTTGAAAAAAAGTCCTGTAAGTACACATTGTTCCCACATAAAGTAAAACAAAAACAAAAACAAAACAAAACAAAAGAAATAATAAAATAAATAAATAAATAAATTTGGTGTATGGTATAAGACCAGGGTCCAGTTTTATTCTTTTTCATGTGGATATCCAATATTCCCAACACCATTTATTGAAGAGACTATTCTTCTCACACTGATTATTCATGGTTCCTTTGTTGAAAATGAGCTGACCATATATGCATGAATTTATTTCTGGATTCTCATATTGTCCATTTATATATGTGTCTTTTTTTATGCCAGTAGCGTACTGTTTTGATTACTATTATGTATACTTTTAATATAGTTTGAAATCAAGAAGTATAATGCCTCCTGCTTTGCTCTTCCTTCTAAAGATTGCTTTGGCTAGTTGGGATATTTTGTGATTACTCATGAATTTTATGATCGCCTTCAATATTTCTGGGAAAAATTACGTTAAAATCTGGTATGGATTGCAATAAATCTGTAGATCACTTTGGGTAGAATGAACATTTTAACAATGTTAATTTTTGAAATCCATGAATATGGAATGTCTTTCCATTGAACTGTGTCATTTTCAACTCCTTTTGTCAATGTTTTATAGTATTCAGTGTACAGATCTTTTACTTACTTGATTAAATCTAACCTAAATGTTTTATTATTTTTGATGCTATTGTAAAGGGGATTCTTTTCTTGATTGATTTCTGATAGTTTGTTATTAGTGTACAGAAATACAACTGATTTTTGTATACTGATTTTTATACCCTGCAATTTTGCCAAATTCATCTATTAGTTCTAACTTTTTATTTTATGGAGTCTTAGACTTTTTAATATATAGTATCATGTCATCATAAGTAGTGTGATTTTTGCTTCTTTCTTTCTGATTCAGATGTTTTTTTGTTTTATTACCTAATTGATCTGGCCAGGACTTTAATACTATGTTGAATAAAAGTGGTGAGACTGGGAAACTTAACTTAAAGGAAAAGCTTTCAGGTTTTCACTGTTGAGTAGGATGTTAGCTTAAGGCTTGTCATATATGGCTTTTATTATGTTGAGGTAGGTTTTTTCGATACTCAGTTTGTTAAGAGGTTTTATTAGGAAAGGGTGTTGAATTTTTTCAAATGGTTTTTTTGCATCTATTGAGATGATCATGTGATTTTTATCCTTAATCTTATTAAGAGGCGTATCACATTGATTGATTTGCATATGTTGAACCATGATTGTATCCTTGGAGCAAAGTACTTGATCGTGTATCATCCTTTTAATACACTGTGAATTTGGTTTGATGATATCTATTTGAGGATTTTTGTATCTATGTTAAACAGAGATAATGGTAATTTTGTTTTCTTGTAATGTATTTGTCTGGTTTTGGTATCAGGGTGATGTCTACCTAGTAAAATGAGTTTGGGGATATTCTCTCCGTTTTCATTTTTTGGAAGAGTTTGAGAAGGATTGGTATTAATTTTTTAAATGTTTGATAGAATTCACCAGTTTAAGCCATCTGGTCCTGGTCTTTTCTTTGTTGGCAGGTTTTTGGTTACTTATTCAATCATCTCCTTACTAGTAATTGCTTGTTGTAGGTTTTTTGTTTTGTTTTGTTTTTGTCTTCATGATTAAGTATTAGTATGTTGTATGTTTCCAGGAATTTATCCATTTCTTGTTGGTATGTAATTATTCATACTAGTTTTTATGATTTTATTACTACTCTGTTATTAGTTGTAATGTCTCTTCTTTCATTTCTGATTTTATTATTTGAGACTACTCTCCCTTTTTTAGTTAATCTAAAGGTTTCTTCATTTTGATTACCTTTTCAAAGCTAACTCTTAGTTTTATTGATCTTTTAACGGTCTTTTAGTCTCTATTTCATTTATTGTTGCTCTGATGTTTGTTATTTACTTTTTTCTACTAACTTTAACTCAGCCTGTTCTTCTTTAGGTCCTTGAAGTGTAAAATTAGGTTATTTATTTGAGATCTTCCTTTTATCTTAATGTGGGCATTTATCACTATAAACTTCCCTCTTAGAACTGCTTTTGCTGCATCCCAAAAGTTTTGATACGTTATCTTTCCACTTTCATTTGTCTCAGAAAAAAAATTAATTTCCCTTTGATTTCTTCTTTGACCTTGTTGTTCAGAAACACATTGTTCAATCTCACCATATTTGTGAATTTTCCAGTTTTTTCTTGTGATTGATATCTAACTTCATATCATTGCTTTCCAAAAAGATGCTTGATATTTCAATCTTCTTAAATTGATTAAGACATGTTCTGTGGCCTAACATATAATCTATCGTAGAGAATGTCCCATGTGTGCTTGAGAAGAATGTGTGTTCTCCTGTTATTGGATAAAATGTTCTGTATAAGTCTGCCGTGTTTAATGTGTAGCTTAAGTCCTGTGCTCCCTTACTGATTTTTTGTCTGGAATATCTATTAATTATATGTAGAGAGAACCACCTAAAAAGTTTTGATCCATAGACACTGTAAGGTAACAGATGTGTGATGTTTTACAACACTAAATTTTGAGGTAATTTGTAATGCAGAAATAAAGAATAATATCCCTACCATATGCATAAATAGGGATTTATTCTTATGACAAAAGTCAGATAATTAATAGCCAATCTACCTGAGATAAGTTGACTTTTACCTATATGTTTTTCATCCAATTTTTCCAATGTTTTCATAGTTGACTGATTAGAAGCAAGATACTCAATAAAAAGGAATTCCCTAAGGCAGGGGGTGCCAGGAGGTTGGGATCATGTGAGGCTAGCTTAGAGGCAACCTGCCACAATAGAAAATAAAATCACATTTTTAAAAACTAGGGTTTTTTAATTAACTATGGAAACTCATTTGAATGAACCAAGTATCCGATTTTTAAAATGTATCCACTTTTTTCATACTGTTTATTTGATTATGTTTCAGCACTGTTCTTCTTTAATATCCTGGTTTATTTTTCCGAGCAGGTGACTAGCACACTCATGAGATAGTTTTTGCAGCTTCCATAAAACACATGTATACATTATTTTTGTTGGTCTGGTTTGACATTACACTGCTCTTTCTTTAACCTTTTATTCTTATTCATATCTTACTCTACTTTATATTTTGCTTTACGGACATTCGTTTCAAATTTCTATCTGACAGATTTTACTTTAATTATACATGAATATATATCAGCATACTTGTAAGAGGTCCATGGTGCCCCACTAAGCCCCATAACATCCAGGAAGAAACACTCAGTCTTCTTTCTCACACTACACCAAAGTGCCTTAGAGGCAGCCCTAAGTATTGTGTTAAAAGAGAGTGATCGCAGAAAGCTCAGACCTGGATTCTGGTGCAGAATCTTCAACTGGTTAATGAACATTTCTTTAGGAGAACAAATAATTTTTATGAGACATGGAGATATATGATGGTCACAGATGGGCTGCCGTGTAATGTATGCCCACATCTGCTCACTGTGAAACAAACTGTTCTGTCATTTTTTGAGTCAATTTTATTTGTGCAGAAGATGAATGATTAAGATAGCTGGATTGCAAGAGTTTGATGTAAAATGAAGTTTAATTCTATTGGGGGGGGGCGGAAAAGTAAACCAATGGAGATTTACACTGCCACATTTTGCTTATTTTTACAGTTTGATTCATCATTTCAAATATACTACTACAAACATTCAATATCAACCAAAGCATAAAAACTGTTGTAAGGGTATCCAAAATTCTGAGTACACATGCCGCTGTCTCCTATCCAGGACATTGCTTATATTCTTTAAATCATTTTTTTATGATGAATCCCTAGGAAGCATGCTTTTATGATAGTAAACTATAAAGAAACTAACTTTTATGTTATTGTATTGTACTACACAATCCGTAGGATTCAACATGATTACAAATTATCAGTATATAATAATTAATGCTTTATTTTGTGCATTCATGTAATTACATTTAAGATGATGGATAGATTACAAAATATGCTGCTCATAGAAATACATGCTTCCAAAACTAAGGGGAATAAGAAATTATGTATCATAATAGTAACAAAGATAGTGAAGTTCAGAAAGTAATTAATGATAATGGACAATTGTTATGCAAGGCCTATAAATGTTGTCACACAGCAACTGAATCATAGTTACTAATACTTAAGTCAGAACACAGGTTCTGTGTTCTGACTTAACATAGGTTCAATGCTGAAAACATAAATAATAAAAATGAAACATGAAAGATTGAAGGGCAAAGGGAACAGAGACTGCTATCTAAATGTATTAAGGGAAGAAAAATAAAATGGCATTTGTGTAAATATTTAACATCGTAAGATTAATTAATTCAAACTAATTCAGAGCATCAGACAACCTCAGTGATCTGGATTAACAAGTGACACTATCTTTTATGTAGAGGTAAAAGTGCATTGGTTAATTATGAGATAACTGCACTTTTTTAAATATGCCAAAAATAGTTTACAAATTTTTTATTAAATTTATTGGGGTGCCATTGGTTAATAAAATTATATAGGTTTCAAGAGTACAATTCTATAATACACCATCTATATATTGCATTGTGTGCTCACCACCCAGAGTCAGTTCTCTTTCCATCACCATATATTTGGCCCTCTTTATCCTCTTCTACCACTCCCTCCCCCTTTACCCTCTGGTAACCCCCAAACTTACCATGCTAAGGAACATAAGTCGGATAGAAAAAGTTGAGAACCATATGACTTCATTCATGTGGGATATATAACTGAAAGCAACAAATGAATAAGACAAACAGACAAAAAAAATCATAGACACAGACAACAGTTTAGTGGTTACCAAAAAAACTACTTTAACTTAGCAGAGACCTAAAAAAAATTTAAAAAAGATAAATATGTGAGGCAATGGATGTGTGACTTAACCAGATAGAGGGAATTTTTTTTACAATGAACATATCTACCTAATCACCACAATGTACACTAAATATTTTACAATTCTAATATGTCAATTTTACCTTAATATAACTGAAAAAAAGTATTAAAAAATAAGATTCTCTGAAGTTAAAGTAGTTCATAAATGTGTTTTCTATAAGAATGCTATTTCTAACACACTTAAATATACATATAAGTAGGGTCAAGAAAAAATATTAATAGTTCCAAAAGCATGAGTCACATTTGAGACTGAAACTACAAATGAATATGATTAAGAGGTATTTTTAAACTATATGTTACATGTTTTATGTGTAAAAAAAAATTATTATATTTTGAGAACAATATAGTTCTCAATATAGTGAATCAAATTGTAACTCTAATGAGTTAAAATAGCTAATTTGATCTGCAATAATCAGGTACTCTCTGATACTTCTTTTATGTCTATAAAAGAATTGGCAGTGTGGAGGTTCCTCAAGAAATTACGAATAGAATTACCATATGACCCAGCAATCGCTCTCCTGGGTATCTACCCCAAAAATATAAAAGCATTTCTATATAGAGACACGTGTACGCCAATGTTCATTGCAGCTTTGTTTACGGTGGCCAAGACATGGAAACAACCAAAATGTCCTTCGATAGATGAATGGATAAAGAAGTTGTGGTACATATACACAATGGAATACTATTCGGCGTTAAGGAAAGATGATATAGGAGCATTTGTGACAACATGGATGGATCTTGAGAGTATTATGCTAAGTGAAATAAGTCAGACAGAAAAAGCAGAGAACCCTATGATTTCACTGATATGTGGTATATAAACCAAAAAGAACAAGACAAACAAAGGAGAAACAAAAACTCATAGACACAGACAATAATTTAGTGGTTACCAAAGGGTAAGGGGGTGGGGGGTGGGTGATGAGGGTAAGGGGGATCAAATATATGGTGATGGAAGGAGAACTGACTCTGGGTGGTGAACACACAATGGGATTTATAGACGATGTAATACAGAATTGTACACCTGAAATCTATGTAAATTTACTAACAATTGTCACCCCAATAAATTTAATTAAAAAAAAAAAAAAAGAATTGGGACACCTTCCAATACTCACAGAATTTGATTTCAGGGGAAATGAAAGGATATTCTACCTGCTTAACATCCGTATCATCTAATTATTTCAGTGTTTAGAATCATTGATGTATTTTATCAGTTACACTTTAGAGTTAAAGAATTTAAATTCCCTGTTAACATGCAATTATTTTCTATAAATAAAACCATTTAACTATTACCCATCACCCCCAAAAAACCTCACAAAACTCTAGTCATATATCAAAGAGCCAAGTGACAAGAGTACATTTATTAAGATAAGGAAGCATTTCTGAGGAAGGTGGGTGTGGTATCTGGTCGCAGGTTCTGTAACAAGATGATGACTCGGAAAGGACAATGGGGCAACATAAAGAGCAGGGATGGAGAAGACCAAGAACTCATACAATATCACAATGTACCCTCAAGACCTAATTAAACTACTGCAGCTTTCATAAAAGTGTCTATAAGAAATTTTCAGGTAAATGCTGTATTCAACTTTTGGCTTTTTTTTTTTTTTAACCCATCTCATATTTTTTTAACCCTTTACTTTGTAGACTGTGTCTCTGGGAAAATTAGTGTCCCTACTCAGGAGCATTCTTTTAGAACCAAAACCTGTTTTGACACTTTGGTAGAGGGGCCAACTTGGCAATCAATGTCAGAGGCTCTTGAACTTCCCTCTTGCCATGAATGTATCAACTGTACAGCTACACGCAGAACAGTTTCCTTTGAGGTACATCCAGAAACTAGCAAATGAGAAAATACCCACATCAAAATGTGTGGCAAAAGCTGAGACACATTCTCACCACCAACCACAACCCTGACACAGTACCATACAAACAGGAGGGGATCTCCAACCCCCACCTTCTCCCTGAAGAGCTAAGGGTTTGAACTGTACATCCAGCACCAGCTTTTAAGACTTCCACCTGAGGGATGGGCCCCCAAAACACCTGTGAATGTCTGTGGGACGAGTGCACACATACCACAGAACTAGATCAAACAAAGAAGTGGTTCTTCATGGGCACACTGGGCTCCCTGTGTCTGTCCCTCCCGGGCACAGCACAGAGGGAGCAGGGAGACACAACCCACCTCCCAACCTTTCCCTGAAAGGGCTTTGATTACACACTGCTGTCTGAGGGATTGATAGCTAATTAGAATGAATCTTGGTGCTGACTGTGATTCTCCCTGGAGCCCCAAAGTGAAAGTGTGCAGTGCCATCTCCAACAATAAAGCCAAGTCACCAGTATTTTTCTGGAAGGAGCTTATCGACAGACACATCTAGCCCCCTGAATTTTATGGATGTCACCAGAGGGATGAACCCCAAATAGCCTAGCTCTGATAGTCAACAGGGCTTGCATTCACAAGTTCCACAGGGCTATAGCAAACAGAAATGTATCCAAGTTCACAGTGTTACTTAGTAATGGAATAGGGTTTCAAAATGCATGTCTCAAATCTCAGCTCATTACACTGTAATACAATATATAATTTTGCAATATGCAAAATACTACGTAGAGGGTGTCAAGATAATTTAATGTATAACTTGACAGCTATACTTGTCATTTCTGCTCAGGTTACCCTTGTAACTCCTTAATCCAAAAAACGTTGACATTCAGTTGAATCAACCAGATTTTAACTGAGCACCTCCTCAACTTCAGCAAACTTAATGAAAAGTGGCAAGGGCAACTTAGCTGCCTGAAAGCAATCATTCTAATGTGATTCTATATGTTCATGACATAAGAGCATAGCATAGATGATAACAATATTCACTTAATCATTCTGCTTCTATGAAAGCAGAAGACCATACAAATTATATTTCTCTAGATGACCAGGCCACGTGCTTCACACACAAAAAAACATGCCCATACACATGCAGACTACAAAATGTCATATATTTAAAATATAATCCCAAATAAGTTCAGATAGCTTTGAAAGTTAGAAAAAAAAATGTGATAGGATTTTTCAGATAAACTAGAACATGAACTCAAACAAATTTTTTTCTGAACCTGAAGTGTACAAAAATTATTTGCACATTGATCTATTCATCAATTGCCAAGGATTTAAATTTATAATTAATATATGCTCTTGAGTATAAATGAAACGTATTTCTCTAACATTTACATTATTAAATGCATTTTAATTAGAGCTTATATTGCAGGTAAATGCTTTGTTTTCGATTAATATAAAAAATACTTTAAATGCTGGTAAAAGTATGATAAATAGCTAGAATTACAAGTACTAATTCACCATATTAATAAAGAAAGGAGAAAAATAAAACATGATCATTTCAATATATACAGAAAGAGAAAAGTGCTACAACTCAACATATTCTATCATTATAAGAACATGCAGAATTACTTCCTCTAACCATTGGAGAATACATGTTATTTATATGTATATATGGAAAATTCACCAAGACAGATCATAATCTGGACCATATAATAATTCATACAAATTGAAAAAAATGAAATCATACAAAGTGTAATCTCTGACTTTCTTATAAAATTTCTTATGAAATTAAATAAATGAATAAATAACCAAGAAAAGCACTATAACTGAAAAACTCTCAAATATTTTAAATTAAGCAACATAGTTGTAAATAACATGTAAAACAAATTATCTGTATAGATGTTGGAAAAGATCATATAAAGTCATTACTATTTGAGATTAGTTTGCATATTTAGAAAATCCAAGAGATGAACTGAAAAATCACTCTAAGAAAATAAGCTAGTAAAATATAAAATTAGTATGCATAAATAAATAAGTATCCTTCATATGTACAGACCATACCACATTAGAATTTATAATGAAAGTAAAGATTACATTTATAATAGTAATTATAAGATAATTTCCAAAGATATTTAATAAAAATTATGCAAAATCTATATAAGAAATGCTTTGAAACAATCTTGGGTTTTCACCTGGAGTAATGGACAATATGTCATATTTTTGAATGGAAGACTCAACATAAGAAACATGTTAATTTACCCTCAAGTAATTTATAAAATAAGTATGATTCCAATACAAAAATATTCACTGATTTTTTTAAAATCCTAGAGTAATTAATGCTTAAGATCATAATTGTAAATTTTAAGAAGTAAAATAGCCTGGAAAGCTCTAAAATATAAGAGCAACAGGAAATGCTATCTCTATTGCATATGAGGATAGTTTACAAAATTCATTAATTAAAACAACATATAAAAGACACATGATCAAGTAGGTCAATATACTCAATTAGAAACTCCAGAAGCAGCAGCTAATGTATTAGGGAATTAAGTATAAAATAAAGATGTCATCTCAAGGGACTATTTTCTGTATAGGCTTTTGTGGAAATTGTTTAGCTATTAGAATAAATATTTAGTGTATTAATTCAAGTTGATATTAGAAGGGAGTCAAAAATCAACAAAAACAATCCAGTCTGAAAATAGTGGATAAGTTTTAACAAATACAAGAAACAAAAACTCATAGACACAGACAATAGTTTAGTGGTTACCAGAGGGTAAGGGGGGAGGGGAGTGGTAGATAAGAGTAAACAGGATGAAATATATGCTGATGGAAGGAGAACTGACTCTGGGTGGTGAAGACACAATGTGATATATAGATGATGTATTACAACATTGTACACTTGAAATCTATGTAATTTTACTAACCATTGTCACCCCAATAAATTTTAATTTAAAAAAAAAAATGAAGAAGCTTTACTAGGCAGTTTATCCGGTGAAAATCAAATGCCTAGCAAGTATATGAAAAGATACTAAGCCTCATTAGTAATTAGAAAATACCAAATTTTAACCATAGTGTGATACTACTTTCTAGTCATTATGTTGGCAAATATAAGAAAGTTATATATTACCAATGGCTCAATGGAGAAACAATTTTAACACACTATACTTTTGAGTAAAATTTGTTGCTGCTGTTTTGAAGAGTATTTCTGCCATAATTGGTAAAATGGAAAATGTATACATCATATTTCCCCAAATCCTCACTCCTGGGCACATTTCCCAGAAAATCTATGACTATACTCATGGCCAACATGAAGATATTCATGTCAGCATCACTTGTAGCAAAATAAAATAAAGGTAATATAATAAAATATGTTGCACACATACAAAGGGTGCCAAAAAATGTATACACATTTTAAGAAAGGGAAAAAATCATTATAATTGTAATACTCAACATATACTGATAACAAAAGATGAAGATAAGTCACGTTTGACTTCTGCAAGTACAAGAGGTGCTCAGAGTGGTTACCATCAGTGTCCAGACACTTCTGATTACGGCGAATTACTGCTTGAGCAACGTTCACCAAAGTGTCCACTTGTATACATTTTTTTGGCACCCCCAGTATGTAGAATGTACTACAGCCGTTAGGAGATCTGAAAACTGTAGTTTTACAAATTAGACCACTTGAGTAAATATGTTTGGGATGAACATATATTGGATTCAGAAATGAAGGATAAAATAAACAGGGAGGTTTTCAATGACTAATGGAGTAGTGTGTTGTATGTAAAGTGAGGAATATGATCACCTCAACTCTCTAATCTGAGGTAAATATAAAACATTTCCAAAAATCCTACTAAGATGTCTAATTTTGCAAAAAAGAAAACAAAACACAAAAACAAAAACAACTTAGTTTTTACTTCCTGAAATTTAATTGTTTGGATAAAGTAACATAAAAATAAAAATAATTCATTGAACTCTAGAGAGCTTGAAAAGATATAACACATTTAGCAGGTCGTGGACACTGTAGGAAGCTACAAAGCATCTTGGAACAAATTGATGGAGAGAAATTCTATGAAATCAGACTGATGCAAAAAAGCAACATAGTTGTAGAATAGTAACACAAGAAAGGCAAAGCATCGTACTCCTCAAAATTGAGGTTTTCCACCAAAACCTTGAGCAAGTCACATAACCAGAGATAGTAGAGTCCAATAGAGGACAGTTTTCAAATCCATTAATTTTAGACTTGGGAAAGTTGTGTCATTATCTTGTGTCATCGGTGTGAGGTATGGCACTTGCCTTCAAGATACAGGCACAATGGTAACTTTTAAAATACACTAAGGATTGTCACAAGGATTCATAAAATGGGTATTATCGTCAGGCAAAACAGCGAAAAAGGACCTCGATTCCATTTGGTTACTTCAAAGGGGAGGAAATATGCATTCTAGAGATAGATTTCCCATTTATCTAAATGTTCACAGATTGTTCACTTCACATACCACACCCCCTGGCTTCCCACTTTCAGTTCCCTCAGCACAGCCTCTACCTTACATGGAGTTTTATTTTTATTGTCAGGAAGCAGAAAGTGCTTAGAAAGTATTTCAGCTATAAATCTTTTACAATTTTAGCTTTTATTTCATGAAAATTAAACAGGCAACCTAAAATCACTGCATATTTGAATGAAACCAGCAGCATGAAAGAAAATTGCTGGACTGAAAAATCCTAAGAACTAAAACTACAGCAAACTTTAACATACAAATAAATAGTATCCTCAAAGGAATGAAAAACAAAAAACAAAAACAAACTACCACAAACTAAAAATCCTTATCTGCTTAAGAAAAAAGAAGCAAATGACTTAACATGAAAAAAATGTAAATAAACAAAAAGAAATAGAATGTAATAGAAAGATTGAATAACAGAATGGATATGAAAATAGACTAACTAATGAGTGGAAAGGAATTCTCAGGATCTGGAATATAACAAGTAAGATAACATTAATGAGCACAAAGTTAAAGGACACAGAGATAAATTCTGGAGAACTCTGTCTCATCGGATCTCCAAAATCAGAGACTGGAGGAGAGAGCAGAGGAAAATATCAAGGAAGAACATTTTCCGTAGTGGCAGCAGGACTTGAATCAACATCCAAGAAATCTTTCACTAATTGCTTTATAGGAAAACTGAAGATAGGCCTATATATGACTGTAGCCTGGTAATAGTAGAAATAAATAATTATGAGAAATAGAATAGTTCATAAGAATGGGATTCAAACTCAGACTAAGCTTTTATTTCCAGATGGCTTTTCTAGATGTGTCTTTGAGAGTGTTTCTCCACTAGATTACCATTTCAATCGGTAGACTGAATAAAGCACTATACACCTATTAGAATGGCCAAATTCCAGAACACTGATAGCACCCTATGCTGGCACGGATGTGGAACAATAGGAACTCTCATTAATTGCTGATGGGAATACAAAATGGTATGGCCACTTTGTAAGATGCTTTGGCTTTTTCTTACAAAACTAAGCATACGAGGTCAGACAATTAAGCTTTCAAACTTTCCACTGTGCGCTGACATGGTGGATCTCTTACTATGTGATTCATCAATCAAGCTTCTTGATAATTACCCGAAGGAGTTGAAAACTTATGTTCACAAAAACACCTGCACATGGATGTTTATAGCAGCTTTATTCCTAATTGCTCAAACTTAAAAGTAATCAAGATGTCCTTCAGTAGGTGAAGGATAAATTAAATGTGGTACATCCAGACAATAGCATATTATTCAGTGCTAAAAAGAAATGAGCTATCAAGACATGAATAGATGTGGAGGAAACTCAAATGCATATTACTAAGTAAAATAAGCCAATCTGAAAAGGCTACATAGTGTTGATTCCAAATATATTACTTTCTAAAAAAAAAAGCAAAACTATGGAGACAGTAAAATAATCAGTGGTCTCCTGGAGTTGGCAGAAGGAGGAATGAATAGGCAGAACACAGAGGACATTTAGGGCAGTTAAAATACTCTATGAATACTACAATGATGGATACATGCCATTATAGATTTATACAAACCCATAAAATGAGCAACACCAAGAGTGAACCATAATATAAACTATAGACTTTGAGTGATTGTCATGTATTAACGTAGGTTCAAAAAGTGAAACAAATGGGCTATTTTGGCAAGAGATAGATATTGAAAATGGGAGAGGGTATGCATGTGTGGGGCAGGGGTATATGGGAAATCTATGTAACTTCCTTTTAGTCTTGCTGTGAACTTAAATCTATTCTAAAAATATAATGTGTTAAAAATATATTCAAATCCAGCCAAAATATTGGTACCAAAAGCATCTGACCACATGTGTACATGCTTACCCTAGGAAGTAGTATATAATTAGTGTAATTATTAACTTGTACTTGGGAATTCCTCTACTATTTACCCCAACCTAGGCATGAAGAGAATAACATGTAGTGTCATGGCATGATTGACCTATAATTTTAGTTTAGGGAAAGAAGAACTTAGGATGGGCCAAAGTTTTCTTATTTCTACATGGCTTTGTGGGTTCCTACTCTATGGGTTAGCTGTAGCAATCCTACAGGCACCTTTATCCAGAAAGACTAAGTGTACAAGAGCAGGGGATTATTTCAAAACAGTTTGAAAACAATTGATCTGTGCTTCTGGGAGAAAGATAAGGATTATCGAGGTAACCTATGGGAGAGAATTGAGACTCTGGTCAATTAATTTTGGCAAATGTAAGCAAAACATTATTACAATGAAAATTAAGAGCCACCAAAGTTATAAAATGAATCAATAATAACAATGCATGATAATGCATATGTTCTAACAACTACAGGATACAATTAAGCTTATTACTAACTGTCTAGGCCATCACAGCCCTCTAACTTAACCCCAAAGAAAGGATAATCATTGAGGCAAAAGTTACTAAAAGGAATGTTGGGATACATGTATACATACCGCTCTCCCCCAATCAGAAGCCTCCCAGCAGAAATACTTACAGTTGTAGCTATAGCTAAAAATAAATGATCAATTTTCTTTAGACCAGAGCCAGATAGTTCTATTCATCACAATGAGCACAGGGTGTGATTCCATTAAGTCAGTGGCTTTGTCTAACTAACCCTATTGCCAAGAAGGAGACTTGTCTCTAGCTAGCAAAAAGCATTAAGGCAACTTAGTTAGTGGAATAAAACATGCTGATTATATACAACTGCCAATAGGATGGTATGCAGTTTAGTATAGCTTTATAATTTTACTCAGTCCACACGGAAACGGTGAGAAAATAAATATCTCTGTGAATTGTATTAATTTTATGTATGTGTATGGTTGTGTGTGTACTGGCTGTGACAGATAAAAGTATTTTGTACTGTAAGTAGTAGTCAAAAATTTTAAAGGTCATTGACATAAGCTACTCAAAGATCGAATTTCTGTAAGTAGTATTTTAATTTTTTTCAATATGTATAATTATAAGCTAAATGTTTTCTTAGAACACCCAAGAAGTTAAAAGACAATGAAAGCTATTAACGCCAATTAAATCAGGAGGCAGAGAATAGAATTTGTAAGAAATATGAATAAACTCACTACAGAGCAGTAAAGAAAGACTAAGGTATTCATTACCTTACCTGTTTTGGGAAAATTAAGTGAAAAACCACAAAACATTTCAAATTCAGTTCTTCCATAGTGCTTGCTAACACAGGAGCAAATTTTACTTCATAAAGTTAATTTGTATTTTTATATAACTGTTTTTGTGCAGTTAAAATTGTATTTAAGTTTTTCTAAGAACTTCTAGGTGGCTTTCACTACTATGAGTTTTAAGGTTACAAATCTATTCTTAACATGATAAAAGGTGTGTATTTTCATTTAAACGTGTGTAAAATACCAAATAGTCAAAGGGAAAATAACATTGAGGCAGGCAACTCCAAGTTAGATATTATTGTATTATGAAATCTCCAACAAAGTAGCTATTGCAAACCTCTAATTAAATGACTTTTCCTCAAGTGCTTAAATCATTGGATAGAATATCTTTATTTTCTTAAATAGTTCATTTATTCACAAACACATATTGAGAATTTACACCGTGTCAGGCATTGTTATAAAATCTAGGGATTCAGAGATAAGCATTCCCACTCTCAGGATGCTCTTGGTGGCAGTAATACAAATGGAAATTTACACTTTCAATGTAGTATGCTAAGCATAAAATAGCAATAAGCAGAAACTGTCATGTTTCGGTCTATAAATGAGAGTGTCTCAGAAAGACTCAAAGGGAAACACATATTTCTGCATGAATAAAGCAAGTAGTAAAATTGTTAATGGAAAGAGGGAGTAAAAGGAGGCCCAGTGGGTGGTGACACTTGGTAGAAAGGTTTGAAGCAGGTCATGTAGGATATTAGACACAGTATCAGTATATTTAAACTTCATTCTGTAAGCAATTAGTCTATTAAATTGAGGAGTGATTTAATCAAATTTCATTTCAGAAAGTCTATCTGGGCTATAAGTTGAAGAATGGAGTCAAGGGGGCAATGCTTTGCATTGGGGAAACCAATTGGTATGCCACTGCAGAAATTCCAGTGCAAATGATAAAATCATCAACTAAGACAGAGATACTGGTGATGAAAACTGTTGAATAATTCCATCTGTTGTGAGGAGGATATACAGACCAATCTTTATAACTAACTTGATGCTAATTATGAGGGACAATTTTTTGTTCTGGATTTAAACTTCTAATTGTTTTGGCTTGAATGATTGCATGACTGTGAAGATGGTGTTTCTACGAATTATAATTAAAAATGAGGAATAAAAATAGGTTTCATAGTGGAATGAAAATAATCTAACTTTTTGATATTTTGAGAATAAGTGTGAGAAATAGCTTGCAATATGGAGCTTAAGAAAAAAAATAGGTAGAAAAAATGGAGTTATCAATGTATAGCTCTCAGATAAAGATTATAAGTTCAGAATAAGAAGAATCAAAGTCCAAAAATTGAAGAATGAGGAATATTCATGTTTAATGGGTTGGTGGGAGAAGAGTTCAAACTTATGAATGTTAAAACTGTTTAGAGAATTATGAAGGAGATATCAGGAAAGAATGATATCATAGAAGTCAATTTCTCCAAGACTGTTGCTTTCAAAACTACAGGTTTATTTACCACTAAGATTCTCCAAATGCAAAACATCAGTCCTTAAAAAAAGGTATACACAGAAAAAATACAGTAGCTAACCTGGGAATACTTTCATCCTTAACTTCATGTACAGATGGGATGTAAATACTAGTGAAGATTTCTACTATTAGTCATTAGGGAACACGGAGGAGATAATTACGATCAGTGAAGTTTAACATTTGAGGGATACTTTAGAATATTATATTTTTAAATATTTTATTATTTTTTTTATTAGTGCTATAATTTTCATGTTGTATCCCTAATTTGTTTAGGCAAACTACCATATTCAAGTTTAACAATATTCTAACTAGTTAGGCCAGCATTATAGTTGCTCAGAGGCTGATTTCTCTTCCAGTATTCCTGATACATTGGAGCATTCCTATAATTATTCCCTATTTTCAAACAATTTAATCATAAGTTTTATCAGAGTAGACAAGCATGAAGTGAATTTTCTATCACCATTTATGAACGCCAGAAGAGCTCAGAGATCAGTAACATTAGAAGGCGTTGGTGCTTAATGTTTAACTTTTTATTTAAGTTGGCAAATTCCTTTGAGCATTATTTTGAAATCCCAAAGACAGAAGTTGTCCTAATTATAGAGTAATATATTTTCTCTACTTTAAATAGATGACTCTTATACAGTAGTCTTTGCTGTAGGAAATTATGTACCTAGGTTTTGTGATTACATTTAGCTATTATGCCATTTATAGTTGTCTCAATAGTATTGTTCTTTAATTCAGTACTAATTTTGAAAACTATTTCATTGTTTAATGTTTGCAACACTTCAGTTAGAGAACGAATTTAAAGGATAATATATCATAGTACATTATTAATTTGAGAATATTGAAACAAGATTCTAAATTAAAAATGAAGTACAGCAAGCAGATACATATCTGTAAACATTTTTCATTCTGTTACATTTGCAAATAAGTACCATACTTGAAGAATATAAACTAAGCCTACATCTCTCAATTTCTAGCATATAAGATCATCAAATGTATATCCTCATAAGTTTCACATGCTACTTCCACATTTATACACTCACATTAAATATTCATGACTATTATTTATTGACTCAAATAATTTAAATTCAATTTTTGTGTGTTAAAAACCTACAAAGAAAGTAGATTTTGTTTTATTTCTCATTTTGATTTTGCAAGGGCACTTGGCAGAATGTTGGGGCTTTCAATGTGAGGAGTCATTCCTTTAAGATCATGGTAGGGTGGGCAGATTGGTCACAGGGCATAATTATTTGAGGTGGCCCAACAGTTCTATTTTCTACTCCACTTAGGCTGAGGGATTACAAAATGTACAATAATAATAGATAAGACTGAAAGTAAATGCTCAGTTGTTTTTTCTCATGGTGTAATATAGGCTTCTTCTTTAGTTGTTAGAAGACGAAGAGAATTGCTATAAAAGCCTGCAGAAGAGCAGCAAATTTCTTCTCAACACAATTAATCTGCTACTACCTGGCAGGCAAAGTAATGTGCAGAGAAAAACCAAATAGCTTAAGGCACATCTTCTGGCAAAGGACTCGTAGATTAAGCTTAAAGGCGCACTGATGTGTTTCCTCAGCCCTCCTTAGCAACATATAGCTCTTTCTTGTGTATTTGCTTCTTGCCTATCTATCTTGTTTCTAAAACAAGTTTTTTTTTTAATCCAGGGGAAATTGTATAGTCATATTTTCTACTATAATTCTAGAGTAAAAATATGCATGATAAAGTCTTATATAAATGGTGATTATGTTAGTGGAGGTGGAATTCTAAAGTTGCATGGTTTAAATATTCTGCAGTTAAAATCCTTTTTCCAATATCTGCTTTTGAATGATATATGTGTAAGTACCCTTGACACAGTCTCTTCCAACTTCAGAAGATGAAAACCAACACCACGATACAAAACTAGGACAGAGACATTTGAAGAGGGATTGGGAAACATAGCTCAAATAATTACTTAGGAAAAAACGTTCAATCAAAGAAAATCAATGTTGTCTTCCCACAGGACATCCAGAATCTTCAAGAAAGAGAAACCACTAGAAAAAATAAAATAACATGAAAGATGGAAAGAAAGGTACTGAATTCATTTTATGACTCAGAACCAGAGTTTGACAGAAAATTGGAAAGCTATTCCCTTAACTTGTGTAACCTATTTTTTAAAGTATCCAAAATAGTGGTATTTCTATTCCCCAACCACCATCTTTGCAGAAACTACCAGTTAACAACTAAAAAAGAAGTCATGCGTGCATATGTATTGGCTGGGGATGGGCGTGGATAGAAAAGAGCACTTTTTTTTGCTTCATGGAGATATATTGCCCACAAAATCACCAAAAGTTAGAGTGAGGAGAAGAATCCTTGGATGATTGATTGTTTTCATGTGATCTGCAAAATTAGAATGTCAACCAACCAGGTAGGAGGGTGTTATGGACTGAATTATGCAAACTCCCTCCCCAATTCCTCTGTTAAAGTCCTAATTTCCAATGTGATTGTATACGGAGATAGGGCCTTTCAGGTAATTAAGATTAAATGCGGTCATAAGAGTGGCCATAATCTGATAAGACTGGTGTCCTTATAAGAATAAAGGAGACACCAGAGATCTCTGTCCCTCTGTGTATGCACACACACACACACCTACACACACACAAAAGAGGCAATGTGAGGACACAGTGAGATCATGATCATCTATAAAGCAGAAAGAGAGGCTCACCAGACGTCAACTCTTCTGGCACCTTGATCCTGGATTTCTAACCTCCAGAACTGTGAGAAAATATGCTTCTGTTGTTTAAGCCCCCAAATCTATGAAATTTTCTTATGGCAGCCTGAGCAGACTAATGCAGAGGGTAAGAGAAGATATGTCCTTTTAAAGATGAATCACACTATTCAAGGGCTCCCCACATACAGAGAAGTACCCATGCACTGAATTCCTCTTGTAGATTGAGGAAGACTATTTAAAGATTTCAATAACAGATGGAAAATTGGCAAAAGGAAGCTCACCATGATGTCCATTGCCCAGTACTGCATGTGGCTCATTTTGCCTCATGTAAGTTAAAAAAATCAACTTGAGATTTATTAAAAGTAATTTATAATAAAAGGATTTTAATATCATTTTGGACTTAAAATATACCTCTTCAAATGAGTAGGTACAGCGACATCTAGAGGAAAATGTCAGGAATATCTACGGAAATCTTAATAGAATGTAAAAAAAAAAAGAATCTGTGTGAAAACATGAGATCAACAACAATGGAATTTTGTGGTAATAAAGAAACATAAGGAATGAGGGAGAATTACAAATAAATTTAACATGCAATGCCAGAAGTAAAAAAGAAAAATTGATGTACTTGATATTGTAGAAATCTGAATCAGTATTATAGATGACAAATTTGAGAAGTTATTCCAGAGGGTAAAGTTAAGAGACAAATACATAAATAGAATTTAAGTGAAAATAGTAACTATGAAAAACAACAAAATTAGGTTAGTGTAGAGATTACCAGTAGACAAGAAGATAGGACATAAATAAATGAAACTATTTATTCACGTTACTTAAAAATGTCATAGAGGATGTGAAATTAACAGAATGTGTAGACCATATTGCAAAGAGTTTTCTAATCTTTAGTAAAATTAAAACCAGGTTAATTTGATTAATATAAACATATAACTAAGATGATTACTATAATTCCAATTGTAGAACTCAATGAGGGACTTCCACTCCCAGAAAGATAAATGAAATGTACTTTTCCTGTCAAGGACAATTAAAAACTCTAAACATTATATACGAAACAAACAAAAAAAATCTCTGATAGATGTAAAAGAACATAGACTAACTAGGAAATTCTGGTTTTCTTTAGCCTCATATATTGGAGGAGCCAGCAACATAGAAACACAGACAGGGTCAAACAAACAAACAAAAAGCTCCAGGGAAAGCCTCCTCTCTCTTTCCAAAAGGCAAGGCAACTGTCAATCTAATTGACTTTAATAATAACCACCCTGGTTTAGCCATACACAGAAAAGAAAAAAAAAAAAAAAAAGAAAGAAATCAGGAAAGAAAAGAAAAAAGAAACAAAAAAGGAAAAGTGGTGGCCTTATTCCCTGCCCTCTGCCAGCAAAAACTGAATATAGAGACTAGACTTCTACCCTTGCCAGGCTGTCATGAGCCTTCACTCCCACCCCACTCCCAGCCATCATTAGAGACTATGTGAGGAGCTTGGTCTTCCAAACCTGTCCAGAGGTAATGAGACACCCCTTCTCCTCAAGCTCAAGTGGTATCAGAGGAAACCTAGGGGAAAGTCAGGCCTTTCCATAATGCAGTTCTGAAATAACAAAGCAGCAGCCTCCTACTCAGTCAGTAGAGTCTATGTGAGGAAAGGTAATGAGAGATCACTTTCTCTGAAACACGGTGATGCCAGCCAGGACTTCACAGATTCCTTCAAATTCTGCATATTTCTTTTAATTGTTGTGTTTTGAATATACCGGGGGTGTCAAAAAATGTATATGAATGGACACTTTGGTCAACCTTGCTCAAGCAGTAGTTTGCTGTGATCAGAAGTGTCTGGATGCTGATGGTAACCACTTTGAGCACCTCTTGTGATTGCAGAAGTCAAACGTGACTTGTATTCATCTTCTGTTATCGGTATATATTGAATATTACAATTTTAATAGTTTTCCTTTCTTAAAATGTGTATACATTTTTTTGTACCCTCTGCATATATTTTTTCAAATACTCATCTAGCAGGCTACACTAGTAATGAGAATTCTCACAATATTTTAAAGCATTAGTTCTAAAAAATGTGTTTCTAATTCAATAAGGTGCTAAAAAATTAAAGCAAACTAAACCAAAACCAAAAAGAAGATAGGGGGCAGTTTTGACATAAGAATAGAAATACGAAATAGAGTTTCCTTTGTCATACCAGAGCAACACTGAGGAGCTTTTTAGCACAGTCACTATGATTGGTTCAGTGTATTTCAATTTATTTGCCACAGGAATTCATCATAAATTAGAAAACATTCAGCTTTCTGGCTTTCTATTTTACATGTTCTTTTATCAATGCCTGATCTAGGTAGTCAAAGAGGCAAGAGATTGGGCATTTCATTGCAGGCACAGGATCTGCTAAAAAGTTACCATGCTCAGTGGCCTCTAGCCTGGCAACCACTCAGGGGTTATTAACTATTATTTGCACCAGCAAACATTCATGTTCATAATAAACAGAGACATAATGATTCTTGCTTCAAATGCTATCTTTACTCTCTCGAAATTTGTAATTATTATAGTGTCCCTCATTCTGTACTAGCATGGAAAGTTATCCTCAATGTCTCATGCAACATAAGAAAGTCGACATTTTATTTAATTTATTGCTTAAAGGCTGTCAGTTTAATTCTATTTGTGACTGTCAAAAGAAAGAGCACACAAAAACCATTAAGATGATTACTGTGTAAATTTAGTCAATAATTTTTTGAGGCCACATGTTAGTGTCATCTAAAAATGGTGCTTCTGTCATAGCTTTGTCAGAATTACTGCATTTGTAATTTATATAACGTTTTTCCACTTGAAAAATAAACAACATTTTGTTGTTGCAAGAACTTAAAAGTGGTTGAACTAATACAATTTTAATTCATGTTAATGATCAGAAATATAAACACATTTTTACATAAAATTGTTTTGACTGATTAAATTGATATAACATTTTTTTCCTTGGAGTTAGAATGTATTAAAAGAGCATATGATGCCATTTGTTTTCCAAGGGCCCTCCCAAATTATCAATTGATATGAATATGGCATAAATATTGAATATATTTCTGATGACATGCTTATAAAATATTAATAGGCAAATGGTGGGGTTTCTTTTGGCATATTAAAATAAAGAGAAGAGATTAATTTTAAATAACAATAGTAGCATATGCTACTTTAATTGTTGAATTACTTTTCCTGAGAGGGAAATGGCTACTACGTCTTCTCAAAGCATACCTGTATATTATTAAGGATTTTTAAGGATAGGCAGAATATTCTGGTTTGTCAGAGGAGATGTGTTGTGGAGAGGGGAAAGACTCTTTGAAGTCTGTGTTAGTTTGTGTCCTCTAGAAATCAGATGCCAAGGGGTCAGGAGTAGAAGGTGTTTATTGGGGAGAAGTCCTCTGGAAGATAAAGGGGAGGGGGAGCAGGAGCAGTCAAGAACTTTAAGACATTGATGAAGGCCTGACATTCGTGAAAAGAGAAGGGGAAAGAGAAGGGTTGAGTAGGAAAAGCCTGGGACTGGGGTGCAGCTCTGAGAATGTCTTAGGCAGCCTGATAGGAGATTAAGTATGAAGACTGGATAGAAATGGCCAGGGCCCAGCCATTCCACTCTGCTCAGTCATTGGCTGGAAGTTGCCAAGAAAGATGTGTTGACCTGAACAGCATGATAGATCCCTAGGACACTTTGGCTAAAGACCATCAGCTAGATGTGCTCCTTGTAGCAGACTTTTACTTGAGAGATCTGAAGGAAGGGGCCTCCTGCAAATCCTCACCTGTAACTAACTATATATTCATCTTAAAGCTGCAGTGCTCTGAACAAGTATTTCCTTCTGTACAGTCTTTTTTTTCTAAACCTACATATATTTGTTCACTATTTCCTTTCTATATTTTTGCCTATGTTTGACAAAAATGAAATGACTTTTATCCCTTTTGCTTCATTCCTTTAGCTTCCAATTTTATTCAGTTCTGTAACTTATTTAACATCTTTACTTTTGTTCATTAATTATTTTATATATTTAGGTAGTTCATGACACACATATAAGGTAAGATAGTTATTTGAATAAATATTGCATGCACTTTGGAGAAAAAGCAGTATACCCTCACTTTTATCTGCACTCTAAGGCCCAACTAAAGGGATCCATCTTCTGTTATACCCACAAATCTACAAGTTTATAGCACATGTTGTGGTCCCCCTGATGTATTGCAAAGCATGCCTATAATACCTAGATTGTTTCAAATATGTTGAAACCCAACTAATAAAAAAAATGAGAATCCTTTCTTTATGATTTTATATATCTTAGTTCAAAGAGTTCTCTGTGAGAAAAACTCATTCTTGTAGAACAAACATAACAAAATACAGCACACATGTTAATAGTTGGCATGCTTATCTAATAAAAATCACATTTCTATTATTGGACTGCTGGATTTGCAGTGCTTGTCTCTAGTATATTTCCTATATTCTTGATGGTGATGTTTAATTCATGTGACATGGATGGCTGGTAATACAATTTTTAAAATTCTAGAAAAGAAAATGTACATTAGGATCGTTAATTGTTATAACAATTTAGGCAAACAGAATAGAGAGGAATCCCTCCTAAAGGATGTCTGTCCTGCTGGAGCCCTAGGTCTTCAAAATAACTCTGAACCAAGAACGAGCTTGAGCTACTTCTGCTTAGTGTCGGCAGGGATTACATGGCCAAGAGGAGCAAAATCCGAAATGGGATACCAGCTGTAATCTGACTGGTCGGCCTCCCACCCAGACAGGTCCTGACCGACTGGGGGCTAATGCTTTCAATCCCTTGCATTCCCCTTTCCTGTTTAACCTGCTTATTTTTATGACACACTTTCCATGAAAGCTGAGAAGAATTGCATATAAGGTACCAGACAAGAATGAAAACAGGGTGAATAAATAGGATGGCAGACACACAGGTCAGATCTAAAAAGAGGATGGTGTAATGGAGAGCAGACTGACCATCTCATGAAACAGAGCTGTGAAAGAGATTTAGATTCAAGATCAGGCTGGCCTCTGAGAAATAAAGAATTACATTCACATTAACACTCCCTTAATGAACACCTTGGGGAAGTTATTTTGCTTCATTATGCTTTATACTGAATAGAGTTATCTTTTTAATTATACATGATGATAAATGTAAGATGCTTGCAACAGTGATGGTATATGAAAAGCATTCTATAAATGTAATTATTACGCATATAAATGCTAAAGGCATGGTAAGAAATATGGTACAAAAACTCTGGGGAAGGGAGGAGATTCGCACTATACAATAGTGCAGTGCTTCCCTACCCTTTTCACGTGAGGGTGCATGTGTGTATACATACACACACACCCACACACACACGCACAAATGATACCACTTATTCGCACCGCATAGTAAACTGGAGGAAACTTAGAACCCAGGACAAGATTCCTGGCAGATATAGACAACAGACTCAGTGGTTTCAGCCACCCCAAACCTCTTCTAGATGCCCTGAGGCTGAAGGGTTTAGTATATCAGGAAACACCAGTACACTGTGGCACATCAGTTGGGAAGCTCTGCGGTAATGGTACAAGGACAACCTAAGTCACTCAATTATGCCGTTTGGGAAGGCTTTCAACTAGAAGTTGTAGATACCCTCAGGCAGTAAGAATTCCAAAGTGGGTACCACAGGTCTTGTCTGGCAGCTCAACAGCATCCTCAAACACCATCTTTCCCATGTCTCTCATCTCTTCTGATCAGCTGAGATTATTTTTATATCTACTTAGGGAGCTCCCATGTCTGCCTTGGTTTCCCTACAATCTGTAATGACTATAGCTGTTAGGGGATCTTTTTTAAATTAAGTCAGGGCATGCACCCATATCTCCTCTTCCCACGAAGAGGAAAGACAAGTTTATACTGGTGCAAAAGCAGACAGGATTAGCCCCTCTCCGAATGTGTCTCCTCTCCTCCAGTCCCATAACATGCATTTACTCTTTCTTCCTTTGATTCAATTGCTTTTACCCCATAAAATCACATCTTAACCCAGATACTTCTGTCTTGTGAGGGCATTTTTCCATTTTCTTATTTACAGTTGGTGATAGTTAATTTTATATGTCAACCTGGCTAGGCTGTGGTGCTCAATGGTTTGATCAACATCAGTTTAAATGTTGCTGTAAAACTATTTTTTTAGATGTGATTAATATTTAAATCAGTAGATGTTACGGAATGAAAATTACCCTCCGTAATATGGGTGAGCCTCATTTAATCAGTTGAAGGCCTTAAGGTAAAATACTGGAGTCCTCTGAAGAAAAAGGAATTCTGCCTCTAGACTGCCTTGGGACTCAAGACTGCAACATCAACTCTTATTAGAATTTCCAGCCTGTCAGCCTGCCCTGCAAATTTCCAACTCACCAACCCCTATAGCTTTGTCAGCCAATTCCTTAAAACAAATCTCACCGTGTCCTTATGAATCTACAAGTTTCTAGCACGTTCTGTGCTCCCCTTGTTGGTTCTGCTTCTCTGGAGAACTTTAATACACATTTATATTACACATCACTGGCACACTCTATCCCCTTTCCCTGTTTTATTTTTATCTATATTTATTGTTTGTCTTCTCCCAGTAGAATACAGACTACATTTGGTCAAGTTTTTCCCCTCAGCTTTAGAATAGTGCCTGGCACGTGGTAGGTTCTCAAAAATTGTGCATTGACTAAAAATAAAAATAAAGCATGGTGTTCTTTTGCTCCAAACCTAACACCTCCTTGTAAGGTAGTTGAGATGAATGAGATTGACAATGAGGAAGTAAAATGAAAAATACGAGAAATCCGGGGAATGGATAGATGTAGATGACAGCATTTAGAGGAAGTGGGAGGGTGAGTATCCAATAAATTCAAAGTAAAAAGAGAGTTTTCATACGTGATCCAGAAAGGAGATATTTCAGAGACAAAGGGACATGAAAATGTAAAGAAGTCTGAAAGAAGCTTTATTAAAAATGTAAAGAGATATCTCTAGAAAGTAAATAGGCTTTAAAAACTAGCTTTGGAAATACATAAACTGATGTGAGAACTTTTGTACTCATAAGCATAGAATTAGGAGATCCGACTTCTGCTGCTAATGAGCTGTATGACCATACATACTGCATTTAGTATTTTCGTATTTCCCTCGCAGGAGGATTATGATCTATCCCTTACTCCCCTAGCAGCTCCCCACCCCCTAGAATGAGTCAGATTACAGATATGAAAATATCATAAAAAAACAAATAAAACTATGTTATTCTTGTAAGAATGTTTATAAAAATA
Organism: Rhinolophus hipposideros; assembly: GCF_964194185.1. NCBI lineage: Eukaryota > Metazoa > Chordata > Mammalia > Chiroptera > Rhinolophidae > Rhinolophus > Rhinolophus hipposideros. The sequence goes on along the minus strand of NC_138050.1, from coordinate 37,006,080 downwards.
AAAATAGTAAGATAAGGATTTTGAAGGGCACACTTTAACTTCTGACTATAAAAAACTAAAAAGTCAAAATAAAAAAATTTTCAAAGTAAAAAGTCAAAACAGTGATGAAGTGGCAACACACAGATTGTAAGACTTTGGTGCGGCATTTAATTTCTCAGAGAAAGAAAGAGACAGACAGACAGATGGACGGGCAGAGAACTTCCGAAATTTATCCCAAACACGTAGAGAAACTGATATCTTTTAGCACTTTTGAGAAAATTGGAACAAAAACCATAACTCCAGTCTCTCACTCTTTCTGACTCTTATAAAAATACATTATTAAAAGTTATTGCACAGTGTTCTTCCCCTAGAGATATGTTTAAAGTAAACAGTGTTATCTTAAATGTGTTATTCCATTCCCACAATTTTTGAGGTAAACTTGACTGTAATTAGATTTGTTCTCCTAAGAAAGACAAATTACTCTTTTCTTTTTCAAAATGAACTAAGATCATGATATTTAACAAACTGCACATAATTTATAACTTGATGCTGAGTGTAAACCCTATAATTATCTTGTCCCCATGAACTTTTATATAAGAAATTCAAAAGCATTACAGTAAGTGTGTGAAAGAAAATATTGAACATTGAATATTGAACATTGAAATGTTAGTGAGACAAAGGTAGGGAGAGTAAACACCTTGTTTATTGTTTTGGAGAAAAATAAAGATGGGTTTCATGACAACACAAAATTTAAACTCTATTCCAGTTTGATGTTTAATATACTAAAATGACCATTGGTCAATCTGTTATTAAAGATTTTGTGAATCAAATCTTCTGTCTTCTATTTAATATCAGCAACCTATGTCTTAACTATCATTCATATGTTTATCAAATCTTAACCTATAGCTTATAAATCTATCAATAAATGTTTATTGCACTTTTTTCTTGTGTACTATATTTAGAACTGTTAAAGACATTTTGTGAGACAAATATTACCATTTGTCTGGAGAAGCAAACGTTGTATACAAATAAGCTTGATCTTTCATGACCAAGTTTGTGTCCCAGATAGACACACAATATAGTCAAATGTTTGCAGCTGATACTAAGTGTACTAGAATGTTAACTTAGGAATAAGTCGTATTTTCCCCTACCTTCATTAGGACTAAGATCTAGTTAGACTCTTCACACTGAGATTTGTGCCTTTGTGAACCAAAGTCAATACAATTACTGCAAATTTGGTTCAGAGTAGAACATTCTAGCAGTAGAATATGTGTGTTTGTGATGGAAACTCTCAATCAAGGGAGGATAGCACTTGAATTTAAGAAAATGCTTACACATCTATGACTAGACATTGGCATATGTACTGAAGGCAACATAACACTGACAAGTCAGACTTTTACATTCAATATAGAACAGACGAGCACAGAATTAAGACTCCACAGTTGAGTGGGAATTATAGATTAATAAAACCTATGAAAGCATGAGTTGGAATGAGATTTTGTATAGCTACACCCTCTATTCTTAAAGAGAACAGAATATTTAGATACTGCTTTGAAAGTTCTTTTTGTACTACTGCATCCTAAATGTCTTACAAGACAATTGTAGCCTATAAAGAAAAGTTGTCCCAAGGTTATGTCCCTGGGCAAAGAATTCTTAATGATTAAAATAGGATACTGAAAGAAAGAAGGACCACTGGGGGAAATGAGTAGATGAGAAAGATTGGATTTGGGGGAGGATAACACACTAGGTTGAGGAAAGATGACCATCTATAATGGCAGTACATACACAAAAGGAGATGCCCAGCTGTCAGAAATAAACCTGTGGCTAAATTTGTGATGAAAGGTCACAGCTGGGAATGAAATGTTAGGAAAGCTTCATAGAATTTATGAATTCACTGAGGGATATGTACAAAAGATGAGAGGAGGACAGAATTTGTCCTGGTTGGTATGTAAATATTTTCCCACTAAAAGTCTCAGAGGCAAGACTAATGGTTATTTTTTTCAGTAGTCACTCACAATATATGCAACTAGTTTTGCTTAAGAGAAAAAGTAAATTTAGAATATGAGTCACTTCTCTTGAAAGGACATTCCCAGAGAGTACGTCAGGTTTTTCCAGCAGTTTAGAATTCTTTTATGTCACCCACATTGTGGTTCTGTGTATTCAGAAGGGAGTTAACAACTGAATTATAATTTCAGATCCAATATCAAGCTTAATTTCAGCACTAAAGTCACTGTTCTCAAATATTTGTCTCATCAGGACCCTTAAGACTACAGTGGTACACTTAAAATGATGCTGGATTTCTTCCTTTCTGTCAAACTGTGGAGAACATCTTTCAAGTTCATTGGGTCAAACGTGATGAGCATGGCTGACACCTGAGAACTAGATCAACACTGTTCTGTGTGTTAAGCCAAAAAGTCAGAGAGGGATTTTTCTTTAAATTTCCTTAAGGTAATCTTAAAGTATGACAGGTGGAACAAATGCAGAATAAGAACTAGAGCCATTCCACAGAGTAGATAAACTACTTTTGGAAAAACAACAATTTTAGGTTTTATATTTTCAAGGGCAAAGGAAAGAAGGAATAACAAGAAAGTATGATGAGTCATACTTTAAAATACAATATCTGAGCTAAGTTCAGTAGAGGGGATTTTTACTGAAGATGTTTTATAGAATCTCAGTTAGTTAATAGATTAATATAATTTTAAAATAAGGCTAAGTCTCGCTACAGTAAAATTTCAGATCTTGTTTTCTCAGAGAATAAGAAATTTGGGTGCATGCACATACCAGGCACTGAAACTTTAAATTAGGACATTATAATTATGGCAGAAACTGTTGTTACCAAAATGTGGCCTAGCCCTTCCTTTAGGTAGGGTTGTTACTGAACAATGGTTTCTAAACCAAGAACTACACATCTGGGTCTTCTTTGACAATAAGTGTGACCATGTGATGTAATTCTAGCCTCAGGATATTGACAAAAATTATGTACCTGCTTTTTTCCTTCGACTTTGTGTCTGGATTGTGAACATTGGCTTGGAAACTCAACAGACACTTTAGTGTTTAAGGAAACTATTGGGGAAGAAAATCGGTCTCATTGGCAGAGAGGGAGTAGTTCAAAGTATAATAGTAGTGGATTAAGGACAGAAGCTTACAACATACCATCGTATGAGGGATAAGAGGGCACTATAGGACGAGAACTCAAATAATTTATAAATGAATAGTGAAAGCCTTTAAATAGAGAAAAACTGAACAGAGAACTAGAAGAGAATGCAGTAGAGACCAGGGAATAGAGAGTTTTAAGAGGGTAATGTGTGTTTTACTATTAATATTAGCATGTAGCAATGATACAGGGACCACAAAGCATCCATTCATTTTGAAACTTACCCATTTGTGAAATGACTTGGGAAGGACATCTTCAAATGGGTGGTGAGGGAAAGTCGTGACTATATTTTTTGAATAAGGGATGAGAAGTGAGGAAGTAAACCACTACAAAGGAGACAACTCTGTGGAAGTTTGAATGGAAAGGAATAAATAAGGGAACCGGGTCAAAGAGGGGTGTATTGAAAGGTGGGGGATTGGGTAGTTCAGTTTGGTCCTGGAGATGATAGGAGATGATTAAGAATGCTGGTGAAGGAATGGATTTAAAGAGGAAAAGGGAGATACCTGTGTTCTTGAGTGAAGGGAATTCAGGACAATTGCAGATGTTGGCCAATTTTCAGTTAAAAAGAGACAGAGATGGAAGCATGCCTACACACAGTCTTCCCCCAGCCCTAATGTAGTAAAAGATCTAAAAGGCGGATTGGAGGTCATGTTGCCTGCTTCAACTCTTGCTAGTCATCCAATCAACAATTATTAATCTAGCATTTATTATGTTCTAGGAACTTCAAAAAATATAGTAGCAAACAAAACATATTCATCACTCTTCTCTCTATGGAGATTGTGATGTAGTAGGGAATTTTACTAAATTTCAGTTGATTAAAATATATCTTTTTAGAAATTAAGAAAGCGGGAGTTAACAGTATTTTTCAGACTGTTGCTTAACTAAATGGTTATACAAATATGAAGGATCTAACAGCAGCAAGTGAGTAGATTAATTTATACTTTGTGGTTTATATTTATCATTATTTACTATCAAATTAATAGTAAACTTGAAAATTGAAATGCATGACAAAAGTAGCAATACTAAGACTTTCTTTATAATCATTGAAATATAAATTGTCAGAAATTGATATAATTGAAATGTTAGTCAGATACTTGGTAGAAGAATTATGATTAGTAAAAGGTCTTTTGAAAAACTTATAGTGCTATGATATAAATAGAAGTTATTTTATTGTTACAATAAAGTCAAATTTTCCTTTTTTTGCTCTCTCTCTCTCTCTCTCTCTCTCTCTCTCTCTCTCTCTCTCTTTCTCTCAGATCTATGTATATACTATGTATCTATTCTTTAGCTATGTCACAAAGGGTAAATTTGTTGCCTTACATCTCCATTATTGACTCATTATTGCCTCAGTTGTCCCTAACTAGAAATGAATCATCTAAAATTAAATGTTTCTCTATGAATTTGCCAGCTGATATCTTGAAAATTCTTAACTGTTTCTTTCTTTCTATTTAAAATGAAGCACTAAATAACATGGAATTGGTTGGAAAACACATATCATGTTTCCCTGAAAATAAGACCTAGCCAGACCATCAGCTCTAGTGCGTCTTTTGGAGCAAAAATTAATATAAGACCTGGTATTATATATTATATTACATTACATTATATTATATGACATTATATGATATGATATGATATTATATTATATTACCAATATTATATTATGTTAGACCCGGTATTAATTATATATTGTATTATATTATATTATATTATATTATATTATATTATATTACATTTGTTATATTTGTTATATTATATTATATTTTATTAAGATTGGGTCTTATATTATATTAAAATAAGACTGGATCTTATATTAATTTTTGCTCCAAAAGACACATTAGAGCTGATGGTCAAGTTAGGTCTTATTTTCGGGGAAACACAGTAGCATAAAGTTAGAATACATTCTGATCATAATTTCCACTTTCTATTAGAGACATTAAGTTACTAGAAATACAGGAAAGTGTCAATTATAATCATTTTCTCAATTACACTAAATTAGTTTCACAGGGCAAATATCATGGGCTAATAAATGAAGACAATTGTTCAATGAGAATCTCCCCTTGGTAAAAGATTTCTTTGCCTTAGTTTGTGCTTATAGATGCAAGAAACATTTATTCTAAATTGCGTGTCATCCAGGCAGTAGTCTTCAAGGCAGGAGTGCTGGAACTCTTGATGTATCTTCTTTCCCTGATCAAACACTTTTCATCTGGAAGTATCAGCTTCTCTTGCAAATACTACCGGTGTCTGCTAAGTCCTTTATAATACAACCTTAACTGATATGAAGATATGTAATATAACCTGGCTCCCATGTGTCATTTGCAAGCTATTTTCTGCTTGTTCTGTCTTCCAAAGAAGAATGTTTTTTCATGGCAGAAATTATGTCATCTAAAACATTTCCCTCTTCTGCAATGCCTGGCGGAATACTGAGTACTTAGAGAAGCAAATATTTGTTTTTTGAATACTTCAAAGTCATAATCTGTGAGATTTATTCTAGAAAACCACTACAGTTCTATTTTGATGATGATTTCAATTGTATTTCACATCATTGATAAAATTGATTAATTATGGAATACTTATAATATTCCATAATATTATATATTTGGAATAATTATAATATTTTACATGTTTTTTCAAATTATTTTCTTTTTGCCCATTTTTAAATACTGCAGTTAGATGAACAAAATATTATTCCATATTTCATTTTGAACAAAAAAAATGTATCTTGAATTATAAATCACATCTAGGTGTTAACATTTTCCATTTCCAGAAGAGGCTTAAGAATTATAGTCATTAATAATATTTATGTAGTTCTTTACAGTTTGCTTACTTTCATATCCTAGATCTTTCAATATATGTTTTGTTTATAGGCTAGAGTTGTTAACAATCTAAGTGTGGTTTTCATTCAATGCAAGAGATATTTTAATAATGAAATTTTGCCATCCCAAATTGGCAGTAAGCAAAACCAAAAAGCAAAACAAGCTTTCCAGAGGGTAGCCAGCGGTCTGATGTTTCTAGAAAAAAAACTTACATAATAAAGGTCTTGAGGGAGGTCTGGGAAACACAAGAGAAGAGCCCTCACTGATTTCAAAAGAATTGGAATCTAACTACTATTGTTGTAAAACAGAAACTGACTATTGAAAACCTCTTTCAAGTCAATGACTTCCTGCTAGCAAATATTTTAATTATGTTGTAATTGTTTCAAAGAAAGAAAGACTGCGTGACATCATCCAAAATTTCCTTAAAAAACAAATGTTGATTTTTTTTTCCTTAAGTCAAAAAAAAAACAAAAAAAAAACAACAAACCTGAAAAATTTTAAATCATCATGGTGGAAGTTGAAGTTTTTATTATAGTGTTTAGAACTGCAGTAACCATAGTTAAACTTAAATGATATACTTACAGCAATTAAGTGTGGAATGGTAGGATATGTCCAGCATATTATGTGTCACATAGACAAATTAATAATCATCCAAGAACTTGAAATATTATATATGTTGAATTTTAACATAGTTGAGTTTGATATCTACCTTCATACTAGCAGAGCTTATGATAATAGAAGAAAACCACTCAAATATTTCAAATGATTATATAAACAATATTCCCTATCAGTATTTTTTCCTGTTTATATATGACATACCTCCGATGTGGGTAAAGACAAGAAAACTTTCTAGCGTTGTTCTCCCAGAATGTTTTAAGTGTTGCTAGCTATGTAAATTATTATTGAGCAATCTGGGCACATATACGGCCAGTGCTGTTCTTTCATAAACTTTCAATGGCCTCTACGTGTTCAGGTGAAAGGAGGAGCTGCATGTCTCTCACTTTAAATCAAAAACTAGAAATGATTAAGTTTAGTGAGGAAGGCATGTGAAAGCTGAGATAGGTTTAAAGTTAGGCCTCTTGCACCAGTTAAGCCAACTTATGAATGCAAAGGAAAAGTTCTTGAGGCGAATTGAAAATGCACAGGGATAATAAGAAAGGCAAACAGCCTTATTGCTGATATGAAGAAAGTGTTACTGGTCTAGATAGAATATCAAACCAGCTACAACGTTGCCTTAAGCCAAAACCTAATTCAGAGTATAGCCATGACTCTCTTCAATTCTATGAAGGTTGAGAGAGGCAAGGAAGCTGGAGAAGAAATGTCTAAAGCTAGCAAAGTTTGGTTCATGAGGTTTAAGGAAGAAAGCCATCTCCAGAACATAAAAGTACAAAATGAAGCAGCAAGTGCTGATATAGAACCTGTAGCAGGTTATCCAGAAGATCTAGCTAACAAGGTGGCTACACAAAACAACAGATTTTCAACGTAGACAAAACTGCCTTCTATTGCAAGGAGATGCCATCGAGGACTTTCATAGCTAGAGAGGATGAATCAATGCCTGGCTTTAAAGCTTCAAACTACAGCCTGATGCTTTTTAGTGGCTAATGCAGCTGGTGACTTCAAGTGGAAACCAATGTTCATTTACCATTCCAAAAATTGTAAGGTCCTGAAAAATTATGTGAAATCTTCTCAGTCTGTGCTTTATAAATGGAATATAAAAGCCTACGGGACAGCATGTCTTCTTAAATTTTGTTTTGTTTGTTTTGCTTTGCTTTGTTTTTCAAAATAAAGTTTATTGGGGTGACAATGGGTGGTAAAGTTACATAGGTTTCAGGTGTACAATTCTGTATTACATCATCTATAAATCCCATTGTGTGCTCACCACCCAGAGTCAGTTCTCCTTCCATCACCATATATTTGATTCCTTTTGTCCTCGTCCACCACGCCCCTGAGCTCTTACCCTCCGGTAACCACTAAACTATTGTTTGTGTCTATGAGTTTTTGAATAAGACAAACAAATAAAGAAACAAAAGACAGCACATCATTTTACTACATGATTTACTGAATACTTTAAGCCCACTGATGAGACCTACTGTTCAGAAAAAGAAAAATATCCTTTCAAAATATTACTGCTCATTTTCAATGCACCTGATCACCCAAGAGCTCTGACGGAGACACGCAAGATGAACGTTGTTTTCACGTCTGCTAACACAGTATCTATTCTTTAGCTTATGGGTCAATGCGTAATTTTGATTTTTAAGTGTTATTATTTAAGAAATACATTTTGTAAGACTATAGCTAATATACTGATTCCTCTGATACATCTGGGCAAAGTAAACTGAAAATCTTCTGAAAGGATTCATCATTTTTGATGTCATTAACAATATTTGGGATTCATGGGAAGAGCTCAGCATACGGACATTAACAGGAGTTTGGAGGAAGTTGATTCCAGCTCTTAGGGAGACTTTGACGGGGTTCAGACTTCAGTGGAGGAAGTAACTGTAGATATGTTAGAACTAGCAAGAGAACTAGAATTAGAAGTGGGGCCTGAAGATGTGACTGAATTGCTGCAATCTCATGTTAAAACTTGAATGGATGAGGATTGCTTCTGTGGATGGGCAAACAGAGTGGTTCCTTGAGATGGAAATTACTCCTGGTGAAGATGCTGCAAAACTTGTTGAAATGACCACAAAGGATTTAGAATATATTACATAAACTTAGCAGAGGCAAGGTTTGAAAGGATTGACTCCAATTTTGAAAGAGGTTCTACTGTGGGTAAAGTGCTATAAACACCATTGCATTTTACAGGGAGATTTTTCATGAAAGGAAGAGTCAATTGATGCAGCAAAATTAATTGTTGTCATATTTTAAGTAATTACCAGATGAGGGTAAATGGGATCAAATATATGGTGATAAAAGGAGAATTGACTCTGGGTGGTGAACATACAATGTGATATATACCATGTTTCCCCAAAAATAAGACCGGGTCTTGTATTAATTTTCGCTCCAAAAGATGCATTAGGGCTTATGTTCAGAGGATGTCATTCTGAAAATTCATGCTAGGGCTTATTTTCTGGTTAGGTCTTACTTTTGGGGAAACACAGTAAATGATGTATTACAGAATTGTACATCTGAAACCTATGCAACTTTATTAACCATTGTCATCCCAATAAACTTAAAAAAAAGCAAAGAAATTGACACAGCCATCACAACCTTCAGCAGCCACCACTCTGATCAATCAACAATCATCAACATTGAGGAAGACCCTCCACCAGCAAAAAAGATTGACTCACTGAAGGCTCAGATGATGGTTAGCGGTTTTTTTAGCAAGAAAGTATTTTTTTAAATTAAGATATATATAGAAGATTATTTCTTTAGACGTAATGTTATTGAACACTTCATAGACTACAGTATGCTGTAAACACAACTTTTATATGCACTGGGAAACCAAAAAATTCATGTGATTCACTTTATTGTGATATTCACTTTATTGTGGTGGACTGCAACAAAGTGAGCAATTGCTCTTGGACAAAAATGGCACTGATGGACTTACTTGAAGGGTTGTCGCAAACCTTCAATGTGTACAACAAACACAGAACCTGTGAAATACAATAAAGTGAAGCACAATAAAAGGATGTATGGTTGTACACTCATTGCCAGCCAAAGCTATCATATCTGGTGATTTGACTACTGTCTATAATTAACACAGAATAGAAGAAACTGACAAAAACCAAGTGTCTTAATAAACCAATACATCACTGTCAAACAGCATATGGAGAACCACATCAATACGGCCACTTGAATTAGAACAAATTGAAATCTATTAAAAAATATGTTGACTAAAACTTGTCATCATTTATTATCATTATGTGTAGAACAGACAGCATCGTGTAATTAAAAAAAAGCAAAGATTTGATTGGCAGAAGTTAGGTTTAAATCCTATCTATATAAACTTACTAGTGTGAGCCTAAAAAAGTGAGTATTTGTGATTTCATACTTGCCCAGAATTGCCTTCTCCATGGTCCTCATGTGGTAATCAATTATGTACTCCATCTCCCACTACAGTCGTTATTATGAACCTGATTGGTTCAGGATGGTGCATTTGACTAAAGTGGGACCAATTAGTCCTTCCTAGGGTTGTTTCATAGGCTTTGAGGAAAGAGAAGTTGTCTTTCCTCATAAACTAAGAAAATAACATGTGGGTAGTAATGTTGTCTCTCTGACGAATAAAGCCAGACAACACATAGAAATGAGTGCCAGAGATAAAAGATAGAGCCCTAACATGCTGAGAGCCTACCAATACTTCATGGGAAGAAATTGAGCCCTGAAAGAGCAGAAAGAAGAGAGAGAACGAGACCTACAATAAAGTTATTAATGCAAGATTAACTCTAAAGACATGGGATTTTGATAACCTTAATAAGTCACAGGGTGGGTCCGAGACAACCTAAGATTTTGCCAGTTGTCCCCTATAATTATAATAGTGTCTCATTCACTTCAAACATGAGCTGGTTTGGAATAATTTCTCCCCACTCATAGTTCATTATCTGTACCTTGCCCTCATTAAATATATTATTAAAGTCTTTTTCTGCACCTGGGGTTAGGCTTGAGATAAATAAAGGACAGCCAGGAAAATGATAAGGGAATTTACAGAAAGGATTAACAAATGTGTAGTTTGGGATTCTCATTAGTGGTATTTTTTTTCGACGTGTCAAGTAGCGGCGATCCAGTATAATTTGATTAGAAACATTCTTTTAGTTTTTACATTTATTGAAGCAGAATTAACAGAAGAGAGAGTGAATATACCTAACACTTCCCAGACAAGAAAATAAATTGTACCCTTGATAGCCTTATACAAATATCACCATGTTTTATGAGATATGAAAGTGCTGCAAGGAATTATTTTTAATAATATTTCATATACTAATATTTTCAAAGCTCTTGCTTGAAAATAAATCACATATATTGTTATACTTAAAACAACAGTCCCCTTACTTACCTGTACTCTGGCATGCTTTCCAGAGTGAAGGGCATGCATATATTACCAAGGAATCCAGTTAAGTACACAACTGCACACTGCAGCCTGTCAGGATGCCTACAGGAGTGTGTGTTTGAAAAGTATGTGTGAATAATTACATTTAAAAAAGTCATCGTATTGATTAAAAAGTCACATTTTTTTCCCCTGTTAGTAGCTAAGTTTCATATATTTATTTTGGACTTAGAATATGGTAAATGGCATACAATTTTATATAAAAAATAACATCTGTTATGTAGGTCTTAGATTATTTGAGGAGAGAAAATGTGTAGTTTTAATATGATCCTTCAAGAGATGAAGACCTAACTAAGGCATGAAGAAATGTACACCCACTGACTTCAAGGTCATCGCTTGCTGCTAGTAAACAACACTGTCAGGAAACAGCATTGCTGCTAGTGAACAGCGTTGTCTCTGTGTGAGTCAATTTCAGAGGATATCTGTTTCAGAACAGGTTTGTCATTTACAAATTGTGAGTGTTCTTCATCCAATTATGAAACTAGACAATTGAGACTAATATGAGACGTCCCATTATAATTAGCTAGTTTTTGCTCAATAGTCAAGAACTGTGAGACTCCTCATTGTCTTCTTTAAGTTTTCATTAAATTGCCCAAGTAAGCAGTGGTCTTGTTTTAAACAAAACCTTCTATGGCAAATTTTCTTTTAAGATGAAGTTTAAAAGTGAAAACAAAATGCAAAAGGAGTGTTAGAAGCTTTGTTTACCAAATACTTTGGTCTTTGTTTTTCGAGTTCAAACAGATGGATGGAGCCCTCTCACACACTTCACCTTAGATTATTCCAGCTATGCGTGCCTCAGTGTGTGACAGAGAAAGGCACAACTCACAGGGCAGTAAATCTGAGTCATTATAGCCATTCTGGTCATATAAAAGTCAATACCAGGCTGTGTCCAGAGAGACAAATCATATGCCCCTAATTTCCTATAACTCATATCACTGTTATTGCTGTTCTCCTCTCACAATTATTCAGCTATTTAGATGACTGGCAATGAGATAAGTTAGCTATGAACTGAACATATTTAATTACTTTCCTCCGTCATTGGAAAAACTGATTTTCATCAAGGGAAATTAGACTTTCAAGAGCAATAAAAGAGGGAGGAATGGAATGGCCTTTGTCAGAGTTTTCCCAAATAAACATATGAAAAATTGTCCTCACTTTGTGAATGTTGAATATAAAATGAGTGAAGGTAAGATCATTATCTTTTAATAAAAAAAAAAATTGGTACAGTTGTGTGCGTTTGACAGATGGTATGTTGAATTAGCACCACCCAATTGAGGCTATCTTATCCTCCAGTAGAGGTATGAACAATATATCCCAGTTTTGACAGACTTATTTCTATTCCTCATTTATTATGGACACCAGACCACTCATTTCAATACTAAGCACTCCCTTCACTTGCTCTCTGGCAAAAAGTCACTGCAAACCCTGTTTAATCTGCTCTTCATTTCCCACATGCAAATCAATTCTCCAATCAGTAATAAGTGATGATGGAACTAGGTGTCTTGTGCTACTATACTGGCTGTCTCAGAATGATTTGGCAAGCGGAGAAAACAATTAAACCAAATAGATAAAGCTATCATTTTAATGAAAAAAATTAATTGCAAACAAATGGGAGCCACACACATTTAAATCAGTGTTTGCTTTGCACTGAGATGTGGATAGCTAGAAATAGGTTGATTATCTGCACTCCATTGCTCATCAGAGGCAGGACATACTCCCAGGTTAATAGTGATCCCATCACATTTCAGCCCAGGAATGAATTATGCACATTTCTGCAAAGAGATACAACTAAGGTATCTTTGCAGCTATTCTCACCTCAGTCATGCCTGTCAATCGCCTTTCTGGAAAACACTTTGAGTCTTGTAAATGCTTTATTTCCTGGGCAAGAAACAGCTGTTTTGGATTTTAGTTCATTCCGTTTTCTAGATCTGTTTTTCTAGTAGGTAAGGACTATCAAAGGGGCGAGGTAGGGTGCCCTAAATTTGTGGCATGATTTTTTACCTACAGTTTAACTCTGCTTGCATTTTTTTTTCTGTTATTCATTACTTTCTTAGAGAGGAAAATAATATTCCAATCAGGGCCTTTGAAAGAAGGCCTGCTTACATCTGGCTAGCCCTTTTTTCTTGCTTTGTTTTTGAGAGTGAGCTGTGCTCAGAGAGAACATTCATTGTGTTGAGGTCCTCCATGGGTAGGCTTTGCCTCTGGAAAAAAGGAGGGTAGAGCAGCTGACCTTGGTGCAGAGAGTGCTGGTTGCCTGTGTCTGGGCAAACGACATTAGGAAGTCCTGTAAATATAAGCTCTATTCACTAATATCTGCTTTATTGTAAAGTGATATGTTAATCCTACCCCGTTTCCCCGATGATAAGACCTAACCGGATTTTAATAAAACAAGACCTAGCGTGATTTTTCAGGATGACATCCCCTGGACATAAGCCCTAATGAGTCTTTTGGAGCCAAACTTAATATAAGACCCAGTCTTATTTTCGGGGAAACACAGTATATGGTTATGCTTTTTCTTATTTCGAAATTGGTTTAGAACTTGGATAAAGAATCTGGGTATTTTTTACTGAGTGTTTTCTGAATAAGGACTCTTATGTATGTCCTGGATTCCTCCCCTTCTGAGAATAGTCAACTTATCGAGTTCCTCTTGCTAAAATAATACACATAGACTCAAAAATTGGGGGTTGATTGGGAGCAAACTTGATTTGTGCCATTCTGTCTGAAGTCTATGATATCCTAGAAAGAAATGGGCACCTGCTTTTGCTGATTCCACTTGTAACTCAACCCACCACAAAGAAAACAAATCAGTTGCCACAGTCTCCAACCCCAGTCCTGGATTGACTTGGGGAGGAGAGGTCAGTGGTGGGTAACATACTTGTTCACATGCACAAAGACCTCTTTGAATAGGTCAGATTTCAAGAAAGAAAATGATATTTACCTCATTTCCAATTTCCCAAGCCCACAATTTTTGCAGTGTATTTTCAAGACTGATAGCTCTATCATCAGTGAGAATTCTGTGGGGATATCATCCTTGAATTTACTGAAACCTTATTTTATGCCACCCTCCTACACAAAACGTATCCATCCATCCCTTCTGTCCCGATCTTAACAAGTGACTTCCTGCGGTAGTAGTTCTTTCAGATTTAACATATTTGTGAAATTGGCTGACATGTGATTACAAATTTGACATAAGTATTCCAAACATTGTCCACTGAGCTCTATGGGGGCTCTAGAACAGAAAATACTCTCTTCCACAGAAATCAAATATGAGTGTCTATGGTATTTTTTTTAATTAAAGTTTATTGGGGTGACAGTGGTTAGTAAAGTTACATAGATTTCAGGTGTACTATTCTGTAATACATCATCTCTATATCGTATTGTGTGTTCACCACCATGAGCCAATTTTCCTTCCATCACCATATATTTGATCCCTTTTCCCCTCATCTACCACCCCTTTTCCTCCTTACTCTCTGGTGACCACTAAACTATTGTCTGTGTCTATGACTTTTCATTTCTTCATTTCCTTTGTCTTGTTTCTTTGTTGTTTTCAGTTTTATATACCACATACCAGAGGCTATGCTATTTTATAATATCTATCATGTTTCAGGTTCTGAACCTCTTTGTCCTTGAATTATCTTAGTCACCAAAATTCCGTCTTCTATTCCTGTCACTCACATGGAGGTTTAGTTTTTGAAAAGAAATAACTTCAGCCAATGGTTAGAAAGCCTTTTAATTGAAATCCTACTGTAGCAGCCCTATTCCTAGGAGACATAGTCTCCACAGTTCTGGACTGAGAACATGGAACTGATATTACCTTCTTGCATATAGAAAGTTTACAAATTTTATAAGAAACTGGCTTTCCATAGAGAGTAAAAGAAAAATTGAATTCCAGTTTATAACTTCACTAGGGAATTTCGGTAAACTTTCATAAGGCTGAGAGAATCTAATTCTCTACTTGACTTAAGTGTGTCTATAGGATGTTTCTTTAACTTGGCTCTTGATTCCTGAGAATCATAATGGCTCCTACCCATTTAATTTTCCCTCTGTTCTCTAACATGTAATTCTGGCTTCAGTATGGATTGGCAGTTTTAATGCGAACTGCAGCTGCATAAATCCCAAATCCAGTACAGCAGTTTTCAAAATATAATGTACATAAGAACTGGGGTTGTTTCCAGGGCTTGATACCTGTCAGAGATGTATCCAAATAATCTTAGAGAAAATTCCATACTGTTTTCCATAGTGGAGGATCCTCAAAAAATTAAAAATAGAATTACCATATGACCCAGAAATCTCTCTTCTGGCTGTCTACCCAAAAATCTGAAAACATTTATCTGTAAAGATATGTGTGTCCCTATGTTCCTTGTAGCATTATTCACGGTGGCCAAGACATGGAAACAACCAAAGTGTCATTCAATAAATTACCGGATGAAGAAGATGTGATATGTATACTCAATGGACTATTACTCAGCCATAAGAAAGGGTAAAATACTGCCATTTGCAACAACATGGATGGATCTTGAGATTATCATGCTAAGAGAAACAAGTCAGACAGAAAAAGTCAAGAACCATATGACTTCACTCATGTGGGATATAAAACTGAAAGCAGCAAACGAACAAGACAAACAAAAACTCATCGACACAGACAACCACTTAGTGGTTACCAGACGGTAAGGAGGGAGGTGGCTGGTAAATGATAGTAAAAGGGGTCAAATATGTGGTGATGAAAAGAGATTTGACTGGGTGGTGAACACACAACGCAATATATAGATGATGTATTATAAAATTGTACACTTGGAACCTATACAATTTTTTAACCAATGTCACCTCAATAAATCTAATTTAAAAAATGAATAATATTAGAACTGCTGCCAATGGTGATTTAAGAGAAATTTATTCTTTATTTTAACATCTCAAGGAATATTGAAGGGGTTCCAAAATTATGCTACAGAAAGCAGCATATAGAAGTTCCTATCTTTACCTTCATCTTATATTCTCTGACATCTAGCATTTTCCCTAAAGCCTTTCACATTTTAACCCCTCATCATTCACTGGTGATGATGGTGATGATGATGATAATGAATATAATGAAGTAACATTTATTAGGTGCTTTTTTTTTCTCCACGTATTGTTTTAAGTACTTTACAAGTGTTAAAATGTTTAATTTTCAACCCAAGAAAGTTCTGGCTTGTCTCTCTGTCTCTTCCTTTCCTCTTTCTACTCTTCTTTCCTAAGTATTTCTCAACTTAGAACTTTCTTATAGTCTGACTTAGTTTTTCTGGCTATGCTTTTGATTACTTCTCATTTTTTCTCCTTTTAGAAATTTTCCCATGTTTTTATAATGAAATACCCAAACAGGGTTGTTAAGAACTAAATTCTCCAATAGGATGAAGGGATGGAAGGAGGTATAAGGATTCATGGAAGATTTGGAGTAGGCAGACTTTAATAGCTCTTATCTCTAACACATATAGGTTTTATTTAATTGTACTTTACCTTTCTAAAGTTCACAACATTTGGGTACACATTCTGAATGAATGTATTTTCAATAAGTATATTTATACTCATAAGTATATTGGTATGTGATATAAAGATGATGTCCTAAATTAGTTTTTAAATATGTTGGGGTCATGGACCCTTATGAGAATCTGATGGAACTACTATGAACTTTTACAGAAAATGATGTATGATGACATATGCACAACATTACATTTATGCAATTTACTTGACTGAAGTGGAAATGTATGTCTTACATATATTAGGTTGGTGCAAAAATAATTTCGGTTTAAAAGGTTAAGAATAATTGCAAAAACCACAATTACTTTTGTACCAACCTAATAAAATGTCTTGTACATAAATGTATTTAAATATTTTTCTGCTTATAATTGTTTTTCATGAAACACTTAATTGTGTACAAAAAGCATTTAATTGGACAAAATTATCAAGTTTTTTTTCTTTTTCTTTTTTTCCAATCCAACCAATTTTGACTGGGTTTTAATGGCACTATAGTGCTGAATTCCCTGAGTCACAAAGGTACATAACAGAAAAGGAAATCTGGGTTTCCACTGCTGACACAGCTGTATAGTGACAGGCCCATGACAAAGAAAACCAGGATTTTCCAATATGTCCTGTGTTGAATTTGTGTCCTAACATTTGCTGTGTCCTGAAGGCAGTGAGGTTCTGTTTGACAAGGTCTCTGCTATTGATGGCTTTGTCAGCAAGAAAATGATTATGAAACCATGTTTCAATGTTAGGGTTGTCTGAGATAAAGCAACGTTTGAAAGCACTCTACATTTTGTCCAAGTATCAGAACATTTCTGTCTCTAGCCAAGTTAATAATGTGTTGTGCCTCTCAACCCTCTGAAGCTCTAGAAAGTTTTGCAAAATTGTCTCCTCCAGTTTCCTCTTTTAAAATGATAAATTAACCAAATAAGCTTTTTCCCCCCCCTGCATTATTGATGTTGTTTATGTGGCTTTGATCCAAAAGATTTACCTCACTTATGAGGCCAGGCATGTCCATCAATTTTGATTAATCATTAGTGAAACTTTTCCCGGAAAATTTTTCTCAAAATTGTATTTTTGACTCAAAAAAAGTAGAGATCTGTTTTAAAATTTAGCAATAAGTAGCTCAGTAATTATTCTCTGAAAAGTCAGTTTATTTTATGCGATGAAGGAGAATATTGTATTCATTAGCTATTTCCTGAGAAAACCTCTCAAAATGATGGGAAATCAAAGGTCAGTCAGATGAATTGGTTAATTGCCTGCCAGTAGACAAAATGTGCTTTCAGATTTTTAAGTGATGTTTTTTTAGTGCTTTCCATATAGATGTGGAAAGCCGATGTCCACACTGAAAGTTGTCATTGTTGCATCTTTTGAGTTTTGACTAAGTGGCATTGTGACCAATTATTCCATGATCTGCCTCATCATATTAGATAAATGTCAGTTCTGGAGAATCGCTTCTTCAATATTACTGTGTTTCCCTGAAAATAAAACCAGGTCTTATATTAATTTTTGCTCCAAAAATGCATTAGGATTTATGATCAGAGGATGTCATCCTGAAAAATCATGCTAGGGCTTATTTTCCGGTTAGGTCTTATTTTCGGGGAAACACAGTATTTCTTTGTTCCAAACATTAGATTAACAATGTATCCAGGGCTCACAATTTTACCAAGTTCTCTTCAAGAATCTGGGGCTTCATTTATCTGTAAGCTAACTTTGTAGAATATTTCAAGTTTATATAGTGGTGAATCAAAAGTGTTGCAAAAATAATATCTTTTTTCAAAACAAGATTTTCACTTAAACAAAAATAAACTCATTGCACAGTATACTTTACAATGAACACATGCTGTTTTATTATTTTCTCATTAAGGCTTTTGACAAGAATCTGATACACAAGCAGTAATTCACCTTTTTTTGTTAAATAATTTTTGTTAATTAAATAAAGCTGAGTTACATAAGTTTTACTCACTCTAGTAGGCAGAATAATATCTACATCCTAATCCCTGGAACCTTGAATATATTACCAGACATGGTAGAAGGAATTTTTCAGTTGTAACTAAAGGAAGGTTTTGAGATGAACAGATGACCCTGAATTGTCTAGGTGGGTCCAAGATAATATAAGAACAAGGCTCCTGATAAAGGACCGCGCGGGCTGGGGGGTGGCAGAGATCAGAGTCAGAGAGAGATGTGAAATAGCCACACTGTTGGCTTTAAAGATGAAGAGACCACAAAACAAAAAATAGTCAGCTTCTAGAAGCAGGAAAAGGCAAGGACATTGTCTCCTAGAGCTCCTAACCCTGTCCAATAAAATCCATTTTGGATTTCTGATGTCCTGAACTGGAAGATATTAAATTTTTGTTTGTTTATTTTTTGGTTTAAGCCACCAGATTTGTGTTCATTTGTTAGAGCAACCATAGAGAACTAATACATATATCAACTTACAAATACAAAACAAAAAACTTTTCACATGTAAGCTATGCCTTAGGTTAAGTGAAATAGCAGCAAATTTCTATAATCACAATGTATTGGCTGTTTACTTAAAATTCACAAACAGAAAGCTAGTCTAGAAAAAAAAAAGATAACAGTTTTGGAGAACTAACAATAAAGATAACATTCTTTAGTACCACATACTTCTTGGAATGACATAAAGTCATATAAGAAATGTTCTTTTTTTGTTTGTTTGTTTAGATTGGTCTGTTTCTGATTTTTATGGATAATTTTTAAAGCAAAGAAGTAAATAGAATAAAAGTAGTGTTTGTGTATGTGTGTGTGTTTGTGTTTGTATGCACACACATACACATTAGTTTTATCCATTATCCACACTGTATGTACAGGAAAGGATTGTTAAACCCAGATATGTTATATGATATGATATTCACATCTGGAATTAAAATCTAGAGTTACTTCCTATTAACTTCTTTTATTTTTATTTTAATTTCTTAGTTTCAGGTGTACAAGACAAGGTATTCCTGCTAACTTCTTTCATACTATGATTTTACACTGCCCAGCAACAGATATCCTAATTTTCTTTTGGACTGAAAACAATGCTAGAGGAAACTTTCTATGTGAATTATTTTGCTTTTAATGACATAAAGAAGAATAATATTATCAATATCAAACTGCTTTTGTTTTTTACAACTACTGAAGAGCAAAATTATTGAAAAGTATGAAAAGGAACAGTCACTTATACACTGACAATTTTTGTACATTTTACACACAAAAATTCTATAGTTCTTGCTTTGACAGAAAGCCCATTTAACTCAAGAATAATTTTGCCACAGAAGTCTGCCATCTCAGCAACAACTACTTCTTTGAATAGTTGAAACATATGCTATAGAGTATTTTTTACTTAGCAGTGCCAGCATATAAATTCACCACCAACAGGAGACCAAAAATCATGTTTCAAGAAAGATGTTTTGCTATTAAATATCATTATAATCAAGTAGTTCATCATTATTGTAATCCAATTAAATAAGCATCCACGTTATGTAATTTGATAGATTTTTACTGTTCATAAATTAAGAAAATGATTATTTTGAGATATCCTGCATATGATACCTTGTCCAAGAGCTGACTTTACAATATGATGGGGACTTCTCCCAGTTTACCTATGATATTAACAGCAAAGTCCACTGTTTGGTGAATATCTACTTAGTGTCAAGTACTGTGCTTAATGTTTCAAGCTGCATTCCATCCCCAAATACTAGGTTTTCTTTGGCTCTGCCTCAAATATCTATTCAAACATTACCTTTCCATCATTCTCTCTTGTCCTCCTTCTAGCTTCTAGCAATCCTGTCAGCTTTTTTTGAAACTCTGCCTCTATCTTCTAAATCTTTGCATGTTCCTGTCATACTTTCCAGGAACTGATATGCTGAGTCCTGCATTCCTTTACTTATTTTCTAAGTCACGAGTCACTATTAATTTAACTTTGTCCATTTGGTTAGTCACCCCATCTATTTTATATATATATATATATATATATATATATATATATATATATATATATATGTACATATTTTTTCCCAGTAGTAAAGTTTATAATGTCCATTATCTCCAAATGGTTTCATATGCATGCAAAATCCTATCATGCTTTTTGAATATAAGGAATATTCATTAATATAAATGCCTATGCGTAACATGGACTCTATTTCTACATGTGTTTTCTGACTTCTTCTGTCCTCATTTTACAGACTGGAAAGCATATCTAGAAGTGAACCAACATCCAGTGTTCACAGAAATCTGCAGATAGAAACAAGAATTACACTAAATGAATCATCATTAATTATGGACATGTAATTATAAATCATGATAAGTTCTAGATGATGATGATGATGATGATGATGATGATGATGATGATGATGATGATGGTAGAGAGAAAAAGAAAGAGAGAGAGAGAGAGAAAGAGAGCGAGAGAACAAGAAAGAGAGAGAGGAATAATCTGGGTCGTGAATGAACTCAGCGATCTTTTGGGGCACAGCCAACTAGCAAGCGTGAAACTGCTTACTCTGAATTATTTCTTAAGAGACAAATGTAATTTACTGTTTTGTGGAGTCTCTCTGTTATAGTAGCTTGGTTGGGATCCCACCTAATTGGGTTAGAATGACAAATCAGTACTCTAAATGGCTGATGATTGTCTGAGAAATATGAAGAATACCCATGGTTCAAATCCACAGTTATCTTCATGAAAAGTCAGGAAATCTAATCCATAACTGAGCAACTGCATGCCACAATAAAAACTTGGGATATTTTCTTACTAAAGGAAGATGATGAGAGTGAAAAATAGAGGACAATTAACTCTTTCTGCTCCGATGATCTATTTTTCCCACATTCACTGCTGCACCTATAGCTGTTGCCAGACCCAAGTTGGGTATTGAGTACAAAGACCCAAGATCCATTCTTTAGTTTACCAATGATTCAGCCTTAAGTTTTGGTTCCAGGCACTGTCTTTTTAAACAGTGCTCCCATTTAGTGCTTTGGGCTATTGTTTTCTTCTTCAATATAACCATTTTTAAGGAATGTCTAAAATTTCTCATGTTTTCTAGACCTCCCCTAATTGAGATCTAATGCCTTTATGCTTAAAAAGTATATTTATATATTTTATCATTTCTTGTAAGGGATATCTTTGTTGGGGTATCAAGTCTGCAATGTATTCTCACTCCACATTTTTGATGTTTTAATTAATGTACTGTCTTTGAAAATGTGTTTAATATGGGTGAGGAAGTAACTTACATTTATTAGCATATACCCTGAATCAGTCATTCTACTAACTAAGCTATGCATATATTCTTCTGGCTATATTAATATTTATATACAAATATTTGTATATGTACTTTCCATACATATAAAAATTTAATCCTCATGATAACTCTTTAAATTATTTCACTCTCATTTCATTCATTTATTTATTGAAAAGACCTTTATTCATCACATACTATGTTTCAGCCCTGTGCAATCAACAAGATCTATGTACTAGTTAACTTGATGAAGGTAATATAATATTTGCAGAGAAATTAATTGAGGTCAAAAAGAATAAAAAAAAATGACTAAGGTCATACATTGAGGAAATAATGAAATCCATTTACCAAAGCCAAGAAGTTTCCATTCTCTTTATTTTTTATTTTTTATTAGTTTCAGGTGTACAAACAATGTAATAGACATTCAAACCCCTTATAAAATGATAACCCACCCCCCGGACTACTACCCCTCTGACATCTTATACAGCTGTTACAATACCATCGATTACCTTCCCTATGTTGCACTCTACATCCCATGACTATACATACCTATATATTTAGTTATAGTTGACATTCAATATGATTCTACTTCAACTTTTCTGGTGTATAGCGCATTGGTCAGGCATCTACATAGTCTATGACGTGATCCCCCTGATAAGTTCAGTCCCCATCTGGCACCTTATATAATCTTTACGACATTGTTGATTATATTCCCCATACTGTATTAATTATCAATTTATATTTCTTAATGCCTTCACCTTTTTCATTTTGACCTCCAACCCCATTCCCATCTATTATCCTGACAGATCTAGTGCCCATCTGGCACCATACCTAGTCATTACAATATTATTCACTATATTCCTTATTCTGTACCCTACATCCCCATGACTACTGTATAACAACCAATTTGTACTTCTTAATCCCTTCCCCTTTCACCCATCCGTTACCCACCTCCCATCTTAAAGAAGTTCCTCTAAGATTTATTGTAATTCTGGTTTGACGGTGATGAACTCCTTTAGCTTTTTCTTATCTTGGAAGCTCCTTATCTGTCCTTCAATTCTAAATGACAGCCTTGCTGGGTAGAGCAATCTTGGTTGTATGTCTTTGCTTTTCATCACTTGGAATATTTCCTGCCAATCCCTTCTGGCCTGCAAAGTTTCTGTTGAGAAATCAGCTGACAGTCCTATTGGGTCTCCCTTGTAGGTAACTAACTGCTTTTCTCTTGCTGCTTTTAAGATTCTCCCTTTATATTTAACCTTAGGCATTTGAATTATGTGTCTCGGTGTGGGCCTCTTTGGGTTTATCTTGCTTGAGACTCTGTACTTCCTGGGCTTGTATGTCTATTTCCTTCACCAGGTTAGGGCAGTTTTCTGTCATTATTTTTTTAAATAGATTTTCAATTCCTTGGTCTCTCTCTCTTCTCTTCCTGGTACCCCTATAATGTGAATGTTGGTATGCTTGATATTGTCCCGGAGGCCCCTTAAACTCTTTTCAACTTTTTGGATTCTTTTTTTCTTTTTGATGTTCTGGTTGCGTGTTTTCTGCTACTTTATCTTCTACCTCACTTTTTGGATCCTCTGCTTCATCTAATCTACTGTTGATTCACTGCAATATATTCTTTGTTTCTATTATTGTATATTTTATTTCTGACTGGTTCTTTTTCATGGTTGTCATTTCCATTTTTATGAGATCATTGATCATTCTTATAAGCAGTGCTTGGAACTCTGCGTCTGATAGATTGCTAGTCTCCATTTGGCTTTTTTTATTCTTTCATTTGATACAAGTTTCTTTGTCTCCCCATTTTGGCTGCCTCCCTGTGTTTGTTTCTATGTATTAGGTAGGGCTGCCATGTCTTCCGGTCTTAGTAGAGTGGCCTTATGTAGTAGGTGTGCTGTGGGGCTCAGTGGCACAGTCTTTCTGGTCACCTGAGCCACACGCTCCAGGTGTGTCCCTTGTGTGGGCTGTGTGTGCCCTTCTCCTGTAGTTGAGCCTTGGTTGATAATTGCACATCAATGTGAGGGACTGACCTTGGGCTCACTGGTTGTAAGGACTGGCCTTGACTACAGTGGAAGGGTTGTTGTGCAGGGGCTCATTCTACAAAGTAGGACCTGCCTCAGCAGGACTCTGGTGCCAGCCCAAACTGCCCCGTGGGTGTGTCGTACTTGGAGATGGCTAGGTGATGCTCCAGCTCGTTTTGAAGCTGGCCACTGGGGGTGCTAGCCCCAGGACCACCTTGGAGGGGATCCTCTGTAGGCCTACTTCAGCCACAGCCTGTGCCCCATCCGGGGCCACCCAGCGGGAGCGGGAAAGAAATCTGCAGATGTCTGCTCCCCATGCTGTGCTTGGAAGTGCCTTTGAGAGACCAAGCCGTGAACCAAGGCTGGCTGATGCTAGTGCCAAGCGTAGGGCTGCTCAGCCAGAGGTACAGGATATGCTTAAGCCAGATGTTTCTTGTCTGGGTTCCGCAAACCTTCGAGAGACCCTAGGAAAGTGCAGCTTGAGCCAAGGCCAGTGGTCTGCATGAGAGAGACATTGAAAGCAGCCTCGGTGTGCCCAAAAATTGGGCCAAGCCACTTCTCAAATCACCAGGGCATGGAGAAAGAACAGTGAAGACTCAGAAATTGTGGACACCTGAGTTCAGGCATCACGAAGGGGGAGGGCTCAACAAAGAAAAAATGGCCTCTGCCAGCTCCTACACTTGGAGAAAGCGACCTTTTCAGCATCACCATCCCAAGCCAGACAACTCAATTCCCCACTATTTGTCCCTGCCATCTTTCCAGCTGCTGCCGCAGCACTGGAGCTCAGAGAGAGTGATTCCACGGAGTGGGTAAGTCCGTGCATAGTCCCTTTATGAAGAGCGCCTGTGAGCAGCTGTACTGTTTCACTAAGTCACAATCTCTGCTGTTTTTCACAACCAAAAATTATGGGGACTTCTCTACCCAGCACTGGAACCCTGAGCTGGGGTGAGGCTGGTATCTCTCACTTTTTTATGGGTTTGGGGAACCCCCACAGCCGAAATAGCACTCCCAATCTTTAATGGTCACACATGGGTGTGGGACCAGACCATTATGTGTCTCTGATCTTTCTACCAGTCTGGAGGTGGCTTCTTCTGCACATTCTTAGTTGAAAGACTTCAGTTCAGCTTGATTTTAGGTGATTTTCAATATTGATTGTTTTGTAGATTACCATGCTTCCCCCAAAATAAGACCTAACTGGAAAATAGACTTTTCAGGATGCTCATAATATAAAATAATCCCTACCATATTTTCCCCAAAATAAGACCCAGGTCTTATATTAACTTGGGATCCAAATGACGCATTAGAGCTTATTTTATATTACGAGCATCCTGAAAAATCATACTACGACTCATTTTCCAGTTAGGCCTTATTTTCGGGGAAATAGTAGTTGTAATTTTGATGTGGTTGTGAGAGAAGGTAAACACAGCATTCACCTAATGCGCCATCTTGGTTGTCTCAATCAGAAATTCCTATTCTTGAAAATAAAATTTATATTGCTCTTTAATTTTGTTTTTTTCTTTCCTCTTCTTATCCATTCTTGACTCAGCAGCCAAAAAATATCACTAGCCCTACCCACTTTTACTTTGCTAATATCTTCTCCTTTTCATGACATAGCTAGACAGCCACTGATGCCTTATCCCTAAATATAAATTTGATCAGCCTTTTATTCTTTCATACTATCTTGTTCTTTACATTTTTAATACTTGTCATTATTTTCAATTATGCACCTAGTTTGAGGTGATTTACTTAATCAAAGTCTCCCAGTGGAATTTCATGAAGACGAGAACAATTTCTACTTGTTTGTTCATGTTTCCTAACTCAATGTAAACCAAGTGCCTACTACAGTGTGTGGCTTTTATCATTTACTTGAAATAAATTGTTGAATAAGTGTAGGTGTGGACATTCAACCAGTGGTATAAGCCATGCACCTGTCAACAGAATCAGGCACTGGAGCTCTCCTACCAAGTCAGGCATTGAATAGTTGGCTATTGAATGTTGAGGAAGTTGGAGAGGTCAGAGATTGGCGAATGTATTTGGGGTAATGTGGAATGGGGATATGTGGGACTCAGGGGGGTAGGTATTTAATAACCACTATAAAAGCGTTTCCATATTTTAACAAACAATAGAGCCACTGAAACACTAGTGGACTATGAGCGTGGAGCAATGGAGAAAATAGAGCTACAGCTTATCTTCTTCCTTCAAACCTTATGATACCAAAACTCATTAAAATTTGAAAGGATTTGATTGTATGATTTTATCTCACGTCATACTTAAATAAGCCCGATAACAAAGTGCAAGAATCAAGTCCATTTGAATTTAGATTCATTTTTATAACTTATTTCCAAGATAGTATTACTGTGTCACCAAAATGTTGATCTTTATTCCAGTGAAGATATTACATGGATGTAAATAACTTTCTTCTTTAGAAAAATATATCATTTAAATATATTTTATATTTTTAAATATTCTATCATAGTGCTTCTTTTTTGGTTTATTGCACCGTTTCCAAAATTTATGTTGTTTTAAAATATGATTCAAATAAAATTTGCTAAAGTCTTTTATAATTATTGGGACTTTGTTTCTGTGCAAGACACCAGCTGGGCTACATTCTTTGTCTGTTCCTACAGTGAGGAATGCCTACTGTTGTCTTTTGAAATTAGAACCTGGACATATACCAAAATTAGAGAAGGTAAAATTTTGGAAAACTTTCATAGAATAAAAGTCCTATCACATATGTTTCTCAAAATTTTTTGGATACAGTTTAATATTTTGATGATGGTAAACAAATTTTGTAGTCTAATCTTATAGCTGTGAAAAATTTAAGAGCTATCCATTCTTATTCATTGTTATATAGTTGCAACATCTATTTTGTGATATTTGTGTCCATTTGTAAACTGATCAAAGAAATAATTCTTAAGACTAACCATCTACCATTCTCTCTTTGCAAATATTGTCCCCATTGGCATGAAAATACCATGCAATCTTATTGTGTGTGTTCACTGCCTCACATGTTTTGCATAGAACTATTAATCTGTAAGAATTTGTTTATATTTTTCTTGTTAAACATTTTTGATTCCCCCAGACAGAATTAATGATTTTTTCTCTGGGTTTCCACATCACACTGAACAATTTTCTGTCTTGTTTATTTTAAAGATCATAAGGTAATTGGGTTATATTTCTACTTTCTCTACTAACCTGTGAATTCTTAAAGACTGGGTCTATTATTTTATCATCTACACAACCCCAGAACCTAACCTAATGCCTAAAAGTAGTAAATGTTTCAAAAAAAATGTGTGGAAGTAAAGTCTTCTAATTACACCATTATTGCTATTCTTTTTCTTACAAATCCCAAACTTATGTAATTTTTAGGACACTTCAACTGGACATACCTTGACTTTCTTTGCTATGGTTTTCTAATTATCATTGGTGCCTTTTTAGTTCTTCTCTGTTGTTCATTTTTTCCTTGTCAGGTTTGTAATTCCCTTTCTCCTCGCTGAGTGACATGGAAAGAGGTAACATATAATTCAAGAAACAGCCTGGCTATTAAAATATATTATCATAAACTTGTCACCTGGCAAAATTGTTCTGTTTACCTTTATGCAAAGTGTTGTGATGCATTATTATGCGTGATTTATAATGCTTTTTCTAGTTAATCTATTAAAGGCAATTAAAACAAAAGGAGAAATAATGTTCTGCAGCTGTTTTTACCCCTAGGACCCTCTAGAAAAAGGAACAAGATGAGCTTTGATATTTATGAAGTTTGTTGTCTGTTAGGCCTCTTAACTGAGGCTAACACAACCTTTCACAGAATCGTAATTAGATTTGATGTTTTACTTGTACTCATTAAGAGGCAAATTAACTAAAAAAAAAAGATTACTGCATCACTGGATTATAAAAAAAAAAGAAAACAAAAACAACAACAACAAAAAAACCCTTTGTATTCCTGAATTCTATATGGAAAACTTAATTATAAATGACTATGTTTCAGGGCAATAATCTAACCAATGAGATAACTCATTTCTATGGATGCAGAGGAAAACACCATAATAGTTTTAATTGAGATATTTCTAGTTTTATTTTCATGAACATTTTGTATTAAAAACTAAAACTCATAAAGGAATTCTTAAAAGTTCCAAAAGCCTAGATTTCATATTATTATCTTCTAAAACAACTGAATTTCAGTCACAAAGCCCTTAGTAGCAGTGTGACTTTCTGTTGGTATTTATTCTTTCCTTCTGTCACACTGACAACACTATATAGTTATAGATACATAGATAGATAGATAGATAGATAGATAGATAGATAGATAGATAGATAGATAGATGTAGATATAAAAGAACTTTATTATAAGTAAACTATAAAATGACATGCTAAAGATATGTAATAAATGAAAACAAAATCTGAAACTTAATCCAATTTGGGATTCTGGCAAATGTGTAGCTCTCACTTCAGAGTTGTCTCACACAAGGTTAAGGGAACTAGATTGTTTACATTGATTAAGAGCTGATCTTGAGAAGCATTCATTTTCTTACTCAACTGGCCTACCAGGAACTTTGGGCACCAATAAAAGCCTCAGGCAGGGAACTACAGGAGATAGTAGCTGGAAGTATGGACGACATACTTACCCTCATCTACCACCCCAATCTCCTTTACCCTTTGGTAACCACTAAATTATTTTCTGTGTCTATGAGTTTTTGTATCTTCATTTGTTTGTCTTGTTCCTTTGTTGTTTTCAGTTTTATATACCATATGTCAGTGAAATCATAAGAAACTGTCGACAAAATAAAGAGGCAACCAACTGAATGGGAGAAGATTTTTGCAAACAATGCCTCCAATAAGGGGCTAATATCCAAAATATATAAGGAATGCATACAACTCAACACCAAAAAGCAAACAATCCAATTTAAAAAAGGGGGCAGAAGACCTGAAGAGACATTTCTCCAAAGAGGACATAAAAATGGTCAATAGACGTGTGAAAAAATGCTCAACATCCTAACCATCAGAGAAATACAAATAAAAACCACAATGAGATATCACCTCACCCCAGTTAGAATGGCTATTATCAACAACACAAATAATAGCAAGCATTGGAGAGGCTGTGGAGAAAAAAGAACTCTCACACACTGAGAGTGGGTGGGAACGCAAATTGGTACAGCCTCTATGCAAGGTAGTGTGGAGGTTTTTCAAAAAATTAAGAATAGAATTACTATATAACCCAGCAATCCCTCTCCTGGGTATCTACCCAGCAAATCTGAAAACATTCATCTGTAAAGACATGTGTGCTCTCATGTTCATTGTAGCTTTATTTATAATGGCCAAGACAGGGAAACAACCTGTGTCCTTCTATTGATGATTGGATAAAGAAAGTGTGGTATCTATACACAATGGAACAGCATTCTGCCATAAGGAAAAATGAAATAATGCCATTTGTGACAACATGAATGGATCTTGAGATTATCATGCTAAGCAAAATAAGAAGACAGAAAAAGTCAAGAATCATATGATTTCACTGATATGTGGTATATAAAACTGAAAACAACAAAGGAACCATACAAACAAATGAAGAAACAAAACCTCATAGACACAGACAATAGTTTAGTGGCTACTGGAGGGGAGGATGGGGAGAGGTGGTAGGTGAGGGCAAACAGGATCAAATATATATGGTGATGGAAAGAGAACTGACTCTGGATTGTGAACACACAATGTGATACATAGATGATGTATTATAGAATTGTACACCTGAAACCTATGTAACTTTACTAACCATTGTCACCCCAACAAATTTTAATCACAAAAGATGAAAAATAGAATTACCGTACAACCCAGCAATCCTTCTCCTGGGTATCTACCCAAAAAAATCTGAAAACATTTATCTGTAAAGTTATAGGTGCTCCTACGTTCCTTGCAGCTTTATTTATGGTGGCTAAAACTTGGAAACAACCAAAGTGTCCTTCGATAGATGACTGGAGAAAGAAAATGTGGTACATATACACAATAAAACAGTATTCTGCCATAAGAAAAGATGAAATACACGTAATGTTATTTATGACAACATGGATGGATCTTGAGACTTGAGATGTTTAAACTCCTTTGCAAAGCACTACATCGTACTAAACAAGTGTTTCATAATATTTACACTTATTCAGTGTCTTGAATGTATTTAAATGACAGCTGAAAGATTTTTGCACAGTAATTCATATACCAGCTTTGCCAAAAAGCAATAAGTCAGTATAGTATTAATCCTGTAATGATATAATAAATAGGTGCATTTGACTATATTTTGATCCAATAATATTTCAAAACATTACAAGATACTGTATATATATGAGTGGATATTATACTGATATTATTTATGATAAACAGAGGTTTTCAGGATCAGAAAGTGTACTTGTAAATAAAAAAATTCAGTTAAGTCTGCATATTTTACAATGTTGATTTGTAACATTTAATATATGTAGACAATTTCTAGTCTTGTATGTCCATAAAGAAATGTGAAGTGCATTTAAACAACATAAATGGCTTTATAGTCTTTAATTAGTTAAAGACTATATATGCATGTGTGTGTGTGTGTGTGTGTGTGTGTGTGTGTGTGTGTGTATAAGGACTTGCACATAGATCTTAATTCTTTGACCAATCTATTTATTGACTTATTTCTTGTGATTTTGTTTAATGGAAAATAAATATGAAAACCCTAGAGGGCAAAGGTTTAGAACTATAACCTGTTTATATTTTTTATTAACTTACCTTCACTAATCAAGATACTGTAAATACAATTTAAATTAACTTATAGACCACTGTTATAATACCCATCAATGTTATAACATACATTTTGTGTTCTTATACCTTTACTAAACATTCATGAAGAAGATTCTCATTAGTAAAGAGGCAAGTTAACACATATTTTAAGATGATTGTTTATATTTGTCCTGACATATGCAGACAAACTGAATTTTGAACCAATGGACACAGTAGAGTAGACCATTGAAACCAAATGCTGTTTCTTTAAACATATCAGAAAAAAAAAAAACAATAAATCTGCTCTCACAAATCAAAAAAAGAAAAGAGAGAAAAAACATAAGCTACCAATAGCAGGAATGATAGAGTTGACAGCATGAGAGATCAAAAAGATATTTAAAAGATAATGGAGCAACATGAACGATATTAGGCTAATAAATTGGATCACATAGAGGCACATATTTTTTAAAGATGCAAACTACCAAATCTTACCCAGAAAGAAATACACATCTTGATGATTCCATATCTATTTATTAAAATTTTTAAAAAAATTTCTTCCCACAAAGAAAACTCCAATTCTTGTTGTTTGGTAATAGAATTCCACCAAAAATTTTAGGACAAAAAATATAACCAATTCTACATAATCTCTTTCAGAAGAGGAGGGAATACATCCCAATTCACTCTATGAGGACACTATTACTCTGATTCCATAACCAAACAAAAACTTACAAGAAAACTACAGACTAATATCCCTCAAAAACACATATATAATTTTAAGAATTTTGTCAAATTGAACTGAACAATATATAAAAATTTAATGCATTATGATCAAATGTGATTTACCCTAAAAATATAAAATTGGTTTAACATTTTTACACCAATCAACGAAATTTACATTAACAAATTAAAAAAGCTTAAACATTGAGAAATTCATATGCTTATCTCTACAATCACAGATAAATCACTGATCATATTCAGCACTGATATAAAATCAAATATCCTCAGAAAACTGGGATTACTATTAAACTTTCTCAACCTACAAAATATTTTATCCAAAATATCAATGGTGAAAGATGAAGCATTTTCCCCTTTGATCAGGAACATGGCAAGGATGTTGAGTCTCACCACTTTCATTAACACTGAACTGGAGATCCTAGCTAGAGGGATAAATCAAAAAAATAAATAAGGAACCCATAAAATGTGGTTGGTGCTCCATGTATTTACTGAAAATAATTGATAAACGTGGAGCTTTAAAACTAACACAAATGAAAAAAAAACCTTAAGACGTATCTTCTGTTCATCTTCTCTCTTAGACAACCGAATGCACACAGTATATGCAATGTCCTAGTGTGTGTCCATCCTTCCTTAAAAACTAATACAATAATTAATTAGATGGATGATAGACATATGGACAGATAAATAGATGGATAGTTAATCAAGTGAAAACATGGCATCTAGATCAGAAAGGAAGATCTAAAAGTCTTTATTTGTAGACAGTATGAAACGTTGACTTCCTTGAGTGGTTGGTGTTCTCCCTATGTCTTCTCATCATCTTTCCTTACTACATGTATTTCTTTTCACAAACCATTATTTTTTCAATAAGAGTTTAAAAATTGACTGAATGATAATAGATGTTATAATTAAAAAATAATATTTCTAGTTAAAAAAGAAAAAAGCAATATTGAATATTAATGAGATTGCCATCTGATAAATAGACAAATAAAATTAGTTATGAAATATTGACTAAAAAATTTGAAATATACAGTTTTGTCAAAATACAATCAGAGATCATAAAGATGAACTTATTTCTTATCTTGATGAAGATGATCTAAAGGAAATGAATAATTTACTCACTGACTTTTATAAATTGAGGATATTAACAGCAAACTAAAGTGTACTCATAATAAATTTTATAAATACAAAAAAACAAGCAAAAAACAGGCCACTTTGACTATTCATCCAATCTAAAGCCAAAAAGGCAAACACTAAGTTTTTATTTTTTATTAGAATTTTTGCTGCAGAGTTGATAACCTCAAGTCTTCTAAGCCTGGCCATAATATTAAAATGATAATGAGGAAAGTAAAAAGACAACATTTATAATAGAATAAAGTTTTGCTTTTGCACAGTACTGTTTTTCGAAGTCAATTAGCATTCCATCCAGCCACACATTTAACAGACAAAACCCTGGTTTCTAAAGCTACTTTAACAAGATGCTTTATTCAGATAGAGTCATAAATATGCATGGCCTCTCAGAGGAACCTAGTCTAAATTCTCATTGTCAGAGATGGACAAATTGTCACCCGGAAATAGTATATTTCCTGGTAAATTTACAGTCTAAGAAATAGTAAATTTCCTTTGGCTTTCCTAGTGCGTACAGCCATTTGTTAGTTTAGTCAGGATTAAATTTTTCTAATCTCTTAATTGCTACTAAACTATCCTTAGGCTGTATGCCGCTACTTAGTCATTTTTTGAGAGACATGACAAAGATAGGTCTTCATATATTTTACTGCTCTGCTAGAGTCCATTCAGAATTTATTCATTACCATCAAGACTATAATAAACCAACACCTTTGATATTGAATATATATTGTATATTATGAGTGACTAAATCAATAACAAATGTTTTTATTGACATTTTTGAATGCAAATAGTTAAGTTCTGAGATATAATGCTGAGGACCTACTATCAGGCAGTGGGAACCCTGGTAAATTAGCTATGATTCCTGCCCTTTTGACCATATCAGTGATAGGTTTAATCCAGAGATTATGGCCATAAACAAGAATGTGTGTTAAATGAAAATATACATAAATAAGTATATATTTATTAAATTTTAGCCATGAGTCCTAAAGGTTTGATGAGATGACATTGAGAGAAAAATGAAGAATGAATGACTTTAGAATCCATCGTAATTAGTGTTGCTGAACAGAGTTAATGAATGTGTAAGCATTATTACATCCTTAATGAAAAATTATCTCTAAGCATAGTGGGTAAGCTTATGATATATGAACTTATTATCCAACGTCAAATCTGGGGAAGATTTACCTAATTAAAATAGAGGCAGTTTTGCCCCAGAGAAAAAGGAGGAAAACATGATTTTGAAAATAGATGAATCACTTTATAAGTTTCCTTTAATTTTTAACTCATGAAATGGAAAATGAATTGGCTTTGTGACAGAATTTTAAACCTTTTTTGTGTGTCAAGACTTTAAAATCCACTTTACACTAAAAAGCATCATGTTTTCTGAGGGGGAAGTCTGCCTTTGTGGGCAGTTTGGGAAAGGATTAATAAAGAAAAGAAAAAAAAACAAGACTCTTAGAATATAAAAAGTCATTTCAGTAAATGCATTCATATACTTGTTAATACGTCCATCCACTCAATCACACAGTGTATTAGTTTTCTATTGCTGCTGTAACAAATTATCCGGACTCTGCAGGTGTTTAAAACAACACAAAGTTATTATTTCACAGTTCTGTAAGTTTCTGTGCTTGTTATTGAAATTCCATCCGGTTTGGCTGGTTTCTATGGGCTTGTTCACAAGATACTGAAAACATGGTTTCAGTAAACTGAGGGAGAGAATCTGCTCATTGTGGGTGTGGCAGAATTCAGTTCCAAGTCACTGAGTGTCCTGTGTCCTTGCTGGAGGGTGGCTGAGGATACTCCTGCAGTCCCTGGCTCACAGCGCCCATAATCTTCAAAGGCAACACCATAAAATCTGTTTGTCCTCCTGTTTTTAATCTCTCTGATCTGCCTTATTCTTCCCACTCTCCTTCTGTCATTCGGTCTGACACCAGCAGAGAAATTTCTCAGTTTTTTAAGGGCTGTTATGATTAGGTTGGGCCCACTGGGATGATCCAGGATAATCTCTCTATTTTAAGGTTTATAACCTTAATTACATTTGCAAAGTCCTTTTTGCCCTATAATATAACATGGGCAGGTCCCAGGGATTAAGACATCTTTGGGTGGAGGTCGGCTTCTGAATAGCACACACATTTAATGGGAGTTTCTTCATTTAACATTGCCCAAAGGAGTCTAAACTCATCAGTATCCACCAAAGAACTTTATTTCAAACTATTGCTAAACAGCTTAATGACAGAAACAAAATTAAAAAAAAAAACACACAAAAAAACATCCTGCTAGTACAGTTTTTATTTATATATGAGATATAAGGGCACATCACTTGTCTGTGTTATATCAGACCACAATGTTAGTGCATTCTATGTGCTTCATTGTCTATCAATGCTTATAAACATTTTTTCAACAGCACATATTTGATCTTTCTCTGTATGTTACACAGAAATTATTTCTAAACTGATAATGCACTTAAAAAATTTAATATGCTGTCTGACAGAGAGTAGTTGCTGAGTAAATATTGTTTTTCTTCCTTTGCTTATTCTCATTAACTTGTTTGATGTTCTTCCTGCCTCTCTTTCTGAATAGATACTAAAATTTTACAGAAGCCTTACTTCCTCAGCTAAATCTTGTGTATAATTCCAAGTCACATTAACTCCTTTCTTCCCTGATTCACTACATTATTACATCGTTTAAATTTCTAAGTTTATTTCAATTTTAAAGAAACAATTTCATAGTTAATTTCATATTACAATTTAGTAATACAATATTTTCTTCTATTATGTTGATCCATTTCTGTACATGCCACTTATTGGAGTGACAACAAGAATAGAAGGTGAGTCTTCAAAATGAAAGGCAAAGCTGCATTTCCACTAGTATAGTTCTGAGCATATAGATCCTCTTCAATAAAACTGCTGACAGAAGTCAATTATTATTTCTGTGAGACAATATATAAGAGTAGGGAGACAAGTGACAGGGTAAGGAAATGCTCTTGCATTAGATAAGGAATGTGTGATTGTCTGCTTCACTTTGAAGCCTAAGGAGATGAGGAAAATGATAAAGCAGCTCCTAGGTCTCTTTTTTCAGTGTGCAACTAGTTCAGTAAGAAAACTTTGATCACAGAAGGCAACACTGTTTCATGATTCCTTGTCTGAAATTCCAAAGCCTTAAAAGCTCTGAAAAATCACAAATGATTTCAAAAGTTATCAAGTAATAATGCCTAATGTGAACTAATTTATCCGAAATGTAAACTGATGTTTATTTATTTATAGTATCTACTTATATCATTTCAAATGAGCATATATATATATATATATATATATATATATATATATATATATATACACAATTTATGGAAGGGATTTTATTGGCATTGTTACAGGTACTGCCTTAAAGACCTATTAGGGCATACAGTATATGCGATGCAATACCTTTCTAAAATTTAAAAATAAAAAAAAAACTAAAAACAAAAAAAAAAACAAAACAAAACAAAAAAAAACAGGAAAGATAGAAAAAGTACAAAAAGGAATGAGGGAAGGAATTCTAAATCATATCAAACCCAAAACCTTTAGATCACTAAGAAATGATGAAATCTCAACTCAGTAAAGCAATAAAGGGATCCCAAAACAAAATAATGAATCATTACTTCTAGGAAAATTATAAATATGAAAAAGCTTTTTAAGATATGCAAAAATTAGAGTTTTTAAGTTGTATGTACTTATTAACTCTCTAGGTAATTTTAATGGAAATATCCATTGTTGGAGGAGGTTGGAGAGTTTGTTTGTTTGTTTGTTTGTTTGTTTTAATAAGAACAGATTTTTTTAGCTCAAATTTCCAAGTTGTTGAACCTCCTATATTTCTTTCAGAAGTTATGCCCTCCGATCATGCTAATGGAGCTTGCCTTATATACTTATTGTTAGCCTAAATCCATATTTTAAGAATAAATATAAGAATTAAATGAAATGGTGTATAAACTGCAAGCATTAAATTTTGTTTACCTAACCCCATTAATTATCAACTACTACATGACTGTATATGTATATTTATTCCCTTGAGGTATTATTATGCTAGTGGATTATTCAAAAAGAATACATTCTGTGGCAGAATTTCCTATATAAAAGTAATGATAATAAATTTGATAAACAAACGTAATGATTGAATATTATAACTAGAAAACATCTGACTCGAGAAGCTTATGCAATTCTACTGTGAAAAAATAATTGACTTCACTTTTTATCATTTATTGAACAACACTTTAATTTTTTAACCATGTTTTTTTATCTGCTATGGAGGAGCAGTGATCTATTCAACACTAGGGAGTGTGAATACTATAAAAAATATATTTCTGCCTTTATAATATAAACTATCCTTATAGAATGAATTTTTAATTGGAGGAAACAACAGTATATCTCCACTGCAGAAAACTTCACTGGATACAGAGTGGAATATGAATTATTTTATCCCAAACTTACATTAACAGGTATTTATCCTTTGTATCAGGATTCTTAGCATAGGGGAAAGAGTCTTGAGTTAGCCAATGGAAAAATGAGGGTTAGACCTATTCTGCCATTTCTCTGTCCAAAGAGAGCACTTTGTGAAAAATGAGTTAATCTCTACTTTAGTGTCATCACAAGACAGAAGGGAATGAAAATAATAAATAAATAAATAAATAAATAAATAAATAAATAAATAAATAAACAAATGATTCTATTTGAATTTTTGGAACTATTAAATAAAATATTTATTTTATAAAAAGGGGATTGTATTATATTAAAAATGGGGAATTTTATAGGCTATATTATTCTGTTTTAATAATAACAAGAATTAAAGCTTTTCAGTGCTTTACTTTTATCTCCTAATCAAATTAGTAATTAATAGTGAAATCAAAATATATTGTTTGGGGTCAAATTACACATATCTCCAAGTAAGAAACAGTTTGGCATTTTCATTTTCTTAGACAGTTAGGTAAACATGCACTTAGCAGCA
Source organism: Rhinolophus hipposideros (assembly GCF_964194185.1). NCBI lineage: Eukaryota > Metazoa > Chordata > Mammalia > Chiroptera > Rhinolophidae > Rhinolophus > Rhinolophus hipposideros. The sequence continues at coordinate 36,968,776 of NC_138050.1, read as the reverse complement.
ATTCCACTCCTGGATGTTTATCCAAGAGGAATGAAAATATATGCCCACAAGGGGTCTTGAACAGGAAAGTCCATCACAACTTCCTGGAAAGCCCAAACTGGAAACAGCCTATACTATATCAGCAGTCAGGGGAAGTAAGATTTTTGCCACATCTTATTTACTGTGGTCTATTTGTACCATGGAAAATCACTGAGCAATCAAAGGAATGACTGGTAATATCCAGGACAACATGGATGAAGCTCAAAAACTTTATACTGAATGAAAGAGGGCACATGCAAAGGAGTACAAAATGTATAATTCAATTTATTTGAAATCTTAAAACATGCAAAAATAATTGATAATAACGGTCAGCAGATCAGATGTCACTAGGGCTATGTCAGCAGGAGGGTAAATATTCTTTCTCTAAAAGGGCATGATGGAATTTTTGGGGATGGTGAAAATGTTGTATATATTGGTTTTTCATGGTGGTTACACAGTTATATATATTTGTAAAACTTCAAAATTTTATACTCAGTGTGGGTGCATTTTATTTTATGCACATTATACTTCAGTACAGTTTAATTAAAAACATCAATTATAAGGATGATTGTCTACCAGTTAAGCAATATAGTAGTTCATAGCTATGGAAAAGATTAAAGACACTATAGTATCTCGTAACTCAATCCATAGAATTATCTAGCTGGTTATATTAGCATTTTGACCAGATAAATCTTAGGAAAATCTTTTATTTGGTGTTTTGTAGATGATAGCAGATACAGTTTATTGGATACATATTAATAGTTTTGAGTGCTTACTTCATGCAAGCTGGTTCTTTTATCTCCATTTTATGAATAAAGAACTGAGGTTCTTTATTGTTAGAGAGATTAAAAATTGCAAAGCTAGTAAATGACAGACCCAGCAAACTAACTTACATCTGCCTGAAAATGCTGTAATTAAGGAAGCTTACTTTCTGTCTAAACCAGAGTTCCTACTGATGGAGAACAGATGTTATTTTTTTTGAAGTAAAAAATACTGTAATATTTATTGGTATTCAATCTTTACATCAACCCAGACATCTCAACAAAGAATCGGTGTCACTCATAACAAAAATAAAATAAATCACTAACTTTTACAGATTGTTGCAAAGTGCAAGACTCTACTCTAAAATGTTTGCTTTGTTAATTCTTTTCAATCTCACAACAACACATGAGAGGCACTATTATTATCCTCTTTTTATACATGAATGGACAGAAGGAAAACGAGTGTAAATTTCCTGAGGACATACGGCTTAGCAGTGAAGAAGATTGTATTGGTATTGAGAGTGTGGCCACAGAATCTGTGCTTTTAACCACCATGCTATGCTGGCAGACCTCAGATTGCAGTGTTGATTCTTCCTGCATATGGGAATCATGCCAAGTGAGACATTGTTATGGTATGCACGTGTGTCTGTTAATACAGCACTGTGCATAGTGAAGACTATCTGTATTGCTTATGGAAAATTCAAAGAAGATTAACAATTTCAATAGGATTCCATATTGGTAGTAATCTATAATATTAATTATCATGTTGTATGTTATCTAGGGAAGCATTTCATTGTAATGAATATCTTGGTATTTCAGTCTTTAGCAGACATATATTGGTGCATATTTATTACCCATTAATGGGTTAGATATCCTTTAAATTACCTTATTCTTAATAATGTACAATTAAAGCTTTCCTTATGAAATTTTCAAAGTACTTGTGTAATAACAGTTACATAAATTATACACAGTAGGGCAATGGTATCTACATTTTAAAAAGAGAGATTTTGCAAGAGCTCTTTGAAAGGGAAAAATAATTATATGCTAGAAGACTTTATTCTGGTGAGATATCAAAATGAGCCACCTAGGGCAGGTAGAGGTCAAACACATTTTCTTTTGATTGAGTGAAATGCTGAAGCTATGTATTATTAAAGACATATAGACAAACTGGTGTACATTAAGCACCTCTTATATATGAGGGAAAATCCCTACATCTGAGGACAATAGGGCTTAGAAAGATTAAATAATTCAGTCAAGGTCATTATTAGTAGATGGCAGTACTGAGATTTGAACCCAGATCTATCCCCAAAGTTCATTCTCCTTTCAACAGTTAAACCTTCTTGATCTAGTCCACAGATATTGGATTGTTGTTAATTTCTCTTTTTTAAATTTATTTTGTCAAGATAGGATAAAGCTATTGGATTTATCTGTAGTATGTGTTAGCTGTTTAATTTGGAGGTTATATTTTTAAAAAACAGCTAATTGAACAGAAGTTAACGATTGCTGTTTACTCCATTCTCTAAATACTGGGAGGAAAAAAAGGCTCTTTCCACTTAGCTATAAAAACCTCTTCCCTCTTTAACAGTATTCTTAAGGGCTTCCATCTCCCGTCATACGTTGATTCCACCAAAACAATATGAAATGCAAATTAGACAAATACTGATTAGAAATGGAAATACATTTGGACATTATATTGCAGAATTTATATTTATTTGCTCTCATCTGTGTGATTTCATTATTTAATAAACATTTGTTGAGCAGCTACCATGTGCCAGATTCAGAACTGGGAATCAGTGATACAACAAGGAAGAAAACAATATAACTGTCCCCATAATGTTTATATTCTAACAGGAGAAAATCACTTAATGAAAAAGAAATGCGATCAGAGTGGGAGAGTGCTACGGAGAAAAACATACTAAAGTTAGGAAAACAAGAGTGTGGTGGTGAGGAGCCTTGTTCTGATACTTACAATTAGAAGTTTCAAGAAAGGCCTCTATAATCAAATAACATTTGAACAGAAACATGAGGAAAAGGAGCGAGGAGAACATTTCAGGAACAATGAACTAAAACCATAAAGCCCCTGAAGCATAAGAAAGCATGGTGTGGTCAAGTGCCAGCAAGGAAACTAATGTGGCTAGAATATAATGAGCAGGAAGAGATGTCAGGGGATGAAATAGGAGATGTAGTCAGAGTCAGACCATGTAAGGTTTGGTTATCACTAACAGGACTTTGCTTTTCCTTTCATTATAAGAGGGTTGGAATGATCTAACTCGCCCTTTGGAAGGCTCTTTGAGGCTGCACTGTAGAATAGACTGGGGCAGGGAGAGAAGACTGATGGAGGGATACCAGTTGGGCAGTTATTGCAATAGTCTGGGCAGTAGCTATTTCTGACTTGGCTCTGGGTGACCGCATTGGAGGTGGAGGAGATCAGTGTATATTTTGGTATATTTTAAATGTGTGATGTTACTGGTCATCCAGGAGGAAAGAAGTTGAATATTTCACTCTGGGCTTCAGAGGAGATAGACACTGAGACATTGAGACTGCATGCATTTATCTACAGAAAAAGAGGAGGCAGAGATAGAGAGAAGATGTAGAGATAATAGAGAGGTGAAGGGAGAGACAGAGACCTCAGAAGTCAGGCATATAACATGGATTCAAGAACAGAAAGAGAATGCATGGCTGAGGTGATGGCAAGAGAAGCAAGGAAGAACAGTGTCCTGGAATCCTATGTGAAGAGTGTGTTAAGAAAGGGATGAAACACTGTTCCCAATACTGCTGAGGTCAAATAAGGACTGAAAACTGGCTGCTGTCATCACCTAGGTCACAGTGGCCTGGAAAGGGATTGTTGTTAGGAGTTTGGAATGAAAGCATGATTGAAGTTAGTTCAAGATTGAGAGAAAAGAAATTGGATAACTCAATAAAGAAATTTTGCTGCAGGAAGAAGCAGAGGCAAGAATGGTAACTGGGGGAGATTGTAGTGTCAAGATAGTTGTTATATAGAAGCTTTTGAAATTTAAGTGGAAGAAATAGCATATTTGAATACTAAAGAGGAAACCAAATTGATAATTCAAGAAAGAGAGGGGAGAATTGCTGGTGTTGTGTCCTCGAGGACATGAAATGAGAACCTGTGTGCCTTAAAAAAAGAAAAAATATATATATATGTATGTATATATATACATATATATATATACATACACACATATATATACACACACATATATGTATATATATATTTCAATTAGTTAGTATATATTATATTAATTTCAGTTATACATAGTGATTAGACATTTATAACTTACAAAGTGATCACCCCGATAAATCTAGTCCCCATCTCACACCATGCATAATGATTACAACATTATTGACTATATTCCTTATACTATACGCACATCCCCATGACTATTTTGTAACAACCAGTTTGTATTTCTTAACTGTGCCTTTCTGGCTTAAGAAGCTGCTTAGACAGTTCGGTCATAGTGACAAGGAAGCCAGGTAATTCCAAGGGTACCTGCTAAAGGGATGTTATTATTTTTTTAATTTTTCTTCCACCCCTCCCCAGTTTTATTGAGACATAATTGATATATAACTTTGTATTAAATTAATGTGTACAAATAATGATGTGATACATGTACATATAGTGAAATAATAGTGAAATAATTACCATAATAGGTTTCGTTAACATTCATCAACTCACATAATTGCAATAGTGCGTGTGTGTGTGTGTGTGTGTCACGTGCGTGCACGTGCTGTGAATTTTTAAGATCTAGTCTCTTACCAATTTTCAGATAAACAAGAGAGTGTTGTTAGCTAGAGGCATCATGCTGTACATTACATCCCCAGACCTGGTTTATTTTATAACTAGAAGTCTGTACATTTTGACCACCTTCACTCATTTTCTCTGGATGTTATTTTTCATCATTGTTATTTTCTCTGTGAAACAGAAAAAAGATCACTTGATGGTACAGATGGTGACTTGCTCAAGATTTGAGAAGAGAGTGAAAAGAAGAAATAAGAAGGTAGGAGAGTGGAAGGGCAAATGGGCTGGAAAATTTAGTGGCATTGTTGGGCAGGCAATACCTGCAATAATTACCAAAGCTAGAATTTTTATTTTTTTGTGAGGGCTATGGGGAAGAGAGGAAGAAAATGTTTCTTGCCAAGTTTGTTCTACCCATTTATCATTCTCTTAATAAAGTCTTTATCCTATATTAAAAGTTCCAGGTAAATAAGCACATTATGATTTTAGTTAGGATGCATATTTTCCATAACTGTCCTAAAAGAATTATGAACGTCATTCAATTATTCAAACATATTAATTGTTGTTTCCAAACTTATATCGATACAAAATATATGTAAATGAATGAAATTCTAGTGAATTCTAATTAGTCTCTAGATTGGAATATAAATTCCAATTTTTTCTTGTATGAGACTTTACAGAATGTTTTAACAGTGAAAGATTCCTTCAACTCATGTTTCATGAACTTGTAAGTACAGGTCCTTGGGGAGAACTAGCTATCTTTTACTTCCTTTAAGTATAAACAGAAAACATAGTGTAGAAAATGATACTAATATCTCCCAGCTTGCATATATGCTATTTTACTATCACAAATTAAGCAACTGATTCACAGACATGAGTAATAGAATCATAGAATGTTGAAACTCCAAAGCATCTTTGAGATCCTCATGTATAATTTATTTAATTCACAAATGATAAAACTGAGACCCAAAGCATTAAGAAATTTTCTAATAATCTTAAATCTGCTAATAAATTTAAGTAAAAATTGCTTTACAATTAGCCTGGAGCTCCTTCCATGTATCACAGTCTATTTCTCTGTATTTAATCCCCCTCTTTCTCTTTAATTCTATAACAAATTGTTATTATATAATTGCTCACATTATTTAATTATAAAACGTTTGCATATAAATTAAGCAACTAATACATGTCCAGTGTAGTACTTTGTTTTATGGCTATTACTGTACGCAGTGAGTTAAATGCTGTGTTCCAAAAAATAATGTCTACCTGGAACCTCAGACTATGACCTTATGTGAAAATAGGATCCTTACAGATGTATAAGGGAAGACAAAGATCAGATTGTACTAGATTACGGTGAGCCCTGAATCCTCTGAGAGTATCCTTATAAGAGACAGAAAAAAAAGGACACACAGTCACACAGAGAAGGTGTGTGACAGTAGAGGCAGGGATAAGAGTAATATGTCTACCAGTCAAGGAATGCCAAGGATTGCCAGCAACTACCAGAAACTAGGAGAGAGGCCTGGACCTTTTTCTTCCTCAGAGACTCCAAAAGGAACTATGCTTGTTGTCACCTTGATTTTGGACTTGCAGCCTCCTGAACTGTGAGACAATACATTTTTGTTGTTAGAGGCCACTCAGTTTGTGGCTTTGTATTATGGCACACCTAGGAAACTAATACATGATAGAAGGAAATATCAAAACCCACGAACTGAAAAGTAGTAAAACAAAAGAAACAGAAAAATAAACAACCAAAAACTAATTCATTTGTTTATGGCCATTAGTGGGCATTACTATGAAACTGATGTAGAACTTCTGATGTGTGTATAGGTGTGTGTGCGCACGGGCGCCAGCCGGGATCGTAGTCTTGTGAAACCAAAGAATGGAAGTACAGAGCAGAGAGGCCAGAGGTTGCCAAAGAGGATAGTTTATTAAAGCAGAGTTACAGCTCCCAAGCGGGAGGGGATACCTGAAACTGGGATGCCCACTGCTAAAGCAAAGGACTTGGTTTTATACTTTTTCTTGTATATCTAAGGAGAAAAGCTGATGTGTACTGGCACCGTTTTATCAAATTCTCAGCTTTGAGGAGGCTTTTGAGAAGGCTTTGTGAAACAAACCAGGGCTTTTCTGAAACAAACCCCAGAACTGTTTGAAACAAACCAGCTGTCCTGTTCTAATGGTGTTTCTCAGGGCTACAACCTTGAAGATATGACTGTCTTTGTCCATTCTACCAGGGAATTCCTGATTTGCCTGAAGTCATGCTGACTAACCTGCCTCAAAACCTCCCCACTCAGTTGATAAGCATGTCCTCTCTTTCTTGTAATTGAACTGGAAGAATGAGGTTTTATAATTTATATTAGCACCACAGTCTAAATTATAAAGATCATGTGATACAGTGTTAGGGACATTCAATAGAAAGTCCATCAGAAGAGTTCAGGGATATATTTTTTCATGTCAATACTGTATATTACTTTTATCATGTTTATTGTATACTGCCCGGGAAAGGTGGTAGCACAATATGGATGTAAGAGTAATCATTTAATAAGTAGCTCCTCTGTACCAGTCTCTTTACTCTGGGCTTTACATGTTTTATATTTTAGCTCCTTTAACCACACAGCATCATTAGTACCGGAGTATGTTTTCCAGGTTGTATAACAAGTTACCTCAACTTAGGGGCTTAAAACAGCACGCATTTACTATGTCAGTTTCCATGGGTCGGGAGTCTGGACAGGGCTTCGATGGGTCCTCTGTTCAGGGTCTCAAAGCTGCAGATAGGGCATTGTCTGAACTGTTCTTATCTGAGGCTCGGGGATGCTCTTTCAAGCTCATTCAGGTTGTTGGAGGATTTCAGTTCTCTGTGGTTGTAGAATAATATCCATGTGTTGTTTCCGTTTTGTTCTTGTTGTTGTTATGCTTTTTTACGAGCTGTCCATCATGAGTCACTGTCGCTAACGAGAGGTGCTAGTCATTTGGCCCCTCCTTAAGCAGTTCACTGCAAAGCTGTTTGCTCTCTTCTAGGACAGCAGGAGAAATCCGTGTCTCTCTCACTTTAAGTCTCTGACTCTATCTGCCTCTGACCCAGATTTAAAGGCCTCCTGCGATTAGGTTAGGCCTACTTGAAAAGTTCAGTAATTAGGGACTTTAATTACATCTCTCTCCTTGGGTGTAACCTAATCATGGGAATAAAACCCCATTATATCGACAAGCCCTGCCCATACTCTAGGAGAAGAGGTAACACAGGGAGTGTACACCAAGGGTTGGGGATCTTAGAGAACAATTCACAATTCTGTCTACCACAGTAATACCAATAATGCATGTTTATTGATTCTTACCATGCACTTTCAGATTTACCTCTCTTAAATTTGGGATATGAGTACTGGCAGGGGTTTCAAAGAGCATTTGAATGCACTGTCTACTTTCTTCTTCCTTTAACATTTCTATTTACTTAAAATGTTCTGGAATAACAATCTTGCAAATGGGTCTAGTGGCCTCACATCTTTTATCCTCACTTATTTGTAACAGAGGTGGCTTGTCCTTCCTTAGGTCTCACATGAGAGCAACCGTATATAGAGTAAAAGGTTAGTTATATGTTTTATGAATGAAACTGAATGAACAGAGTGGAGTAACATGTTTTAGAGTTCTGGCAATATATACATTTTTATTATTTTTTTTCAAAGGTTTACCTAGCAGGTCGAAATGTGACTTCTTATAGCTCCCTACTAAAATGACCGAAGAACATTAAAAGTAAAAATAAAAAGATAAAAACGCACCACAATATTGAAAACTAGTGAAATCAAACTGAAGGAAAGGTCCATCCGGAGCAGGGCTGATGGACCTGACACAAATAGTAGATTGAGTTAATCATGAACTTCCTGTTCTTCCCTGAAATGGCATGAGCATGTGCACCTGAAAGTATATGCATTTACAAACGTGACTCACCTCTTCCTTATTGTTTGATGTTTGACTTTTGTTTTAGCAATATAATCTTTTCCAAAGATGAAAACTGTATGACTGCTGATTTTTGTGTCATGCACTGTACTGTTTTACCAATTCTATCCCCAAAGTAATTCGTTTCAAAATATAGGAAAAAGCAAAAATGAAGGGAGAGAGGGTGACAAGGATGGGGGAAGAGGAATGGGTGCGTGTGTGTGTGTGTGTGTGTGTGTGTGTGTGTGTGTGTAGGGAGGGCTCGTGGTGGCAAGTTTCATCCTAGGAAAGTCCTTGGAAATAAAGCATTGTCAACTATTATGTTGGCCTGTGGCCAATGAGGCCTGTGGTCAAACAAACAAAGCAAAATAACACAACTCTTAAAAATGATTGATAGTGGACCAGATATCATATATGACTCAAACAGAGCCATGTTGTTTTAGAAGCCTAGCCTATCAAACCACCACTGTAAAGAATATCACATCAGAACTCAGGTGCTTAGAGAATGGGGTCTAGGACAAAATACTCTGCTTTTAATAAATACCAGGAATTAAATGATTTTCTGTTATCTAAATATCAGTAACCAGAAGAAAATCAACATAGAACTTATTAAAAATTTTCCAGAAAAAATTAAATGCCTTGGGGAAATCATTCTAAAGATTCACAAACATGGAAGCTTGCCAGAAAGAAGATAATGGCTAACAGATGTCAAAAAGAAAATCAATTGGCAAGCTAGATTTGAAAACATTTTTAATACAGATAATAGAAGATTAATATTTATTATATATAAAAAGTTCTTAAAAAATAACAAGGATGGGATAAACAAAACAATTAATGGTCCTGTCCAAAATGTCTACGAAGACATTTGTTCTTGAAATAGGGTCCTGTCTAAAATGTCCACACTTAGAAAATAGCTCTGGGTTCAAATAACCTGTAAGTTAATTTCTATTTTTGTTTGACAGGATTAATACATTAAAAAAACACTATCATGTTTTATTGGTCAAATAATTCCATTGTGTCTTTATTGCCAATAAGAACCCTTCTTGCCTCAGTAGCCTAGCTGGTCATAGCACATGGGGTGAGGTAGATGAGTTGAACTAAATATCTCCATGGACATTTAAGACAGGATGAAATGGCCTACAAGGAACAACAACCACCAAAAAAACAAACAAAAAACAAACAAACAGTGAATAAAAACATTAAGAAGCAACTGGCTGAAGAGTACTAACAAACATAGAACATGTTCACCTCATTTGCAGACAGGGGAATTCAAATCCAAATAACATAAGCTATGACTTTGTATCTATCATGATGGAAAAAATACAGAAAAGAACAGCACCATTGATGGCGCAGATGTCGGGTCAAGGTGCATTGTTGGCAAAAATGGACAAGGCTTAATCCTTTCTGAAAATATATTGTTGAATAAAAAACTCAAATACATATGTATAGTATTGTAATTGTAAAACAAAGAAAAATAACTATATTTATAGATGAAAGTGAGTTCATATATATTATTATGCTATGTATTATTAGATGTTCATGGAGCAAAATGCAATGATAACTACTGTCTTTCATATTGCTTATTGTTTGCATTGGAAAGAGGAAGGAGAAAAGTGACTGTAAGAAGTGATTTGGGAACAAAGGCATTTATGGACAGTAAGGGCCAAAAAAATATATATATATATATAAGTGACTTGGGTAAGCTGAAAGACGCAAAGGGAAAAAGAAATCCTGTCTAGAAAAGGAAAGAAAAATAAAAGAACATATGAAATATTTTGAACTTTACTTTTTATTTGATTATGAAAACACAATCCTTTTAATGTCCCTCACTGAGCTTTTTATACAATACCATTTTATGTCTAGAATTAAACATTTTCATGTGTCAACTATGCTGAAAAATCAATAGAGGGCAAGAAAGTATTCCAAAATCTTTAAAGTTGTTCCCTTTTGGGAAATTAGAGTAATTTTCATTTTCCTTTTGTACGCTATATATTATATTTCTGTAGTCTCAACATTTTTTATAATAAGATTGTTTATAAGAAAGGATAGACATAACTAGTTCACTCACCTTTATATATATTATTAAGATTGAGTAACACTTTTTTTTTTAATAATCCCATACTTTGTTTAAGAAAATGAAGTGAGATTTATTTAAAAATAATATCACAGGATTAATGGTTACTATACTGCATTGCCATTTAGCAGAAAATCTAAATGAGAAAATTGTGATCACATTCAAATGGAGATATTTTGGCTGTAAAAAAGTTAAAACCTGACTTATGTTCTTGTCTTAATGGATGGTACCTGCTTTTCATCACTTTGAATATTTTGTGCCAATCCCTTCTGGTCTGGCAAGTTTCTGTTGAGCAGTCAGCTGATAATCTTATGAGGGCTCCCTTATAAATAACTAGTTGCTTTTCTCTTATTGCTTTTTGGATTATCTGTTTGTCTTTAACCTTTGCCACTTTATTTATGATGTGTCTTGGTGTGGGCCTCTTTGTGTTCATTTTGTTTGGGACTCTCTGCACTTCCTGGTTTTGTATGGCTATTTGCTTGGACAGGTTTTGAAAGTTTTCAGTCATTATTTCTTCAAATAGGTTTTCAATACCTTGATCTTTCTCTTCTCCTGGTACTCTTATGATGAAAATGTTGGTACACTTGATAATGTCCTAGAGGTCTCTTAAACTATCCATTTTTGGAATCCGTTTTTTGGATTCTTTTTCTCTTTTTCTAATTCAAGTTTATTGGGGTGACGATTGTTAGTAAAGTTACATAGGTTTCAGGTGTAAAATTCTGTAATACATCATCTATATATCACATTGTGTGTTCTCTGTCTTGGGGTAGAATTAACTCCTTGTCGTTCGCAGAATGTAAAAAGAATTTTATGAGACTCTACAAGAGTAAGACAATTTGTCGAAAGTCAAAGAGAGAGAGAGAGTTCTGTTTGGAAATGGCAGAAGTTTTGCCAGGGCAGTTTGAGAGGGAGAGCTGGCAGAGACAAAGGGGTAAGAGAGAGATCCTGGCAGGAGTTTGCCACAGCAGTCTTATGGAGACAGCTGTAGAGACAGAGGTGTAAGAGAGAGATACTGGCAAATGGACTTGTGCCAGAGCACAGTCTGATGGGGGACAGCTGCCACCATGAGAAGGAGTGCTGGGGTTTCATATTTTTCCATGCAGGAGGCAGGATGCTTGTCATCTTGCAGCAGGGCTGCTGTTACAATTGTCTTCTCCTGGGAACTGTTTTGTCCCCATCTAGTATTATGGATGTTATAACAGCTTGCAGGAGGCTGCTATTGCCAGTGGGAACCATTCTGTTCCCATCTATAATGGGTGATTGTTAGTTTGTAGGGGTTGCCATTGTGATTGGGAACTATTTTGTTTCCACCTATGATGAATGTAAGGTGCTTGTCAGCCCTGCAGGTGCTGTGCTGGCCAGGGTCGTCAGAGCCAAGTGTCTAATGTTTAGCTCATTCCTGTTAACTCACAAGCCCGCTCCTGTTAACTCTTTACTTGTCTCATCATTCACCACCCAGAGTCAGTTCTCCTTCCATCATCATATATTTGATCCCTTTTACCCTCATCTACCACACCTATACCCCTTACCGTCTGGTAACCACTAAACTGTTGTCTGTGTCTATGAGTTTTTGTTTCTTCTTTTGTTTGTCTTGTTCCTTTGTTGTTTTCAGTTTTATATACCACATATCAGTAAAATCATATGGTTCTCAATTTTTTCTGTCTGACTTATTTCGCTTAGCATTATAATCTCAAGATCTTTCCACGTTGTTGCTAATGGACTTATTTCATTTTTTCTTATGGCAGAATAGTATTCCATTGTGTGTATACATCACAACTTCTTTATCCAATCATCTATCAAAGGACACTTTGGTTGTTTCCATGTTTGGCAACCGTAAATAAAGCTGCAATGAACATTGGATCATATATATCTTTACAGATAATTGTTTTCCGATTTTTTGGGTAGATACCCAAGAAAGGGATTGCTGGGTCATATGGTAATTCTGTTTTTAATTTTTTGAGGAATTTCCATACTGCCTTCTGCAGACCAATAGAATAGAATCGAGAACCCAGAAATAAACCCACATAAATATGGACAGATCATTTTTGACAAAGAAGCCAAAAACATACAATATAGAAAAGACAGCCTCTTCAATAAATCGTGCTTGGAAAATTTGAAAGCCTGTGGGGACAGAGTCCCAGAAAGCAGTTTCCATGCTCTCGGCCTCACATAGAAAGGTGCTGGCTCAGGTAGTAAATGGCCATCAACTGTGATTGGATGGCTGTCAGCTGTGTCTAGTTGGCCGTTAGCTGTAACCAGTGAGCCAGTGGCCACTAATATAACTGCCATGGCTACGCTAGCAGAAGAAATGGGGGCTAGCAAGAGCGGATTGCAGAGAGGCAGATGCCGCCGGTGAGAATAGTGATATGACTCCCCTACTAATGGCTCCGTGGGTGTTCCTTTTTGGCCTCACCATGTCCTGTGTTCTTATGTGGGGAGCAGGAGCAGAGACCCTGTGTGACTCCCTGCATGACAAATGGCGCAGCGAGCAGGGTCCCTCGCACGACAGCCCTATGCAAAAGAATGAAACTGGACTGCTATCCGTCACCGGGTACGAAAATTAACTCAAAATGGATCAAAGACCTAAACATAAGACCTGAAACAATAAACTTTATAGAAGAAAACATAGGTACTAAACTTATGGACCTTGTGTTCAAAGAGGATTTTATGAATTTGACTTCAAAGGTAAAGGAAGTAAAAGCTAAAATAAATGAATGGGACTATATCAAAATCTTTTTTTCTTTTTTTCTTTTTGCTGTTCCAATTGAGTGTTTTTTGCTGCCTTATCTTCCAAATCTGTGATTTTATCCTCTGTTTCATATAGTGGGCTGGTGATTCCTTCTAGTGCATTCTTCATTTCAGTTAGTGTATTCTTCACTTCTGACTGGTTCTTTTTTATGGTTTTTATGTCCCTTTTTTTGTGCTTGCTATGTCTCTGTTGAAGTTCTCACTAAGTTCCTTGAACATAACCAGTGTTTTACTCAAAACACTATAACCAGTGTTTTGAACTCTTTCTCTGGTAGGTTGCTTTCCTCCCTTTTGTTTGGTTCTTTTTCTGGAGTTTTCTCTTGTTCTTTCATTTGGGATGTATTTCATTGTTTCCTCATTTTGGCTGCCTCTCTGTGTTTGTTTCTATGTGTGAGGTAGATTTGCTATGCCTCCCAGTCTTGTCAAGTGTTCTTATGTAGTAGGTCCCCTGTGGAACTCAGCAAATAGTCTCCCTGGTCACCTGTGCTGGGTGCTCCAGTGTCCCATGTGTGGGTTGTGTGTGGCCTCCTGTTATATTTGAGCCTTGATTGCTATTGGCATATCATTGGGTGGGATTGACCCTCAGGCTGACTTTCTGTGGGGTTTGGCCATGTCCACAGCTTATGGGCTGCTATGGGGGATTTGCCCCAGTGGGCTCTGGTGCCCATTGAGACCACCCTTTGGGTGTGCCACTTGTGGGGCTAATTGGGTTGTTTTCTGCTGTTGTCTGAAGCCAACCTCCAAGTATATTTTTTCTGGGGCCTCATGCAAGAGGATCTGGAACAGGCCAAGACTAGCCACTGCCGGTGACTGGTAGGAACTCCTGTCTGGTAGGAGCTACAAAGTGATCCATGGTTGGTTGCTGTTTGTGCTGGAACTGGAGGCATGCAGGAGAGGACACACTGGGAACCCATGGTGGTTGACACCAGTATTGGGTCTGGAGTAGCTCTGCAAAAAGCCTGAACACCCTGGGGCCTGCCACTTGCTAGATCCCATAAGGTTCAGCCATAAGCCTCCTGCAGTAAGGGAGTTGGGTGAGGCAGGGTCCTCCCCTCCCATTCATTGTCAAAAATTGCTTTAGTATCCAAAGAGGAAATAAGAACCTTTTGAAGAAATCAACTACAACAGGCTGATAATTTATGTTTAAAAAGCAATATATGTGTATGTATACATTTTTAGAACAGGAAGAATAAGAGTAAAGAAGGTAAAACAAACATCTAAAAGGTTATTTAGATTACATTTGAAAAGGACTGTCCCAGTATACTTTCAGACAAAAGGGAGTATAAGATTGATGAAAGGAAAAATGAGGGTATTTTATTTTTAATTGAAATTTTGACTCTTAGAATGTGTGTCATAAAGTTCTTTTGCTTGTAGATGAGGTAATTTAGTCATTACCGCTATGCATATATTGAAGATAAGGATTATCAAGGAGTCATTTTAATAAAACAATCATCTTAACATGCATTCAGAAAAATATTTGCTTTGGTCTGCTGTTTGTTTGATCTGTTGGCTTCTGGCTACTGAAATTTGTCTGACTTGTCAGTCTTGGAGACAACCTAGTCCCAGGACTTGTAGTTCACTGCTATTAATATTTTCACCACTCCAACTAACCACTGTGCTTTTTCTAAGAGCAAATTTCTTTTTGCCATATTGTTTGGGAATGGTGCAGAATAAACCCTTTGCTGTGTCTAAAAAAAAGAAAAATTCCAAGCAAAGTTAAAATTCTCCAATAGAATTATTTGATGAGCATGATTATTTTGGGGGGATTAATAGATGGTCTTTATTTTAAAAAGTGACACAACAACTATTAAAAATATTAATATTTCAAAATAAAAAATTTAAATTATACAGCTGTGTCTATACACACCCACATACACAGAGAAATGAACAGAATGTAGAACTAAGCAATTTGTTATGTGATTTGATTAGTATAGTGTACTGATCTGGAGAATTTAGAGTAAATTTTGTGTTATGATCTGGAAAGATAGGAAGACACTTCAAGACTTGGGACTATGACTGAGGCTGAGAGGCACTATTACTAGCTAAGCAATGGTTTGGGTTTCCTATTTTTTTTTTTATTTTTTTTTTTGCCCTTAAATAATTGACAATTAGTGCTTTCTAATAGTTACTTCTTTAGCAGCTCTCTAGGATAGTAGTGTAAATTGTGGCTTTCTTCTCATTATCCTGAATGCACAATCTCACCCATTTCCTACTGAATTTCCTCAGGGCAATTCCATGTCTGAAATTTGTCTTTTGCCAACTACAGACAAATACTTCATTAAGAATTGATTTTATTTTATCCTCCACAGACACATCCCATGGATAGTACCCACCCAGCATGACACCTGTTAAATAGTCCTATAAATCATTCTCCTACTCAGCTGCCTTGCCACCATTCAAGAGAAACCTGGCGTAGTTGATACTAATGCAGTCTTCCCAGATCTATTTCACCAACAAAAGGGACTTTTCAACTGTCCCACTGAATTCTCTCTATAATTTCCAAGCGATAATATGGTAATATATGCTCTTTTAAGGGGAAATACATTTTTGACAGTTTTTAACTTCAGAAGAAGGAAATCTGTGACAAAGTAGGTGTAGCTTCTTCTATGTTATTCTGAAGTCCATCTCTGAAGCTCTTCAGAATCAATGATTTCTCTGTGAGCTCTTTGAAGAGGTTTTCACATCCCCTAGCCAGTTGTAAACCAATCCTTATTGATCACCAGGTGCTTTATTAGGACACTAACTGATTTCCCTTAGGTCTGGCTTTCTGAGCCTAGTCACAGGGACAAGCACTTCATTTCATGGTTGCCTTAAAAATAATATTAGGTACATAATTAGTTTTATTTATTTTTTAACTTGCAAGCAAAATTGGTACTGATGTGGGAGAGTCCCTTGCTATGGAAATTTTAAGTCTTTTTATCCCTAGTTTCTTGGCTTCTTAGCCCCTGGTTTTGATTCTCCTAGCCTGAATTATAGGCTGTCTCTCACCCCTGCTTCAGATAACTACTTAAAACCCTATGACTTCCCAACATGCCCCAAGCCATTCCAGACCTAACTGTTGGATAATTCCATCCCAGAGACCAAATAGGTTTTAACACTCCCCCAGGCCAGTATACTTGTTGATTGTAATCATTGAAGCCTGATGTTCTTTCCAACCCATTCTGGGTCCAGCTCCTGGACAATTGATGCCACCTGAATGATTGGTTGAATGGCCACAGGCTCTATAGAGCTAACAGATTAATTAATTCAAATCTATTTTTCCTCAGTTAGGGGCTTTGGGGATACAGAGGCTATCCCAGCAAGATTGCCAGTTGCAACCAAAGAAGCCAACACGGTCTTTCTAGGCAGATCTTGAGAACACTTACTCTCAGGTCAGATAGGGCGAGTTTCATGAATCCCCCCCCAATAGGTAGCGACAGCTCTAGGCCCCTGCCTAGCAGGAAGCAGATACAGAAGAACAGACCTCCTATCCCTCAACTTTCCATAGAGATTTTATGGGATCACACCTCTCAAGGGGAAAATAAGGCAGGTAGAGATAGGCATCGGGTCTCTGCATTCCTGCACAATCCACAGAATGTTTCCGCCCAAAAGACCTCCCCTCTCTGCCTAAAACTTCCCCTTTTCATTGTAATTATCAACCCCTATGAGTAAACAAATGGGTACAAAATACCCAACTAGATTAAACCAGTCACTCACACCTGCGCAGTAAAAGCCACAATGACCTTCATTTCACCTGGGCTTCCTTGTACCATCATTATAATTCATGCATATGTTGGAAGTTCGTTAATATCATTATAACAGACTGAATTCTGGGAAGGAACATGCGCAGTTTAAATAGATGAGGTAATGGCCTTTTGTCAATCACATGTGGATCCCATGCCTAGAAAGGAACAGCCCATTCTAGTGTAAAAAAAGGATAAAAACTCCAAATCCTCACCAGTCAGCACTTCTTGAGCTTTGCCTTTTCTTGTGGCTGGCTCCAAACCCATTGTAATGTACTTTTTCTCCTAATAATGCCACCTCTGGCCCTTGAGCCATTCTCTACTTCTCAGGTCTGTTCCTATTTCCTTTGAGTGTACTACCACGTTTCCCTGAAAATAAGACCAGGTCTTATATTAATTTTTGCTCTAAAAGACACATTAGGGCTTATGTTTAGATGTCATCCTGAAAAATCATGCTAGGGCATATTTTCTGGTTAGGTCTTATTTTCGGGGAAACACAGTATCTCTTTTAATAAACTGTTTTTTCACTATGTTACCTCGGTATCTCATTGAATTCTTTGCTCAAGATGCCAAGAACCTGGACATCGCTCCGAGAAGGGCCCACTCTCCAGTAACCATACCATTGACTTGATGCCTGAGCCTTGATTTCTCAATAAGCTCTTAAAGAGGTGACAGCCAGATTTAAGACCTAGAAGATAATCTAGATGCAAAGAAAGGAGTGGAAGAGAGTACCTCAATTCTATCTTCATATCATCTGCTCTAACAATTTGTTGGAAGTGCACTTGAGTGCACTTGAGAAAAGGCAAATCCTTATAATTCAACAAGCCATAGCATGACAAGGGCACATATTCATTCAATTTTCCAGTGGTTTATTTTTAATTTTTATCTTGTTATTTGTGACAGAAACCTAAAATTATTAAGACTTCTAAAAACAACAAAACGAAAAAAACCTTCTTAGGATGCACACGTGAAGCAAATCAAAGTCAGGTCCTGGGGTTAAGAAAATAGTGTTAAAAGGCTTGTTAAGAATCTCTAATTATATCATTGACATCATACTGCTCTTTTAAAACAATCAGGGTAAATTAAGAATAATGAATCTGAAACTTGAGCATTACATTTTCCTAATAAGAAATACATTTAAAAATACAGGAAAAGCCTCTTTTAGGAATAGAAACCAAATAGAGTATAATTAATTTCATCTATGAGCTGAACATAACCTAAATTTTGATTTTGAACACACCAATTTGAATTTTACAACCTTAAGATTACAATATTGTTAGCACTTATCACTTTTGGGGATGAAAACTTCTAGATGTTCATAATGCACAACTTATTAAAGTATATTTGCAATTAAGAATCTTTTTGAGTAGATTATTTCTCTAGTTCTAGTTCCACAAATATTTGAGTTACCCCTCAGCTTTAAGAGGGTTTTGTTCAATCAATAGCTTGTGCATAATTAGAGCCACTTAAATTTTCTTTAATTTTTGCTATATTTTATGAGTTAATAAAAGACTCTACTTTGAGTGCAATGTATTTCTTACATGTTTAAATTTTATATTATCAATACTGCAGGAGTTTTAAAACATATCTAACAAATATTATGCAATTATGATATGAACTCCAAAGAATAATTCTCTGTGGGCTGAGTAGACGACAAAGCTGAGTCAGTTTCAGGGAAAGTGTATGAAAAAGAAATATCCTGACTCTACCAAGAAATACTCTGTCCTCTTGATGAAGGAAATTTCTGAGTACCAGAATTGTGTCTCGCGAAACCGAAGAATGGAAATACGGACCAAGGAGAGGTGAGAAGTTGTAAAAGAGGATAGTTTATTAAAAGCAAAGGGTTACAGCTCCCGAGAGGGAGGGGTTCCTGACTGGGTGTCCAACTTGGGGCAACGGCTTTTATTATATATTCTTTTGCCCCTTTGAAGGAGAGAGCTGGCGCCTTCTAGTGGAATTCATTTATCAGGTTTGCTCTGTTTGCCCATCCTGAAGGGATTAACAAAGTAACACATTCCTATCTTTCAGATCTGCTCCATTTATCCTGGAGAGAATGAGTTACTTCAGAACCTGAAGTTTCAGGATATGGCTGTCTTTTGTTTATTCCACCAGGGACCTTCCTGTCTACCTAACAACATGCTAACTAATCTGTCTCAATCCCCCTTCTGAAGACATAATCCTAACTGCCATTAGGGAATAGGGGCAATGACTGCTCTGGCTACTTCAGGCTGAGGAGGGCGTAGAAAGAGACCAGCAGCTAGGGCTTGTCCAGAGTCTATCTAAGGGTCCCTGGTAGATGGGCAGGTCTTGCAGGTCCATACATGGCTCCATGTTGAGTACCATTTGTAACTTAATGGCTTTTAGGTAAGAAGAAATAAACTGAGTGAGTAGGTTGAGGATGCAGGGCCCGAATGGGAGTAGAAAGAGGATTATTAGAGGGGCTCCAAGGGGCCACAGCCCTTGTAGGAGTCTGGTTTTAAAGGACGTCCACCAGCCTGAGACATTTTTGATGGACGTTATTAGTTCATCAACAGTGTCTAAATGGGTAACTACAGACCCAGTATGATTTATGTAAGAACAACATTTTTCTTTAAGATATCCACAGGTCCCTCGAGCATAGGTTAACAAATCTAAGGCCCGTCTGTTTTGAAGAGCTACCCCTGCTAGTGAGTCTACTTGTTGGGCCAGCTGTTGCATTCCGGTGGTGGTTTTTTTTATGCCGTTGCTAGTTGGACAGATAGATGAACAAAAGTTCCACTTAAGGCTGTGCCAGATGCTTCAAATATTCTGGTCAGGAGTGGGATTAAAACTGGCATTACTGCAGCCTTTCACACGGTAGGGCATGATTGTCTTACAACATGTGGCATATTGTTGGTGCTGGGAGCATAGTCTGCCATGGGAGCTATGAAAGCAGGCTACAGTGGCCTGTCCAGCCGGCAGTAAAGTAACATAGGCCTTAGTACCGCATCTTAAGCAAAGAATCGAATGAGATACCAGCTTAAAGTTGTGAAAAAGCAGTTCATTAGAAAAGATATCATGTTTCCCCGAAAAAAAGACCTAACTGGGAAATAAGCCCTAGAATGATTTTTCAGGATGACTTCCCCTAAACATAAACCCTAATGTGTCTTTTGGAGCAAAACTTAATATAAGACCCGGTCTTATTTTGGGGAAAACACCGCAGGTGAAAGGATTTTCCAGTGGGGAGGCTGGCTTAGGCTGCGGCGCTTAATAGTGCCTATTTTAAAAGGTTGAAAGCCTGTTCTGCCTCTGGGCTCCAAAGCACCAGGAGGGTATTTATAATCTGAGTGTCTTTAATTGATAGAGAGGGCGGGCTATTTCTCCATATCCCAGGATCCATAGGCGGCAGTAGCCAGTGATGTCTAGGGAGCCCCTTAGTTGTTTAAGGGCGTAGAGCTGTCCCTATCTATTGGGGGATTCAGGGAACTCTTGCCCTATCTGATCTCAGATGAGAGGAAAGGTTCTCAAGATCTGCCTGGAAAGACCATGTTGGCTTCTTTGGTTGCAACTGGCAATCTTGCTGGGGTATCCTCTGTATCCCCAAAGTCCCTAAATGAGAAAAAATAGATTTTAATTAGTAAATCTGTTAGCTGTATAGAGCCTGTGGCCATTCAACCAGTCATTCAGGTGGTGTCAATTGTCCAGGAGCTGGACCCAGAATGGCTTATAATCGTTAGGCTTCAATGATTATAATCAACAAGTATACTGGCCTGGGGGAATGTTAAACTTATTTGGTCTCTGGGATGGAATTATCCAAGAGTTAGGTCTGAAATGGCTTGGGGGATGATAATACCCTCTTCAGGTATTAAATTAAGATGAAACTCATAGGTATAAAGGGTCTTGGGTCTGGCTATGAACCTGGACATCACTCCGAGAAGGGCCCACTCTCCACTGACTTAATGCCTGAGCCTTGATTTCTTAATAAGCTCTTACAGAGGTGAAAGCCAGAGTTAAGACCTAGAAGATAATCTAGATGCAAAGAAAGGAGTGGAAGAGAGTTTCCCCACTCTATCTTCATGTCATCTGCCCTAACAATTTGTTGGAAGATCATAAGTGCACTTGAGATCTTAGACCCTCAGAAAAGGCAAGTCCTTACAATTCAACAAGCCATAGCATGACAAGGGCACATATTCATCCAGTTTTCCAGTGGTTTATTTTTATCTTGTTAATTGTGACAGAAACCTAAAATTATCAAGCATTCTAAAAGAATACCACACATTCCTTAGGACAACCTCCCTGCCCGCCAGGGAAGGCATCCTTTAATACTATCTCAAACCGATCCTGTTGAGCGGGATGGTCCCATACAGTCTACAATACCTCAATACCTCAGCTTAATCTAGCCTCAGGACTGCTCCTCTCCACACATCAGTTCTCCCTAAAAATCTACCCTTCCAGTTGTTTACTCCCCACACTCTCGGAAAGAGCCAAGACAGATTGTGATATCATCTGGCAAAAATTAACCGAGACGTACTCCCCTCGGTCAGAGGGGGCTTAATTTGGGTTACGGATCCATCCCAAACTAGAGGATCTGGTATAGGTTTGAGATCGATTTTGGCAGTGTTTTTAGCTGCTTGGTCTGCTAATCTATTGCCTTCAGAAATTTCGTTACTTCCCTTTTGATGTCCCTTGCAGTGTATAACTACTATTTTTTTGAGGAGAATGTACCACCTGTAGAAGTCAGTTGATCTCCTGGTGACATTTGATGGGTGACCCATTGGCTGTTAGGAAGCATCTTTCCGTGGTCATGTAATACTAAAACTTTCCATGGGCATGTAATACTAAAGAGACATATTTTGAATCAGTATATATATTGGCTCTTTTTCCTTTACTTAGCTCTAGTGCTCAGGTGAGAGATATTAGCTCAGCCAGTTGTATGCTGGCCCCAGAAGGAAGGTTTGCATTTTCTAAGATATTATGTAAAGTAACTATAGCATATCCAGCCTTTCGTATGTCATTTTCTATAAAAGAGCTCTCCCATCAGTGAAGTGTCCAATTTGGGTTGTCCAGGGGAGTTTCTTTTAAATCTGCTCTAGCAGCATAAGTTTGCATTAAAACTTGTTGGCAGTCATGAGTTAATTCTTCCTCCATCTCCAGGAGGAAGGTGGCAGGATTAAGGGTGGAGAAGATCTATATTTGGTTTACAGGACCTTCTAATAAGAGGGCTTCATGCCACAGGAGATGGCTGGCTATCAGTGAGCCGGTGACTATTATCAGCATATAAAAGTACTTGAATGTGGTGTGGGGCGAAAACAGCTAAATCTTGTCCCATTGTGAGCTTGGTAGCTTCGGGAACTAGGACAGCAGCCACAGCTATGGCCTGGAGGCAAGCTGGCCAGCCGCATGGTACAAATCCTTACTTAGATAGCCCACTGGCTCTTGTGAAGGTCTCCTGAGTTGCATTAGGACTCGTAAAGTCATTCCTTTTTTCTCTGTCATATATACTGTGTTTCCCCAAAAATAAGACCTAACCAGAAAATAAGCCCTAGCATGATTTTCCAGGATGACATCCCCTGTACATAAGTCCTAATGCATCTTTTGGAACAAAACTTAATATAAGACCCTGTCTTATTTTCGGGGAAACACTGTAGGTGAAATGATTTTCCAGTGGGGAGGCTGGGTTAACGTTGGGGGTGCTTGATGGTGCCTGTTTTAAAATGTTGGAAGCCTGTTCTACCTATAGGCTCCAAAATAACAGGTATTTATAATCTGAATGTCTTTGATTAATTGATAGAGAGGGTGGGCTATTTCTCCATATCCTGGAATCCACAGGTGGCAGTAGCCAGTGATGCCTGGGAAGCCCCTTAGTAGTTTAAAGGTCTTAGGTAGAGGATACGTGGAAATGGGACGGATCCTGTCCTCTCCCAGGGCCCTAGTCCCTTTGGAGATAATTAGCCCAAGGTATTTGACAGAAGTTTGACACATCTGGGTCTTGGCCTTGGAAATCTTGAGCCCTTAGAGGCTAAAACATTTAGAAGAGCAGTGGTGCCTCAGCTGATGAGGTCTTCAGAAGGAGCACATAATAGGAGGTCATCGACATATTGTAAGAGTGTACAACTGTCATAAGAAAATTTTGATAGGTCCCTAGAAAGGGCCTGTCCAAATAGGTGGTGACTATCTCCGAACCCATGGGAGAGGACTGTCAGGTGAACTGTGAAGTCTGGCTTACAGAATCCTCAAAGGCAAAGAGATATTGTGAGTCAGGGTGTACGGGTATGCAGAAAAAAGCATCTTTTAAGTCTGAAATGTGAACCATCTGGCAGGCTAAGAGGATGGAAGGATTTGGAAGTATAGGGTGTATAGGAATAATTGCCTCGTTGATGGCTGGAAGGTCTTGAACTAATCTCCATTCCCCATTTGGCTTTGGAATTCTTAAGATGTGGCTATTGTAAGGACTACTGCATTCTCTAAGAAGGCCTGTTGTTTGAGATTATTAATGATTGGTATTAGCCCTTTCAGTGCCTCAGGTTCTAAAACCTCTAAAGTGTATTGTTTCCAGCAAGGAAATAGAGTGGGGTCCTTAATATGAATGTGGACCATGGTGGTTGTTAAGGCACAACCAACTACCCACTGTGTGGCCTAAACATCAGGATTGTTGTCCGCTTCTATTACCAGGAGGCAGCTAGGAGAACTTCCAGGGGCTAGGAGAATAATAGTTCCCATCTCAGTCACAATGTCCCTTCCCAATAGTAGGGTAGGGCTTTCTGGCATAATTAAGAAAGAATGTGAGAACAGTAGGCTACCCCATATGCAGCCTAAGGGCTGGGAGAAATATTTAGTAACTGGCTTGTCCATTACTCTGCAGACAGTAACATGTCGATTGGAGAGGGTCCCTGGGATGGAGAGGAGGATGGAGAAGGTGGCTCCTGTGTCTAGAAGGAAATCAATAGATTTTCCTTCCTCTTTTAGGGTTACCCGGGGCTTGGGAGTCCCGATGATTAGATAAGACAAAAAAGGCTAGGTGAGCCTGGCCTTGGGGATAGAGTCCTCTGGGGACACTCTGACTTCCAATGATCCTCTTTACAGATGGGACATCACCATGGAGGTCTCTGGGTCAGCTCCAGTCACCGTGTACATTCCTTTCTCTTGTGTCCAGACCGCCTGCAGCAGTGGCTGTCGGATTTCCCCTGGGTTCCCTATTGGGTTGTAGCCTATAAGGCAGCCACCAATACTTCTGCCTTCTTTATTATTTCTCCCTCCTTGGCCTTGGCTTCCTCCTGGTCCTGACTGTAAAAGACAGTGTTGGCTATCTTGAGTAATTGGTCCAAGGTGCCTTCAGGGCCAATAGCAGATTTCTGTAATTTCCTGCAGATATCTGAGGCAGCCTGAGTTATAAATTTGTCTTTTAGAAGAATTTCCCCTTCGAGAGTGTCTGGCCTTATACCGTATTTCCCCGAAAATAAGACCGGGACTTATATTGATTTTTGCTCCAAAAGACACATTAGGGCTTATTTTCAGGGGATGTCTTATTTTTTTCACATACAACAATCTACATTTATTCATGTATAACAATCTACATTTATTCATTTATTCTTGTACAAAAGTCTACATTTATTCAAATACAGTCATGTCATCTTCTTCTGGAACATCGTAACTCTCCAAACCCCTAGTTCTGCCTTGAATTTCTTGCGACTCCATTTCCTGCATAACCATTGGCCCCAATCTCTCACATCCAGCAACAGAGCTCTCTTGAACAAGCACTTCTTGTCAATGCAGTCTGCTAGTAGTGCATTTACAACGGAGCTGTCAGTGATTTTATCCCATGAATTCTTCACCCAAGTCACGACCTCTTGCAGGCTAAGCTTCACAGTTTCCACACTGATTTCTCTCCATTCTATTTTCAATGTAGTCATTGATTTCCATGCACAAATGGTCCCTGGATGGCTTGTTTATTGCAATATCAAGAGTCTGGAGATAGGGAGTCACTCCTGCAGGAATCATTATTTGATCTATTCTTCTCTCTGCAAGGAAGTTCTTCATGTCTTTAGCGCAATGAGTGCTGGCAGAATCCCAGACTAGCGGACCTCTTTGGCCACCTTGAAAAACTAGTGGCAGCATTAAATCGACCCACTTCCTTATAACTGCTTGTGTGCACCAGGCTTTTTCAGTTTCAAGAACATAAATGCCTGAAACACATTCAACCTTCTATTTCTTGCCCTTAATGATGATTAGAGGTGGGGCTTTCTTTCCATCCAGACGAATTTCCAAAATATGGATAACATATACACTTTTGTAACCAGTCTTATTTTTGGGGAAATACAGTAGGAGAATATTTAATTAAGCCCTCCCTGAGCCTTTCTATAAAGGCTGAGGGATTTGCTTCCGAATCCCGGCTAATAGTAGATAGCTTTGAATAATTGATGGGTTTGGTCCTAGTTGCCCTCAGTCCCTCTAAACTGTATACCAGAAAGTGTTTTCTCTGCCAATTTCCTATGGTTGTATCAGGATTCCATTGTGGATCGTTAGTGGCTACGGCTTGCTTTCCTGTAGGAAAGGGTTCTCAAATGGAGTCCCGTCCTGCCTGCTCATCATGATATGCTAGGAATTGGTCATCTCCAAACTTTTCAGCAGCTTGTAAGGCTGCTTGTTTCTCAGAATTAGTGAGAGTCTGATTTAAGATTAATGTAGCATCTTTCCAAGAGAGGTAAGATACCTGCGTTAAGTTTTGGAAAGCTTCTATATATTTATGTGGGTTGTCTGAAAACTTCCCTTGATCTCCTTTTATTTGTTTGAGATCCTGTAGGGAGAAAGAGATCTGAACCCTGATAGGCCCAAATTCTCCTGGCATCTCCTGTAAGGGAAGGAGTTTTGCTCCCAGCTGGGGGTGCTTTTGTGCAGGAAGTCCAATGGGAGGGATCTGGGGCAATGGCCGGCTCAGGACGAAGGCTAGAGTATAGGGCTTTGGGATGGTCTTCTAGAGGAGGGAGACAAGAAATCACAGCCAAAAGACCTGGATCAACTTTGCATTTCTTACAGAGGTGTGGGTTGTCCCTCAGAGTGAAAAAAGCCTGAACATGTGGAACTTCTGACTATTTGCCTTCCGGTCTGCAAAACAGATCTAGCTGCATAAGAGTATTGTAATTAATACCTCCCTCTGAAGACCAAGTCTTCCAGTCTTCTAATTTGTATTTAGGCCATATCTCGGAACAAAAGACCAGGCACTGTTTCTTCAGAGTCTGAGGGTCAAATTTGTCCCAACGTTTCAAGACTGCAATTCAGGGGACTGAAGGCAAGTGAGGGCTGATTGCCCATTTGGAAAAAGAAAAAAAAAGGCAGTTGTCTCCCAACAACTGTGACGAGAGCGTCCTCTAGTGTTGGAGCCAAGGAGACCGCACGACTAGTTCCAGGCACGTGAGGAGACATGACATGGGAGGGTTAGTCGTGCTTACCTGGGCTGCCCAGCCCGTGTCCCGGGTGAGCACCTACCCTGTCCTTGCCTGGATGTCTGGCACCAGCACACAGGCTGGTAAAGGCAGTGACCGATAATGAGATGTTTCAAAGTAGAAGGGTGAATGGCCGGACTCTGGGCATCTTGAAAATTGATGGCAGGATTGATATAATAGTGGCCTTCTGAAAAGAGGTGTTTAAGGAGGAAGTACATACTCAATGCTCGTAAGGAAGGCATATGGCATAGGTGAGAGGGAGTGGAAGGAGGCCCTGAAGCCCAATATGTGAGGGGGGGACAGAAAAAGATATCTGGAGCCCCAAAAGTCTTTCGACAAAGCTACTTCCTTCAGAAAGAGTAAAAAATATGTTGGTCCGCCTTAAAAACACTGCCTGATGGTCAGCAACAACAAAGGTGTAAAAGGAAGGCGGTGAGATATTTGGGACCCCAGGGACTGCATCCTAGATGAACTTGAGCAGCTAAACAATTATTGGAAAATCAGAGACAGGTGGGAAGGGAACAAAAACAACAGAGATGTTGGGTGGGAATTCCAGGACACCTCCATCTGCGCTTTAAAACTAAGAGGAGTTCCCAATAGGATGATACGAGAGGGTGTACTATATGTCAGTGAATTTTATCCTGAGTAATAGGGATGTCCTATAGAGGCAGAGATCTATGTTCTTTCCTTAAGATGTCCTGAGGCTGGTGGGAGTGTTGAGGAGGCCTCACAGGGAAGGGGCCCTGGATCAACGTCTCAAGAGCTGAGGAGAGATAGTGGCAGGATGAAAAGAGCAGTATGGTTGGAGGAGATGTCTAACCGGCATGCTTATGGGCAGTTGGGCTGGGGAGGGACCTGTGAGACTTTTGGAACCCACCACAGAGTAGTGGCAAGCAGAGCCCCTCAGTGGCTGCTGAGGATCGTTCACCCCATCCTGCAAAGCCTTTTCCTCTATGGCTTAAGAGTGATAGCCGCACTATGCACTTTTAAGTGGCTGACAGAGGCCCAACATTTCTGTGACAGGAGAAAGAGACAAAAAATGATGAAGGCCAGTAAGTGGGCAAGTAGAAAGGCACAGATATTTACCTCTCCTTCAATCCCGAGGGAACACCCAAATGATGAAGGAAATTTCTGTGAGTGCCGGGATCCTGAACCAAAGAATGGAAGCACCGACCAAGGAGAGGCAAGGAGTTGTAAAAGAGTGTAGTTTATTAAAAGTAAAGAGTCACAGCTCTTGGAACGAGAGGGGATCTCTAACTGGGGTTGTGGGGACAGAGCCAGGAGTGCAGTTTCCAGGCTCTAGGCTTCACATGGAAAGGTGTTGGCTCAGGTAGTAAATGGTCATCAACTGTGATCGAATGCCATCATCTGTGTCTAGTTGCCCATCAGCTGTGACCAGTGAGCCATTGGCCACTAATATAACTGCCGTGGCTACGCTAGCAGAAAATGGGGGCTAGAAAGCAGATGGGGGCTAGCAAGGGCGGATTGTGCATTGCAGAGAGGCAGATGCCTCCAGTGAGAATATAGTGGTATGATTCCCCTATCTATGGCTCTGTGGGTGTACCTTTTTCACCATATCCTGCATTCTTATTGGGGAGTGGGAGCTGAGACCCCACATGACACCCTGCATGACGGGTGCCCAACGTGGGACAAAAAGGCTCTTATTTTTATCTTCTCTTGCTTGTTTGGACAACGGAGCTGGTGCCTTCTAATGGAATTCACCTATTAGTTTTGCTGTTTGCCCATCCTGAAGGGATTAATGAAATAACCCATTCCTATCTATCAGATCTGCTCCATTTATCCTGGAGTGAATGAGTTCAGAACCTGGAGTTTCAGGATATTGTCGCCTTTTGTTTATTCTACCAGGACCTTCCTGTCTACCTACAACATGTTAACAAACCTGTCTCATTCTGTGTAAAACTGTTAGGAAATTCTTGGTGCATTATAATTTAAAAATAAAAAGATCCCTAGCTCAATTTAATGCAAATGCTTTTAAAGTAAACTACAGCCAATGAGGCAAAATCAGGTGTTACTTGTTTCTGTATGGCTTTTTAAAGATAAACATTTGTAATAGATTTGATGGTAAGGAATACAAACTTTTAACATCAATTAAATGAAATTTTATCCTCCTTCCACAGATGAATTCCATTATTCTCATAAGTAGACCTCTATTACAAAAAATTTTTTCAATTAATATAATTATATTTTGAATTTTATCAATGCAAATTTGTGAAAAAATTGAACATTGTTTTATCTCTTTTTGTATAAGTACTTATATAACAGCCTCAATTTTGCCTGTTGGGCTCAAGCTTAAAATATTTACTATCTAGCCCTTCATAGAAACAGTATGCCTATTGTGGGGACAGAGCCCCAGAGAGCAGTTTCCAGGCTCTCGGCCTCACTGGAAAAGTGCTGGCTTGGGTAGTAGAGGGCCGTCAGCCATGACTAGTTAGCCATCAGCTGTAACCATTGAGCCATTGGCCACTGATATAACTGCCGCGGCTGCGTTGGGGAGTCGAGTGGAGGAGAGTCGAGGACTCGGTTGGTTGGCAGAAGGCAGACAGCAGGTTGCACATCGTGTGAATCCAGCCTCCAGTGAGACTATAGCAGTGTGACTCCCCTACCTATGGCTCTGTGGGTGTTCTTTTTTGGCCTCACCATGTCCTGTGTTCTTATGTGGGGAGTGGGACCAGAGGCCCCGCAGGCCGCCCCACACGACACCTATATCTGTCATGAAACAATATAAAAATCTATAGAGATGGAAAAGGAAAGTTTGTAAAGTGGTTACAAACACAACTCTATATCTTAATAGGGCTCGACTGAGTCCAGGAACTGCCATTTATTATATGTATGAGCTTGGACAAGTCACTTGGACTCAGTGAACTTCAGTTATTTGTATGTGTGGGGACAGAGTCCCAGAGAGCATTTTCCAGGCTCTCAGCCTCACGTGGAAAGGTGCTGGCTCTGGTAGTAGATGCCATCAGCTGTGACTAGTTGGCCATCAGCTGTTACCGTTAGCCATTAGCCACTGATATAACTTGTGGCTAAGCTAGCAAGCGCGGATTGCAGTTAGCACGGCGGATTGTAGTTAGCAAGTGAGGTTGGTTGGCAGAGAAGGGGACGGCAGGTTGCGGATCTTGCGGCTCCTAATTCCAGGTCTCAACTAGCCACCAGTGAGAATATAGTGGTATGACTCCCATATCTATGGCTCCGTGGGTGTTCCTTTTTGGTCTCACTATATTCTGCGTTCTTGTGCGGGAAGCGGGAGTTGAGACCCTGTATGACAGTATGCATGAGTCACAATGACATTATAATTTGGTTAATAATAATGGTACCCATTTCATAGGGTCGCTACAAAGATTAAATTGCTAGGCTCATAGAAAGATCTAAATAATTATTGTGGCAAAATAAATATTCATGTGCTCAGTTTGATTTTATATAGAATTTCAAATCTTGGCAACTCCCATTACACTCATAAACACACAAGCAAAATCATAATCATAGAAGGCTCACACATATTTCAAGGAAGAGTTTGAAGAGTGAACCTTCCCCGTTAAGAGTTTTTTGTTTTGATTGTTTGATTGTTTATGTCAATGACTAAGGCTTAGGTTTGAGTAAATCATTATTACCAATTACATTCTGTGATAAGTTGCAAGTTTGCATAGCTGGGAACCTACCAATCAAGAGGCTTTTTGGAAGGGATCCCAGATGTTTTGGATCTATTTCCAGGTACTTATTCTAGAAGATTGCTTTCGACACTCCCACACCGAGGAAGTGTCAGATGAGGTTGCCTACTAGAAGAAGACCAAAGTTCCTGTTGCTCAGTTGGAATGGCTCTTTTTTTTTTAATTAAAGTTTATTGGGGTGACAATTGTTAGTAAAGTTACAGAGATTTCAGGTGTACAATTCTGTATTACATCATCTATAAATCCCATTGTGTGTTTACCACCCAGAGTCAGTTCTCCTTCCATCACCATATATTTGATCCCCCTTACCCTCATCTCCCACTCCCCATCCCCCAGTCCCTTTACCCTCTGGTAACCACTAAACTATTGTCTGTGTCTGAGTTTTTGTTTCTCATTTGTTTAGTCTTGTTCTTTTGTTGTTTTTGGTTTATATACCACATGTCAGTGAAATCATATGGTTCTCTGCTTTTTCTGTCTGATTTATTTCACTTAGCATTATAATCTCAAGATCCATCCATGTTGTCATAAGTGGTCCTATTTCATCTTTTCTTACCGACAAATAGTATTCCATTGTGTATATATTCCATAAAAACCACAGTGGAATAGATCTTAGTCCTTCTTAGAATCCAGTAGCTTTCAAATGCCATGACTGAGAATGCCTCTCACCTGTACTCTAGGCTTAACTCCTGTTGATCTTCAGTCTGAATTAAAAAGGGAGGTTACCTTGCCCCAGGGCTGCACA
Organism: Rhinolophus hipposideros; assembly: GCF_964194185.1. Lineage (NCBI taxonomy): Eukaryota > Metazoa > Chordata > Mammalia > Chiroptera > Rhinolophidae > Rhinolophus > Rhinolophus hipposideros. Next base: position 36,937,952 of record NC_138050.1, on the reverse strand, counting down.
GCTGACTGACCAGCTGTAGAGTAGAGGGCTTTGTGCTAACACCCACACCATTAACAACTTACCTTCTGAGGATTCTTTTCCAAACTGCCAAAGGGCACTTTAATGCTCAAGAAGGACTGTTGTGAATGCAAGGATTCAGAGGAGAAAATCCAATGCTAATGACTGGTGTGGGAAGTACCAAACTGAGTTGTTCTAACTCCTGGAAATAGGCATCCTTCCTCTTGCTTCAAAAGGCAACAGAAAAGGTAAATAAGAGGCTTCCTCTCTTTTGCAGTGTCACCTTATGTATGCTCTTGCCCTGAAGAATGCTTTCAAAGTAATGCATGCTTGGTCACAGACTAAAACTGTAACATAAAAGACTAATAAAATGGAGAATGTTAAATTATAAATGCTTTAACCTTCTGATGTGTCAGCACCTAACACCTCTTCCTCTGTAATAACACCTATTGGAGAAAGGTTTCCATTTGTAATTGAGCAACTTTTTGCCTATGAAAAATAAAATGTAACAAACAGTGTGAATTACCCCAAATATTTCACATCGGAGTTTCTTAACATCACAAGGTACTATATCTTCGATAATGTGCTTTATGGTGGCTATGTTTTTCTTAGATGGGTAACTTGCTTTTTATGAATATTTTTCATAAAAATAAGGTATTTTATGAATATTCCTATTTGAATACCTCACTGAGGATCCCTTTTTAGCAAGAGCAGTTTCCTAATTTTATAAATCCATAAACATGTCTTTTCATTATTGAAATAAAAATATATTTCCTGCCAGAATTTATACTTGGGTACTGGTGTTTCAAAAACCTAAATTATGCTAAAATTTTAATATTTGAGAAAAATAAACTATAATAGTTGTTTAGAGTACTGGAAGTGTGTTCGTAGTACATTAGACTCTAATTTTCTTATCTTGGTCCTTATATTTTCATCTATTTGATCACTGTCATTTTTTAGTTTTGCCGTTAATCATGCTTTCTTAAGTGAATATGGAAGAAACATGATGTTAAGAAATGATGTTTAATTTTCAGACATTTGATAAAACCTATTTACTTTATAAATATAATAACATGTTTGCGGATAAGTGTTTTTACCTCATATACACTTTTTTATGATATAGCATGTCACAGTTGAGCAAAACCAATATATAGTAATTTAATATCTGTGTTACTATCTTTAACCCACACACTTCTACTTGAAAAGATAGAAAGGTAACTGCAAGTACTAGTAAACTTAGATTAAATGTAATTATTTTCAAAATGAGACTAACGTAAATTGCATGAAGGGAATGGATCTGATGTCAATTTTCTCCATACATTCATTCAGAGGATAGTTATATTTGAATGGCCACTCTATGTTAGGAACTCTACCAAGCATTAAAAATACAGAAATGAATAAGTCATCTCAGCCTTTACAAATTCAAACAAAACAACTTTAATAACTACAGGAATGATAATGTGTTATCATAGAGGTATGCATATTGGAATACAGGAGCACATAAGAGAATCACTGACTTTATGATCAAGGAAGACTTCTCAGAAGGTATGTCATATGAAGTCTGACAATTAAGTTTGTGAACTCACTACTGTACGCTTACATTGGCAGCACTGTTCAAGCAGCGGTAAGGTTTCATAACCTTGATATATCAGTGTCTCAATCTGTGTTCCTGTCAACATGAGGCGGTGTCTTGCTGAGTGGTATTCACTATTGTTGCGTGTTTTTGTGTAGTTGCAAGAATGTCTGCACTTGAATTAGAGCAATGAACAAACATTAAATTTCTTGCTAAACTTTGCAAGAGTGTAAATACAATCAAGGACATGTTAGTCCAAGTTTATGGGGATAATGCCATGAAGAAAATGGCAGTGTGCAAATGGATTAAATCTTTTTCTGAGAGGAGAGAACAGGTCACTGATGAAGAGAGGTCAAGGTGGCCAGTAACAAGCAAAACTGATGAAAACATTGCAAAAAATCATCAAATTGTATGTCAACATCATTGGCTGACTGTGAGAAGCATAGCAGACCAAGTAAATATTGATAAAGAAACAGGAAAATCTTAACTGAAAATCTTGGCATGAGAAAGGTGTGTGCAAAAATGGTCCCAAAGTAACTCACTGATGAACAAAAGCAAAGGAGAATCAAAGTTTGTCAAGACTTTTTGGAGAGGCAAGATAATGTTTTGGGTTGTGTTATCGATGGTGATGAAACATGGGTGTACCAATACGACCCTGAAACAGTGTCAAAGTACACAATGGAAGTCAGCCAATTTTCCATGACTAAAAGAGTTACGTCAATCCAAATCGAGTCAAAACGATGTTACTAAACTTTTTGATATCAGAGGGCTTATTCATTTTGAATTTATAGCAACTGGACAGTCAACCAAGTTTACTATTTGGAAGTGCTGAAAAGACTACCTGAAAAAGTTAGACGACCTGAACTTTTCACCAACAATTCATGGCTCTTGCATCATGAAAATTCACCAGCTCATACGGCTCTCTCAATGAGGGAGTTTCTGGCCAGTAAACAAATAACTGTATTGGAACATACTCTCTACTCATCTGATCTGGCCCCCAATGACTGCTTTCTTTACCCAAAGATAAAGGAAACAGTGAAAGGAAGACATTTTGATGACATTCAGGACATCAAGTGTAATATGATGACAGCTCTGATGGCCATTCCAGAAAAAGAATTCCAAAATTGCTTTGAAGGGTAGACTAGGTGCTGGTGTTGGTGCATAGCTTTCCAAGGGGAGTACTTTGAAGGTAACCATAGTGATATCCAGCAATGAGGTATGCAGCACTTTTTCTAGGATGAATTCACAAACGTAATTTTCATGTCTCCTATATATGAATCAATTTATTGACTACCTGCCCTAATCACTAGCTGCCTAGAGAATGTAACAATTCTGGGTATCTACTTATGAGCAATTTCAACCTAGGAGTTGCTGTGCCATGTTAAACATGGATTCCTTTACCAATCTCTCCTTCAAATTTTATTAAACTCATACAAGGTTTATAGTGATGGTAATACACATGGTAATCATATTTGGTTCAAGACAATTGCAGCAATAGTGACGAAATACCTAGCTAGCTTGTGGAAAAAAATAAAACATGCCGGATCAAAGATAGATAACAAATGAACCAAATTTTAAATGTCAAATTTAAATCATGAAGATGATGGAGAAAAATATAGGTAAATGTTTTCATAATTTTGGAGGTTCGGAAATTTTTTAATCAAGTTTTATAAATAAGTTAGACTATAAATCATTTTTAGATTCAAATTGATAAGTGAAATTTTCATATGTAACAGCACTATATGAATATAAATAAAATTAAAGAAAAGATAATTTTTTCTGAGACATATGCCACACAGGGAATTAATCTTTCATTACATAAAATATTTACAAAGAGAAATAAATTATTATATATCAATAGACATATTAAGAATGCATAGAAACAAGCCGTTATTAAAGTAAAGATACAAGCTGTTGATATTTAATTAACTAGTCTACTGAAAATTGCAAATAAAAATTTAAATATTAAGGTTTTGCTTCCTAGATTGGAAAAAAAATATTTACAAGGAGAAATAAATTATTATGTATCAATAGACATATAAAGAATGCATAGAAACAAGCTGTTATTAAAGTAAAGATACAAGCTGTTGATATTTAATTAACTAGTCTACTGAAAATTGCAAGTAAAAATTGAAGTACTAAGGTTTTGCTTCCCAGATTGAAAAAAAAAAAAGATTAACAAGGTTAATTGTATAAGACAATTAATAAGGTGGTTTTATAATGCTCTTAATACAATTTATATCATAGAGTAAACATTCAATTAATAGTAGTTATTAACAATGCTGGTTGAGGATATTAAGAAAATAGTACTGAGATTCAATACTGTTAGGGATGTGAATAGGTATGATTTATGTCTTAAAAATATACTCTCACTACAATATAGAATGGATTGTTAGAATTATATGCGAGATTGAATGCATAAAGGACTTTCATCAAATTAACGTTCATGCTAGACCCAAATAGGAAAGAAACAGTTCTGATTAGAGAATGTAGATAACTTAATTGTTGTGTATCATATCGAGACAATGGGCTAGATACTAGGAGCCATTACAAATGATACTGAATATCAAATATCTCCCTGATGCATTTTTAGTGAGAAACACTGCCTACAAAAGTGTATGGGCCACAACATATATTTATAAAATAATCATTATACTTAAATAATACTGAAGTATTAAGATTAATATGTATTTTTGTGCCTCATAAAATTTTATATAACAATTTATTTTAATACATAATAGATATGTATTTAAATAAAATTATACCCATATACATATAAAGTCTTTTTCGTTGAACTAGCTTGATGTAGTAAAATGCAAAAAGCAAACTGCTTTGTTTCTCTCAGACCACAGTTTCAGTCACATTCCATCAGATAGTCAATGGTTTTGGATGATATTTTTGACAGATTCCATATGCATCAGTCTGGGTCTCATCAGGAAACAGATGGCACATTCAGCATGGAAACCAAGAAAGATGGTGAAGCACTCACAATCAGTGCACACTAATACCAGCTGTATGCCTTCAGAGGTAAGATTAGGGAACTGTTAACTTGCACCCTTGAAGCAGAAGGCTGTATCCATGGGGCTTCACAGGAGTCCCTGTGGGTAAAACAGACATTACCCAGTCGTACCCAGTCCAGAGGGTGTAAGTGAAGTAAATACTTTGCATTCTCTTTCCTTCCTGTCTCTGATGTCCTGCTAACATCCTAATTGGATGGACATTAGCAGAAGCCAAAGGACATGAAAGTGAGGGAAATGCTTGTGCAAGGTTCAGCCTCACCGGCAAGGGGCAGGGCAGAAAAATAACAAAAAATATATCAGAAGGTGCAAACAGAATCACAACCATAATACAGCTTTTTGGTATATTTTAGGCAATAAAAAATAGTCTTATTTTCTAGTTAAAAAGCCAAGTACAGTGTATATAAAAAACAGAATTTCACTTAGTTCAAAGTTACTCCTTCTACAACCTAAGAGGCCATCAATTTATTTACAGTCATATTGTCTTTTCTGCTCTCCTCCCCTACACTTTGCGTTTCCTTTGCATCATAATGGAATAGGGCAGGTCCTGAGGGATATGAAGGGAAGTAAAAAGGACACATACTTTTTTTTTTTTTTTAATCAGTTTTGTTTCTTGCCCTTGCTTCATTGGTAAATGCTCTCTGGCATGGCAAACTTCCAAAACGATCTTTCATTTATGGGCTACTTGTGAGATGGTTGGGGCCCTTCATATCATGAATTCTTTTACATGGACCATGCATGCTTCTGCTGCTGTTTTGAGATGTCCCTCAGCGTCTGTCCTTGGGTGATGTCAGAATATTACTGGCTTTCTACTTAAGACTCATCTGAGTTACCTTTTCCTCTATTTTACAACTGGAAGATACAGAAGATTAATAGCATTGCAAATGATTCGTGTCCATAGAAATGCAACTTGCATCCAGTAGAATGAATGGATTACTGTCTTGTGGGCTTTTGCCAATTTTACACCTATTAAGCAAATTAATTTCAACATTCCTGATGGGCTTATGTATTTGTCTATTTTTTTAATTCTTTTTTCAGTTACTTGTGACCACTTACTGATACCCTCATAAGCAAGTGAGCTAAAATCTTTGATACATGTTTATTTTAGATGACATCACGATTTATCTTTCTTTCTTTAATAGTATGACATAACATTTCTAGCCCTCTACTTGCTCCAGCAGGAAGCTCTTTGTGGTGAGGTCCTTCCCAGATGCTTGACTTAGCCACATGTGATAGTTTCCTTGTATGGGAATTCATACACCCTTGACCCTACCAAAAGGCAAATGACAACTGACAATCACTGTTACTCTTTTTGTTTTAAATTTTATTAGGGTGACAATTGTTAGTAGTTACATAGATTTCAAGTGTAAAATTCTGTTATACATCATCTATTTATCACATTGTGTGTTCACCCCCATAAGTCAGTTCTCCTTTCATCACCATATATTTGATTCTGTTTACTCTCACCTACCACCCCTTTCGCCCTTACCCTCTGGTAACCACTAAGCTATTGTCTGTGTCTACGAGTTTTTGTTTCTTTGTTTGTCTCTTTCCTTTGTTGTTTTCAGTTTTATATACCACATACCAGTGAAGTCATATGGTTCTTTGCTTTTTCTGTCTGACTTCTTTCCTTTAGCATAGTAATCTAAGATCCATCCATGTTGTCACAAATGGCACTATTTCATCTTTTCTTATGGCAGAATAGTATTCCATTGTGTATATATACCACATCTTCTTTATCCAATCACCTACTGAAGGACATTTTGGTTGTTTCCATGTCTTGGCCACCATAAATAAAGCTGCAATGAACATCGCAGCACATATATCTTTACGGATATATGTTTTCTTCTCATTGCCATTCAGAATAGTTCCAGATAGGCATGACCCAGGAAAAAAGCTTGACTCTCTTGCTTTTCTCGAAGGCACACGTAATTTCCCAACTTCTTTTATTCTACAACTTTTCATCTAAGTTCTTTTTCTTGGGCCATTCTTACTTGGCTTAAGGATTTTAGGAAAACAATACTTTTGCATTTTCTCATGTGGAGAAACACACACTGCAGGACTGTTTATACCGTAGATTTTCTTACAGTCACTCCCTACCCACTCCTTTCCCCTGCTGAAATTATTTAATCTTATCTTTGATTGGTTTTCAGGAATGTTTGTCGATTGTCCCAGATTGAATTACCTGGGGAGCAGGCTTTGCTAGGTTAGCATGTGGGTTTATTAGAATTGCTTTCAACATGTGTGATAAAGGACAGAGAGCAGTTTAGCTGTGATACAGTCACAGTAAAGTTCTCAACAGATCCTTTGAAGAGCTCTGCAGCTAGGAAGGCCCTTTAGAGTTGGCTGGTCTTTCAAATCCTTCATCAACCAGTACTTTTCTTTCATGGATTATTGAGTTGAATTTTCCTCCTTTCTATATGTGACCTGAGGGTGTATGTATTTATAACAGTGTACAATTACAACAATGAGAAATAAAAAAAAATATATTTAATATGTACACATTATGAGTGTGCTTGGCTTTTCGTAGTCTTTGAATATATATATTTATTTATTTATTTTTTCCTGTGTCTTTTGCTTGAAGTAGTACTTCCTGGATGTCATAATAATAATAATGTAAAAGCATGGTTTCAAAATATGCTGGAAAATTTCTAAAATAAAATTGATCTACATATTCTTTTGCAAGGGCATCAGGCATTCCTGTTCATTATGTATGATCTAGAAGTAATAAGATTATGTTAGTAATGCTTACAAATAATGAAAACAAAAAAGACACAGAGATTTGAATCAGTGAATAACTGATTATGTGACTACTGGCTTTCCTTATCTTCAAAGTTGGGTTTATCTTCATTTGTTTTTTAACAAGAGAATATTTTTATCAAAGACTATTTTCATTCTTATAAATCATTAACAAAAGGCTTTCAAGATCTAAATTAAAAACAAAAGGTGTTTTGGGAACAAATGATATTTTAAATATACTATATAAGGAAAATATTTTGACATAACAATGGGATGATAGCATTCTTAATTCTATATGTTGTTACTAAATATAAAAATGTCACAATATTCCAGAATCTCCAGTTCTATAGACTTAGCTCAGATGCAATCTGAACTCTTGTAAAAGGAAAAATGATCATCCAGGTGTATAACAACTTTTATGTAATATATAATTTTATATACTTATCATACATAACATCTGTCAAACATTTATTGGCAGACATAGACGGCTTCATGAATATCAAAAAAGAAGATGAGAGAATTGGAATTCTAATTGGCAACGTAAAAACAGCAAATGGAAATTTCTTAAGGTAAATTAGAAAGGTTTTTATGTAAAAAACATTAAATTATCTAAGTATGCTCTGGACAGGTGGCTTGAGGGCTTTTTTTTTTTCTTTTTTTGCACAATAATATGGGTGATTTATGTAAGCAAAATCTCAGCAGTATAGAATTCTGCTGAAAAATCTAGAGCAGCATTTCCTGAGATATGCTTCAGTATGATGTTTTCTGTAAAAAATAAAAAAAAAAAGAAAGAAAAAAACAGGTTCTCTTGTTAAATAACCAGTAGGCACTGCAAAATGTGTCTACATTTTGAAATTATTCAATATATATTAAAGGTTGTAACAAGTAAATAATTTGTATGACTTTTTTTATGCAGTGTTTTCTGTGGTTTTTGTTGTTATTGCTGTTCAGTTTTGTTTTGTTTTTCCACATAACTCTTTTTACACTTTTGTTTATATTCTGTGAAAACAGTGTTCAATGAAACATATGCTTGGAAACACTGATTCAATGCAATATAAATCAGTATTAAGGGAAAAATATCCCAGTCTGATTAGAGGTGAATATTGCCTTCATCTGCAGGCTGGTGCTTTACAGAAAAATTCATTGAAGAAAATTCATATATGTAGAATATCTTCAGTTATAAAAAAATAAGAGGCATATTATCATAGAAAAAATGAAGGATTGGTTTATCTTCTGAGTGACTATTTCAGTGTGGCATTCACTTTGGTAGATGTTTTGATTCTTTATAATATATTTGCCACTATTTTTCCATGGAATATTTTTCTTCCTAAAATAAATGACTTTATTATAATGGCTAAAGCCTTCTAGCTAATATGAGATACAAAGTTATTATATTTGACTATAATTTGTACATATTTTAAATTATATTTACATTTTAAAATTCAATGTAATTATTGTATATATAAAAATTTACAATATATGTATATATTTTTCTAATAATACTAATAAAACATAATTCTAAGAGGATGTAATATACTATTTAGAAATTTTATTGGAACGTAAATATTTTATTATAATTTAATTAAAGTGATATTTTAAAATTAAACTGCACAATATCATATTTTTGGAAGATGTATTTATATACCTCAAAATCATATTAGGAACATTAACAAAACTGATAGAAATTATATCGTCTCAGAAAGTGGAGTTATGTGGTCAAAATTTATTTTTCCTTGTTATCCAAAACATATGGAAATTACTGTTTTTATTTAGATACAAAATGTTCAGTTTCTTAAAAGGCATAATATATACTGTGTATGTTGAAAAATTAAAAATTCATCATGTTTAAAAAAATATGTAAGTACTACAGAATTGTACACCTGACACCTATGTAACTTTACTAAGTTGTCACCCCAATAAGCTTTAATTAACAAAAATATGTAAGGTTTTGAAATAGGAAGTTACAAACAAAACAAAAAACCCAATAACCAATAAGAATTGTGGTGTGATTCTGGCACACTCTTAAGATAGGCAATGCATTTTTCTGCAAACCAACGCTTGTGATCATGAAAAAAACATGGACTTTCATTGATCTTTGTGAAGAGTTAACATACTGCTTTTAAATTTCCAAAGGAAACTAAGAGTGTGTGTGTTAGTTCATGTAAATTTTGGGAAAGCATAATTATATTCTAAACAGTTTCTTATATATCTTGAATAGTTACAAAGTCATTTCTGTGAAAACCTTTATATTTGAGTTCATTTGAGTTTGAGTGGCCCAATGTTTACATAAAATTACAACATGTCTTTACTAGTGTGGGATAAAGATAATATGCAACTAATTGACTTTTCTGTACTTCAGCATTTACTAAGGGAATTCTACTTAAAATTTATTCCAATAACTATTTTATGCTTGGAAAACCCAATCTTTTATTTTGGAAAGCAGTTTTATTTTGTTGCAGTTGTTAGTGTTTGCAAATAGTAAATTTGAGTATTTTAGGTTAAGACCATGTTGTTGGATTCCATGGATGAATACAATTGTCCCAATTATACTTTAATTAATTTGATAAATGTATTTGGGGGAAAGTGAGAGAATTAAATGAAAACTTTTAGGTACCAGATGATTATTAGTTTAAATACATCTTCAGATTCAGACATGCCAGTTCATCCAAACAGTGAATAATTAATACTCTCAGCCATGTACTTTTCCTTCTGTTTATTGATTTTTGAAATAATTCTTCTTTTCTCAGATCATGAAAAACCAGATTAATCCAGACACCATGGATTCAGAAGCTAAGCTTGTGAAAATTGTATCACTTAAAAGATCTCATCTACCATTTATTTTATCAATGTGTATTATTCAATTTGTTGAAGCCATCATGGAGGAGATCATATTTGCAAATAATGCCTTTGGTTTAAAGCACATTATGCATTTTAATGAGAATAATTGGATTTAACCTTTGATTATTTTTTGGTAATTCATTTCCCTTTAATTTCCAAAACATAATAGAGTTCTTATAATTTATTCCCATTTTAGAACACTGTGTTTTATGGACAATGACTGATCCCTGCTCTGAGGTAAGTGGACATTTAAATCCCTTTGTCTATCCACTTGTACACCATTACAGAATTTAGAGGTATGGTAGAGCAAAAGCTAAGCCTATTTCTTTTTATAATTCAGATCAAGTCTTTGCCATTCCACAAAACATAATTAAATATATTTCTCCACCGTAGCAGAACAAGTTAACACAATGTTGCAGATAAAATGCTGATTTTCTTCTACATTTTCAATGCAGCATCTTAAAAAGAACTATACATTTTAGATGAAGTAGCCATTATATTCAAATATTGTTCTAACTTCCCTTGCATAGAGTTTAGATTTCTAGAGTTCTAGAGTTCTAGAGTTTATTCCAATAACTATTTTATGTTAGGAAAAATTTTAACAGACTTTGCATTTATCACATTAATCCAACCGGATCAATTTTACTTCAACTCTTAGGAGTAATGACAAGTAGAGTACAATCATATACAGACATTTGCTCAATGAGAATTAAGATTTTGATTATGAATAACACAAAACAAAAACAGAGAGAAAGATAAAGTGGAGGCAGAACAAATTAGTTTTATTTCTGCTTCCTGATCATAATAGGATAAATTACCTTTCAACATTCATGATTATGATCTGAATATGGACAGGTGATTATCCTGACTCTCTATTAACCAAATAACTTCAACTTACTTAAAACAAATTATTAAATAATACTTAAACACTCCTTAGAAGCAAAGTAAATGTTTTTTAGAATTCTAGAGGACATTTATGTTTATTTGGTTATACTCATTCAGAAAGTGGTAAAAATATGGTAGGCCGATTTTTTTTTTAAAGCAATATAAGAAAGTGGACCTCCAGATTGAATTGATTCATTTTTGAAAACCAGAGCTATTGTACTGCAAATGGTGGTTACTCTAAGTTGCTATTATTAGATACTGGCCTTCTGATTCAATTTTTTTCCTCTGTTTTAATTGTTCTAATTAATGAGTATTTGTCACCATGCATTTTTCCATGGTAACTATGCTAAGATAACCATGCAAAATGATAATAAGCTGTATTCAAGGCAGCGACCTGGTCTGTGCACTCTTTTAAAAATCACAATATCTAAAGATTCTGAGCTGAAAAATTATCTGGTCCAAATATCTCTATATAATTTTTTGTTTACTTTTGAAAGTTGAATATTGGAACTTTCAAATTCTATACTTTTTTGGGCATTCAGTATGGTTGGCCATGAAGATTTATCAGACTATATATACTCTTGGGGCACTCCAACAAAGAAAATATTAAGACGCCTAGTTTTAAAAGAATAATTTACCCAAATCCCTAACTTACTTATATGATTCCACTATCCTGAGGGTCACATGACCAAGGTATAGGTTCATAATTTAGGTTGTGCAATGATAAATATTTTTAAGATGCATCACAGCAATTCAAGATACGAAGACTGATAATTTATTATTCAATCATTATTGAATTGCAGAATGGAAAGAATCTTGTCTAATGATCAGGAGAATCTAGCCAACTCATGTCAGGACTACACCTAAAATATTTCAGAATGATGTAGGAATACTGACTCAACAGATAAGTCCCAGAAAGAAACAGAATTGCTTTCCTTTTTGTTTTTAAATTTTTATAAATCTATTTTGTGATAATACTCAGGTTAATTTTACAGCAAATTCATTCTAATAGACATAAAGAGGAAAAGCAACTAATAAATCATTTGGCATAACATGAACAATACTGAGGTTACAAGCATTTTGTAAGGATTAAAATCCAGAGTAAAAATGGTCTCGTGCTACAATGTGATTGCACGATTAATAGTCTGTTTGTGTTTTTTTTTCAGAACATCAAGGTTCATATTTATTATTAGAATATCATTCTGAGATTTATTGTTAGCAAGGAGGCAGCCATAGTAAAACACATTTTGTGGATGCTGGGCAATGTATCTTATTCATACTCAAGCACAATTTCCCACATTCAGCCAAGGGATGAAATCAACAGGAAAAAAAGACAGTGAGCTGAAGGCCAAAACATGGACTCTCACACGCAATTATGATAAAAACTGTGATATCTGCTTATAACTTAGAATTCAGCTGTAGATTGAATTGCAGTGAACATTTATTCTTGCTTTATATTTCTCCAGTTACACCATTGTTCATAATTTTAAAACCTAATATAATTTTCCTAGTCACTGTTCCCATGGCTATTTTCCTAATTGATACCCTGGTATTCAAGTGGTTGATTGACACACATCCTACTGTACAACACTAGAAAACATACACAACAAAGCCTTTGTGACTTGAAATTATAAGATTCTTCTTCTTGTGAAAGTGTTTATCATAACAAGAAAGCCTCACAGTGTCACTATCTCATTGATTATTTTCTTCAGAAAACTTTTCACATTATGACATTATCTTTTTTGTGTATTTTCACATTATTAGTGGTCTACATTCTCCAAGCCAGCCCAGAAGCTGCACAAGATTCATGACCTTCTCTACCTTCATTTGGTTGACCATGTTTGTTTCACCAGTATCTAAAATACTGCCTGATATATAGAGATACTTGTTACTATTTATTAAATAAATGAGCAAATTAGAATTGAAATCTAATAAATAAAAAAAAGTATAATAGGTGATTTACTTAACCTCTCTGAAACACAGCTCTCTTGTCTATAAAACTGGGGTTAATTAAATTTAATCCAAAAGAGAGTTGAGATTATAATTAAAGAAGAAACATAAATTATGTGTCTTAATTCAGTGTAAGATAAACAATATATAGGTAACCCACGTTAGTTCATTTACTTCTATCTTTAAACAGTAGACTATCAAGTAAAATTGTTATCGAACATTCAAATAATTTACATAACTCAGATAATTCCACTATGTATTTTTAATTACGAAATGGGCCATAATTTATTAAATGTTTCACAACTTGCTACCTCTATTCCTTATTCCTCTTAGTTCAGCACATTGCTTTATATGTTACATATCCACATTAAAGTAAAAGTAAATTCTATATAGCACAGAATTAAACACTAAAACTTTAAACAATAAGGTAACACTGATGCATTTTAAAATATTTTGTATTTAACTTCATTATTTGTTTAATTCAGGAAACTAAGACCCAGCTTTGAATTAAAAGTCCTTAAGTTCAATTCACTGTTAAAATAGAGCAGTTGTACTGCAATTCATTAATCCCAGCACCTTCGCTATCATAAATGGTATGCCACTATTCCTGAGAGCTTGAACTTAGTTTTAGAATTATTCTCAATACAGTATCTCATATTGGTAGCCCTTTTCAATTAGAGTTGGCTGGGAAGATGAAATTCATGTGTAATCACAGATGATATTTCAACCTCTCATTTAGATTAGGTTTATGCAGATTATTGAATGACATTCAAAGCAACTCAGGAATTAGAATATTTTTTTGACATCTAGTTTACTGATGCCTGTTTTAAAAAATCAAATTCATTTTACTTATGGGAATTATATTGCTCTAAGATGGATAATGGATCACAGTAAAAATAAATAATTTATAGTCTTCAAAAGATGAAATGAAAAGGAAATTTATATTAATTATTTTAATATTTTACATTGAAGTTTTAATTATTATTTAATGAACATATATTTTTTATATTAGTGCTCTTCTTTGAAGCTATAACTTATTAAATTTATTTTCCCTGTACTTTCAGCCTACCTTTAAACAGTGACTTCATGTAATGTGCTATACATTCAAAACCTAGTGGAATGCCATTAAGTCAGTTATAAATGCATGATCATCTATAATGTATAATTGGGTAATTAGATTGACCAAATAAAATGAGTATTATGTCTTGCTAGATTTCTGGCTATATCTTTCTTTGGCTTTATATTTCCTTAATTCATTTTGAGAACAATAGGTAAATTCTTTGTGATGTTTCAAAGCCCTTAGTTAAGATGTCCAATGAATTCAGAATCTCTTAGCAAATTGTAAACAGAAGGAAAATATTGAGTTAATCATGTTATTAAAATTTAAATGGTGTAGAGTTTTACCAAGACTTTTCACCTACAATACTTTCTTTTTTTAAATTACATTTATTGGGGTGACAGTAGTTAGTAAAATGACATAGGTTTCAAATGTACAATTCCCTAATACCTCATCTGTACATCACATTGTGTGCTTACCATCCAGAATCAGTTCTTCCATCACTATATATTTGATCCCTTTTACCCTCATCTACAACTACCCCCCTTCCTTATCCTCGGGTAACCACTAAACTGTTATCTGTGTCTATGAGTTTTTCTTTGTTTGTCTTCTTCCTTTGTTGCTTTCAGTTTTATATCCCACATATGAGTGAAGTCATATGGTTCTTGACTTTTTCTGACTTATTTCACTTAACATAATAATCTCAAGATCCATCCATGTTGTCACAAATGGCAGTATTTTATCTTTTCTTATGGCTGAGTAGTATTCCATTGTGTATATATACCACATCTTCTTTATCCAATCATCTATTGAAGGACACTTTACAATAATTTTTAAATTGTTATTCTCCTACATTACAAGCTAAATTCATGGATAGTTACTGTTACATAAAACCCATATAAATTGCATAAGATAAACTCTATCTGTTATATACTACACATACTGTATATTTTCAAAACTACCTGGCAAATTCTCAAATGCTTTAGATCTATTCCATTTATGTTTCACATTTTACACATTTTGGGTAATTTTTACACATTTGGGTTAATTTATGCATATTTTAATAGTTTATAATTATGAATCAATTCATATTCTCATGCATTGGAACACACTAAGCAATTCCAAGATCTTCTATAATTATTAACAGTTAATATTTAAGAGCATTTTTAAAAATAAAATTATTCTTTAAGGCACTGTTTTTTTTTATTAATCCATGGATAGATACTTAGGTAATAAATACTTTAGATTTAACATAAAATATTTATACATTATGAAGTGGTATATTTTATACAAGAAAATTATTATATATTATGAAGTGGTATACATTTTTTCTCAAATAATGTAGTCGATGCCATTTCCTTTTACATCTTTGGCATTCAGGAAACATAAAAGTACCTTTGATATTCAACATATTAATTAGTTTTGTTTCAGTAATAAACATTTTTGTTCCTTCTTCTCTATGGTTTTCCTTTATTTTCATTTTTGATAAAGATTTACTCCATATTATCAGAAATCTAATATTCTTTCTGGAAACAGATGATACTATTATTAAAAAAAAATGATTAGTACCTAGAAAACGTGATTACATTAGCTAAAACATACCTGTGAAAGTAATTTAGTCTTATATTTATAACATACAAGATACTAAGCATTGCTTCTGAACCAAGCCTATGTATTCATTTGATTTTCATAATTTATATCCATCATTGGTAAAATAAAAATGAGTGGATTTGCTATTTCTGAGAAAAATTTTAGTATACATTTGTAATCTGCCATTAAATCTTTCTTTTATTACATAGTCTTTCTCCTTTTAGTATCAATGGTATTCCTTTTAATGATGAAAAATCAGGGCAGCAATTTGTACTTTCAAGAATTTCAAGTAATTCCTTTTTGTGAGTTAAAATATATTTCTTTTAATGAGTAGAATACATTTGATTTTTAAAATCACGAGTGAATACTATAAAGAAAGATTTTCCATTACCATAAATCTTACTTTCATGGCAAGTATTATTTCTTATTAATAAGAAAATAAAAATGTAAAAGAAAAGTGCCTTCCCTCTAAAATTTGTCATGTGACACAGAAATAGGGTAATCTTTTAGCTGATAATTAGAAGAAGCTACAGCAACATTTACAGTTCACACAAGTGTTATTTTCTGTAGCTGTTCCTTTAGTGATAAACTAAAGCTGTGAAAACACTAATATAATGTTACGTTGGAATTATCTGGCTTACACCCGCTTCCATAACCTCTTTTCTCCATAACCCCGCTTAATAAGAAAAAAAGAGTTTACCAAAAAGCAGGCATTACATTGGTTGGTAAATGGTCTTAAGATTTACTGGAAATAGTATGCATATATCTGGTTCCTTATTAGAACCATCCAAAATTTTGTTGGAGATTAAATAAAGTCATAGAATATATATGATTCACCAAAAGCACTCATTTATTTTCAATTTAGAATAAACATTTGAAAGCTTTTATGAGAAGTGTAAATAATTCTGGTTTCTTCTTTTTTTTCTTCTTCTTCTTCTTCTACTTCTACTTCTACTTCTACTTCTACTTCTACTTCTACTTCTACTTCTACTTCTTTTTTCTTATATCTGGATTAGTGTATATAGATATTTGGGCAGCAAAGAAAAAACAATAGTGACTTAACAAAAACAAAACAAAAAAATCTTCCAATGGATACTGTTGCTATTTTGGAACCTCTGAGGAATAATGTCCCTTTCAAAACATGTAAGTAATTAGATTAGGAATTCTGTCTCTAAAACGTAATAAAGTCCAGGTTATAGTCTTGAACTGTGCTGGTTCTTGATGTTTTATGTAACAAGTGAATGAAGAAATACAATATCGTGTAAGTAAATGCCAATCAGTATGTGTTTATATTCACTGCTGCATGCGTATGTGTATTTATGTGTCATGATATATGTCTACATACGGGTGTGTGTTTGAGCAAATGACATTTTTTTAGGGTTATGTCCAAAATAAAGTCATAGAGATGCCAGAATGAATAAACTATTAGCTAATCATGTGGTAAAATGTATTGACTGTGACTTTTAAATCAATTTGAATTCTTTAGTTTCACTGACCATAGGTTTTAGAAGAACATATATTCAGTTTTTCATGAGAGAAGTATCTTTACCCAGTCTAACTATATAGATTAAACTAAGTTTTTAAAAGAACATATCCAAATATAGTTGATATTTAAAACATAATTGAAAAGGGTTTGTACTCACTACTCATACTCCTTTCCCTCCACTTCACAATTTCTCTCTATAAAATAAATGAAATGATTGCATATGAGTTTTGATCTTCTTTGTTTTGACTATCACATTTAATCATGGTTATACAGTAGCACCAAATTTAGAACAAAATACAAGAATTCACGAGAGATCTTAAATTATATGAGCTCATTGCATGCTTCAAAGGTCTCATTTTCTGAGAAAAAAGTTTCCACTGCCAAACTTTGCTGCATTTTCTCCCAAAAGAAAACAGCCCACTCTTCCCCAAACTAAATAAAAGATACAATAGACTTATATTTGAATAGATATGTTATCTACAGTTTATGGAACCAATAGTCCGTTTAAATAGAAAAAATATTTCACATAATGCAAGATAGAGTACAAAAGCACAGCTTTTGTAATTTTGGTAATATTGCAATTTTACAAACATTGCATAGTATGTGTAAGAAAATAGTTCCATTTTTCTTTCATATATATATATATATACATATACACATATGTATATACATATATATATACACACAAGGAAACATTTACATGAAAATTACAAAACAAAATAAATGAACAGGGGACCTGGTTTAAAGAATTTTATAAATAACGAGACACTCAAACTCAAAATTCCACATCTTCATTGTTAACGTCCTTGCACTTTAACCCTGTTTGTCTTTTATTTATAAATAGACAAATGAGATATTAAGACTGCAAAAACAAAAAGAATCACAGTTCATTATACCTCATTTCCTTTGATGTTTCTCATTGACTTTCTCAAAGAGTGGAACCACTTCAATCAACACTTAAGAAATAGCCCTGTGGTTTTAAAAGTATTTTAAATTAATTATAACTCCAAAGAACTTTAGGCAAGCAATGAAAGTTTTAACTTAGCTGAATAAATCCATCCTGGGCCCAGTTTTGGATATAGTCTTTATATACTGATTTTATAAATATCAAGGATTTTGTTATAAATGTATAAAAGGAAAGGGGACTACACTAACAAAGTTTTCCTTCTAAAACAAAAGCCTTAATTAATGATGCTCAGAATCCAGCAAGGCAGATATTTCCTACCTCTTATTATAATTATAAGCCCTCCTATTCATTTGAATAAATTCATAGAAGCAGCAGTGTTTTAGAATTACATATAATAGAAATCCCAGTCTTTGGTCTTTGATATTTAAACAACTAATGAACTGCAGTATAAAACAATATGAATAACTGTTCAATGAGGTCATTCGTTAGTTTATGATTGCTTTAAAAGAATAAAAATACAACATTATTTTACTTTGTGATAATGATATTTTGCAATCATCATTAGTATATGAGAGTACATAGAGAACATAATTTCTCCAAGTATCTTTAAACATGGTCACATGAGTAATTTTAATTAGACCAAAGCTATTGAAAGAATAAGGTGACAAGACCTCACTAACATGAAAGTCAAATGTGAATTTTGCTTTGATGACTGTATAGAGAATTCGGCCCTTAAATATCAACTACTTCAATAATTTAATATTATAATACAGACATTACCTGCTATAAAATTTAGCTCTTAAATGCATTAACAACTCCAGCCCTCATACAGTGATACTGTTTTTGCAATGGTATCTCTATTGCAAAATCTACTATTGCAAAAATCTACTATTGCAATTGCAATAATCTACTATTGCTGCCTCATACAGAGATACCATTTTTGCATTCATTCATTAGGTGTTTTATTGTATCTAATGCTAGTTTTGTGAAATGAGGCACTGTTCAACTGAGCAATTCAGATGGCAGAATATGTAGGAATTTTGAATGGCAAGACATGTTATAAATATTCAGCAATTGATGTTTGGGATCAAATTACCTTTTTTCAAAAGACCAATGCTTTTAGTTTGATGAAAAAGTAATAATAGAATGATCAACAGGGTATTAATATTCGGCAAATATTTCTATTCATTTCCTAATCATTAATTTCCCAGACACAAATACATTTTCCTTTTTAATGACAACCAAATTACTTAATCCCATCAATGAAGCACGGTGTTGTTCAACATTAATTGTTCAAATTGTAAGAGAAAGACAGGGAATATAGTAAAAAGAGTAGGGAGTAGGATGGTGGAAAGATTTACATTTCAACATTTGTAAGCAACATGTTGAGGTACAGAAGGAGATTAATAATAATGCTAGTTCAGACTGAGTTACTGAACTCAAGAGTGCAGAGTCTTAAGTTAAGCAGTGAATTTTAGAGATGGAAATAACCATTAAAAACTTACTTTGATGTATCCCTTTCACAGATAAGTACGGAAGCTCTGGCCAAGATAATTAAGTATATTTCTTAACGCTCACATGAGTAAGTACTGGCAGAACTAGAATTGGAACTCCTGGCTCCATTTTCAGAGATTTTGAGTACTGAAATCTCA
Organism: Rhinolophus hipposideros; assembly: GCF_964194185.1. Lineage (NCBI taxonomy): Eukaryota > Metazoa > Chordata > Mammalia > Chiroptera > Rhinolophidae > Rhinolophus > Rhinolophus hipposideros. The sequence goes on along the minus strand of NC_138050.1, from coordinate 36,918,261 downwards.
GATTTTCTGGTTAATGTTTAAATTATCTTAAATCCTTACATAAATAACTTTGTATCAAATTATAGAGTTTGTGGTTCATAACAAAATAAGAACAAAAAAATAAGACAAAGATGTGTAGGGTAAAAAAATGTAGAGATTCAGCAAAAGAAACAGGACACTTGGAAGTAGATTTTTTTTGAAGTGTCTTACTGAAATATTCTGAAAGAAAAAAGAAATATGTGTCACCTTTGCTTTTCTCCTTTTGATCCCAATAAACTGAACTCAAATACTCAGTTTATTCATTCCTAAGAATTTAAATCTAGGAATACTGTCAGTCCCTTCCTTCCTTCTACCTTTCCTACCTGACTCCTTCCCTTTTCCCCTTCTCCCCTTCCTTCCTTCTCCAGCTAATCTGAATACAAAATTTCAGGTCCATTTGATGCACTTCAAATAATTTTTTTTCTGAGTTTGATTCAGGAAAAATGAAATTTGCATCTAAATGAACTGCACTACATTTATATTTGTTGTGATATAAAAACGGTACTGGTAAAACATAATGAATCCGTTTGGGTAGTCTATAATGGGGTAGTCTGTGTGAAGAAAGAATCAAGCCTTCTTTTATGAGAAAATTAAGGACATTTAGGAGCAATCTCCTATGTCTTCAATAGAAACTCAAACCGTGAGGCAGAGTCTATACTTAGATACAAATAAATCTAAAATAGCCAGTCAAGTAATTTAAACAAATTATTTAGTGTTGCATAGGAAAGCCATCGGTATCACTATTTCTTTTCTACTAAATTGAACAGATATTTTTTACATCATCTAAAGGTAGTCTCAATCTCTTAACTAATATATTTCTTTTTAATTTATATAATGCTTCAGAACGTATTTGAATTCAAAATTTGACAGCCACTCACTGAATTTGGCTTTTACACTTTTCATCTTTCCTCCTCTTATGATGTATAATTTAAAATTTCAGTGGCCCCTTCCATTTCCTATAATATTTGCTCTTAGAATTAGAACATATTCGATCTGGAAGGAATCTCAACAGACCATTAGATTCAATAGTTTTGTTGTAAAGTTAAGCTGAAGCCTACAGATATTTCCATACTAAATCAGCTCACTGATTAATAAAAGACAGAGTTGAGATTAGAAACAGAGCTAATTACTAATCAAAATAATTATATCCATTTGATTAATAAACTTTCTAATTGTTTCAATTTAGGGATATTTTGAACTTGAATATGACTCAAATTAACACATAGTGTTTTCCTGAAAAGTTCATAACACAGTGATTAGCACCCATAATTTCTCAAAATTTCTTGCATTATATTTCACAGTAGTATTTTACGAAAAACAATGTGAGAATTTCTCAAGTTACATTCTAATGTCTGAACTTAAATAAATGGAATTCTTATGATATAACTTTTAAGTAATCGCATATCTTAATTCCTACTCCAGTATTGATTTAAAGTTTTATACAATAAGCCCCAAACACAAGTCAAGTTCTATTTTAAAAGTCGTAAAACTGCACTAGCTTTCTGACTCTTCTATTGAGTATGGAATGAATTTAGTAAAATAGAGCTTTTTCAATTATTCAGTATGATGGGTTATCCAAACAAGATACTTCTGGCCAAATGTTTCACTTTGTTGCTTACATTGCTCAATTTTCCTATTTTCACTATTCAAATAAGTTCAACAAGTTCTAATCTCCCGCTTCACCTTGTGCTCTAGAGGCCTGAACTCCAAACTTTTGACAGTCATGGACCCCCAAAATGAAGCTTCCACACACTTGTAATAGTGTGTGTGGGAAGGGAGGGGATAATTGATAGATTAACATGTGAAAATTAAGGACTTACCTTATAGTAATCATGTCATCTTCCCATAATAGAAAATATTTAATACAATTTCACATTCTTGGATTCTGTAAGTTTCAAGAATTTGAGTTAAGGAGTGCTGTGATAAACAAATCTACAGTATTCTGGAGTTATTTATTAGAAGCTAATTTACAAAAATAAGCAGTGGAGAATGAAAGGAACTATGATTTCTGATGTTAGGGTAGTTTAACAGTCTGATAAAAGTGACTAAATGTTAAGAGTCAAAAGAAAATGTGACAAATTCCTTAAAATATGAATCTAATGCAGTAAACACATTTCAACATGTTTGTTGGTATTTGCATTTTTTTACTGTTTAAGCAGGAATTTTTAATTTAATTTCTACCGTCCTTAAATTTTAACCTCCAATTAAAAATACATAGATATAATTCTGAAGATATTCCAATGGAAAGTGAATCCATTCTCAGCATTATGTATCACATTAGAATTTATTTATTTAGAAGATGTCTGAAATTTAGCAGTCAGAGTCAAGTATAAAGTGAATGGAGCAAACAAAAATTGTACTATTAGAACCTAGGTGTAAAGAAGAGTATGTGGATTCCACACCACCTATATGTCCCTCTTAAACCTACCTTATATTGCAGTAAACTAGATGTTTTGTTAAAAGTAAATACGTCACATGCAATAGCCAAGTAAATACTATATAAGGCCATTCAGATCTGACAAATGACAGTATAATGGCATTTTGTTAATTCTGTAAAGATTATATTGCTGAGTGCTTTCAAAATTACCTAATGTACAAAATTCTAGACTTAGTAGACAAAGAGTAACAACACATTGAATTTAAAGAAACAAATCAAACTCAGGGTGGGATTCTGTCTTGTTTTGTTTTGTTAAAAACCATGTATTGAATTTAATTTTTAGTAAAGCAAGCATTACGTAATGCTTTAAAATTTTAAAATTCGGGGAAAAAAGTTTACATCCAAAAAAGACGAATGGAAAATTGTGCTTTCAGACTGTAGAATTAGTTTTCTTACAGGGTTAACCATTTCATCTCGCCATTGGATACTGGGAATTTCATCTATGTCATGTGTATATATGTGCAGTTCATATCCAGGTCCTGCAAAAATCTAAAACTGTGTGCTTCACTTCATGTAGCAAAGGCACCTATGTTATTCTCCCTTTTGAGCAAAAGTTATGATCCAGTGTTCCTGCTGAAGATGATTTTTCCACAGTTGTGTCACTCACACAGTGTGTGGAGCGGTACAGGAAATCACAAGAGAAGGTGTCAGCAAATCCCTGCTTAGGCTGGAAGAAGTTGCTCTGTGGACCATTTGAAGAAGCTCTGGACTGATCACAAGGGAAACCGAGCAGAACTGTGAAGCAGACGGACAGGAACAAAAGGCTATTCTGGTGTGAGGAGAAATCAGTCACTTCAGCTCCATAAGCAGATGTTGCTACTGGACTGACAAGTGGAACCTACTCCTGCTGGAGAAAGGTAAAGTTTGCCATTGGGGCAGACACACAATTCATACACTGTCTGTTGAGCATTTGAGGAGCTGGGTGAAGATGAGAAAGAGCCGGTCGGCAGATTTCCCAGCCGAATTGTATCCGCATTCAAAAATATCTAAGGGGAAAAATTACATTTGAATTCATTTTAGCAGTCTATATTCCTCAGGGCTTGACAACATGGTCTAATAAGAAAGACTACACAACAAACAATTTTATTGCTTTAGCTGCCATGCTTTGTTGAACAAACAAATGGCATTCCTATGGTGTAGCCCCCAAACTCTATCGCTATCTTCTCCTTTGAGACTTGGTGCATTCTGACAGAAAACCGTCAGTCTGAAAAGCAACATTGTACAATCTGCTTAATAGGCCAACCCACTTATTCAAACACCCCAGAAAATTAATGAGTTTGACAGTCTCTCAATTTAACTTTATCATGCCTAGTCCATAGAATGTACAAAGAACTCCAAAGCTTCTACAGTAATGAACCACAAAAAGGAAGCTTCCACATGTCTATAATGGCATGCATGGGGGAGGAGGATATTCATGGAGATGACATTACTGAAGTGATGAGAACTTAATTTAAAAAAATGACTCTCTGACCTAAATCTTCAAAATACTTATAAAATCACGTTGACAGTCTAAAAAAAGATTGACTAGGCAGATAATCAGCAGGATTAGTAACAATTATAGATATAATCAGGTTTAAAGTCTCCGTGAAACATGTTACTTGTACTCCACACCCAGTTCGCCGGATCTTCTAACTTGCAAAAGTATTTCACTGACTCCAAATCATGGACTCAATACTTTCAAGAAAGTGATCGCGTGGATTTGACATGCATGGGGAAAGTTCCAAAGAAAAAAACATTGGATCATGAATTTGAATGAGTGAAGAAACTACTCTCTCTAGCTATTCCTTCATTCTAGAGTTATGTAGCTAATTACTGCCTAAAAACATCTATGAATTGACAGGAGAATCAGAGAATACACCATTTTCTACATATTTGCCTTCATCCAAATCTTATTAATTTCTTACTAGGACTCATGTAATAGCCCTCTAACTAGCCTACCCAGCTGCCGTTCTTGTCCTCTTATAGTCTGTTTTACATACTGCTAAAGTTTTAAGAAATGCAAATCAAATCATGCCACTCCAGTGTTCAATATTCTCTAATGCCATGCCATCACTGTTAACGTGAATCTCAATTCCTTTCCACAGCCCCCAAGCCCTGTGTGATCTGGCCTATCTCTCTAAGATCATTTTCTATATTCTTCTTCCTCCAGCTGTTGCATTTTCTCAAATATACCAAAAGAACTTTGGCTTCAGGACTTTTTTATTCCCTACTTCTTTAGCCTGAAATACTATTCTCCAGATATTTACAAGAGGGAATAGATATTAACTATGTGGTTAGAGAACAGCCGTGGGAGGAGTTTTCCATTGTTCCCCTTTTTTATACTTTTTAGATTTTGAAACACAGGAACCAATTGCATACTCGAATGAACCAGGAAAAGGATTCATATACTATGGACATGTATATTTTAGATTAATTTTGATTTGAGCATGTTTGCTCAAATCTCTACTAAAGTTCATGTTCTCAGAAAGGACTTTCCTAATCATGCTATTATAATAACACTAATCCATTCATTAATTTATCTTTGATAGTTTTACTAACCCTATAGTAACAATCCCTTCCTAATATTAATTGTATTTGTTCACTTATTGTCTGTTTCTCTTACTTAAAAGTAAGATCTCTCTTTGGTTCACAGATATCAAACAGTGCATAGAATTATGCAATTGCATATTGTGTGGAATAATGCTCTTCCTTTACTTTGAACATGTGTTGGGTAAAAATGTTAGCCTCCACCAAAATCCAGTTCATCCATTTCATTCTCTATAGACCTTTCCTTGATGCTCCAAGATGGAAAGACTCTATTTGGTTCTCCCATAGCACTTCATTGTTTTTCATATCTGATTTTGCTGATCACTTCATACGTTATTTTATAGTAATATTTATATCTTCTTTCTTTACTAACCTATATCCTCCTTGAAGGTGGAACCACACCTGAATTTTATTCACAGTGTTTGACCCTGCACATACAGCTTCCATATAATACAAATAGCTGTTGAATAAACAAATAGATTATAAGAAAATGAATGACTGAATTTACTAACAGTACTTGAAGTTAAGAAAGCATCATTGAAGTTTTTGTTTGTAGGTGACAAATGTTAAAAAGTATTACACTATAATTACTCCTGGGTTGAGTGATAGGAAAGTAAAGAGAAAAAAAAAAGGCTTCTATTATAATTATTTTAATAAGATTTGTTTATCTGATATAAAATTTAGAAATGCACAAAGCAAGCAAAAGAAAATGACACTACATTTTTGTGTATAGATGCTGGGCCTCACTTCTTCTGACTCTGTTTCCATGTTGAGGGACATCAATGCATGTAACACATTGTAACACACTCTGCACTGTCACTTATTTCTCCACAGGGGAGGAGGGATGACTCTTCTTACTTGAGTCTGAGAGGAACTGGTCTTGCAGAGCTCATTTCCCTTTCCTCACGTTTTTTTTTAGAAGCTAGCATGCTTGCAGACGGCATACATTCTCAACCTTTAACAACGCCAAAAAAAAATATTATAGGGTCAAGCTCTGGAACTGTGAAGTTTGGGTCTGCCTAGTTGGAGGTCAATTCACTCTGAAGAAATGTTAGGTGCTGGTATTTTGTCCAAGAAATCTTGAGACGTAGACAATAAAGAGTGGGGCATGGAAAGATAAAGAACATGTGAATAAGGAGACTAATATGGTATTGATCAAATGACTATAAGATAGTGTGAATGGTTCATTTATTAGCAAGCAAATAAATTGTACTCGTTAGCCCTGGTGGTTTGCAGACGCTTGCTGACACCATGACATATCACTGGTTTTTATAATTTGAAGCTGACTGTCTTTCTGTTGGTGTTTCCTGAATGAGGAAATGCAGAGGGTAGCCGTTTTTATACAGGTAGGGCATGCAAGTGGCAGCCTTAGAAATCAAGCACAGATGTGGAGGCCTTATCAACGGCGTTAGCCTTGAACTTTATGTTGTGTGGCCTGCTTCAGCTTAGCTATAGAAGTGCCCTCCAGCTCTCCTATCCATTTAGGGGTTGCTCTAGACAATATTTAGCTGTACGACAATACTTAATTCCATAAATTTCTGCAATCCAGACTGTAGCCTCACACATATAAGGGAGGTCGATTTTATTAATAGATAAATTCAAATGAATGGGGTCTTTAAAAAGAGAAAATTATATATTTTTCGCTTGAGATAGAAAATAAGTCAGGAGGTAAAAAGGGGAAATACATATTGATTTTTTTTTTCCAACCCAACACTGCTCAGCCTCTCCAGGCTTCTGCAGCATGGACAGGTTTGTTCTATGGACAGAAAAGGTTCTATTTCTTTCTGCTAATGCAGTTACTATAATACTGTTCATTTTCCAACTTCTAAAATTGATATTTCTATCTTACATTGCCCTATAAACTATATAATCCATTTGTTTATGAAACTCTTCCTGGTATTCAGAATTACACCCCTGAGGTTTTAACTCATGGCCTATTGTCTTCTTTCCACCAAGAATTCATTTATCCCATTCTGACATGTTGAAATCAGACCTATCACTGTAGGAGACAATCTTAATCAATTTGCAAAAAAAAAAAAAAAAAAACGTTTTCTCCTTCATTGGTGATCTTGTAAGATATGTTATTATTGCATATGCTATTATAACACTTTCAATGTTCTTACAATTATGATTCATGTTGTCTTGAGAGCTGAATTTGAAATTCCTCTAACACTATGTCTGAAATAACTGAATCTTCTGCAGTGCAGGATTTTGTGTGCAAGTTCATGCTTACACATTTTATCTATAATTTTTGTTGTCTCAATACTATGCTTGTTTTGATTACAATTAGTTTAAAAACAATATAAAGGTAGGGACTTTGCATCTTTCTATATTGTTTAGTAAATGATCAACCTGTCTTTCGGTGGCATAGTCAATAAAACAAAGAGAAACATTTTATATCATTTCACACTTCTTTGTAGGAAAATTGCACGCTATTTATTCTAATATAAAATGCTGTGCTTTTCTATATCTTTGTTTCATTAATATAAAAATAGACCACATCTGAAAAACCTCTTGCTATGGTTAATTTATAGCATAATAATGATTTATTTATAGCATAATATTCAATTCACAATTAAATGCTGATCTGTAACTGAATCCAAGGATTCTGTTGATACTATGAATGAAAATAACACAAGTAAAATGGTTCATAAATAGGAGTGGCACAGAAGTTGATAACCACTAATATTTATGAGATGATTCACTATGAATAATTTGAATGAAATGGTTAGCATGATAAAAGCAACTCTTAAGAAGAGATGTGAGATATTTTGAAGGATTTCTGTCTTGATGTGGTAAGCAAAGTACTGTAGTTTGTAACTGTAGAGGAAAGACATCCTAAAATGTAACATGGACATATTTACTATATAACATGGATATAAAATATTATAAAACATATTTCTAAATAATTTAATTGTAAAATTTACTAAGATGCTAATATGGTCCTGACAATAACTTTGTACAAAAGAGAAGCAAAATATATAATTAAAATTTATCTCGACTCAACAATTGAGATAATGGCATAAAGGTAAAGGTAAAAAAGAACATCCTCTTTTGACTCAATTAATGTATCCTCTCATCTTTTCATCTGAAGACGTATAGAATGCTCCAGAGCATCTCTCTCAAATTATCCTTCCATTCTTTTTTTCTCGAGTTGCTCTTTGTAAAGTTCATAATAAAAAAATAAATAAGCATAATAAAGAAGAAAATACTAAGGGAATTAGTTGGGAGAAACAGTAATCCAACAGATTTAGACCTTCAGAGATTTTAGGAATGATAGTCAAATTATATAGAATGGAATATGTTTTATGCATAAGGCTTTATAATAATTAAGGTAGAAATAAAAACAAACAAGCAAACAAAAGAGCAACTACCAAGATGTCCAGGCAGATTTGAAAAACAACGAAAGATAAAAATCCTAGAAATGAACAACGTAATTAGTAAAATTAAGAGCTCAATGTAGGGATTAAATAAGAGATTAGATACTGAACAGGAACCTGGACATGTAGATCTGAATAAATAAGAAGAGTGAGGCACAGGGAGACAAAGGAATAGAAAGTAAGAAGGAGAGTTTAAGAGCTCTGGAGAGTATGAGAATGAATAGACTTAGTATTTCTTCAGAGTTGTAGAAAAAGGTCACAGAGAAAATGGGGAGAAGTATTATCTAAAGACACAATGCTGAGTACTTTTCAGAATTGACCAAAATGTGATTTATCAGACACAACAATCACAATGTATACAGCAAGTAATGTAAATGAAATAAATGTGTGCTTAGAGTGAAAGAGTGGAAGACTCAATGCAAAGAATTCTTTAGAGCAGGAAGTGAAAAAAAGCAGATGATCTTTAAGGGATTGACAACAGACTTAAAGGAGATTCTTGGGGCAAATAACCTGATATGAAAGAAAGCTATTGAGTATGTCTATCTTGGCAGTAACAATAGGAGTCACTAGTAAACTTTTGATTTGTTTTTATTTTAAAAAAAACAGGCACTATCTTTACAGGAACACACAAACATTCAAGGTGCTTTTCTGAGAGAATGTTTTAAGACCAAAGTAGAATAAAGAAAACAAAGATTACCTTAATTCTTCATATTATCTTGATATTTATCTTATCTGCCAATTTTGAAACTACAGGAGTATAGATGCCCCAGTTATAATTGGCATATGAATGAATGCCTTTCAATAGAAAATAAATAGAGCTTCAACTTAAGAACTTAACATCAGGTTTACCAAATTTCATATTTCAAAAGAAGTATTAATATTTTCATAATTTAACTCTCTTATGAAGCAGTTCTTTATGTCTCACCTGGACCATATGCATGTACTTTGAGGGGAACGGCCCTTGGCAGTAAAGGTCAGTCTCTACGCAGGGGAACTCACCTCCCCCTCTGTAGACTGCAAATGGAGCTCCTTCCTGCAGGTGGCCTTGAAATCCCCTGCAGCTGCACTCACCTGGACCCCTCGAGGAGCCTCCATTATCAAGGACCTGGTTGGTGATTCAAGCCTAAGAGAAAAACAAAACAATCTTTAATAGTAAAAAAATAAAATAAATAAATAAAGCACACACACATACATGATGCACTAAAAGATAACATTAATCACCTAAAACCAAAAAAGTAGGTGGATATGAATAAAATTCCTTGCTATTTCAAAAAAGGCCAAAATGAGTTTTTAGAATAATTTCTGCATTATTTATTTTTTGACTCTATGAAACTCTATTTGTTGACATCAATTATATCTCATTTGTATACAGATTTACTAAGAGTCCTATGTTTCCCTTTATGATGCACATGAAAAGTAGATGATAAGTTTTCTTGCTTAAATCTTATATACTTTCAATATTAATGATGAAGTTTTATAAAAATATTTCTACAAACTGAGCATGTATCTCTCAATAAAGAGTCTCTATCTTGTGGAGATGAGAGCGCTTAAATGAAAATCAGGAATATTGCAAACTTCCAGATGTGCACAGTAAAACTTTCGTAAACTTGAAAAATTTCAAAGTACATTTTACACTTCTAGAAATTAAGTAAAATGAAGAATTAAGGCATTTCCCACGTCAACTGACCTCTATTGGCTAAAGAAAATGTCCACACAATTAATGACATTAGTCTGAGGAAGAAAAATTAAATGAGGAGTGATACACAGCACAAATGTGATTAAAGATTAATTACATAAATTTTGAGAGAAAAAACATATTTTGATAATGTGTCTGCAAAAATGACAGCTGGAAGGTAGTTTCAAAATTATCTTCAAGCTCTTTCTTGTGGAGACTCCGAGGCCGTCGGCTGCTTCAGGATGAAGCTGAACATCGCTTTCCCAGCCACTGGCTGCCAGTAACTCATTGGAGTGGCAGATAAACGCAGACTTCATATATTTTATGAGAAGCGTGTGCCCACGGAAGTTGCTGCTGATGCCCTGGGTGAAGAATGGAAGGGGCATGTGATTCGCATCAGTGGTGGGAATGACAAACAAGATTTCCCCAGGAAGCGGGGTGTCTTGACCCATGGCCCTGTCCGCCTGCTCCTGAGTAAGGAGCATTACTGTGCTAGACCCAGGAGAACTGGAGGAGAAAGCAAAAATCTGTTCAGGGTTGCATGGTGGATGCCAGTCTGAGTGTTCTCAACTTGGTCGTCATGAAAAAAGGGGAGAGAGATATTCCTGGTCTCACTGATACAGCTGTGCCTCCTTGCTGGGGGCCCATAGAATTGCAAACTTTTCAGCATCTCTAAAGAAGATGATGTCCATCAGTATGTTGTGAGAAAGCCCCTAAACAAAGACGGTAAGAAACCTGGGACCAAAACACCCAAGATTCAGTGTCCTGTTACTCCACACGTCCTGTAACACAGATGTCAGCGTATTGATCTGAAGAAACAGCAGACTAGGAAAAAGAAGGAAGAGGCTGCAGAATATGCTAAATTTTTGGCCAAGAATATGAAGGAGGCCAATGAAAACACCAGGAACAAATTGCCAAGAGATGCAGGCTGCCCTCTCTGAGAGCTTCTACCTCTGAGTCCAGTCAAAAACGAGATTTTTTAAAAGTAAGAAATAAATAAGATCAGACAGAAGAAAAAATAAATCGTCAAAAATAAAATGAGAAAAGAGCCAGAGAAGGCAGAATACAGAAAGTAGAATATAATCATAAAAGCGCTGGTGTGAGAAGAGGTAGAATCTCTGAGTTGGTCTTTTTATGTAAGTGCTCTGCGCTGGGGTTGCAACTGCCTGTGTTATCCTTGACCACACGACTTCAGGACAAGAGCTCTCAGGTTCACATGAACCATCGTCCAGAGCAACGAGTTTTCTCTGAGGCAATAGATCCTGTGCTGTTGTGCAGACGCAACCACATCAGTTTGATCTCTGGATATCAGCCTTCTCTCAGTAGCGAAGTTGAACTTGACTTAAAAGTGATATAGAAGGACTAGAGCTAGCATTTAGAATAACTGATTTGAACACTCTCAAATGTCTTTCTTTCTTTTTTTCTCACTCACAAAACCAACTGTGGGCCTCTTAGACATCTTCTTAAAGTCCCTGGAGGGGTAAGGTTTTGAGTATACATATTTTAAAGAAATCTCTGCATTTTTCTTGTTTTTAAACAAACATCACAAACTTTCACGGAATAGTTGAATACTTGAAAAGAAAAAAAGTCACTCACAATTTTTTTTACTCATAATCCTTATACTTGGCAGACAGTATCTTATTTTCAAACCCTGCATGTTAAATGTATATCTTTAATTGATGTCCCCTGATACACCTCCAAATCTACATCACATTGAATAATATATCTGAGACCACTGCCATTTCCATTGATTAATTATCCATAATATTAAATGTAATTATTTAATTTTAGTTTGGGTATTATTGAACCATTCAAACAGAAGTCAGTAAAGGACTTAATTAGACTAGATTAAGGGGGAGAGGGGTGGTAGATGAGGGTAAAAGGGATCAAATACATGGTGATGGAAAGAGAAGTGACTCTGGGTGGTGAACACACAATGGGATATATAGTGATGTGTTACAGAATTGTACACCTGAATCCTAGGTAACTTTGCTTACAATTGTTACCCCAATAAACTTTAATTTTAAAAAAAGAATATATTAAAGTTCTAAAACAGATTATGTATCTGACATTCACAGAAACATAACTCAGTGAATTTATAAGTGGGACGAAAAGCATATTAACTTTATCAAGTAACTGATATATTTTATTTCTGATGATAAAGTGTTGGGGTTTTACTCATATAGTTAATAGTAAAATATCCATATTAAACATGTACATGTTTGTGCTATAGTTCTACTATGTTTGACATTTGGGATTAGAGCATTAAATATATGTTAAATATTTCATCGCTCTTGGGTTTTTCCATTCTCATCTTTATTAATTATTTAATCTGAAAAATTTTATTATATTCATCTTCATTTTAGACCTCAGATATCTACTGCTAATGTAGCCATAGAGTAGAGTGCTTTGATAATACTTACTTAGAGGATTCCCCCTTCAAAGAAGTGGTAAAATTGAGATTTGGCTGGACCTGAATTCAGGAAAGTTAGCTAGGATCAATAAGCCTCAATTTTATCATCTCTAAATTGACCATTATAATGTTTTCTGATAGGATTATAATAAATTTCTTAAACAATAAAAGGGAATAAGTATGTGTAGAATAGTATTTTGAAATACTAATGGAATATTCACCTCTGTCCTGTTTCCCTGCTCCCCTTACCACCTCCCCATTCACTACAGAGTATCTATCCTTTGCCACAAACATTGGATGAAAGAGCAGAGAAGCTGATAAAGATTCTTTGAGTTTCCTAATCTTATAGACATTTTAAGTTGAATAAAATGTTTGCCACTTAATGTGTTGAAAATGCATAAACAGAAAACATTATAAACAAAAACAGAAGAAAACCAAAATGAGTGAGAACTTGTTCTTTATTTCTACTTTTTGGAAAACTATTTTCTTGATTCATGGGATAGAGAAGATTTGGAGGGAAATCAACAGAATTAGTCTTGAATGGTTCTGTGTTCTGCTACCTGAGGCCAAGTCCTGTGTTGTGGGACCTTTATTCTCTAGGTGTTAGAAGTATAAGGAAAGTAGTGATGTCTTGGCTTAATTGAGGGCAAGGTATGTGGCACATATACACAATGGAATACTATTCTGCCATAAGAAAAGATGAAATACTACCATTTGTGATAACATGGATGGATCTTGAAACTATTATGCTAAGTGAAATAAATCAAACAGAAAAAAGTTGAGAACCATATGATTTCACTCATATGTGGGATATAAAACTGAAAGCAAAAAGGAACAAGACAAGCAAATAAAGAAACAAAAACTCATGACAGACAATAACTTAGTGGTTACCAGAGGTAAGGGGGTGGGGGGATGGTAGATGAGGGTCAACAGGATCAAATATATGGTGATGGAAGGAGAACTGATTCTGGGTGGTGAACACACAATGTAATATATAGATAATGTATTATAGAATTGTATACTTGAAGCCTATGTAATTTTGTTGACAATTGTCACACCAATAAATTAAAAGCAAACAAACAAAAAAAGATTCTTAAAGGAGAGAGGAGTGACCTGCGGTAAATTAAAACTAAGTGGAGAGAAGATTGTGAAGCTCTTTGTGAATGCCAAGTTGGCTCATGAGGCCACCAATGACCAAATGTCACCTCTAAATGCTTTGGAACAATGTAAGCCCCTTGGTACAATGATGCAACTCCAAGGGAAAAGAACAGAACTAAACAGACTGGGGCTTCCTTTCAGATATTCAGTGCAATGGAGGCCAAACATGTAAATTAACTTTTACGAGCAGAATATTTTCATTTCTTGTAGAGCTAATTTTGTGAGGTAAGACAATATATACCTTTTATGTTATATGTGCATGTGAATTATTAAATATGTGTATTACATAAGTAAATAAAACTTATCAAAGAGTACTTGAAAACATTGAAAAGCTGGTAGCAATTTTACAGGTTTTCTAAATCCTTCAAGTTCTAAAGTGATTAAGACTTTGAATTAAATAGTTTCAACTGTATGTTTTACTAATCTTGATAAAAATTAAATGTAGTGTCCATTAAAAAATAATATAGTTTTTAAAAAATAGCACTATGTTTTCAATAGCATCCAACATTAGGATAAGTAATACATTCTAGACAAAATTAATTATGGAGAGTCTGCATTTAAAGATTATGCAATAAAACTTTATTAGAATATTGGGAGGATTTCATAATTCTATTTTCAAATAAACAGTTGTGGTAGTTAAATTTTTCTCATGAACATGAAAATTAAAGTAAGCTTGCAAACTATTTTTACACACTGGCCTGATTATTTAGCATAAGCAAATAAATCCTTTTTGTGGACAAAACATTATTACAGAACGACAACATATATGAAGAACTGAAAACTTCAAACTTATGTTATTGTGAATAGCATGGATTCATAGTGATCTTTACAGATGCGTATGTTATATCTGAATCATCTAATATCAACAGCTGTAATTACATGTACACTTTCATTTACGCATATGTACACATATTAACTATCTAGAGCTATTCATGGTCTCTAGGTTTATCACATGCTAAGTAGGGAAAAAAGGCATTTCTCTGTTGTGCAAATATTGCTCTGCAGCTCCACCTAAACTCCAAGTGTTAAACTCCAAGAAGTCTGACAATAAGATAGTAATCTCATTTAAGTACATTCAAGTTTTTAAAAAAGCTTTGAAATTAGGTAGGCATATGATTATGATATAATGTATCCAAAACCAGTATTAAACAAATAAGATTTAGATACAAAATCTTAAAAATATGAAATAAAAGTAGGCATTATATTTTACTAGCTATACCAGATTATCAAAATGGTTTGATGATTGTGAATTAATATATTTCATTGACTATTTAATAAAATATTTTCCCAGGCATTTACTAAAGGCTGAGTGCTTCTTTCTAGAAGCTATATTACGAATTTCAGAATAATAGAAAAGCATTACTGATTTTGAAAGTGTTATTGTGTACTGACTGTAAAGTAATGGAAGTTATTTATAAGAAGCGATTTAGGAAATTGAGGTATTAACTCACTGAAACTTAATTACTATGCTCAAGATTTACATCTACCTACTGAAAGAATTAAATGTAGGATTTGAACAAGAAGCTCATAGGTTCTACATGAGTTCTACTTAAAATTTTAAATCCAGTTAACATCTCTGGGGCTCAGTTACCTAATACACAAAATCATAGAGTACATTAAAAATAGAATATCGTAGCCATTGCAAAACATCATTAGATTTTTCCCTTTTTATTAGTGAGTTATATAATTATAATAATATACTAAAAGCTAACATTAATACTGGAAACTTAGTCTATACTTAAAAAACTTTGCATAGATATCTCTTAATCATCCCACCAATACTAAGAAAGGGGCACTTTAATTAACCATATTTTACCTAGGTAATACTTGACTTTTATTGTAGTCATTTTCTCAGGATTATGTGGTTGGTAGTAAAGACCTTAGAATATCCAAAGCAATTATGAAAAAGTATAACAATGTTGGAGAACTTAAAACTTATTGCAATGCTATTGTAATTAGGACAGTGGAATAACAAATCAAACAATAGAATAAAATAGAGACTCCAGAAATTGACTTTTACACGTATAGTCAACAATATTTGACAAAGGCAGTGATCCAATGAGAAAAAGCAAAGTCTTTTCAACAAATGGTGATGGAATAACTGATCTCTATATGGACAAAATGAACCTCAACCTATACCATACACTGTTATCAAAAGTATAATAAAAGCTAAAAAAACAAACAGCTTTTAAAAGAAAATATCCTTGTGACTTGAGAGTAGGCAAACTTTCTTAGACCACACAAAATCAGTAACTAGTAAATATTTGAAAACATAAATTAGATGTCTTCAAGATGAAATGTTGCCTTTCAAAATTACCATCGATAAAATGAATATACAATCCATAGACAGAGAAATACTATTCACACACGCACGCACACTGTATATATATATATATATATATATGTATATATGTATATATGTATATATATGTATACATACACATACATATGTACATATGTATACATATATACACATACACACATGCACACATGTGTATATATATGTTTGTGTGTGTGTGTATACACACACACACACACACACATATGGTGCCAAAAAAAGTATACACATTTTAAGAACAGAAAACTGTGCTAAAATTGCAATGATATATACCAATAACAAAAGATGAACACAAGTCACGTTTGATTTCTGCAATTATAAGAGGTGCTCAAAGTGGTTACCATCAGTGTCCAGACACTTCTGATTACAGCGAACTACTGCTTGAAAAACGTTGACCAAAGTGTCCACTTGTATACATTTTTTTTGTTATCCCCAGTATATGTGATTAAAGACGTATAGGAAATAATAATGAAAAATCTACCTGGGTGTATATAGGTGACCATTACACAATACTTTCTACATTGAATGTGTCTGAGAATATTCATAATAAGATGTTTGGAAAGAAGGGGTGGTCTCAGATCTTATAGGATTATCCACTTCTATAAAATTTGTAAAACATTATGCTATGGGATTCTAAATAAGAAAAGTGTTAATTGATGCTAATGTTTGACTGTCATCAACTCTATTCATGTGCAATAAAGAATATTAATGACATATAGAGATATTTCTAAAATATATAATTCTTGTTGCTAATTTTTTATATTAATATAAGTGCTATATTATTTAATGTCTGTGTTTTTCAGTTATATCAGGGACAAGGATATCTGAAAGGACTTCTGATATTATTTACTTTACTTGGAAATTCAAGAATTTGAGATAATCCTTGATAAAAATAAACTCATACATAGTTCTATATCATGAGATTTACAATATTTCAAAAAGTAATAAACATATGCAATAAAATCCCAATAAAAATCTCAATAGAATCTCTTTAAACTTAAAACATTGTGTCAACATATTTTGAGGAGACAAGTAGGCATGACAATTATCAGATTTTTAAAATGAATGTAAAGTCGCATATTTTCCTTTTAAAATTAGAATTTAATATAAAAATATTTTAATTAAAATGATATTGAAATTAGAAATAGAAATTGGGTCAATGGAACACAATACGATTTAAAACAAAGTATGAGAAATTAATATCTGACAAATGTAGCAATCATTTTGTTCTGGAAAATACTAGATTATTTAATAAATAATAATAAATTGACTAATCATATTGGAGAAAATAACATTAGATCATTAACAAACTGTGCAAAAATAACTCCCAGTTTCATCTATTCAAAATATTAAAATTAATAAAGAATTCACCAACTGCAATATTCAACAGAAAATTAGAAATAAATTCAGAACATAATTTCCCATTTTATTCATTCAAAGTATGAACTATAAAAAATAAAAGTGTTCATTTTGAGAGCATTATAGCAATCACAGTGATGAATTTCAGCATAGTTTTCATAGTGGGTACCCAGGGATTATAGCAGACACAAGGATTAATGTTGAACCTGAGTCACCCTGCCATCTGTTTTTTTCCAAGCCATTCTGTTTTTATGGTGTTTACATACCAATGATGCAAAAATATTTGTTTTTAAGGTGGTGTACAATTCTCAAATTTGAAAATGACTGGCTTAGGTCTCTAGCAGAATTCTCAAAATTTGAAAAGAATTCAAGTTTCTTTTACCCTAAGTTACAAGATGCCATTACAAATGTAAACTTAAGCAGAATTTAAGTATCATGTATGTTGTTCTTGCTAAATATTTAATGCCAGATACATAGTAGGCACTCATTAACTATTTGCAGCTTCAATGATGGAATGAATGGAGAATTGAACAGAAAATGTTTTAAGGAAAAAAAAAATCAACGCAAACTGTGACTTGAACATATCAGAAATCTTATTGTCTTATCATTTCAGGATACAGTGAGCTTTCTTCAGATGCAAATCACATTGTTTTTGTTTCCTACATTTTTGTTGTTTTCTGTTCCCTAGCTCATCCCATTATGGTCTCCTGCTTCAAATTAGATCAAACAAATCTCTAGATTAACTGAACTTTTTGTGTTCCCAAGATTCCAAGGTAACACAAGCATCTCAGAAGGCTCATTTGCTATTAAACTCCAAATAAATATATAAATACATATATAGAATGACAGAATAAAAGGGAAGAAGAAAGAATGAGAGGATGGCAAGAAAGAAGGAGAGAGGAGGGGAATGGAAGGTAAAGGAAGGGAAGGGGGAGGGAGGTGAAAAATACTACGTTATTATTTTTTTGTCTTAGGTAGAAAAATGCCAGCAAAGTATTTTATCGCTTTTTTGATAAAATTTCTCAGGGAAAAATCCTGAATTGCTTAATAAATGGGGCCTTTTCCATGAACACAGGAGTGATATAAATTAGAGCAATGTAATTTCAGAGAGTAATTTGGAGCCTGGGAACTTCAACATTTCAGTTTTAAATTATAGTCATACAAAAATGGAAATGATGAAAACATGCCAATTATATCATTAAATGTTAACTAATTTTACTGATTCCAAGTCAAGATTCTTGTCTTATTCTTGGAACAGTTAATGGAAATTGGATCCAAACAATCTTTGGGTAATGGGCATTATATAATGGATTACGTCACTTCTTACCATAGACTAAAGAATCCCTATTGAGACTAAAGAATCCCTATTGAATCGCAATGATTTACATATAAATTAATTTAAGCAATAAAAGAGAAAGAGCATTCATATGTGAACTATTCCTGGCAAATATGCCATTATTTCCTTACTGACCATTAAGCATACATTCTTTTAGCCTTGAAACACGTAGGTCCCAATTAAAAGCATTATCATCTTATATAAGAAATGAAATAAAATCTAAATGTTTAGGTTTAAAATGAACATGAAAACTAGCACAAATCTTGGCATATATTAAGCACTCATCAAACATCTAATGAACAAATAGATTATAGAAATCTACTACATTTCCACACCAAAATATTACCTATACTCTATAATAAACTTTTGAAATGTTCCTTTTTAAAGACTTTTATTTTTGGACAGAAACAAAATCAAAGACAACTTGGCTATTCACTCCACAAATTATCCTTACATTTACTGAGCCAACCCATCACACCTTGTTGATTAGGATTAGGTTGCCAACTACCCTGTTTCCCCGAAAATAAGACTTAGCCAGACAATCAGCTCTAATGCATTTTTTGGAGCAAATTTAATATAAGACACAGTATTATATTATTATATTATATTTTATATTATATTATATTATATTATATTATGCTATGCTATGCTATGCTATGTTATATTATATTAAAGACCCAGTTTTATATTACAGTAAAATAAGACCCGGTATTATATTAATTTTTGCTCCAAAAGACGCATTAGAACTGATTGTCTGACTAGGTCTTACTTTCAGGGAAAAATGTTAAGAGTATTTCATATTGCCCCCCAAAATAACACTGTCAGCAAGACTTGCAAAGATCTTTTTAGACACTCTGCTTTTAATCTTCGGCACACAAATGAATAATTGAACACATCCATCATTGCTGTGCTTTGTTTCTGTTTCAGTTTTGGAATTTAGATCAGTACTTATCTTAGGGGTTGCCAATCTGTTTTTAGCACTAGCAGATATGCCTAGTTTAGCTCAATGGTTAAATAATTGATAACTATTTAGAAAACAAAATCTTGAAACACTATATACTAATTATAATTTAATTCACATTCACACATGAATTTTGAGACATGTCAGCAATGGAATTAAAATAGCAGTTGGTTCTTACTCCTCTTTTGGTAATAGATTTTCTTAACGAAAATCATAAAATGAGTATATAATTGCAAAATGTTAAAATTAAAAAATGTTTCTTTTAGAACTTAGTAATTTAATTTTTTTATTGAATGAATCACTCAACTTTGATAACTGTTGAAACACAGTTCAAAACAACTGGAATCCTTGTTTGTCACATGTGACTTAGTAATACAATAACAAATGCTGCCACATTCCTTATATTGTATACATTTAGTAGTATCCTCATTATTCAGTTTTGCTAAATTTCAGTAATTCAGATTAAAGGATATTTCTCAGACACTATTCTATGTGAGATACTGTGCTGGTTGCTACAGCACTGAAGATAAGCAAGAAAGGTGCAGATAGTATTCTAATGGAACATATAAACTTGATAAGTGGAGACGCATAAAATAAATTAATTAACAAAAAGTTAAATTCCTAACTGAGAAAAGAGTCATAAATCAAGACTGTAAGATATTATGAGACACTACACATATTCTTCAACCCTTCTAAATCCTTGGGGTTTTGCCATAGAGTATATAATTATTTTGTTGTCTTATAAAAAATGCTTTGTTCATCTGAACAGGGCCATCTTCTCCTTTTATTTTAACTTAACTACTTGGTTTGAATCTGGGTTACTCAACTAGTGAGAAATTGAGTTCTTTATGAAATTTCATCATGGAACTATAGAAGTCTGCAAATTTTACTCTTTTAAAAGTATGGTTTTTCTTTTCTTTTTTTTCTTTTTTTTTTTTGCATTAACCTGTTCGACTTTATTTTTTTATTTTCATTTGAGCAGTTTTCCCACTTATCCAAATGAGAGGGGCTGAAACTGACCTTTATGAAATAAAATGTTTTTTGTTTCTGGTTATTTATTTATTTACTTATTGCTTAATATTTTTATTGTGTTTTTCAAGACAAAGACTCTTTTGGGTTGATACTTTGATTCAGCTTTAAATGGTTTTAATATTTGATTTATTTTTTAATACCAATATTGTTGTCTTTTTAAATACCATAGCAAATGCATTTTAGAGTGTAATTTACCTGTCAGAAATTAATTATATAAATATCTTTTTTATTGACATGTAACGTTGCATTCATTTAAGGTGCACAATATAATGATTCGATGTAAATATATATATATATACATATGTATATGTGTATATATATATATATACATATATATATATATAGTGAAATGATTAACACAATAAATTACATAAAATATCTTTTATCCCTAAAGCTTGACTTATTTATCAAATTAAGAACATCTACGGATCAGTTACTGTATTTTAATATTTCAACTTTTATCAACAGTTGCTATAATAATCCGGGGGAGAATTTCCTATAATGTTATCTCAAAATCTTGTGGGTAGTGAGAATTTTACCTATAACTGTGCCTCTCAGGAATAGCACAATATCAGGTAGCAGCTTATTCCATTGGAAATATTAGATTGAGGAATCCATCATAGGGCAATTAAGTTCTGCCTTTTTCTGATTACTATTTATATTTGTTTCTGTTATTTCCCTCTACTATCATTCTCTGACCATTACTAGCATTCTCTTATTCCCCTCTCCCCCTTTCTTTATGCCTGTGCACGCCATATATTTCATTGGCTATGACAGGTTTTCTGGAATCCTTACCTTTATCGATCCTCCTCTCAACTTCCTTTACAACTGCCTTTTCCTTTCTTTTTCCGAACTCCTCCTATCTGATATATTTATTTTTATATTCATTGGACGTTTATTACAGAAGCGACTATATGAAAGTTTATTTTTAGAATAATAACACATTTTCTTGCCTTTCATCAAATACTTGACTATCTACCACGTAGGCAGGAAATGTAAATTCTTTACATAAGTATGTAGCACATTTTCAATTTCAGTTCTTTGTATATCAAGGATGATCAACAGTGATGGAAACAATGATACAATATAAGAGACAGGACTTACCTGAGGTCTTGGAAAGGTTCTGCTCTGATGTGAGGTGTTTCAACAGAGTGTCCGAATACTGCTCCTTCAGTGCCTGGGAGTAACGTGAACGGGGTAGTTAGTTTAAGCAAGTGGACATGTACACTGGTTTTCATTTCTATTTCTATGGATCAAATATACTTCCTAAAATGGTACAACTGAAAATAGGAGTACAGAAAATAGAAGAAAAATTGGAAAAGCGGTTAAGGTAGGGAAGGACCAAGGTGGATAAATCCAAATGTCACTACTTTTAAAATGATCTTATTTATAAAAGTTCAGATTGAGTTAGAACAAAGACCCATCTCCTTCCCATTTTTGATTTCCCTGCTAACTGAATTTGAGGGCAGGATAGGCCACAATACTAAGTTCTGTCTTTCTGGCAAACAGCAGAGCATGAATGAAAATGTGGAGAGTGAGCTCCAAAGTAGCATATTATTAAATATTTAAAGGCATAGGTCTTATTAGTCATTTAGCATTTCCCCCACATACAGCTCCCACCTTTGATAAGATTTATCCTTGAATCGCAGAGAACTGATCACCTTACTTACTGATCACTAGAACTAAGGCTGTATCTAAAACCATGACCTACTTGAATTCATTCTATTAGAGTTGACTTCATATAGTTATCTGAAGAGGTCATGTATGCTAACACTTTCTTCAGGCAATTGAATGATACTCTATCTAAGCTTTCCTTTATAGACTTCATCTGATTTTCCATGTTCCCACAGCTTTTCCATAACTTAGCTGAGCAAAAAAGAATGCAAAAATGCAAATGTAAAACACATTTTTAAAATAAGACGATGAAGACAAAATCTCTTTTATCCTTTTGGAATTGCACATAAATGTTTTAGATCATTTCTTCAGGTATAAACTTAATTTTATTTTCATTTAATCTTTCTCAAATATATTGGTATAAAAAATGTTGTAAAAAAAATGTTGTGCCTCCTCCATCAATGGCCTCCACACTAGCTTAATAGCACAATGCAATTGAAAAATACAAATTTCAAAACTACCAAATGAAGCTGCTTCTGCTTATTGTGAAGACCATTATAAATATATTGATTTAATAAGCAATGAAGAAATTGCCACTAGGAAATAAGAGCTAACACTTACATTCCGTGAAAATAAGTTATCATCTAAGGAAAGAAGCTAAAATCAGCAGGTGACTCCTCTACATAAACCAGCAATGCAGACCTTGATCTTGAATCATAGCAAAAGAGATTTGTTAAACATTGTAACATGGGTTCATCTACATTATGGTTTTAGGGGTAAATTTATAAGATTCTGCTGCAGTAAATTCCTAAGAGTAGAGATTTCAGTTTATAACCTTAAATTAAAGCTATTGTCATTTGTTGACCTCGTATTAGATTTTAGTAGCTTCCCCCCCTCCCCCATAAGAGGATCTGTAGGGCATATTTCCTTGCTGCTCTTCCCCCTTCTGCTCAGGTTCCCTGGCTCCTTATGAAAATTACTGGTATAGCATTTATCTTTTTGCTTTGCAATGTGCTTTAAATTCATACGTAGTAACTTACAAGTGTCTTGAACTCAAGGATTTTGTCATAATCAATTTTGTACACCTAGTACTGCTCTTGGATTCTGATATATAGTTGAGGATCAGTAGGTTAAAAACAGAATGAGAATGAAAGAATTAATAAGAGCATGAATAAATTAAAAATCATTCTATTTCATTATTTATATGTAATTTATATGTTAAGTTTCTCTTTCTTAGTATATTTCTTTACTACTTAAACACAAATCAGCTTATTAATATCCTGAGTTGATGATCTGAATGTACGGAAACTGTTGTTATTAGCTTAGCCAATGTTAATTTTTTCTAGTAAAATAGGTAAACAATAATGTTAAATTGTTATTTCTGGTGGAAATCGAAAAACATCATGCTATTCATTTGAGACTGGAGAATAAGCTGCCAAGATTTCTGAAATTATTAAAATCTGCTTTTAGTTTTTATTCAGCATTTTTCATAATTATAAAATGATCTCAAGGCATTTACTCTCAGATGCCAAATCATGCCCTCTCTTCCACTTCTGAAGGTTTCAGGGGGTAAAAAGAAAAAATGGAAAAGATACTTGGTGATCGGATGGAAAATGCATTGTAGTAAATATATTTCCTTTAAGATGAAGTATATTTTAAAAATAAATGACTTGTATAAGAAAACTAGACTTAAATATATCAGTACTGGAAATGATGCAATGTCCCTTTTTGCTCACACATATATTTTAAAGTTTCAAGGAGCTTATATTTTATTAAAATTTATTGGTGGGGAGCTCTTCATGTGTTAATTCTTTTCATGTCTTTTACAAAGCAAATGTAAGTGAAAATAAATCATTTTCAAATAGAAGAAATATGTGGCTTGATAGAACTATTAATACATCTAGGAAAGATATATAAATTACCCCTTTTTCAAATCCCACCTACAAGAAAAAAATTGTTTAGCAGAGCTTTCTTCATTTACTCTGAGGATATATATTTTCAGGAAATAATAAGTAAATCCAAGGTTTATAATTACTAAGGTTGTCATTTTCTCCATGACTTTAATAACCACTAAAGGAATGAGAAGCAGCATACAACCCGAGGCCTTTAATAAATCCTAAATGAAAAAGTACCACCAAGAACATATTTTAGGCAAACATAATCATAAGATTCTATTCTTACAGATTTGTTAAAAGGCAGTTATGTTTGAATTGATTACTCCTGTGAATTTTATGTTATCATTTGACTTGTAATTCATTGTGTGACAATAGATAAACAAAGAGAGCTCCATTTATTGGTGTTTGTTTTCAACCCACAAGAGGATTGGTATTGTTACTTTTAATTAATTGAAAGAAATGGCTGATTTTCCCCAGGACTAACCTCTATTTTCCTCTACAATGAAGTTTCTTCACCAAGAATGCTCACGACTTTCCCAGCTGTGACTGCCCTAAATGCATTTAACATTATCTATAGAGCAATTCAAAGCAGAGTAAGCCATTAAAACTTTATGCAAATCATAACTGGTTTAAGCATCCACAGTTTCCAGGCAAGTTCAGAGATCTTCAAAACTCTTATGCTATTATGTCACCCTGTATTTTATGTGTGTGGTCTGTTTCTGTGCCACAGTAACTATCTTTAAAGATACAGGTCCTCTGAGCTACAAAAATAATGCTTTAGAGTTTACATTAACCCTTGGTATAAGTGGGTCTGTGCTGGTAAACCATGGGTAATATACAACAGAATAATCAAGGTTTGT
Organism: Rhinolophus hipposideros; assembly: GCF_964194185.1. Lineage (NCBI taxonomy): Eukaryota > Metazoa > Chordata > Mammalia > Chiroptera > Rhinolophidae > Rhinolophus > Rhinolophus hipposideros. Next base: position 36,893,259 of record NC_138050.1, on the reverse strand, counting down.
ACTTTATATTTCTGGAATCTCTTGATATACTCAGCAAAGATCTCACCACAAACTGTTTAAGCAAACATGTTGTATTTTCAATATAAATTGCTCATAAATTTTCCTAGAAAGCATAAATTGTGAGACAAATGAATCTCTCTTTCTCTCTCTCTGAATATAGATGATAGCATCTCACTGGGGAGTACCAGATTCACATGTTTTTGTTAATGAGTACTGACAATATTCCTCAAATAAAATGCCAATCTAACTAAAACTTATATAAAGAATTGGGAAAGATGATGTCCTAACATATCAAGGATATTTTCAACACAAAATCAGACATGGGCTATACAGGACAGGAATTTAAAGGCTCACATTTATTCATGGGTATAGATACTAAAATCCTAAAGAAAATATTATCATGACACAACTAACAATAATTTAAGACATAGGATCATTTGTTTAGGATTTATCATAGGAATGTAAATTTGGTTTAACATCAGACATTTAATTAATAAATTCTCCATATTAATGTATTAATGGAAAACATTATATATAATCATATCAAAAGGTATAAACAAATCATTCCAGAAGTTCAAGAGTCTTTCATGATTAATAAAAGCAACAATAATTATCACCTTTTAGAAAACAGGAATGAGAGTGAATTTCTTCCCACTGATACAGGTCATCTTCAACAAAACCTACAGCATCCTCAAACTTATTGGTGCCATGTTAAAACATTTCACTTAGGAAAAGCAACAGGACAAAAGAGCTATGTGGTTTACTAGTATCACTAGTGATTTTGGCTAGAATCACTACTCCAGTTCTGTACTATAGTTCTTTTCTTACTACATGGTGATAAGGGAAGGAAAAATGCAATAAATGAAAAGCATATTCTATGGGGAAGAAGTAACAAAATTCTCATGCTTTTCATATATTTGATTTTCTTCATAGAAAATCTAAATGAATTTACAGATAATAAAATTGATAAGGTAATTACTTTGACTTAAAATTTAATAAAAGTTCTGTGAAATCTTTACACATTGAATTATTAAATTTAAACAAAAGACATTAAAGCAATTTTAAATAGAAGGGGAGTATAATGTAATTATCAATAAGATCTTAACCTAAAGTTATTAATTTACCAAAAACCTTGAATAGATTAATGTAATCTAACATGAACAATAATATTTTCATGTAAACTGATAAGCTGATTCTAAATCGATATGGAAGAGTATTGGGCCAAGAATAACAAGGCGATTCTGAATTTCCCCCCAAAATCCATGTGACAGATTTTCCCTACCAGATAAAAAAACTTATTATAAAATTCTAGTTACTCACTCAGTGTGGTTGTGAAATAGAGATAGTGAAATAGACCAATGGAGTAAAAGAAGGCCCCAGAACCAGACCAATAGACTTACATTTATATGCAACCTAGATTTATGACAGTCACTATTGAATATAAGTGGCAAACAAGTAACTATTCAATAAATAATGGGAAAAATCAAATTGTATTTATCACCATATGCAAAAAATCAATTTCAGCTGGATTAAAAATGTGATAGGTAATATTACAAAATGTGTAGAATACAATATAGGAGAACTTTTTTTGACTTCAGATTATAGAAGTATTTCTCATATAGTAAAGAAAAAAGTGATAAATCAAATATTCAGAAATCAAGATTTTTGCTCAATAGAGGATGACACAAACTAAAAGACAAAACCTTGACCTAGAAGACGATATTTGCAACATACATAATTCACAAGACTGATTTCCAAATATACAAAGGACTCTTAAAAATAATGAGATAAAGATAAATGAAACAAACAAAAAAAAATGATTAAGAACTTTGAGACAGCTCACAACAGAACCGTAAATAGGAAATAACTATCTAAAAAATAAATAAATAACTCAATTTATTAATAATCAAAATAAATTAAAATGCAGTATGGTACCAAGTTAAACCCTCTGGCTTTGCAGAAATTTTAAAGTCAAAAACATATTTTTGTTATGGAATTTAAGGATAAAGTCTTAAGACAAAAAATATACAAAGCTTTAAGAAAAAAATGATAAATTTGACTATTAACATAAATGTTTTGTCAATAAAAGACACCATAAGCAAAGTTAAAAAAAAAAATGTACACCTAGTTTACAGCAAATATAATAGACAAATACCACTGATAAAATATACGGAACTTCTATAAATCAGTAAGAAAACCACAAATCACTTATTTAAAAAAAAAAGGACAAAAAAAGTCAATGGGTAATTCACAGAAAAATAATAGTCAATACAATAAAAAAAAGCTCCCTATCACTACAAATAAAGGCAATTAATTAAACCAAAACAACAACAAAAAAGATATAATTTTATTTGAATCTTTTCTAGTGACCAGGATATTATGAAGGTGAATCTGTCATGTTGGTTTGTATTGTTCATGGCTGAGATCAAGTGCTATTCACTATTTTCCACTTTAGGTTCATAACAAATGGATGCCATGATGTTGGAGTTTGGAAAGCTACTACTTTAAAATATTGTGAAACTTATAAAAGGAGCATTTTTCACTGACTGAACAACAAAAATATTTTTTTTGAAGTAGCCAACTGTTTGTTTTAGATAGATGTTTTAAAATGACATGTCCTACCAAATTTCCATGCTTGATTTAAATTATAATTTTTTTTGTTACTGTTATTTTATTTTATTATCAGTTTTTTATTGTTATTAAAGTGACTAAAATCCTACATAGAATAAAAAAATATAATTCAGGCTCAAATTTAGATAGTTTAAAGTATTCTGTTCAGTTACAGTATTGTGTGGCAATATTTACTTTGTCAGTTCACTACACAAAGTATCAGCATTTAAGTAGTTTTTCTGTTAAAGTAGCATTAGACAGAACACACATATAATAGAAAACCAGTCCCAGGTTATTTGTTGTCTTACTAGCCATAGGATATCGGATAAGCCATTTAATTATTTGAAATCTTAATTTTCTTATATGTGGAATTAAAACCTATGTGTTCTCTCTTCCTCATATAACTGTGTAAAATTTAAAAAAAGAGATTATGGGTCCTATCTATATCATCCATATCTATAGATATGTAATACATCATTGTGTACTTCACGATTGCTTAGCATTATGGGTATGTATAAAGTCACTTTAAGAGACTCAGTGATTTGTGGTGGTTCAGGGGTATGGAAATTTTCATTTCTTTCTAGTGATTAGGGAAAACAATGAATATCTTCTGTAGTCCATATGCTTTGAACGAACAATTCCATTTCAAGGAATGTATCCTAAAGAGATAGTTATTTAGGTGCACAAAGATGTACCTACAAGGAAGTTGATGACAATCCTATTCAGATTTATTAGCTATAACCCAAATGTCCCACAATAGACAATTCATTAATAAACTACTGTGCTTGCTATGTAGGCAATTTTCATGTCTGAAATGTTTCTAATTGACCTAAGTTTTCTTAGACTTGATATATCTTAGACTTCTGTTCAAAGTACCACTTGGTATTTTAAGCAAATCTGTACACTGTAATTCAAATATGGATATTTCACATAAAAAATGACAACATAAGATATTTTATAATTGCTGCCATTGACAGTAAATGTTTCTAGTCCTAACATATATATATATAGTTGTAATATAATATATAATGACTCAACAAAATGGAATATTTAGCCTTTTAAAATATTACAGAACACTACAGATTGTCATGAATTAAATATTAATATTAGGTATCTATAAGTAATGCATAAATATCTATGTTCTTAAAGAGTCTCATCAAATCTTCAGTGGTCAAAATTCCACGTGGCAGACTTCTTTTAAAATTGTACTCACATTCACTTTCTCTCCCTTGTTTTCAGGCCCTTTTCTTTCTCCTTCACTCCTATTAGAAACTCAAACTTATTGCTTAATATGCAGAAACATTCAGGAAACATTATTTCATCTTACTGTTTTCTACTTTAATACATAGAAGAGCTTTTAAAGGTATTTTTGCTAAAAAGTGAGCCAGCTACCTCAACAAAATGTACACAATTCTTTTTAAAAGGTAGCAATATCTCATGAGATGTCATCTTGAATAAACGTATTTTATCTCCTTTAGAGATAAAATGACTTTTAAAGTTAATATTATCTAAAGGTAAACCTTATATAATTCTTCCCATAAGCATTATGTTCCTCGAAAGGAGCTGAGGAATGTTAAGGGCCTCTAGAATCTGGAAAAGGCAAGAAAACGTCTTGAGAGGTTATGAGATTTCTGGCACCAAGTGTTGAAAGGGAGAATGAGTGACCACATTACAAAGATAAAATGGAGACGATTCAAACTTGGTTGGACAGTAGAATCACTAAAATTTAAGATAATTTTAAAGCTGAGATTCCTTGATATTTATTTTGTTTGTTATGAAATAAAGGAGTGAGGAATAAATAGACTGGCTGCTGAAAGTTTATTCTGATCCATTTTTTTAATAGTCTGAAACAGGCAGGGTAATAGTTAATAATTACCAACTAATACTTCATTTGATTTTTCTGTCATAAAGTTAAAAGAGGACATTCAATGAAACAAGTTATTTACCAATTTTGTAAGAGTTTTGTATTTGTATGTGGGAAAAAGAGTGATGTTAAAAGGCTTGTCGGGTAAACAAGAAATGGGTTGTATAAATGAGTATTATAATTGATATAGAGAGATAGGCAACACTTACATTGTAAATATAAATTATCCTTAAACATCTTCCTTCCCAGTTTTCTATGCATATCACATAAGATTAATAGTTCATTCCAGACCATGATCAAAATCTACATATTTTATTTTCTGAATGAAATGGAACATTTCCTTGGCTCACATCTGATTTCATCCATACATGTGGACAGCTCCAGGGCACCTCAGACTCAAATTCACTGCATCCCACGTCAACCATGTGCTGAGCTTTCCTCTGCTTTTCAGAGACCCAGGAAGCATTCTCAGCACAAGCAGCACCCAACGGTCACCCCCAAAATACTTTGCCAGGGAGTTCACACTCCTGAGACAACCTTCAACCAGTGGGGCAAAGAGCTGATGAATAAATTCACAAGCCTCATGCTGTGAATGCCTTTCAGTTGAACAATTTGGAGAAGCATTTTGGAAAGCTTTTTTTTGGGGATGGGGTGGGGGGTTGGTCACATTTTAAAGAGAAAAATATTCTGCACCAATCTCAAGTTATTTGTGTAGTGTCCGCCCACACATAATCGATCCTTAGATTAACCTCTGGAAGAAATCAGGAAGTAACAGCATGAAATTGTTGACACTTGTCCTCCTCCTCTTCTTCCTCCTCCTGCTCCTCTCAGAGATAATGATGATAATGGCTGACACTGAATGAACACTTAAACTCCTTCAGTCATGTGTTAAGAACTGAAAAATGTCAAATAATATAATTCTCACAATAAAACTTTGTGAGAAATTATGTATATATATATTTATGCATATATACATATAAAATGTATGTACCGGGGGTGCCAACAAAATGTATACAAGTGGACACTTTGGTCAACATTGTTAGTTGACTGTGATCAAGCAGTAGTTCGCCATGATCAGAAGTGTCAGGACACTGATGGTAACCACTTTGAGCACCTCTTGTAATTGCAGAAGTCAAACGTGACTTGTATTCATCTTTTGTTATTGGTATATATTGAGTATTACCATTTTAATACAGTTTCCCTTCTTAAAATGTGTATACATTTTTTTGGCTCTGTGTGTGTGTGTGTGTGTGTGTGTGTGTGTGTGTGTGTATACAAAATGGGTATACACACATATACCCATTTTAATGTTGAGCAAATGAAGGTACAGAGGGGACAAATAACTTGTCTGAACGTATACAGAATTTAGATGACCCAGGGTTAGAAAAAGTATAATCTAATTATGGCCTGAGTACAAATATGCTCATTCTTAGTACAGTTCTTTTTTTTTCTCACTATCAATACTTAATTCAATAAAGAAGGAAACCCATAACAATTGTTCCTATCTTCCAGGAACTCTCAATTTAGTAAGTAAAAATATTGTTTGATTAAACAGATCAATTAGTTATCAGTTAGTGTGGGGGTGGAAAAATCCTCTCTTCCCCACCCCACCCCCCAAAAAAAACCCCACATCCTAATCCCTGAAATCTCTGTGAATATTTTAACTTAAAAACAAAGGAGAATTTAGGTGACAAATGGAGTTTAGATAGTTACATTGATTACTTTAATATGGGGAAATTGTCCTGGATTATTCAGGAGGGTCCAAAATAATCACAATGATTATTACAAATGAAAGAGGGAGGCAGAAGAGGGAGAATCAGAGACATGGCAGCTCAGGAGAGACTTGGCCTGCTGTTGCTGGCTTTGAATATGAAGGGGACAGGAGCTGAGGAATGTGAAGGGCCTCTAGAATCTGGAAAAGGCAAGAAAATGGATTTTCCCAGAAAAAAGCACAGCCTAACAAACACCTTCATTGCAGCCCAATGAAAAACTTTTTAGACTTCCAACCTCTAGAACTGTAGATAATAAATTTTTCTTGTCTTAAGCCACTAAGTTTGTGGTAATTATTACAGTAGCAACAGAAAATTAATACAACTAGTTAGTAACTGGAAAATGTAGACAAATCTGTATCTTTTTCCTTTCTTCTTCCCTCCTCACTTTTATAGTGAAATAAAGATTGCCTTGCTTATCATTTGTAAGAACATGGACGTTTTATCCCCTTATGCAAAGCACACTCATAGAAAACTCCACAGGTGAAATCAGAAATAAAATTTATTTTGAAATACTCTAGCAAGTTCCTTTTAAAGACAAAGGTCAGCCTGATGAATGAATATGCAGTGGACTTAAAACTAAAATTTGTTCTTTCTCAAATTTCAATAGGCCTTTTAAATTGAAGCCCGAGATTTTATTGTTTTTCCAAAGTGGTTATAACATCAATCATTTATCTCAATCTTTTCCCTTGACATTATTTGGTATATCCTAAACTTTCAATTTACATGGCTACATGAAGACAGAGAGGTTACTCCAGGAGATCTCTACGATTTAGCTGACAAAGTCATATAAATGGCATTTAAGTATTCTCATTCTTCTTCACCTCTAACTTCCTAGCCTAATAAATCTGCTTGAAATAATGACCTAGCTGCTAAATAAATCAGATCTTAGAAGCTCTATTTCTTGTTACAGAAATTCTTATTCAGGATCTGAATGTATTATGTACACATACATATATCGGCACAGATAAAATAGAAATAAGAATGGACCACAGTGAGAAGCTACAGATCTACTTCCTGGCCTCTACTGACAGCAGGAATTTTGTGCATAACAGCCCGAGACTCAGTTTGCAAAATGAAGATAATAATACACATCTTCTTAAGTATTGAGAAGCAAATAAATTAATATAAATAACTGTAATTTGTCAATGGCAAAAATTATGCCAACATGGTATTAATTCCATTATTTTGATTAATTGTGATGCTTCATATTTTCCTTCTAAAATTTAATGTATAATATAGTTTCTATATTTCTTTTTAGTTTTACTTTTCCTTTTTGTGATCTCACATCATTTTTCACTTAAACACTCCTGAAAGACCTACTACATTGCTTTCATTACATTGGATTTAGTATTATTCAGTATCACTTAAATGTTCAACATTATCTTGCATAGTTATGTGTGTATGAGTGATAAATTAAAAATAACTAAATTTAGAAGTTCTTTACAGTAAGTGCTACAAGAAGAAGAGTGTCATTTCATTAATACATAATACTAAAGTAATACCTTTATGTCTGTTATAACAATAAAAATTTCTTACATTTATTGACCACTTACTAAGTGTCAGATATCATGCTTAACATGGATCAGCTCACATTAATTCAATGAAAATCCAACAAAGTGTTATTATTTATTACCCTTATAATCCTTGGTTTATAGATAAAGAACTGGTGACTTTGAAACCTATTAATTAATTGCCCATGATTACTCTTCCAGAAAACAACAGAGTTGTAATGCCAGAGGCAATGTTTTTAGTCACTACACCTTTAATCCCTCCAGTAATTACTGCCAATCCTGTTCCTCTCCAAATCCTACTCCTCCTTCCCCATCTGACCCTACAAAACAACTAAATTGGTGTGTAATTGAACATGTTTTTATTCAATGACTGGTTATCATTCTCCAGAACTTTGTTGAATAAATCTGATAGCTAGTTTTGTGCGTGTGTGTGTGTGTGTGTGTGTGTGTGTGTTAATTTTTATTGGGGAATATTGGAGAACAGTGTGTTTCTGCAGGGCCCATCAGCTCCAAGTCGTCCTTCAATCTAGTTGTGGAGGGCGCAACTCAGCTCCAAATCCAGTTGCCATTTTCAATCTTTAGTTGCAGGGATACAGCCCACCATCCCATAGGGGAATTGAATCGGCAACCTTGTTGTTAAGAACTCATGCTCTAACCAACTGAGCCATCCGGCTGCCACAGATAGTAGTTTTTATGAACCAAAGTTAAATATTTCTCTTAGTATTTTTTTTATCATTACAGTAACTCAAAAATAATTGCTAACTAGTCATTAATTTTCAAATTGGGGATCAAATCTACAATAATGAAAGAGTATTGGAATATCATTAATTTGTTACTTAGAACTTCATTTTGTACAGTTTCTTCTATATTTTCTGTTATTTAAAAAATGGTTTTAGCTAATGACACTTTTGTTATTTAAATAATGCCACTTTTCATCATGACCTTTAGGAGATACAACTATTTATATTACTTTGAAACAATAATTCGTACTTTTTCTTGTCTGAATTTGTATTTAATTCAAGAGCAATATATTTAATTATAGATTTCTTATGTTCTGTGGAATGTTCATGACTTTTGAGAGATTTCAATATGCGTATCCAATCAGAAAACACATACAAGTAATGTTAAATATTATTTATAAGAAAACAACATATATAATCTTTAATCTTGGAATAAACTGGCCAGAACCTTATAGAATCTGAGAATCTTATTTTTTTTCAAAAATATTTGTTTGAGAAACATCTCTTTTCTATAAGACAAGAAAAAGAAATAAAAGGAATAGAAATTAAAAAGGGGGAAATAATTTATTTCTATTTGTGTGTGACATAATTATCTATATAGACAGTTTCCCAAATCTGCAAACATTTTCTACAACTACTGAGCTCAGTAAAGTCATATGATACCAGGATATAAGATTGATACATGAAAAAAGATCAATCAAATGTTATATATTAACAATGAACATAAAGAACCAAAAATTAAAGATACCATACCAATTATAACTACTTTAAAGAAAATTAAAAAGTTAACATGTACAGAATATGTATGCTAAAATTGAAAAAAAATTCATGAAAAGACATCACTGAAAATCTAAATAAATGGAGAGACATAACATTTTTATGACTGGCAGACTCTATATAGTAAAGATGTCAATTCTCTAAAATTTATGTGTCAGTTTAACGCAATTCTTATCAAAATCTAAGCAAGCTTTTTTTTTAGACATAAAAATACATGTTCTGAAATTTATATATAAAGGCAAAGGCTTTAGAAGGAAACAAACAAAAACAAAACAAAACAAACAAATAAAAAATATTGAAAATGAAGAATAAGACTGGAGGACATACTTTACCTAATATTAAGGCCTACTTTACAGCTACAGTAATCAAAAGACTAATAGTCATCCCAATCAGTGTAAGCTAATAGATAATTTATAAATAGAAACAAATATATATACCTAAGTGATTTTTGACAAAGTGCAACAGGAATTCAATAAAGGAAGGCGATGCCTTGGGGCAATTAAATATTCACAACACACACACACACACACACACACACACACACACACACACACTGACCTAAAATTCACATCTTTTTGATAAAATAATTCAAAATGTATTATAGATTTAAATGTAAAACTAAAAAGAAAAGAGACAAAAACTTTGGCATATGCGGTTTTGTCAAGTATTTTTAGATTTGTTATCAACTGCATGATGCATAAAACAAAAAATAAAAACAAAAAACTGATGGTACCTCATCAAAATTTAAAAATTTGTTCCATTAAAGACCCAGTTAGAAGGATAAAAAGACAACCTACAGAGATGGAGAAAATATTTGCAAGCCATATATCCAACATAGGGCTAGTATCAGGAATATATAAAGAAGTCTCTAAACAACAGTAAAACTTGTAAACAATCCAATTAGAAAATGAGCAATATGTTTAAAATGAGATTATGTATAGACACTTTAGTGAAGTGGATAGATGGATGAAAAATAAACACATGAACAGATGATGTTCAACATCACTAGGCATCAGGAAATGCAAAATTAATGATGTATAAAACTTAAAAAGAATCTCCAGTGAATTATACTGACTTAAAAAATAATCCCAGAAGGTCACTACTGAATTGTTTATATATATATATATATATATATATATATATATATATATATACACACATATATATATATGTGTATATATATGACATTTTTAACATGCCAGGGGTTAAAGTGAATGTGAATGTGATTTCAAAAGGGAACAAGAGATCTGCGTGGTTGATGGAACTACTGTGTACCTTGACTATGTCAATGTAAGCGTCCTGGTTATGACAGATATTATACTATAGTTTGCAAGATAGTATCATTTTGGGAAACTGGGTAAATGTTGCATGGGATCTTTCTGTATCTGCTTAATCCTCCACATGTAACTCATTTTATCAACCTGATAGACATCCACCCTTCTTTGATGCCTTCCTCAGTTGAGCCCTTGCCAGTGATATGCCTCCTTCCCAAGCTCAGATGCCATAGGCCTATCTTTTCACCTTCCACATGCTGGCTCCTGCTTCCCCGATCTGTCTTTGCTCTAGGCTGCCTGCCTTCCAGGAAGACAGGGAGGAAAGAGGGAAGGAAGGAAAGAAAGAAGGAAGGAAGGAAGGAAGGAAGGAAGGAAGGAAGGAAGGAAGGAAGGAAGGAAGGAAGGAAGGGAGAGCAGGAGGAAGGAAAGAAAGAAAGAAGTATCTATTCATTTGCCCTCAGCCTGTTGGGTTGTCCTTCTGAATATATAATTATGGGCCTTTGACCCATAAATGGAGATTCAGATACTCAATGTTGTTATCTATCTACCCTTAATACAATACAATACAATACAATACAATTATTATTTTTTTTGACTTTGTTTCACACAGACTTTTTCTCCGTAGAGATCTGAAATATTGTCTCAATCTCCAAATTCACCTCAGCCATTAATCTTCTGGACTTGATGTTTGTTTGCCTTTTCCTTGATATTTCAATGTCAAAATCCCTCTATTGATTTTGACTTGACTACTTTCATTCAGCAATAGACATTCTGAATTGCCTAAGGGCATTTTTCCACTTTAACTCCCTAGAACTCAGTTCTTGACTTCAAGCATTCAACATTACAAAGGGATGGGAGATTGGGTGAGTTGACTAATCAAACTAGAGTGTGTATGTTGAAAAGAAATAAGAAAAATGCCATATTAAACTTTTTGAGAATCTTGATACTGGAAATGAGGTTGGATGAAGATGACAGTAGGTAGTAAGATATTGTCTTCATTTTTTGAATGACATGATAGCAACAGCTTTCAGAAAATAGGCATGTCAGAAATAAATGTGTAGGAGTCTTTTGCAATAGGTGAAATAAGGGAGATTGATGTAGATTGAAGAAGAATGCAAATTTGAGGGCCATTTTGATATTGTCTAATTTGCAATATATTAAAACTATGCATTTTTTCTTTCACTTCCTTTGAAGTTACTTATTGGGATTCTATATTATTAAATCACTTCCTGTGGCAAAATTGGTTTATTTTCTCTTAATTCACTCTTCTTTTATTAAGAAGAAGTCCCTTTTATTAACAGAAGTCCCTACCTCAAGTTTTAACAAAGAACATAGCCACCAGTTAGAGCTAGCATTTCTCTGCTACCCTTACACATAAGCACATGAATAAATTTTGGCCAATATTATATATAAGTGATGAGCTGTGATATATGAAAAGTCTTTTCCCTCTGCTTCCTTTCTTTCTCACTTCTCCCATGATGAAATGCAGAATAATAATATATGACAACCTCAAGTTCAGAAAGAATGGCAACAACCTGCCCTAAAGGGTTGCAGATTTGCAGTTTTTAAGAAACCTGTATCACTGGATACCTCACAGAGTCTGCCTATGTCTGCACTGTTATGTGACAGAAAAACAAAATTTATATTTTTTGAGTTACTGTTTTTTGGGAATATTACTAGTATAACATATCCATTTTCTATTTTTTATTTTTGGTTTTACATTTTCTTAGGAATTCCTCCGTATCTCTAAATATCTAGTAACATGTATGAATTTCCATTTCTAATACTGAATATACAATTTCTACTTCATATATTTTCAACTCTCTTATTTTGTTTCCTTTCTTCATCCATTGTGCAATGTATTTTATTTTCCATTCATAAGTATTGATCTTAAAAAAAGCAAACACATAGAGAGGAGAGTAATGGTATTTAAAAATTACTATATGGTGTTGTTATCAAATACAAAATTTGTGCCAGAATTGTTCCCAAGTAATTTTTGTATATATCTTTTACCTTCACCAAAATCCCATGTGATAAATATTTCCTCTAATGCTCCTTTAAATAAGAAAAAACGACAACATAAGATTAGAGAAATTCAATAATTTGCAGAGTATGGCACACAGATTAATGATACCCCTACTGAAGATGTTCACTCCCTAAATATTAGATAATTTGAATTTGTTGCATGACAAATGGGTTTTTCAGATATAATTAGGGTTACTAGGGTTCAGTCTGAAAGTACCAACTTTGAGAGTCTTCTGAGTACAAGGATTTCTATCTTTATTTGTTTACTCAGTCTCTAAAGATAATTGCGTTAAGTGATATCATTGACCAATATTAGAGAATACAAAATGAAAATAAAGTTTTCAAGTATTCATATGTAACCTAAGGTGTAAAACTCCCATATATTCAGTGAAACAGAGAGGGCATGATAACGTCAAATAGGTATAAATAGGTATTCAGGATAAAATAGGGAGATTATCCTGAATTATCCAGGTAGCTGGGTAATGTAATAAGTCAGTATCATCATATGAGCTATTAAAAGCAGGTAACTTTTCTCCAACTGTTGGCAGAAAAGGAAATAAAAGAGATGCAACAAAAAGGGAAATTAGAAAAATTTGAATCATGAGAGAGAAGTACTCAACCCAGTTTCCTGGAAGCAGGACACTTGAAAAGGCAGGACAAGGAAAATGGGAAGCCTCTAGGAACAAATATCAGATCCTGGCTGACAACCAGCAAAAAAACAAAGTAACGGCAAGTAATTCTAGTAGACCATATTATATAAGTAATGTACTTTTTAAACCTCATGAGGATATATAAGAAACCAGACTATTCATTCACATAATGGCAAGGTAAATGCTGTCTTTGACATATTTGGTAGATTTAAGACCCACAGCTATATGAAAAAGATTAAACATTAATGGAAATTTTAAAAACTATTTCACAGAGATGCTGATTGAGTCAACATGAACAATTTATTTTTGTTTATTTTTAAAGGGGTTCTCCTCTTTTAAGACTTTTTCCCACTTATTTTATACAATTGCATTTTCAAGTTTTCCTTTAACAAAAGCAGGGGACGTTTAAATGAAAACTTGGAAAAATAAGGACTGTCAGTAAGGCTCAGTTCATTATTTATACCCTACAAAACCTGCAATCAGTTTTTACCTGGACATTGTGAGGGAACACAGAGTGGTACTACTCTTTAGTGTCTCTAAGATCTTTATCCTCAGTAAGTTTAAGAAAACAGCTAGAAAACTATTTGAGCAAGTTGAGTGCTTTATGTAAGTCTGTAGACTTGAAATGCCACCCACGGAAAATTAAGTGATTGAACAACACTTTCTTCAGAGTCTGATCTGATCACACATCTTTAAGTGCTATTCAGACTAAGGAGCACCATCCTGTGGACTGAGTGTTACCACATTTTGGGATTTGGACAGGAGGGAGGAACAATGGTCCTACATAATAGAAAACGTGATTCCAAAGCTGACCCATTCACAGTGTGCCAATTTAACAGAAAAGAACAAGGATGTAGAACACTAATAAAAGCAAACCAGAAAATATTGATTTCAACCCAGAAACATGGTGTTTAATTTAAAAGACAGCTCTTCAGAAAATCCTTTCTTCTTTTGTCAAACAAGCATTGGAACTTGTCTATCTAATCACCCAGACAAAGAAGTGATACTCTTGGTTTTCAAACAAACACTAGGGCACAGGTTGGATGCATGGTTGTGATTCATTATTCTTTCAGATTTCCAGTTTTAATTTCTACTGCCTGGAAAAAAAAATCTTTTCTCTTCATTTATTTAGCTATTTTCTCTCACAGGCAAAAAGAGAGGTCTAAGTCTATCTAATAGCTTTTGATTTAACATGAACATATTCTGTACGTGTAAAGTTTTGCACTTTATAAAGTCAAATGACTTACACATGCACTTTGTTTTCTAAGTTGATACACTACTAGGAATACAAATGAAAGTACAAATTGTAGTTGATTGATTCAGTGAGAAAGTACCAAATTTGAGAGTCTTCTGAGTACAAGGATTTCTATCTTTATTTGTTTACTCAGTCTCTAAAGATAATTGCGTTAAGTGATATCATTGACCAATATTAGAGAATACAAAATGAAAATAAAGTTTTCAAGTATTCATATGTAAGCTAAGGTGTAAAACTCCCATATATTCAGTGAAACAGAGAGGGCATGATAACGTCAAATAGGTATACTCAAATTAAAATTTAAGTAAAATATTACTGAGCAAGTCAGGTAATATCAAGAATAAAACGTTACAAATTTTAAACATATGATTGCTCATCATGGTGATGGGACAATAAGGGGTGTTGGTGTTCAGGGAACCATTTGAATTTTACTTCTATCCTCCTGAACTCTGGGAGCATCAATCTAAATGTATCAGGTAAACTCCTGCTATTTTCTAGGTAAGATAAATGTAGATATCCTGAGCAATACTCGATCAATGAATAATTTTAGTCATAAATGATTTTGCCTCAGGTGTATAGGCACGTCACTGTCTAAATAAATCCATTCACTTCTGTCACCCTGAAAGAGAAGCCCATGTACAAAACGCATTGTTTATAAAGTATAAAATCAGAAAGAATCCATTTTAATTCCTATGAAGATTGCTTAAATAGAAAATTTTTGTGTCACAAATTTAAAAATTCTAGAAAAAAACTTCACATAAATCTCTTGTCACATACAACTTTGAAGTCTTGTCAGCACCGTTAACTAATTTATATGAAGCCCCCTGGAGTCAGTGCTCCTTTGTAGTGTTATCATCTGTCAAATGATTCAAGCAAAGCTTTAAGGTGTACGTGGGGTTACGAATCAGTCCCTGTTCTCCTAAATTGCATGCTACACTGTGCACAATTTCTCCTCCAAGCATGTGTAATTCTAAGTTACATTTGCCTTTGATATTTTTGTATTTCTTTATTTTAGAAGTATCACAGGAAGGAGTAAAGCAACTATAAAGTTAATATGCAATGTTCTGGTAAAGCGGTAAGGACCTAGCAGGAATTTGAGAGTGTGTGCATATGTATGTATGTTTGCCTCTGGTTCTGTGTGTGTCTATGGGTATATGGGAAGCAAAAATGTGACTGGACACATGGGGCCGAGGGATTTTAATCAGCTAAAATACTCCCTAATCTAGCATGTATTTGATGAACATGATGGAGCCACTGTGTATCTACATCAGGTTAAAGCCAGGTTTATTTGTTACAGGTACCCTCATTCTTTTATCTGAAGTATTGTGCTTCAACCCCTTATAAAAATATGCCAGAATTCTGCAATTATGACCTCAAAATTATATTATTTATTATCTAGGATCTTCTGGAAGCATGTGGTACATAAATCTATGGCAAAACTGATTCATTTTTTGATATGATTGGAAAACATAGATCAATCAAGAGTATATGAAGAACAAACTCAAAGCTACATATATATGTTGAGATATAAAAAAAAAACTGGAAAAAGAGCCAGAGTGAGACATGTGTATTTATCTATGTACACATACATACATACATACCATGCATATGTCATACACACATACACTCATACAAACACAGAGGGGGAAAGAGTGACAAAAAAAAATGAGTAAGTTAGCAGAGATGATGGCTAGAAGTCAGTTAATTGAAAAGAAGAAAAACAGATTTTTCAGGGAACACTTTCTCCCCTGGCTTTAAAATCCAATTAACAGTCCATGTATAGTAGCCAGGATACCAAGTAAAGAGAAAAATGAAGCGGAGTACCACCTACCTCAAATAAAAAACCAAACAAAAACCTAGTTAATGTGTCAAATTTTATGAACACAGTGCTTTACTGCAACTGCTATGCGACAAGTCAAGGTAATATAAATATCAGAGAAAATTAAAATTCCATGAATCTTAAAAGCTGTGAAGAGCTCTAGAACTTTCCTTCACTTACAAATGCAAAGTACACAATGGGAATATGTGACTATTGATAAATAATTTGAGGGTAAATGCGTAATATCCTAAATGCTATCTCAGGATTATGTTGGTATCAAAGTTAAACACCAGTAGGCACTCCAAGGTTCAAATATTGTTAAATATTGAAATGACATCTTCCAAATCCTCCTGAGTACACTTCTATCTGGGTCCTCCAATTTCCCACTAACCTGAAACTCAACGTTAGCACCAAGGGGCCCTAAAGTCAATGTTCTTTCTGATTTGTCTGCGCTCCACGCCAACCAGCATCCTCATGCTTTTTTCAATTTATTATTTATTTATTTATTTATTTATTTATTTATTTATTTATTTATTTATTTATTTATTTTTGTCCCCTTCCTTCACGTCAGGACTTAGGAAGGTCCATGTAGTCATTTTTTTGCCCCACATGTATGCCTCCTTTCCTGACCTTTCCAAGGAGTTTTAAGAAAAAAAGGAAAAGAGGCAGATGGGCACACATGGGGACTACCCCAAACACTGCCCTGATGTTACAAGCTCCGGCCACTCAGCAGAACACTCTCACAAAAGACAGGAGGCCATGAGGATCAGTAGGGATGGTGTTAGTGGGTTCTGACCCACCCTAAAGATGCTCAATGAGGAGCCCAACTCAACAATCCTTGTTGAATTTCATTGCTATTTGTACATCGTTCTTCCAATCCATTCAGGCACTCATGTCTGGAACTTTGACCTATTCCCCACCTGAGATGTACAGCTCTACTTTTATATCATGAAGACTAGTATTTACATTTTCTTCTGAATACACAACCAGTGCTTTCTATTGGAAGACTATTGGAAAATCAAATGTTGTGATAGCATGATGTTATGTGAGATTCAATGTTAGACATGTGGATCACACATTTTATAAAGTAGCTTCCTGTTCAGTTGCATATTCTTTCAAGAAGTAAACAATATTTCAAGAACTCAGTCTACAGTACCTGTAACTTTCAGCTTTTCAGCCCCAATGGTGATCTCATCTTCGTCCGCAGAAAACAGCACCCTCCCATCTTCATTCGCTCTCACTTCAAATCTTTTACACTGAGCTTCGACAGCATCCGCTCCTATGGACAGAGGAAAGGTTTAAACAAGAAACTGATAAGCAGAAAATCATTAACATGTATTTTTTTAAAGAAAGATAAAAGCAACACATATATTACTTAGTTCATTTTTATCTGCAGTATGTTTTACACCTGGATTTATATTTTGAATTATTATAGTTTGTACGAGGATGTCTGATTTGGTAGAATATTACTGGGCTAGGATGGTTGGGCACACATCTAATATACAAATGCCTGACATGGTCCTAATGAGGTTTGTGGGTTTAGCTAGTTAAAAAAGCTGCATATATACAATGAGAGATTATGCTAGCTTTATTCTAGGTCACAGCCTGAACACTTGACATTATATCTGGCCCCTGCTCAAAAAATACTCACAGACTGAATGACTCATGTTTTCTCTTTGAAGCAGAAAATAGTGCCCATACGTGCTACATCACAAGTTATGTGAAAAGCATTTTCAATTGTGAATTTTTAGTTACTCTACATTTCATAGACTCTAATATTGGATTTTGTTCACCCTTTACTATACTGAATGTGAATCCATTTTACAATCTTGCATATATATACATATATTATATGCATTAAAATATATGCATTTATTGTTTATATATAATATAAAAATATATGTAATATAATATAAAATATATAAATTTATTTTACGTGATATAAAAATTTTATATCATATAAATATAATATTTTATATGATATAAAATATATGCAATGTAATATAAAATATATGCATTTATTGTTTTTAGTGCATCCCGATGTATATTCCAATAAATAATTTTCTTGATATATTAAAATATAGTATTAAATAAATGTAATTACATCATAAAATTGGAAATCTATTTCCAATTTACTGGAAAATTCTACATATCAACCCATTCACAAATTACAAAGTCATTTCCCATATTTGAAAGACATAATTAACTTGAGTGTTTTGAAGGCTTCAATAAAGAAGATCAAACTGGTCAGAATTTGTTATTTTCATAACATCAAATTATTTCTTTTCACATATATGGATCAATATCTTCCCTACCTGGAAGATTTGGAGCGTCCCTACTTTGCTATCTACATCAGAAACTCTTGTAAGATACAATCCAGTCCATTCAGGGACCTGTGCATAAAACACTTTATGCATACTTCTGTTCATTTATTTTTGCATATGCTATAGACTTAGTATTTGTGTCTGCCCAAAATTCATATGTTGAAATCCTATCCTGCAATGTGATGGTATTAACAAGTCAGGCCTTTGGGAAGTAATTAGGTCATGAGGGTCAAGCTCTCATGAATGGTATTAGTGCCCTTATCAAAGAACACAAGTCAGTTTGCTTCTTTCTGCCTCTCTGCTTCTGCCTAGTGAGGAAATCCACGGCATGCTGGCTGTCTGTAAGCCAGGAAGCAGCCTCTCACCAGACACTGGATCTTGGCAACCTGATGTTGGACTTCCCAGTCTCCAAAACTGTGAGAAGTATATTTCTGTTATTTAAGCCATCCAAACTATGGTATTTTGTGATAGCAGCCTGAATGAAGAAAATGTAGTGCCATTCTTTTTTAAATGTATGTCTCTCTGTAATTCAAAAAATGAAATCCTCTCTGTATTCCAAAATACGTTCCAAATTTAAAATTGTGTCTTGTTTCTACTGGGCACATAGTAGAAGAATGTTAGATGGTTGATTGAATTCTAGACTTTAGCTTTCTTTCCCTTTCCTTAGTCCTTATTCTCACCTTAGCCCTACTCCCAATCCTAGCCCACATGTTTTGGTAACTTACACATTCCCATCATCATAGCTTCTGAGAAGCACTTAATCAAAGGAAAAAAAAATAATTCCAAACCCTGATAAAATGTGGGATAATTTCTCTGAAAACAAGATGTATATTTTTCTTACATTTTGAAACTACATATGTTGTTTTCAGGTCCACATAGAAAATTTGAAAAGCTTCAGCTATGGCAACGTTAAGCAAGATAAAACCAGTGTTAAACTTGTGAGCTATTAAGTTTAAAACAGTGTGAAATCTATTTTAAAATCTGTTATTTATTATTTTTTTAAGCAAAGGTCTTTTCTTATGAAATCTAATGACAATATTGGAAAAAACATGGAAGACCTATATAGTCTTTGATTACAGTCATTGCATTTGATCTTGCAAACATTATTTCAGTAGACTGTATTCAGTTGAGTGTGTGTTCTTCTAATTATGGTCTAGCCTTTTTATATTGTGCTTTTAATATTGTGCTTTTAGTAACTCAACTGGGTGATGTTCAAAAACTATGGGTGAGGCCATTGCGTTGGTAGATGTGATTTCTGAGGTTTGAGGCCTCTGTTTCAATCTTTCCTCAAGGAACTCAGGCATACATTAAATTAGAACTGCCTAAAAGATGTTATAGATAATATACACATAAAATCTTAACACATAGACTATGTTACTTCCTTCAAATATACTTAATTATTGCATGAATTGATCCACACAGTACATCCTTCACTTCAGCAATATTGAGGCATATTAGCTTTCTATATATCTGTGTTTGTGTGTGTGTGTGTATACACAATACATACATATCATATATATATATACACACACATACAATACGTACACACATGCATGTTATATATATATATATACAATACATATAATATATACAATATATATACAAACAATATATACACACACTAGCAAAACTTTTCTTGGTTAAATTTTTAATGTCATTATATGGGAGATCTTTTATTAACATAAAAATTCTATACTAGGTGTTATAAACTATTAGAGATGTAAGTAGAGTGGATATGGCAAGGGGGTTGAAATCTTAATTTGTTATATTTAAATAAGCAAAGCAGATAAGAAAATATTTTTGCACTCAGAATAGAAGCCCTACATCTAGGTCATAAATAATTACATGCAGAATCATCTAATTAAACATATATATATATATATATATATATATATATATATATATATATGCAGTCTATGTTAAACATATTAGTATAATTACAGAAGGCAAATTGCAAGCAATTAGCAATGCATTGATAGTAAATAAACATTTTAAATCAGAAAATAATTTTGAATGTATTGTGCTTTCATATACTGCTTTTCTTTTCTGAAATGGAAAACAGTAAATATATGTAATTGGGCACATATTGCATTGTTGTGTATATTGATGTTGAAAGTTATATATGTTAGGCTATGTGAAACTGAATTTACTATATCCTAACATGGTTTGTATTGTCTTATTATGTTTTACATGTTCCTAGCATCACATTTTCTTTTCTAGGTCAACTAAGTATCCAATTGTTCAGAGGGGCCATGAAGTCCAGTTCAACTGTATCTCAACCAATGAGTTTTCCACAGTTGCCTAAAAGCAATATGCCTGAATAACTCTGGTTAAGGAGCTCTGATTCCTTAGCAGATAGATCACGGGAGAAGGGGTAATCCAAGCAATTCTCTATTTCACTGGTCATCTTAAACACAAACGCGCTAATTAAAGTATCAAGACTAAATGCTTCCTTAGGAATATCTCTTACAAAATTTATATCAGCAACTTCAAAATCAGAGAGCAGTCAGGCATAGAACAAGTGAGAATTGGCAGAAAACAAAACAAAAGAAAAGAAAACAAAACAAACAAAAAACAACGTAAGCAAAATAATAGGTTCCATAAAGGACTGAAGGGTTCAATACATATCCAACTATTTTCTCTAGTTCATTTAAAAGTTTGTATATATTCTTCAAAAGCAAACAAACCAAAACAACAAAACTAATATTTTTTCCCCTCAGATAGTTTTCCTTTTTTGGAACATTCATATTCTTACAGTCATATTCAGTAGTCAAAAGCATGTTTTACTGACAAGTAGAGAGGCTCCAATAATTTATCTAATGTCTTTGCATTTTCTACATTAACTCAGTCAAACAGATGAATTGGAAATTTTCCTTCAATAAAAATCTCCAAAGGGGCTAAAACAATATATTACTAAAGAAAGCAAGGCAAAGATCGAAATGAATATGTCTGATTATGTCTAGTGTGTTTTCCTCATGCACATCTTGATGTTGTTTTTTTTCTGTATGACTTTATATCTGTCAATATTTTCTAAGTCTTAAAAAAGAGTATATTTAAAAGATTAGAAATTCCCATGAGAAAAACAAGATTCAATATAGTCAACTAACCAGTGTTCTGAAATTCCTGATTTAGAATTATCATGGGCCAAAAAAAGTAACACCAAGTTTGAAACAAAAGAAACTGCCTTCATGAAATATAAACATAATGAAGTACTGTACTTTATTTTATTTTACACCACGTGTGCCGTTGAAAACTCATAGGTGAAGCGTACTGACTGACTCATTGTAAGAAGCAGTAGATTGAGGTAAAGAGGGAGGTCTCAGAACAAGGGCTGTTGAGCCTTCCGCATTTTCAATCCTCATAGGATTCTGCCAGAGATTAGTCTTACCATCCCCCCACCTCTAACACACACACACACACACACACACACACACACACACACGCAGCTTTATATTATTTGCATTTTTCAGTAACTAGGTTTTTTTCACACAGTATTAGATTTGTGAGATTCATCTATTTTGATACATGTGGCTCTGGTTTATTCATCTTCACTGCTATGTTCTATTATAAGGATATACCAGAATTTAGCAATCCATTTCCCACTAATAATCTTCTAGGTTGTTTCTAGGATAGCAGAACTAGTAACAATGATGCTGTAAATGTTTTTCTACAAGTTTCATTCCATAATTGGGCAAGATTTTTCTAGGGCTGAATTGAGTACATAGGTGTGAGGTAGTAGAGAATGTACTTCAAATTTACCAGATAGTAAGTAATTGCTTATTAAATTGATACTGTCCTCCAAACTGACTGTATCGATTTACATTCCTACCAGAGAGTATGACAGTTCCTGTAGCTCTGCATCATTGCAAACACTCAGTGTGATCAGACTTTGTAATTTCTGCCAGTTTGAGTGTGTAAAAGTTATACCACTATGGTTTCAATTTACAATTCCCTGATTACTGGAGGACTAAACATTTTATACAGGATACCTCCTCAGTCTCCTTTACTGACAACAGACGCTCCACAGTCAGTCCATGGAGCACGCTGGGCCTAACTCTCTCTAGAGCTGGTCCATTTCTCATAGGGATGTTATTCTCTCTGACCAAAGCAATTCATTCATTCATAAGCATGTGACTGAAATGCTCTCTTAATTTTGGCTCTAAATTTTGAAAAAGTGGCACATTCTTCTTTTCAGATCACAGACACTGACTTTGATAAAAACCTGAAACTTTTAAGGCTAGCTTCCACCTGGAAAAAGTCTGCCTGAGAATTCAGCCAATCAGCAAAAAAAAAGAAAAAAAGAACAGAAAGAGAAAGAAAAGGGCACAGAGGCACTCCTGAAAAATTGCTTAAAAAAATGGATGTAGTTAGAGACAAACTAATGTACCCCTGAGCTTTCCAATTATGTGAATCAATAAATTACTCAGGCACCACACCCATGTTGAATAGTTCATAAATTTTGATTTGGGTTTCTTTTACTTGCCTTTTTAAATTCTTTTTCTTATGTTTCCATGCATTCTCTCTCTATATTTAATAGAACTTCTAGAAATCTGCACCTTTAAAAAATCACTTGATCTTTTCTCCCCCTTCCCCCACAAAAATTATCAGTGTCTACTAAATATATAGGATTTCCTGAAATAATGCTCGGGGGGGGGGGCACTATAATATGCTGAGGCAAATTCTCTGATAGGTTTTTTTATTGGGCAAACTAAATTTCTACTTAGATTTGTTCAAACATGGCCTTAATGGTATAAATCTAATCTTTTACACTTGTATTCTAGGATTTTATTTTTGGTGTCTCTTTATCTTATTCCTATTGACAATGTTGTCTAAGAGAAGTGAAAGTGGACATTCTTGACCTATTCATTTGTTTAAGGGGCCTGACTAAACCCCCTATGTGCAAAACATTCTGTTTTTTACATATTATAGAACACAAAATTACAGCATTTCAAAATGTAGATGGCACAAAGTTGGTGGGTGAGATACTATTCTCTAAAAATTGTTTTCACTTCATAGACATTCAAGTTCTTTTGATTTATAAAGCAAAAAATACAAACAAAAAATGTCATGTCACATGCAGTGAACAAATACTATCTGATAGAATTATTATATAAGAGTAAAATAAATGAATACTTAAGTAATAAGAGGAGATTACTTACAACTGCATTTTTAGTAAGTGCTTTTGTAAGACAGAAAGAAGAAAAAAAATTCCTACTGTCTTCTGGTTAAGACTCTTTCCCTAACTTCTCAGCAGATATTAGCAGGTACTGGCTAAAATAGGTTATTTAATTTATGGAATGTGTGATGGTAGAACATAGGAAGTGAAAACCCATTTCTTGATAATATCCAATGAAAATTTTGCTCATTTCAAACTATTACTTTTTTGTTTCTAAAATGTGTTTAATAAGAAAGGAAACCTACCAAGTCCTCAGAACCCGCCCCCCTTTCTTATTAATAAGCTTGTCTTGATCTTCTGCTACATTATGACACATCTGTATAAGTGATTTGGTATAAGTTCTTCATACTCTTTTTCCCTTTCTAACACATATTTTCCTTTAATAACAATTAAGATCTCAAAGAGATGTATCCACATTAAATACCAAACACAAGCATAAAAAATGAGTTGGTATAATGTTGTCTAATACATTTTATGCAAATTTCCTCTTAACAAAATGTAATACAACTTAAGTTGTGGTAGTATAATTTGCGGATGTATTCAAATAATAATGCAATCTTATGGGTACCAATTAATTATCTTCCCTATCAAATATCACATTATTTTTCTATGATCAAAAACATACTACATTGATGATTAATTTATCATCTGAAGATCGTACTAAAAGTCATCTTACCAGTACATGTATTTACTTTTATAATGTAAAGGAAGTTACATGGAAGCCATTCTAGGGAACTATATTCCTAAAATCATTATCAAAAATTCATTAGCTGTTTACAGTGTAACTTCATGTATTTATTTATACTACATTTTATGCTCTTTAATAAGAATATTTAAGGTGTGTTTATTGACATTTAGATTTTACATAAAAATTGTTTCACATTTCCCCTTAATAAGTCAGCCTTATTGTCTTGTCTCTGAATTTCACTTAATGGGAAAGTGTTTTTAGTGTTATAAATAGATGAACACTTAACAAGAATAAACTTCAAGATAAACAATTTAAGAAACCTTGTTATAAAATACAGTTTTTATTACAATTTGATAATAATGAATTGGGTTAGTGTGAGGCAAATGCACATTATTATTATTGATTTGTTATATAGCTAATGCATATTTTTATGATTACATGGAATTTTTAGAATTGCTTGCTTTGAAAAGCACTAGTTCTGATTCCCAAGGAAGCATAAAACAGATTTGGGTTTCTGGGGGAAAAACAGATAGTGTAGTTGATTTAAAGTTCTTAGAAAAGATGATCTTATTTCTGATACAGTAAAACAATTTCTCAAATTGGAGGCTTAGCCCAGCAAAGGTTTGTTTTTCATTCATGTTCATCTCCAGAATGAGTCAGCAGGGGGCTTTGATGACTCTAATCAACCAAGGACCAAAATGATGAAGGCTCCATCTCAACATATGCTTTCAAGGTTAACAACAAGGGAAAGATATAGGGTAAACTGAGCACTGCCTCTTATGTTTCATTTAGAATTAACACATCACTTTTTATTTTACTGGCCAATGGAAATTATATCACCAAGTCTGTTTCTAAATAGGTAGGAAGGTACAATCTTGCCACTAAACTGGGGGAAAAAATAGCACAAAACAGATTTTCTGTGAATAGCCCTATTGACAACATACCTCTCAAAGGCCATGATGAAAAATATGAGTATTGGACTTACTCTCTCACATAACTATTATAAAACTGGACAAAATATTTGTAGTGATTGCTTTTTAGGTATTTGACATAAGGCAGAAACAAGGTAGTAGTCCCTGAGGCAAGGAAACACGAAGTGAACTTCTCTTTCATTTCAAGTTTATTTCTGAGGACCATTTACAGATCAATACCCAGGGATATAGAGCCCAGTGGTGCTTGTGGGCAAAGGAAAGAGGGATTAGATTTCTGGAATGCTAAGGGGATGGACTTCGAGGGGTAGTGTAAACGATGAAAGGGGGCTGAGTTTAGAAGGAGACCCAGAAATCTGCATAGAGATACCCTTAAGTTTTTGTCCAAATATAGTGCTGTACATGCATAGGATGATATACATGATGATTATTAGAGAAGAATCACTAGGCAATATGTGAGCTGCACAAAGAGTGAAAATATTATAGAACCCGAGAAGATGTTTAACTTCCAATTAGAGTGCAGATACTTCTGTTGAGACCCCAGAGTAAGTTACCCTATCCCTGGAGTAAAGGCTACTCTAGGTTAACTCTAACAAGTCTAAAATGCAGCCTCAACAGGATCTAGCTGATATGCCTCAACAGGATCTAGCTGATGTCCCAAAGTATCAACATAATTCTTTAAGTGAAG
The DNA here is from genome assembly GCF_964194185.1 of Rhinolophus hipposideros. Lineage (NCBI taxonomy): Eukaryota > Metazoa > Chordata > Mammalia > Chiroptera > Rhinolophidae > Rhinolophus > Rhinolophus hipposideros. The sequence continues at coordinate 36,867,157 of NC_138050.1, read as the reverse complement.
ACAACTAAATCCAGCCTCTCAAAAAATTACTAGACATACAAAAGAGGAAAATATGTTCCTATCCAGGAGAAAAATCAGTCAATAAAAACAGGCTCAGATTTGCTTCAAATCCTAGAATTAACAAAGATTTGAATTTACTATAAAGGTGTTCAAATCTATAAATAAAAGATGGATATAATGAATACACAGAAAAGGAATCTCAGCAGAGAAATAGAAAATTTAGAAAAAAAAACAGAAAAAAGAAAGGAGATAATTGAAATGTCTAGAACAAAAAAAATTAAATACCTGAAGTGCAAAATGCAATGAATGAATTTAATTGACATATTATAACCTGAAGAAGAGAAGATCAGTGAACTTGAAAAAAAATGCATAGGGATGATTTAAAGTGAAACATGGAGAGACATGAAGACTAGGAAATCAAAGAACACAGCCTCAGTGACGTGTGGAACAATAAAAATAAAAGGAGATTAGCTAAAAAGGCAACAGAGGAGACAAAACGGAATACTAAAAAGTACTAAGTTGATGGCAGGATGGGAGGATAAAAGGAACACAAGATAGAGGAGATAAACAGAAAAGAGCCAGCAAAGTTTATGTTTCCATTTATATTTAAATGGAAACATACCAATAATGATTTTTAAATATAAATGGACAAACAATAAACACTATTATTTATATACTATATATAGCATATATACACTACAGACAGTATATATGCATATATAATACATATATATAATATATATGTGTATATATAATGTGTGTATATGTGTGTATATATATGCAAATATACATACATACATATGTATATATGTATGTATATGTGTGTGTGTATATGTATGTGTATATATCTATATACACATATATACACTACACTACACTGTGTACACTGTGATAGATTAACTGTAGGCAATATAAAAAAATATATATATATACACATATATATATTTTTTAATATTGCCTACAGTTAATCTATCACAGTGTAGATTCCAATCGGGAGTCGGGGCTCAAAGCCAGAAGACATTGCAGAAAATGTATGCCAACAACAGGAATCATCGTAGACATTGGGATGACTAATGCTACCTAATGGAAGACTTCTTTAGAAACTGGATTCAAATGAGATGGTACTTTTGTTAATATTTAAATCACTTCAGTGTTGTTTATGGGAGTATTGACCTTTAGGAGAATTTTAACTTTCACGCATGTCAATCAATAAATCTTTTCTTCTGCAGCTTTTGATGTAAAGTATACCCTGGAGACTTCCATGCAAAGTAGGATAGCTCTTCTAACATATTTTTTTTCCATTATTTGTTTCACATTTCAAATAAAACTGTTATTGCACAGTCAATTTATTATTTTATTGTTTAAACGTAGAGATTTCACTTTTGCTTTTAAACTGTTAAACAATTATGTCAACCTCATTTATTTACTAAGCAATTCCTCCTCTCACCTCCCTATTGATTTGAAAGGATATTTTATCTTTAATTAGTGTAGATTCACAGTAACTTTCTCAGCTTTATATTCTCTTCTATTGCTTTTGCTCTTTCTAATCCCAAACTGTATTCATTATTGTGCTTTTGGTGTTTGATGTACATGTAATAAAGTTCTCTTGGGTTTTCATTTAAATTACATTATTTTGGAAATATTTAATCAAGTTGTAAAATACCATTAGCATTTTTATTTGAATTACTTTATACTTTAAGTTAATTTTGGATAAAACTGATAACTTTAAGAAATAAAGATGTATATTATCAATTTCAGTTGTTTCCAATATATATTTTCAATAAAATAGCAATGTAAAATGATGCAATGAATAGAAGGCATTATTCACTACTCACTTTTATGTTCATCTTAAACATTTGCATCTAAAATAGTATATTGCTACCAGAATTAATGAGCTGTTGGAATGTCAGAAAACTAGAGGAAACACATATAAAACCTTAATGTCCTGTCAGTGACTGGTTAAAGGGCCAGATGCTACGGGTAATTTAATTGTGCTTATCGCCCAGCAGCAGTCTTGTGAATGTCATGACATGTGGAAGCACCTGCCCATGCTGATAAATCAAGTGATGACACTTAACTGTAAGATGCTAGAATTAAATGTTACCTTGAGTAACATACTATCCAATAAAAATTATAGTGATTTTTCGTAAAGCTTATCTTCTGGTTGCTCTCCCATTGAGAAAGTAATACCACTGTTACTACTAATGATGGCAGCTAGCATTTCTGTAGTGCTTAACAGGGCTAAGACCATCACTGGCAATGATACACTTAATGATGAAAATAACCCCACAAGGCAAGTAATTATCATTATGCCCATTTTACAGTTAGTAAACTCTGGCACAGAGAAGTTAACTCACTTGTCCAAATCATACAGGTGGTAAATGTTTGCATGAGATTTTAAACTCATGTAGCCTGGCTCCAGAGTCCATGGTCCTCATTCGGATGCTTTTCTGCTTCCCAGGATACTTTGAACTGGTGCTGAACTCACATCAGCAGTTAGGTCCCTGAGATCCTCCTCATAGGATAAGCTGGGCCTCAATTGTAGGGCATTAAAGTCAGCTTTTTCCCTGCCTCCTGTCTTTCTATCTTGCTCATTCTCTCACAAGTGTTCCTCTCAAAAGCACTCTCCTGTATGCTTTCTGCACCCAGCCGACTGTCTCTGTTTCCAGACTAAACTAAAACAAGACCAAACTAAAACAGGCTAAATATACTTTCATTTAGACACACTCCACTGGTACCCATTCATTGGTTTATTTCTAATTTACATCACAAAGCATACTTTAAATACCATTGTGCCACCCTCAGCTCAGACTTTTAAAGTGACCTTTCATAACAAATAATGTCCAAAGTTTTGGATTTAGATTGAAAATGATACAATCTGAACCCAACTGGTATTTCAAATTTAAGTTTGGTTCTTCCATATGCAAACTACCTTTCCTAACAAAGTGAAAATTGATAAAGTAGGTTGTTAATTTAATACACCCAGAAATATATTTATAAGGGGATGGAAATAGCAAGGACAGAAGAGAACCTTGGTAATACTATATAAGTTTTAGTATTCTCCTTGTGAGCAGATAAGAGAGCACTGGGACCCATGGTGGGTATCAACCTGGTGGCAAATGCATAGGAAATATCTCTAGCTCTGAAGGCTAGAGGGATGCAGGGACAGTGAGCTGGAAAAGAATTCACACTTTCTAATTGTGCCTTCCATGGCTTAGTGCCAAAACTTACGGTCAATATTTAGTATGTATTATATAACTTTGTGCTTCTTAAAATGTATCCATATATGAAAGCTCAATTATACTAAATAATATTTCTTGGATTACTTTGGGTATGTCTGCTACACAGAAAGAAAGAAAAACATAAATTCTGATCTATTGATGTTCTGGCATAGAAAAGCTTTTTATTATGTTACCATAAATATTGTAAAATGATCAGGGGGGAAGAGGCGTGATGAAAGAATGGAAGGGGGCCAGAAAAACCCATTTAAGATCATAATCATTATTAAATTATTTCTAATATCACATGATGTTCTTTCTTTGAAACACTTATTAGAATCTCTATCAAAATTGTTTATTTTCATTACTTATACTGTAAACTTACTAACACTTCCCTCAATCCATTAAATATTCTACACCTAAGCAAATTCTCGCTGTATTTTGAAATGACAGAGTTGTTATTCATCACTTTCTATGCTCAGCCAGTGACCTTGTGACTTCCATTTGACATGAAATCAGCCTTGCAGCGGTTCTTCCTTTTATATTCTAACCACATTCTCCTTTGAAACTTCTTACTCCTCAGAACCATAATTCACCGGAGTTTGTTTAGTTTTCAGTAGCTTTACATTGTTTGCATTCATGTTATTCCCTTTGTTATCAGTGTGATTGCAACAAATGTATACCAGAAATACTTTCTATTTTTACTGAGCTTTAAGGAGGTTATTCAAAGGCAGAGGTGACCTATTTAGTGTTACACTAAAAATAACTATGGGCTATTGGTTGCCAGAAGGGAGAGGGATTGGGGGGATGGGTGAGAAAGGTAGTTACACAATAGTCAGAGGGATGTAGAATACAGTATGGGAAATATAGTCAACAATATTGTAAAATTTATGCATAGTGTCAGATTGGTACTAGAATTATTGGGGGATCACTTCATATATAAATGCTTAACCATTACATTGTACAACTGAAACTAATAAATAGTAATATTGAATATGAACTCTAATTAAAAAATATATATAATATATAAGCTATATATAATATATTATATATATATGTATAGTCTCAGAATGTAAAGCACAGAATAGGGAATATAGTCAATGGTATTGTAATAGCTGTGTGCGGTGTCAAATGAGTAGTAAACATGTGGGGTTATCACTTTGTCAGGTGTGTAAATGTTTAATCACTATGTTGTTCTATACAACTGAAACTAATAATGAAAAAAATAAAAAAAAATTACCCCCCCACCAAAAAAAGAAGTTATGAGCTATTCTAAATTATCAGTTGATTATAGTTGAGAAAACAAAAACAAGAGCTGTTTTTTGAAGGGAAGCTGATTAGTTTCATGAAATTAAAAAAAAATTTCTACAATTATGAAATATTAGTGTTGAAAAGAAATTTAGCTACCTCTACCTTTTAAAGCTAAAAACTGAAGCAAATATAGATTATTTATCATCTTCTCGAAAGTACCAAATAGTAAATTTATGTTGAGTTTGAGATGAGCATGGTCATCAGGGTAGACCAAAAAAAATATATATTTGTATTTGAAGAAATAGAGAGCAAAAGTTAGAGGGGAAGATTTGGGAGTATCTACATATATGTGATATGTTAAAGGAGCATATCACACAACTTAGATAAAAGATATAGATAACATAAAAACAGATGGGGAAAATATTTTAGTTATGTGGTATCAGATGGAAATTATGTGAAAATGATTTTATGAAATTTAAGACTGAAAATGAAATAAATCTAATCTAAACTCACTTTCAATCAATAATGAGGACTTAGTCATTTCCATAAAATTAATAAGGATCTGGGCAGCAAATGATCATTGATTGTACATAATCTGATACCTGCAAAAGAAATGTAGGTAAATGTGCACCTCAGACTTTATCAAAAGTTTCTTAAAGGAATGTAACAAGATCTGCGTGATCTTGTTAACTTTACAGAAAATAGGCAAACTTTTCCATAGTGGTTCTATCATTTTGCATTCCCAGCTGCAGTGGTGCAGGAGAGATCCAGCACCTCTCATCCACGGTAGCACTTAGTGTTGCATCTTTTATTTCAGTAATTTTAATTATTGCAGTTTATACTTTCTCTGAGCTTTAAATGAGAAAAAATGTATAATTGATTTCTTAGTGTATAATATTGAAGCCTTTGTTCCCCAGATATATTCTCCGGTGTGGCTTCGGTTGTTGGCACATTTACTGACTCAGTTAAAGTAGATTCAGTTAAAAGTAAAAATTGGGTAAGGAATGAGCTGCTGATGAAATAAGGAGATCAAAGTAGGAGGCCTCAGAAAGACAGAGTACGGGGAAAGTAAGCTAATTTATTTTTTTAGAACCACCTATCCCTACTCCTCGCAAAAAATAACTTGCATCATGACTGGTCTATAAATTATTTTCAATAATCTTTGTGGAATGATACAAAATGGCAAAAGCAATGTAAGATTAGAAATGAGAGATTGTTTCTAAATAATGTGACAGGAGAGAAGATGGGTTTTAAAAATTATGAGTTATTAACATTCTTTACTTCTTTGGGGAAGGGATAAAGGAGGATGGACTATTAAATTTACACTAGACTGATATGTTTGTGTGAGCATTTACAAAACAAAGCAGCAGACATGTGACCTCAGAATGAAAGATTCAAAACAAGTCATGCTAAAATTGGATCATTACATGAAGGGAATATACGCGATTTGATATTTTTGAATTCAGGCAAATAAATATATGACAAAATATTGTTGCTTTGTAGTATAATTTGAAGTCAGGAAGTGAGATACCTCTGGTTTTGTTCTTTTTTCTTAGGATTGCTTTGGCTATTTGAATTCTTTTGTGGTTACATAAAAAAAAAATCTGATGATTTTTTGTTCTATTTCTCTAAAAAATGCCATTGAGTTTTTGATAGGGATTGCATTAAATCTGTGTATTGCTTTGGGCAATATGGCCTTTTTAACTATGTTGATTTTTCCAATCCATGAACGTGGAATATATTTCCAGTTCTTGTGTCTTTTACAATTTCTTTTAATAATATCTTGTAGTTTTCAGGGTATAGGTCCTTTACATCCTTTCCTAGGTATTTTTTTTCTAGGTATTTTATTCTTTTTGTTGCAATTCCAAAAGAAAATGTTTTTTCATTTTGTTTTCTAAAATTTCATTGTCGGTATAATGGATTTTTGTAGATTTTTGTATCCTGCAACTTTACTGTATTTGTTTATTGTTTCTAACAGTTTTTTGACAGAATATGTAAGATTTTCTGTGTAAAGAATCATGTTGTCTGCAAAAAGTGACAATTTGACTTCTTTGTTCCCAATTTGGATGCATTTTATTTCTTTCTCTTGCCTGATTGCTCTGGCAAGGACTTCCAGTACTATGTTGAATAACAGTGGTGAGAATGGGCATCCTTGTCGTGTTCCTAATCTTAGAGGGAAAACTTTCTGTTTTTCACCATTGAGTATGATATTAGCTAAGGGTCTATCTTATAGGACCTTTGTTATGTTGAGGTACTTTCCTTCTATACATATTTTATTGAGTGTTTTTATTATAAATGGATGCTATATCATGTCAAATGCTTTTACTGCATTTACTGATATGATCATGTGATTTTTACCCTTTATTTAATAATGTGTTGTATCACATTGGTTTGTATATATTGAATCATTCTTGTGCTCCTAGAATGAACTCCACTTGATCGTGTGAGGTATTATGTTTTTAATGTATTGCTGTATTCAATTTGCTAGTATTTTGTTTAGGATTTTTGCATGCGTATTCAACAGAAAAAAAATGGTCTGTAGTTTTCTTTTCTTGTGTGTGCTGTCCTTGCCATGTTTTAATATCATGGTAATGTTGGCCTCATAACGTGAGTTAAAAAGTATTGTGTCATCTTCAATTTTTTGAAAGAGGTTGAGGAGGACAGGTATTAAATCATCTTTGAATGTTTGGTAGAATTCACTAGTGAAGCCATCTGGTTCAGGACTTTCACTTTGGTGGCATAAGGCCTTTCATACATATATACAATGGAATACTATTCAGCCATAAGAAAGAAATGAAATGCTGCCATTATGACAATATGGATGGATTTCGAGAATATCCTAAGTGAAATAGACAGAAAAAGTTGAGAATCATATGATTTCACTCATATATGGGATATAAAACTAAAAGCAACAAAGAAGCAAGACAAACAAAGAAACAAACACTCATAGAGGCAGAGAACAATGTGGTGGTTACCAGAGGGAAAGGGTGTGAGGGGAAGGTAAAAGGGTAAAGGAGATCAAATATATGGTGACAGAGGAGATTTGACTTTGGATGGTGAACATACAATGCAATATACATATGGTGTATTAGAGAATTGTACACTTGAAACCTATATAATTTTATTAAGCAATGTCACCTCTGATAAATTTAATAAAAGTAAATATATAATATAAAATATATTTATATATTTATATAATATATTTTATATGTAATATACATTATATTACATATAATATACATATATACGTATATATGTATACATATATATGATATATAATATATAATATGTTTACTTAAATTTATCGGAGATGACATTGCTTAATAAAATTATATAGGTTTCAAGTGTACAATTCTCTAATACTAATACACCACCTGTATATTGCATTGTATATATATAATATATAGATTATATATGGTGTGTATATATTATATAATATAAAATGTATCTACACTGTATATAAACTATGTATTATATAATTATATATATACACACCATATATTATGTAATATTATATATACACATATGCATATACATATATATGTGTGTGTATATATATATATATATATATATACACACACCATATATAATATATGGTGGAATATCTCTCTCTCTCTCTCTCTCTCTCTCTCTGGATATATATAAAATATCTAGAGAAAATATCGTGGGAAAAGGTTGCAACTAAATTCAGAGCTTATTAAATACTTTAACTAAAGAACGCAGATTAAGGGATTTATAACAATCTTAAGGTTGTCTTAAACATTTGGTAATACCATTTCCTCACTATGAGGAGTACATTGTCAGGAGTCCAATAAATACTTGGAAAAAGGAATTGCTGCCATTTATTTTTCCCTTTCCTAGACTCAACTTTCTATTCCCACTGTGTTTTATTTTTCTGATGTATTCATTATCTGATTTGGAATTTTTCCAAAATTACACATAAGAATAGACATATAATTGAAAGCAAAACTTGAAAAAAAAAAAAGCTAATGTGGTTAATAGAACTAGGTCATAAGTAATGGCCCCCATAGTTTATTTCCCTCTATTCTATGACCAGGCAATTGGCATTGTTTTTAATAGTCTGGGCTTGATTGCAACCACATCTATGGCCTCAACTCCTGAAGTAAATAATCTTCTGTGTATACACGGACCCCTAAGTTTTATTTAGCTTCCTACTACCAGATGTTTTTGGATAATTAGTTCCATAACCTTATATTTGTGAACAGTATGCCCCATTAACCAAATTTCCAAAGACAATTTTCTTATTGAGGTCAACAAAAAATTACATGTTCAATAAGTCAATTATATATGAAACTCAAATTTACCAGTGAGCTGAGGTCCCACAAATGGAGCCAAATTAAAAACAAAGCTTGGTTCAGTGTATAAATTATAAACTCTTAATTTCAGAAATATCATATAGCTATAATGCTAACTATCTAAAATATGAAGTAAAAAAACATTCTTTTCCTATTTTGTTTACTTTATTCTACTTTTATAATTTAATGAGTTAATAGATAATTTTATCTTATTATAATATCCTTACCATTAAAATTTAAACACTGGGCTATAGTCCTAACATATTTTGAATAACTTTATGTAATCATAGAATTAACAAAATGGTTATTAATTTCTTTAGTGCTTTTCTCAGTATTATAATGTCAGAAGTACTGATGTTGTTGCATTATATTCGTTGAAAAAAATCTATTATCTCTTTTTAACATCATATAAGGAGATGGACTGGCCTAGGTAATGCTAAGATGGTAGAATATGCTGCCTTTACAATATGTCTCAATAGAACCACCATTTCTCCCTTTATCGTTAAACCTTCATTCTTAAATAGTCAAGACTTGATTTATTCCTTTGACAACTAAAGACCATATTTGAAACATATATTTTGCCTGGAAAGGAGAATGTTTAAAGATGTTTTCCTATCAATGAAAGCATTAGTATCCCTGAAAACTTCAGCAGATTAGTTTCTAACAGTCTTGAAAAGTAACGGCCAACACCTTACAGGTATAGTTTTTAGGATCATAAAACAGAGCACTGTTAAATGGAACTGATATCACAGAACTTCAATGATTGATCCAGACTAGGGCATGGGGTACCTGTAAAGAGAAGGATGACAGGCCAGCAAAGGCTGAAAATGACTAGCCAAACCATCTATTTCAGAATTTGTTCTAGGTCCTCCAGGAAGAAAAAATATTATTAGTATTCCTTGATTCTGCACCCCTGACTCTACACATATTTGTGAAATTAAATATTCGAGACTGCATTTTTTTTTGTTTTTAGTGTAATAACAAATAATAACTTAAATTAAAATGGTAGTGTAATGACTCAGGATGTTAAAACAGTGATATAAATATTCCTGTGATACAACTTTTTAAAATATGCACATTATTACATTTTCTTCAGACATTGTAAATCTCATTATACCTGAGTTACACAGATTTAGGGTCCTAATTTCCAAGAATGCCATCCTTCTAATATCATGGGCATCTGCTTCAATGTATTGTTTTCTTAAACGGATTAATTAATGTTAAACTAATAGTACTTTAATTAATATGAATAAATAAATTGGTATTAACAATGAACTCTTAAAAATCATCAATGCATTTAATCATTTAAAAATATATGTATAATATTAAACCTAAGTGTTTTGTTGATCTATCCTCCAAGATTTGCAGACTATTTTTCATAAAATATTCATTCTTATTAAGTTGTCCCAGACTATTACAACATTCTCTAAGTTAAAACGAGTCAATGACAAAAAACATAAATTTAGTACGTGAGAATAATCTGTAACCTACTTTTTATATGTTCTACACCATCTGCAGTCAATTAAGCAATTCCCAGGTGTTCACAGTAATTGCTTTAATGCAAGATTACATGTCACGTTAGGGGTATTTAAATATTTATTATACAACCTTCATCTACATTTTTCTCCATTCATTTAGGGACAAAACATGCTGATGTTTAGGCTTTACAAAAATAAGCTGATTGGGCTTGTTTAACTATTTTGTGGGTTACATTTTATTTTTAAAAAATGTTTTATAAGCTCCATTTTGATGAAAAAATAAAAAAAGAACAATGATGCTGATTTAGTTGTGCTTATTTACATTCTTCATTTTAAATCTAAAATATATAATTGTAATTTGTGGCTAAGATGTCAAAAATTCAAATCAGATGTAATTTTGTCAGGACTACTGAATAGTGGGGAATTTAATGGACCTGGGTATTCATTAACTGATGTCCTTCTCTAAAGGTAAGAAATAATTTTCACTTTCAGACTTGGAACAGGAAAGAACCATGGAGACAATCTAGCAAATACTCATTTCATTGATAAGGAAAGTAAAACACAGAGGCTTGGCCAAGTGTACACAATTATTTACATGAAGATCTAATAAAAATTACATTTACTACCATTTACATAATGCATAGTATGTGTGGGGACAGAGCCCCAGAGAGCAGTTTCCAGGCTCTCAGCCTCACATAGAAAGGTGCTGGCTCAGGTAGTAAATGGTCATCAACTGTGATCAGATGCCAGCAGCTGTGGCTAGTTGGCCCTCAGCTGTAACCTGTGAGCCATTGGCCACTAATATAACTGCCATGGCTATGCTAGCAGAAAATGGGGGCTAGCAAGAAGATGGTGGGTGAGCCTGCAAGAGTGGATTGCAGAGAGGTGGATGCCGCCAGCGAGAATATAATGATATGACTCCCCCATCTATGGCTCCGTGGGCGTTCCTTTTTGGCCTCACCCTATCCTGCATTCTTATGTGGGGAGCGGGAGCAGAGACCCCGCAGGCCATCCCGCATGACAGTATGCTTCAGGAACTATTCCAAGATTTTCACGTATATTGACTTATTTAATTCTCACATCTACTGTATCAGATGATGTCACGCAGGGGACCCTGCTCGCTGCGCCATCCGCCGTGCAGGGTCTCAGCTCCCACTCCCCGCCCAAGAACGCAGGACACGGTAAGGCCAAACAGGAACACCCACGGAGCCATAGATAGGGGAGTCAAACCAATATATTCTCGCTGGCGGCTGGGCTGGAGACACAGGAAGCAGGATCTACATAATCTGCCTAACAGCAGTGCGAGCTTGCCAGCCACCATCTTCTTGCTAGCTCCCATTCCTTCCTCTGCTAGCATAGCCACAGCCGTTATATTAGTGGCCAATGGCTTACGGGTTACAGCTGACGGCCAACTAGCCACAGCTGCTGGCATCTGATCACAGTTGATGGCCATTTACTACCCGAGCCAGCACCTTTCTATGTGAGGCCGAGAGCCTGGAAACTGTTTTGTGGGGTTTTGTCCCCACAGATGAATACTCATACTATCCCCACTGAGGCCTAGAGAGCATGCCCGAGTAACTGGGATTTAGCTCTTCCAGAATTCATGCTATTAATTATCAAATAGTAATTCTGTCCCAAAACTAATTTCTGAAAAAATTATGATTTTTTAAGTGAACATACTCTTGTACATTTTGATATATCATATAAATCATGATTATCCTTATATTATTATTAGTTAAAATATTTTTGTATTTTAAAAATTATTTTCATTGCACTTAGTTACTGATTCTTTTTGGTTTTCTATAATAAAGAATTATTTTTTCTTCATAATTCTTAATAGTCACAATCAAAGTGACTTTCTAGTAAGAATGTTTTGTGTCTAATCTTGTGAAATCTTAGAATATATGAATGAACTTAGATTTGTGGAACATTTAAAAAATGCTCAGTGGTTTAAACAATCTAATAAGCATTAACGTATATCAAATTCTTAATAGTAATACAGTTACTGTTAAATTTTTTTGGTTAATTATGTGATTAATCTTTAAAATTCTGTGATTTACTTACTATTTGCATTATAGAGGTTTTATTTTGCTGTGATAGGTTGTCAGTAAATGTTTTTGGAAAAGCTTCCAAACATATTATCTTGTAGCATATTGTATGGAATAAAATGAAATATATAGATGACATATTGTAGAATTGTACACTTTAAGCCTATATAATTTTATTAACCAATGTCACCCCAATACATTTAATTAAAAAGATGCTGATGTCTCAATGAATCTTGCTGTGTGCAGTAGTAGACTTAGAAACGTTTATGTAAAGTTCCACTGGCTTTACTTCCCAATAATACTTACACCAATTCTGTGGGGAAGCCTGTGTGTGTGTGTGTGTGTGTGTGTGTGTGTGTGTGTGTGTGTGTGTGTGTGTCTTGAAAAAGAAGTAGGCGGAGAATCATGGACACACTTAAAAGAATAATTTAGTGTCTTCAGTTTTTACCAAAGGATGTGAAATTTATCATCAGTTCACTTTATTTCTGAAATGAAAATATCCAACTACAATTACTAACTTTCTGGGCTCTCACTTCATCTGACCAACGACAAGCCCAAGTGAAAGTAAGTGTATATCACCTAAGTAATGGACACACACATCATCTCTTGCAAGTAGGTCTAGATTTTTATCCTTCAATTAAGTTGAATCAGTAAACATGTTGTTGTTTTTTTTTTTTTTTGCCACCCACAATTATTTGTATCTAACTGCACTTTATAGTCCTGTTCTCAGCATTCTTTAAAGCATTATGCCAAAGTACTAGCAGATCCAATGCTTCTCTTGATATAAAGTTGCTAAAATAGTAGATACTGTATCATTCAGTTTTCTTTCTATTAACCAAATGTGTATATTTTAGTCAGTGTAACTGAGAAAAAAACACAAAAAAACCCACAAATCTTTGGTTTCCCGTAAGAAGCTCATATGTTTTCTCCGTAAGTGCAGTGGAATCATATCATTAGTCACGATTCCCTTTACACCTTTACTACCAGGAAGGTCAATGCAGTTTAATTAAGTACTCTATAGAATATAAATAAGTTTCATAAAGATAAACAATGCACCGATTTTAATGTAATTTTATACATTTGTAATTTTTATCTCCCTATAAACTTAGTGTATTTTAAAAATGTTTGTTTCATCCTATGGACAGTGTTATTCATGAACATTGACTCAAAATGAGAAGAAAACAAACCAAAGAAAAATATTTTCTTACAGAATCCTAATGTGTACTTTTTCTTATCAAGCACATCTTCTCTAGTCATAAAAAAAAAAAAAAAGATTTTTAAGTGTGTAGCCGATTGACAGCCCCTAGAAAAGGCAAAAGGCTGACACTTCTGCTCTGGCCCATCTACCTGCAGCTCATCATGCCCACGCCCTGACGGGCTCCCTCTGAAATCCCCAGGGCAAGGAATGCAAGCTACTTAGACCTCAGAAGAAATCAGTCGACTGCACTGCAGAAGTTGTCTATACTTGTTTTCAGTATTCTGTGGTATTTAATCCTCAAAATGTAAAATATGAAAAGAATATCAGTAACAAATGTAAATACCACTGTTTACTTTCTTTCCAATGACATTCTTTCTTATTTCCACATAATTAGACTTATTTAAGAATTAATTTGAAGAATTACTGAAGAAAGACAGAAAATTAGGAATCATAGATTATAACGGAGGTTTTTATATAATTTAATATGTCACTGATGTTTGATGAATGGAAGTAAGAATATCAACGATGAGTAAATGATTCTGACAATAGCTCGCAGTTCCTAGGAGTTAATTTATTCTCCCATATTTATTGAACGTTAAACAAGGAGAATGATGATGAAATATGAAATGCCATTTGAAACATAAAATTGTGACTTTAAGCACATTTCAAAAGTAAACTTTCAGAATAATGACATTCCAATTACTAAAATAGCCAATTAGTCTTAATGTTTTACTGGGATAATGATATAGACATGGCATATTATGGAACTTATGTTTACAACACCATAGCAATCATTCTGGGTTTCTCAAACATCATTGTTTGTAACTCAAATTTAAATGAAGGAGGCGAGTGACCAAAATTAATTAAAAACAAAACTAGCTTTAGCCTTTAATACTACTTCATATTCAACTTTTCAGTTTATCCTCCTTTTATTTTTATTCTCTAGCTACAGACTCATAACAAAAGGCATACAAAAGAGGAAAATACCAGCCATTGCTTTTTATCAAAAATAAACATTAATTTATAACGTAATGTAAGAATAAGCAACATGCAATTTAAAACTTTAATCAAGTTGGTTATGAGTTATTGGAGAGCAATTATTTTTATAAAATTAGCATTTATATTTTTAAACTACTTATAAAAGTAATTTAAATCTTTTCTATTATAGATCGATGTAGTGTTATTGGTAAATGAAAGATAATTAATTATCCTCATGAAATTGTGAGAAAGATCGTTACATTTTTAGCAAATTACTACATTATTATTACTATTATCAGTATTATGAATAAAGTCTATATCAAAATTACATGATAATATTTCATCTGCACTTCCCTAAAATGATTTTTATTCTATAAATCACATTGTTGCATTTGCCTAAGGGAATATGATAAGCTTCACAAAAATGGTGCATAAATCACATCTTTTATCCACATTATTTCATGAAAATGTTCTGAAAAATATAAAATATTGTGCTATCAACACATATGAACATACAATACCTAAAATTATGCATCATTTTTGTCACTTATTACAAAATAAATGAATTACTAAATTGAAAAATAGAAATTTTGATGTGAATAACGGTTCTCAGACATGCTTATGAAAATTCTTGTCTTTTTTTTCTTCAAGGAATCTGACCTCTTGGGATCTTGTACTTTCTTTAACCACTTCCCAACAACAATCTGATCCCTCTCTTTCAGCTTTGTTCTAAGAAGAAAAAAAATGTATGAAGGAAACTTGAATTCATTAATCTCCTCCTATGAAAAAGTGGAATAGACTTTGTGGGGTGGGGGTGTGGGGGTATTCTGATATTAACAGACATTTAACATAGAGCGTGGAACTTTATTTCTTGGCCACTGTAAATAAAGCTTCAATGAACATTGGTGAGATTATCATGCTAAGCTAAATAAGTCAGACAGAAAAAGTTGAGAACCATATGATTTCACTGATATGTGGGATATAAAACTGAAAGCAACAAAGGAACAAGACAAAAAAATAAAGATATAAAAACTCAGGCATAGACAACAGTTTATTGGTTACCAGAGGGGAAGGGAAGTAGTAGATGAGGGTAAACAGGGTGAAATATATGGTGATGGAAGGAGAACTGACTCTGGGTGGTGAACATACAATGTGATATACAGATGATATATTATAGAATTGTACACTTGAAACCTATGTAACTTTACTAACCAATGTGACCTCAATAAACTTTAATTTAAAAAAAAGCCTGGAACTTTATAAGTATACAAATGTATTTGTCAATTGATATTATTTACATCAATTCTAAAAATATTAAGATTTAATTTTTATTATGTCTGAGTTGGTATATGTTTAAAATATATTACTTTAATTTATTGAATTAGAAATTATCTGGATTAATATTTTCAGAGTGAGTCTGAATTAGAATTAACACACCTGGTGTGTTTTGGTCTTAGATTACACATATCCCCACAAATTTAATCAGTAGAAAGGAAGTCTTGTATTGGGGGAAAAATGGCAGGGTACAAGGGGAATAGATATTTGCTTTGCTAACCAATTTTGTATATAATCAGGTAGGTACTGATAAGGTACATTTCTTTTCCCATATATAATGTGAATTTGTCAGTTTTCTAATAATAATTGATAGATTTTCTAATAATAATTGACAGAATTGTTTTACTTAGAAAATAAAGAGTAACTGAATTTATTTTCCATTAGTATTAGTCCATTTTTGGTAGTGCATTTTAACCATTGCAAAACAGTACCAAGTGTATACTACAATCAAAATTGTTCTCCTAAACAAACACTGAAGGAAAGGAAAAAAGGCAACAGGAAAAGAGGGTTATAGCAGCTACTTTATGTCAATACAACTAAAATTTAAATCTTTAAAAATGAGTGCCGATTGCATACATCACTGGAATTCATCCTATTTTCTCTTCAAATTCTACTAATGACAATTTTATCCTGACATGATTCAACATTTTTCCACACATCAGATACATTTTCTGTGATGTGTTTTGCAGTAGATCAGCAACAGTATGGTAATCCAGAGTACATTCTTCAAGTACAATTACAGAGATATACTGGACAGAAAATAATCATAAGATTTCACAAGTAATAGAAATGTATTTGTAACTTAAGTGATACCAATTATTAAAAGCACCATCATGAAAATGCTGACATTCAAAATATGATTGTCGACCATTTACAGACATTGAAATTGCCCTGCTTCTTACGTTATTCAAAAAAGTATCATTATCTCTATTTTAGAGATGAGAAAACTGAGTCTCTAAGAACTACATTTTTTTGGAGTCTCATATAGTTTGACTCCAAATGTGAATGCATTATTTCCTCCCCACTCCCCTACATCTATTTTTCCTTTGTTCTTTGTATGTTGAAAAATACAAAAGAGTAAAAAGATGGATATCTTCGACAGTACACCTAGGGGAACAGGATGTTAAGAGTTTTTAGTTTTAGCTACTTTGGAATGAGCATATTTCCATCCACAGAAATAAGCTGGTATATCATAAACTTATTGATTTGCTTCATTTAATACTAAGCATAACCTTTGCCCCCCCCACCCACACCCTCTCTTTTCTTTCATTCTTCTCTCTCTTCCCCTCCATTGGCATATATCAAAGTAAGTTTGAAACAAGAACAGAATATAAAAGAAAGTTTTATCTAGTATAGATAAAGCATTCTCGACATTAAGAAAGTACGATGTGGAAAATCTGCCAACTTAGGCCTACTTCTACCATTCCAGCATAACAGTGAACTGGCATGGTGGTCAATTCAATTAAGTGCCTGGTACTTCTCAATCAGTTCTATTCTGTATGGATAGACGTGTTTCTTTTCTCTAACTTTTACTATATTTGTATTTTCTTTCATTTATAATTTTTATATTATCATACAATGCTACTAAGTACTTATAGTAATTAATACATATCTACTGACCAACTCTTTTGCTTTAAATAATATGTAAAATACAATTTAGTTATTATAAATAAAATGTAATTTTTTGGAAATACATATATGCTAAAATACAACTTTCACTTTTGGCTTTATTAAAAAGAATAGCATATCAAAAACTATTTCATATATCTCCAAGGAAGTGAATGGAATCAAACTCATGTTTATAAATCTAACATTTCAAATGTCATATTTTATCATTTAATTAGAAATAGTATAAACATACATTAGCATTAAAATGATGAATTTAACATTAGGATGAGGATAACTCATTCTTCAGAATTGTAATTTACCATTTATAATGTACTTTCACACACACACACACACACACACACACAATTAGTGTTAGGCGATTTTTCAGGACAATAGAGTATTCTAAAAATATTTTAGCAGTTACACACAAATGAAACTTTTTATTATTTTACATAATTACAACTGACTTTCAATTTGCCTTTCTTCTTACAAAAACTAAATCTAATAATAATGCCATGTAATATGAATATCTACATTTAAATTTGTTGACAATATGATAAAACTAATATTTTTTCAATAACATATTTATAAATTCCAAAGCCTATAAACCTGAAAGCATAGATAATTCAAAGTCAAATTCATAAGTAATTCCCAAATTTAACATTTATTATATGCAAATATGTCATTTCTAATTTATGTAAGCATATAATAATATTCATTAATAAATTATTTGCATATGGTAAAGAATACATAGACTACGTATTGTTATATCTCACATGTTTGTTCAAAGCTTTTTACTTTAATTTAACATATACTAGGAAGATATTTGTTGAGAAAATTGTGCGTTTTATAATTCAAGTGGAATAACAGCTGAATATATGTAATTCAGTCTCATGATAAAACATTTGACAAGAGTAATAACTGCCAAACAGAGGAAAACATAACTGAAAAATCTAATCATATGTAAGATAATTGGGCTGTACGTGATGTCTAGTTATATAGTAGAGAAATAATATATTTTTGCTTTTCCCAATTTAAACAACCACAGAGTATTAAATAGAGTAAGATGGTACAAGTGAATTTACCCCCAAACACTCACCTACTGTCAGCTGTCCAGTTAACTGCCCCATGTGATTTCTTGCATTCACTGTTACATTCCTGTCAGACTGTAAGACCAGTGGACTATCCTGGGAAACATGTATAAAATAAAGAAATCAAATAAAAAATAGAAAAATAGTCAAAACTTAATATATAAAATTACACTGCATTTGTTTGGGTATTATCAAAATTCCATTGCTTTGTTTTATATTTGGAAGTTATTTTAACATCCCAAACATTGGTTGAACAACATAAAAAATACGGGTGCATCATAATAACTACTTTACAGAGTAGGAATGTTTCCACTTTGGTAAATGGAAATTGACTATCAGATGCAAGCATTTCCAACTCTACTGATTATCGTACATTACAGGTATAGTAGCCTCTCTCCTTCTGCCCTCCCAATGGCTAATATGCCTGCCTTTGGAGATATTTAGATCCTATCCAACTGAGAAAATATCTTTTTAAGCTGAATTTACAATTTAAAGATCTCAGCTTAACTGTTATCTCCTCAAAATTGGTCCCTTGAGAACTGTAACTACAGGCTCATTCAACTCCCAAACTTCCATCTCTATTTATTTTGTTCAAAGCACTTATCATTGAGACAAATTTATTTTACTCACTTATGTTTTTACTTTTTCTCATTTGCTTTTGTCACAAGAGAACATGTTCATGGGACAGGGACCATGACAGTCATTTGCTCACAATTATATCCCTACTACTAAGCATCCTGCTGAAGGGAAAGATTTACTAAATGTTTATTGAATAGATGAATAAATCTTCGTTATAAAATTTATAATGCCTTATCTACCTCATGTCAAATTTTTTGTAAATCAGAGAATGATTTACGTAAGGAGGTATATAGAGTCTAATCATATGTTTGCCTGGCAATTCTCTTTTAGTATACATGACCTCGGTTGATGTTTACTTTTATCACTGATTTATCATTTAATAGTAAAATAATTTATCGAAGGATAATATCACTGCCTGAGGAACTGACATGTTAGCCTTTCGCTACCATTTGCCTCAGACAAGTAACTTACGATGGGCTACATTCTCATTTTTGTGATCTAAAACATAAGCAGAGCGATCATTTATAAATTGTCGCATCACTCATTCAACCTGTTTACTGAGTTTCACTATGTAGGGCGTAGCATTTTAGAGGGTTAGGAAATTTCAGTGAACAAAACATAGAATGATATCTGCTCTTATGTAGCCTGTAATCTAGATATTGAAATTCTATGAAAATTTCTCCCAATACCATCCTCACCATCTGGGTGGCATGTCGCTTCCATTTCAGTGTAAATATACAGGTTCTTTCATACATAAGCCTTATAAAAATCTTTCAAGATTAGGATTTGGAATTTGTGATTTGGATATATATTGGAAGCCTTTATAAGCTTCTTTTCTACAGCTCTCTTTGTGCCACTATATGACTAGGTAGGGACATGCAGAGCTGAACAAATATGCACACACAAAGCACATACCTACACACACATTTTTCTCTTAAAAGTGGGTTTTGCTAACATGTCTAAACTAAGACTTGCTATAAAAAAAATAATTTCCCACATTTTGAAGATTACATGTATTCTGTAAAGTGAGGCATAGTTGTACAAAAACTAATATAGTAAATTTCATTCCCTGCCTGGGTCTTATCACAACTCATTTCTTTTTGCCACACATTGTGTTTGTTGTGCAGTTAAAAAAATATCTTTTTCCATAGGTATTTTGATGCTGCAGATATTCATCTTTGAAAATACATTAGTTTAAATTAATTGGATCATTCATTTTGAGCCATATGTACAAATTCTGATTACAGTATAGATCAGGACAAAGGACTATTTGCAAAGAATTATACCCAGTAAGGATACTCACAAAGAGGATGGCTCAAAAAGCAAAAAAAAAAAAAATAATAAAATAAAATAAATCTATTTTATGATGGAAGAATTAAATATACATAACCCATGCATTTGAAAAAAAGGAACTTTTAATTAAATAACATTAATCTGAATGTAAGAAGCAGGAGAAACCTATAAAACCCCTTGTAGTTCACATCATTGTAAAAATTTTTGGTGGAATTTTCATTCACATTCTTTCAATACTTTTATGATATAATATGTATGACTGTTGTTTCCATTTTTAAATATCAATGACACTGTATGCTTTCATTTGCATTACTAAACCTAAATTCTATGAACTGTAGCATTAAACACTACATAACCATTAATATATAAAATTTAAGTGTATGCAAGTATAGTAAAATAATTACTGCTTTATTAGATATTTTAAGATGAGAGAAAAGTTGATTTTTAAAAAGGTCATAAGAATTTCATCTGATTTAATAGAGAAATAGACTTGGGTTAGAATTGAAGTTTAACCATTATGCCTCTGTTTACAACATATCAAACCATTTTTCTCTTCCTCTAACCGTACAGATACTGTTGTGCTTCTATCCCTGGCATTCTTCCCCTTTCTTCATGTGATTCCACTAAAATTCCCTTCAGAATTAAATGTTTATAACTAGATTAACATTTTATTATGATAAAAATATTTTTACTGACTAAAATATAAACATATGGCTATTAGAGGTAATGAACACATTTCTACACTTTATTCATGTAAACATCAATATAGTATTATGTTATACTGATTTCTTAAAATGTGATCAGGTGAACTGAATCAAAGTCAAGTAACTATTTTTGGTAAACAAAACTTAATGCATGTAAGAGCATCATTTTAGTTAAGAAATCACACTATCATTGTTGCGTTATGTATTAGCACAGTAACATTTTGGGGGGTTAGAATCATGGCTTATTCACCTTATGTCCAATCCATGACCCTTTAATATCCACTCAGTACTAATTAAAAGGTACATATGTGTTAAGAAATATGAGACAAAAGTGATAGCAACTTTTACAATCATGTAAAGAGGATACAAGTCCTAAGCATTTATACATTTGATACCAAAGACATTTTTAGGTGAAAATCAATATGAAGAAACTACCTCTTAAACAAAGCTGCAATGAACATTGGAGTACACGTGTCTTTATAGAGAAATGCTTTTATATTTTTGGGGTAGATACCCAGGAGAGCGATTGCTGGGTCATATGGTAATTCTATTCGTAATTTCTTGAGGAACCTCCACACTGCCTTCCATAGCGGCTGCACCAGTCTGCATTCCCAACAGTGTATGAGGGTTCCTTTTTCTCCACAGCCTCTCCAACACTTGTTGCTATTTGTCTTGTTGATGATAGCCATTCTGTCTGGGGTGAGGTGATATCTCATTGTGGTTTTTATTTGCATTTCTCTGATGATTAGTGATGTTGAGCATTTTTTCATATGTCTAGTGGCCAAGACATGGAAACAACCAAAATGTCCTTCGATAGATGAATGGATAAAGAAGTTGTGGTATATATACACAATGGAATACTATTCAGCGTTAAGGAAAGATGATATAGGAACATTTCTGACAACATGGATGGATCTTGAGAATATAATGCTAAGCGAAATAAGTCAGACAGAAAAAGCAGAGAACCCTATGATTTCACTGATATGTGGTATATAAACCAAAAACAAGACAAACAAATGAGAAACAAGAACTCATAGACACAGACATATTTTAGTAGTTACCAGAGGGTAAGGGGGGTGGGGGGAGGGAGATGAGGGTAAGGGGGATCAAATATATGGTGATGGAAGGAGAACTGACTCTGGGTGGTGAACACACAATGGGATTTATTGATGATGTAATACGGAATTGTACACCTGAAATTATGTAATTTCATTAACAATTGTCACCCCAATAAATAAATTTAAAAAAAAATACTTCAGTAAAAAAAAAAAAAAAAAAAAAAAAAGAAACTACCTCTTACCAAAAAACAGATGAACACTTAAGAAGGTTTTATATCCTTTTTCATACATTCATTTCTCCAAAGGTCTCTATATAAGAAAATCACTTCCACTAATCAATCATTGCTTTCCACCCTCTTTATATTCCCTTTATGTTCCTTTATATAATATTCCTCTGTTCTAAAATGTTGAAAGCTAGAGTCCCATTTCAGATATTAAAATAAACATAAGAGTACTCTCTTATAGCTTATTCTTGCTGAGAACATAAAGGGAAGAAAATTATTTGGTGTTATCTCATGGAGTATAGATAAAACATATAAATTCTGTAAGGATAAGTGAGAAGGAGGCATATTATTCTGCACAATAAACTAATATAAATATAGTTTCTCTCTGGAGGAAGAAAAACTTCATTTTGGGGTTCAAATATCTTTCCTCCAAAACCAAGAAATCTTCCATATCTGGTATTTTCCAGTTTTCTAGAGCTGACCTCATCTTGGCTATAACTCCAGGAAATATATTTACCTTTTTATGTTACTCTGAAAAAGGCAGTAGGAGATCTGGGAAGAAAGGCAGCGATGCCATTAAGTGCCTGGGAGACGCTGCTTGCATTTCAGTTATGCACACATTCTTTATTGTTGAGGGCCTGGCCATATGCAATTTGCTAATGGTTATAGAAAAATAAGGTAAAATGTTCTTCTTTTTGCAATGCCTTTGTGATAGGCTGTGCAAGGGACTGGGGGGAAATGATTCTTTTCTTTGTATTTCTATTGTGTTTACGTTTGTTTATCATAAATATTTACTGAGTACCAACAATGTATCCAGCTCTCTGAGGGCCACTGGGTAAAAAACAGAAACAAGGGAGACAAACTTCCTTTCCTCTCTTCTGGAGTTCATAATCTAGCAAGCCAAACAGACAGTAAACCATATAAATACAAAACACACAAAACAAAACAAACAGAGAATGGTACAGTAACAAGCTGCTGTGATAGAGACTTCTCTAACAAAGTATAAGTTATATATGTGTATATATGTATATAAGGTGCTGTATATATACGACACTTCGGCTTCATATATTTATTCTCTCTAGATTAACTGTTAAATTGTAGTACCATGTTTCCTTGAAAATAAGACCTAACCAGAAAATAAACCCTAGCATGATTTTTCAGGATGACATCCCTGAACATAAGTCCTAATGTGTCTTTTGGAGCAAAAATTAATATAAGACCTTATACAAAAATAAGTTTTGGGGGAAACATGGTAGAAATACCTAGTACCATGTTTCCCCCAAAATAAAACCTAGCCAGACCATCAGCTCTAATATTTTGCTCTTTGGAGCAAAAATCAATATAAGACCAGGTATTATTATATTATATTATATTATATTATATTATATTATATTATATTATATTATATTATATTTATTATAAAGACACAGTCTTATAGTAAAATAAGAGCGGGTCTTATATTAATTTTTGCTCCAAAAGATGCGTTGGAGCTGATTATTTGGCTAGGTCTCATTTTCAGGGAAACACGGTAGTAGCAGAAGCAACAGCTAGCACTGACTGGCACTTAATCAGTGCCGGGCACTGTTCGAAATACTTTACATGTGTGAGCTCCCCTACTTATGACGCTTAAAATAAAATCACCCATGAAAGAATCAAGAAATAAACTGTAAGACAAACAGTGGACCCTGACTGATTTCAAATAATGAGTCTGCCAGACACTGGCTGCTTGACTGAACAAGTCACTCAGCATCTCTGTACCATGATTTATTCATCTGTAAACAGGGTAATCATGCATAACTTGCAGGTTTTTTTTTCATAAGGAAACATGAGACAATATATACAAAATGCCTGGCCTTTTCGAAGAGCATTATTCGTGTTTGCTTTTATTATTTATTCCTCACTGTAATTACAGTACTCTACTAAGAACAGTACTGGCTACTATCCTGGCTACTATTCCTGTTTTATAGATGAATAAACTTTAGCAAAGAGAGTATAAGGTACTTGCTGTAAGACACAACTAAAAAATGACAGAGGAAGTATTCGACTCGGCAATTTGGGTCTAGAATCTCCCGTCAACCTCTATAAGATAACTGTCTCTTTGTTGGGTATATAAATTCAAAGCTTTTTAAAATAGCAAATCAAAATCTAAAAATAAATGAAAAAATAATTGAACGATACATAGTTTTAAATCCCTATAAACATCCCAATCGCTGAAAGAAATATCTGATATATACACTGCCTTAGAGTGTGAGAGGGGGCATCACCATCATCCAAGTGCCAGTGGCAGTCTGGTGCATTTGGTTCCATTTTGTTTTCTCAAGTTCTAGAGGAAGGGTGCATACTACTGAACTGCCCTCTGTACACACATTTTAGTATGTATCACCTATGAGAGTCTCTCTAATTGCTAACCTGAAAGAGAACATAAATTAACAACCCAAATTATTCAGTGTAGATGTCATAAATTTCTTATGCAATTTCTTGAATTTATACAGTTTTACCAGGTAAGTTTTCTTATCCTCACTGAGAAAAATTATGCAATTTTGCAATAAACCTATTTTATCCCTAAATCCTCTATCATTCTTTTCCTCGATATTCAATCAGCTATGTCAGAGATGTTTCTTAAATACACCTTTTCCTGTCTTTCCTGTGACCACTTCTTTAATTGACTCATAACTCACATCACAATAACCACTTCTGCCTTACATTGATTTTTCATATCCAGTGTTTTATTTCTAACATATTTTTAAATAAAAGAAAATTGAAATGCTTGAATAAAAGCAAAACAAAATAAAACATTTATCAATTCTTTGTTCCCAGCTTGGAAAGAAGTTCACATTCATAACATATAAGGTGCTTTATAATGTCATCCAATTCTACTTTTGTAGCTCGACTTCACACCCCTTCACCTTGTGAGAACTACCCAAATTTCCTATTTCTGAAAAATACGCCACTGCTGTTCATTTTCATCTTCGGTTCTGTAGGCCCCAAATTCTTATCCATTCCTCCACAATTGGAAAATAATATCGGTATTTTTAAAGTCTTCGATCACAATCATGTCCTCTCAAGCCTTTGCTCCTCCGGAGTTAAAATTCACTTTCCAGCCTCCAGTCCCCTGTCAGTGTTGATGACAGACAGTACTTGTCACAGGATATTTTCCCTTGCTTTGTTTTGATCATTCCTTTGTTTATATCCTCCAATAGACTGACTGGACTGTTCTGAAAGCATAGTGTGTTGTCATTTTCTTTTACACATCCAGACTTTTGAAAGCATAGTTAATGTCATGTGTGATACCTATTTCACGTTCAATAAATGTCTGCTTAGTGAATGAACAGAACTATGCACATTTATGACATAATGCACTTAGGCTACATGTGTTTACCTGGATTTGTGTTCAGATCACACAGAACTTACAAAGCTCTGGCTACTTTTTACCCCCAGAGCAAGGTTTTTAAAAAACTAGTTAAGTGGAACTAGTTGTATCATGTTATGATTTGATTTATATGCGTCACCTCTCTGCCCAATGCAGCCACGTCATTCCTTTTCTTAAGCACTTAACCCACTTAAGAAGATGCAAAACAGGTAAATTTGTAATTCTTTGGTTAATAAAACAATTACTTACAATTTTATTTTCCTTCAGAATGCAAATCATTTAATTGTTGAAATTTGTATTTTAAAAGGCAGAAGTACTGATCATGAAAAGGAATATATCTACAGGTGTTAAAATGACTTTCCCAAATTCTCAGTGTTCACATTTTAACTTGAAAGTGAAGTACTTCAGGAGAATGCATTTATTCAGCAATCAACTTTCCTCAATTTCTACTCCCAACATTTTTACTGAGAATTTCCTCATGTGGGTTCATTGTTTTGTTATAAATTATCTAGTCATGGAAGTCACTGCAAGGATTTTATTCTGAGAATGTTCTATGACTTGATTGCCCTTCTGGTTTCTCCCTACCTATTCAAAGCTACATAGTAGAAACGGTAGGGTAGACTTCCTCCTCCTTAGGCCCCACTTATCCCCATTCCTATCTGTGAAGGTGTCTCCAAACAGCGCCACAGGGGACAGTTATACACATGGCTTTCCATTTACAGGAATCATTGGCAAGTTGCCACTTCCTGTGTCATTCAAAATGCTCCAACTCAACCTTTAGCCAGGGGAAGACTTAGGAAATGAATGCTTCTTGAATCGGTATCCTAAAAGGGAAAAGTACTACCTCTACCTAAAGTAATAAAGATCTACATCGATAAAAGACTATTGTTTTCATCAGACGACATAAATTCCCAGAGAGGGCTTTTGTCCTCTCAGGTGACATTTGCTGTATCCAGCAAACAGTCTCCTTTTACCATCTCCCCATGGGGTCCCCTCCAGCTGACCCTTCAGTCTTTCTTCAGGGTGATTTGTCCTACAGTAGTTGGAGGGGGCCAAGACAGCTCAGGATAATGTTGGGACTCTGCCCAACCAGGATGTTCCTTATGAGAGCCTGGCTGAGGTGTGCCCCAACTCAATGGGGTAAAGGAGCCTCAGTATTGCTTTCATAGAATACGTAAATTGTACCTTACTTTGGTGGGCAGAAAGAAGCTTTAGAGCATATGTAAATATCTTCTGTTTACCCAGTTTATATGCCACAAACAAACAAACACACAAGAATAATTCTCTTAAGTCATTTATTTATATGGAACAAGGAACTAATTAAATCTTATAGAAATAAAACTATCCAATGATGAGTCACTAGATATTTCAGACCAAATAGTATAAAGCCTTTTCCACTTATTTTGTAATAAAATGCTGGAGAGTATAGAGAGTAGGTGATGCGGGTACATATGTATTAAATAGACTTTATGCTAAAGAGTGTAAGAGATGAGGATGAATAGAAAGTTAAGCAGGCAACTAAGCCTCAATTAAATTATTTCACTTTGCTTGAAATTTGTGCTGGAGAAAAAAATATGAAGTCTGTAAATTCTAAAATTTAAATATTGAAACATACTTGAGAAAAAATTCACCTTTCTCAAACAAGATATGTACTGTACAAGAAATGCCTATGCTGAGGTAGGGAAAATAGAAAGGGCACTTAAAAGAAAAATCACTTATTAGATTTTTTTTACAAAAAAACCTTCATTTATATTGTTTCTACTATTTGAAAAAAAAATTTCCTTTCTCTGAAAATTTGGTTGGCTTATGAAGTGTTTAAATTATCTGAAAATATTAGGACTGAGTTTTTAGTTTAGGATATTTATATAACTGGACAATAAAAGCCTTCACTATGCTGTCTTCTCCATCTGAGGCCCCAGGGTGTCCTAGAACCACCCACTGAAAGAACCCGCCTTTCTAACTGTCTGCAATGATCTGAGCCAGCAGTCCTACTAACACCACTGGAAGTGAGAACTAAATAATTTTTGTATTTGAGTTAACCCATGAGATTCAAAAGTTGTTTGCTACAGACATTGGTCTATCCTGATAGAATACCTTTCTCCTCTGTAAGGAGTTGAACATCCCAGTGTTTCTGACCACTTCAGGCCTCCCCACCGAGAGCCCGGTACAAATCCTCCTTCTCTAGCTTAGGTTTTCTTCATACTTATCTTTCTTTAAGGATCATGTTGACATTTCTCATGACACTGACATAATTTCTTGAAGATCGCCATTAAGTTAAAGATTGATCTGTCAAATGATGATGATATTTAACAATGTGTTTTTTCTCTCAGCAGTATTAATCAAACAGGCTTTGTCTAGAGCAGAAATTGGTATGCTTTATCTTAAAAAGACAGATAATAAATATTTAGGTTCTACATGCCATGCAGTCTTGGTCCCAACTATTCAACTCTGCTTTTTGTAGCCCATAAGTGGCCACAAGAAAGGCATGAATGGCATAGCTATATTATAATTAAAGTTTATTTTTTTTAAAGACAGACAGTTGCAAGCATGGTTTGCTGACTTCTGACCTAGAGAATGAATCTCTAATGGATTTCAGTTCCCAAAGTTTTAGCAACTATGCACCCAACATTCTTCAAAAATAATGCTAATATCATATAATGATTTTTGAATGAATTTAAATAAATAATACATAGTGTTAACTTCATATGCATTTCAATAGAGGAATTCATTTAAAATAATTTCATTATAATAAAGCTAGCTATAAATTTCACTTTATAAAATTCTGCTTAGGATACTTTGTATTTCTAGAACCTGATGACTCCTGTCTTTTACAAATTTTGGAAAATGGTAATTTATTCAGTTGTGCCTCTACTTTCTACTTTATATTTTTCTCATATGGAATTTACATTAAATATGTGATATATCTTCTTTTATTCTATATTTATGTCTTAACTCTCATATTTTCAATTTCTCTATGTCTCTGCTCTGTGTTCTGGTTTGGGGCTTTGTCTCTCCTGTGCATAATTCTCTCTTCAGCTTTGCTAGTCATCTTTTCAAGTATCCATTGTGTTATCAGTTAATTCATATAACTTTTTTTTCACATCTGACTAGTCAAATATATTAAGATTATTACTTTTGTTTTTTATTTGATCTCTTATTATCCCATTATTTATTTCTTATGCATTATTATACGTAGTATTTTAATATTCTGTATCTGAAAATTTCAATTGCTGAAGTAATTGAGAGAACTAAATTAGTGAATCATTGTTTCTATTGAATTTTGCAAATTTCTAGGAGCCTAGATTAAGGAATAGAAGCTTTGAATTTGCTCCTGGCAGGAACTGGATGGAGGACAGTGCAAATCTGGAAAGATAATATGAATTCAAGAGGGCAAGCCAAAGTTTATAATTATCAAAGAATACAGTATTTGTAATTGTAAAGTCCTGATGTCCTTTACGCTATTAATCCCCATGGCTTCAGATAACAAGTATTGTTAATTGTCACTAAGGGAAATTCTGATTTCAGATTTCAAATCTTACTGTTTTTTCAATTCTCTGTTTTTTATTTATTTTGCCTTATGACTTCTCCATTATCTTTTGCAATTTTAAGAATTCAATTAAATACACCTTTTTGTAACTTATGGCACATTTTGGTTGTCAGTGGGATTTTATTTCAGAATACAGAATATGCAAATTTACTAGAAGCCAAAGTTCTCATTCCATACCATTTTTACATAAAAATGAACTTATCGTTCATCAAAAATATATAAAAGAAGCTTAAAGTATAGATGTAAAAGTTGAAAAGAAATTAATATAAAATAAACTATGCTCATTTTAAGAATAGTATAATAACCTTAAGTAACTTGAAGTTAGAGCACAAGTTAGGGCCTATTATAGAAACATATCAGATCCTAATAATAAAGTGGTGTGTGTGTGTGTGTGTGTGTGTGTGTGTGTGTGTGTGTGAAGGAAGGATGTTTGCAAAATTAGTTTGGGTTTATAAATTGCTAGATTACAGGTGAATTCATAAACAACTATGTCATATTGCTATGTGGCAGTAGCATAACACTTGTTCTGTTTGGTTACCATTTACTATCCTCCTTAAAAGTATATTTAATTACTGTATTTCTTAGAGAGACTAATTAATATCACATATGAAGAAAGTAATCTTTATCTGTGTCTCAAAGCTGATTCACTATTTTCAGAAAATGTTTTTTATATCACAGAGAAACAAAAATAAGTTGTTTTACAGGACAAGCTATCTATATTAAAGGAGTAGAAACAGCGAGAGATTTCCAAATGTAATAAATGAACCAATTTTATACTAGTAAATATTAGATTTAAAATATTTTTTTCTATTAAAGAACTGAATTAGTGAAATATAAGAAATCAACGAACCTTTTCTAGTTAATAAATTATTATAGGAACTTTTGAAATCTTTTTTATACATATAAAGTATTACAGTATTTCTTATTTTTTCTATTTTCCATAAGAAAAATAAACCCAAAAAAGACATATACCATCTGAAGAACAAATAAAAGAAGAGAAGAGGAAAATACAAACTATGAATTTATTAAAATGGTAGTTGTTCCAAAAACATAAGAATTGTGTTATAAACTTAAACATGTTAAATAGGGCACTGAAATCTATAAACAGAACTAAAGGTTTTTTAAACTCTGACAAATAAGTGTTTAGAAACAAGTATCTTGTTGCTTGTTGCAATAAGCTTGTTGCTAGAACTGAACCCCAAATTTTACTTCAATGTTTCTGCAAGTAAAGGCAAAATATAATGTTATATTATAAAAGTTTGAATGCCTGGTAAAAGCAAGCAAAATCAATTATAAGGAGAAATGTTTTCCCCTAATGCTAGTATTTAATCTCTCTAAGAGAATGTTAAATATGCTCATCTAAAATTTGTTTCCAAATTTAGGCAAATCAAATGGTGCACTGCACTGTCTGCCCTGAGGATTGCCCGACCCAGTGCTATTGGGAGCCAGATGTTGAATACTAAAGAAGGAGTTAGAATTTTTATTTATGTCAAAAAAATAAGTGAAGCAGTAAGAATAAATAAATGAATACATAACCAACAGTAAAAAACATTTTAAAAATTGAATCCATACTTCAACATAATAAAGGTCATATATGACAAACCCTCAGCTAATGTCATACATAATGGTGAAAACCTGAAATCTTTTCCTCTAAGATCCTGGACGCCTCCTGTCACCACTGCTTTTCAACATAGTGTTGGAAGTCCTTGCCAGAACAAAAAGGTAAGAGAAAGAAGTAAAAGGCATCCAAATTGGGAATGAAGAAGTTAAATTGTCATAATTTGCAGATGACATGGTTCTTTATGTAGAAAACCCTAAAGACTGCAACAAATCGATATTATTAAAAAAAAACAAAAAACAGTAAAATTGCAGGATACAAATCTTATGTACAAAAATCCATTGTGCTCCTACATACTAACAATGAAATTTCGGGAAACAAAATGAAAAATCAATTCCTTTTGAAATTGCACCAAAAAGAATAAAATACCTAGGAATAAATTTAACACAGGATGAGAAGGACCTATACACAGAAAACTATACAACATTATTAAAATAACTGAAGGAGACACTAAGAAATGGAAAGATATTTCATGTTCATGAATTGAAAGAGTCAACATAGTCAAAATGGCCATATTACCCACAGAGATATATAGATTTAATAAAATCTCCATCAAAAATGTCAAAGGCATTTTTTTAAGGAAATAGAGCAAAAAAATAATCATGTTTGTATAAAATCACAAAAGACCCAAAGAGCTAAATTAATCCTCAGAAAAAAACAAAACAAAACAAAAAACAAAAAATAAGGCTGGAGTATTACACTCCCTGGCTTCAGCTTGTACTACAAAGCGAAAATAATCAAAACAGCATAGTATTGGCAGACATAGACACACAGACCAATGTAA
Source organism: Rhinolophus hipposideros (assembly GCF_964194185.1). Taxonomy (NCBI): domain Eukaryota; kingdom Metazoa; phylum Chordata; class Mammalia; order Chiroptera; family Rhinolophidae; genus Rhinolophus; species Rhinolophus hipposideros. The sequence goes on along the minus strand of NC_138050.1, from coordinate 36,835,459 downwards.
TAAAATTGAGAACCCAGAAATAAACGCACATATATATGGACAGATAAATTTCAAGAAAAAGATAAAAACTTACAATGGTGAAAAGAAAACTTCTTCAATAAACGGTGCTGAAAAAATTGAAAAGCCATTTGTAAAAGTATGAAATCAGACAGCTATCTATCACCATACACCAAAATTAACTCAAAATGGATCAAAGGCCTAAACAAAAGACCTGAAACAATAAACTGCATAGAAGAAAACATAAGTACTAAACTTAATGGGCTTTGGGTTCAAAGAGGAATTTATGAATTTGACCTCAAAGGCAAGGGAAGTAAAAGTCAAAATAAATGAATGGGACTATATCAAACTAAAAAGCTTTCACACAGCAAAAGAAACCATCAGCAAAACAAAGAGACAACTGACCTAATGGGAGAAGATGTTTGCAAACAACACCTCCGATAAGGGGTTAATACACAAAATATATAAGGAACTCATACGACTCAACAACAAAAAGACAAACAATTCAATTAATATATGGGCAGAGGACATGAACAGACATTTCTCTCAAGAAGACATACAAACAGCCAACAAATATATGAAAAAATGTTCAACTTCACAAGCTATTAGGGAAATGAAAATCAAAACAAGAATGAAAAACCACCTCACACCTGTTAGAATGTCTATTATCAAAAGACAAGTGATAACAAATGTTAAACAAGCTGTGGAAAAAAAGGAACCCTTATACACTGCTAGTGGGAATGAAAGTTGATACAGCCACTATGGAAAAGAGTATGGTGGTTCCTCAATAATTTAAGAATAGAATGACCATATGACCTAACAATCCCTTTTCTGGTTATCTACACTAAATATTTGAAAACATTTATCTGTAAAATACATGTACCTCTATGTTCCTTACAGTATTATTCACAGTGGACAAGACATGGAAATGCCCAAAGTATCTTTTTGTAGATGATTGGATGAGGAAGATGTGTTACAAATATATAATGGAATATTACTCGGCCATAAGAAAAAATGAAATACTGCCATTTGCAACAATGTGGATGGATCTTGAGATTATCATGCTAAGCGAAATTATGTCAGACAGAAAAAGTTGAGAACCATATCATTTCACTGATATGTGGTATATAAAAATGAAAACAACAAAAGAACAAGACAAACAAATGAAGAAACAAAAACTTACAGACACAGACAATAGTTTCATGGTTACCAGAGGCTAGGGGGTAGGGGAATAGAAGAGGGTAAAGGGGGTCAAATATATGATGATGGAAGGAGAATTGACTATGGGTGATGAACATACAATGCAATATATAGATTATGTATTATAGAATTGTACACTTGAAACCTACATAATTTTACTAACTAATGTCACCCCAATAAATTTAATGAATATTTTACAATAAGAATATATAAAAAAATTGAATTCAGTTGTTAAATGCTGTTTCAATTCTCACTATTTGTATGTAATCAGCAATATATTATTTTGCCACCCATTAATAATTTTACATTAATATACAAAACAAAAATCTTTTTGCATTTCATCCATTCTGCTTCCATATATCTACTTCATCCATATTTAGAAGTAGAATGACTAAATATATTTACTATTTTAGAAAGTGAATGATATGATTTAATCTTTATCTGTAGAAAGAATTTGTAATGCCTGAAGTTCATTATTCTCAATATGAGTGATTAATTTAATAAATCTGTCCAGAGAGGAGTATTCTAACTTACATTCATATACATTCACATTTTGCACTGTAAAATTATTCAAAATTAAGAAACAATGACTTTGCAAAAAAATTAAAAATAACTCCCTCATCTATGTGATAAAGTTTTGAATAATCATATTGAGTCCTTATTATTTCTTCATCTGTAGGTGGTGTGTCTTCTTCTTTCAATGGGCACGGAGATAGGGGAGGCACCTTATCTTCTATGTGTCTCAGGAGGAGTGGAAACTCCTCCTCCCTAACCTTTGAATCTCACATCATAATACTGAACAATCCACTACTCTTATTTGCCCTCATTCCTGGAAGATTTCATCTCTCAGCTCACTCATTGTCCTACTCTTCAGGTCATTATGGTAATAATTATCAGTTATTTCAGTTACCATATAGATAATTTTCTGATACTCTGAACTGTTGGCTTCTTGATCTATCCTCCCATGATCTTGTCATACTCGTACACTCTTCATTAGCCTTCTTCATGGTCATGCTAAGAGTTTGTCATTACTGATAACTGCCACTCTCCTGTCTCCACTATAAGCATACTGCATTCGTCCTTGAAGTTTGCTATTTCTAGTACCTAATGCCAGATTTTCAAAAAAATTCTTCTGGATTGAGATAAAAGTAGGATTAAAATTACTATGCAACACACAATGTGATATACAGATGATGTAATATAGAATTGTACACTTAAAACCTATGTAACTTGACTAACCATTGTCACCCTAATAAATTTTAATTAAAAAAGTATATCATATACCAAAATATACTATTCAATTGATAAGATGATAATTATATTACAAATTGGCTTATAATCATCAAAAATAAAATGCACAAATTTGTCAGAAATGTTTACCAAAATTAAAATTTCTTAAAAAGATACTATAAAAAAATGAAAAAATTATAAATTTATCAGAATTGCTTTTCTTAATGACTTTGGTGGTTTTATTCCTTAATCAGTTCACAAATCTGTGAATAAATGTAACTTATTGCTGGAATAAAATAGGCTTCAACATGAGACATATTCCTCCTTTCTTGTACAATGCATGGACTGAGAAACTTAGATAAGTAGGTAGAAATAAAGAGATTTGATATACAAATGTTAATTTTAATACTTTTTGAAATATATTTTTAAAAATCACATCACACTGATTTATGTCAACATTATAATTGATAATAACTCAATTAGGTGCATCTTCAATTTTGCAATACACAACTGATCCGAAACTGATTAACTTGCAAAATATTCTGTTACTCAGTCATTAGAGTTACTGTTTCTTACTTGTTAGGGAGCATGCTTAAAAAGCTTTGCTAAATCTAATTGAATGATTGTTTATTTTATCTCTTATTCTCTCCCCCAAAATTATTTTATTTAAGCCAATATTCTTTGAAATGTGTTGGAGAAGTTGATAGATGGTTGAAGTATGTGGTATAGAAGATGCTTGTATGTGATCACATGTTTCATCCATATTTTTACCATACCGTTGAAGCTGAAGACTTTGTTCTATTCATGAAAATATGCAATATAATCTAATTCTAAGAAAGATATGACAGATAGGTAATAGAAGAGATGGATTTGCCATGCAATTATTAGATATGTTAAACAAGGTGACTTAAATGTCTCTTATTGTGGCTCTCTTCACTTTTCTATTATATGATTCTCCAATAAAAAGATGAATTTGATAACACTAGTCAGGGGTGGAAAACCTGAGATCCCTAAATGCAACTTTTCTACAGCATTGTACAAATTACCTAAAGTCAGAATATCTCTGCTCTTAATATGGCTTGCTTAATGCTTAACATGACTTGCTTAATGCTTAACATCTCTCATATATGCATAAGTACTAACATGAGTTTTTAATATAGTTTTGAATCTCTCTCTCTTTTCTTTTTTTTTTTTTTTGACTCCCTGAAGGTTTTTAAATCCTAAGACAATGTGCCTTAGATAAAGATGAAGTCTATTTCTGTATGAGGAAGACCTGACTTTGTTTTCACTAACTCCTTTAACATTCTCTATTAGAAGAGAATACCTGATTTTTCACACTACCAAGTTAAACTCGCAAACCGTTTGTCTCATTTCTCAAACTCATGAATCCACTTGCAGCAGCAAATCTGAATTATTATCTTTCAAGGCTTACATAGAAGCTATGCCATGAAATGTCTGATATTTATTCCTATTACCATTTCAGCTGAGATAAATATTTATCTAAGATTATTTGAAAGATATATTCTTCTGGCTACTCTGTATGTGTGGATTGAGTTAGACATATATAAAAGATTATTCCTCTGTTAATCTTTTCCAAAAATCAATTTTATTTAACTCCACTGTAAAATAATTCTCATAATTTTTGGGGATGATACAATATAAAGCCCTATTAAACACACTTCTGCTATTACCCTAAATTTATTTTCACAGTATTTTCTACTATTTCACTCCATGATTTCCTAGATAACAAAATTCCTTAGCAATGTATGGTAAGAAAAACTGTTTTCTTTAATTAACTGGTTATGTTCCTTTATTTTAGAAACTGAAATCATATAACCAATTATGTTCCTTTTCCTTTAAGTCAAAATTGAAGCTGAAGGATTAAAAAGTATACAATGGGTTTTGTTTTTTCTTATCTTGACCTACCTGTATTCTCAGTTTTTCCAGTCTTATCTTGTTTGGTATTTTTGTTTATATTTTGCTACATTTTGTTCATTTTTGTCATTTTCATTATAGTTTCTGGAATAACATATAAATAGAAAAATAATATATAATAATATAAATTATACTAATATGCATATGCACATATTTAATGTGACATAATAAATGTTGTGAGTATTTAAATTAATACCAAGCAACGTTGAAAGTCTAGATACAAGTATAGATAGATGGATATAAAAGTATATGGATATATCTATCTAATAAGTCAAGATCAATAAAAGATCATTTACTTCAATATCTTTTAAATAATGAACTTACAAAGGAATTTGTTGAAATAAGAACTTTGTGGACATTTTGGTAGAAGCTATGCTTTTAATTATGAAACGACCGAAGTTCTAGTGTTGTGTTATTCAAAAGAAATGCCGTTAATTACTAGATCACTTTATATTTTGGAAGGATTACCTTATATACTAGCAGATAATATGGATATTAAATAATCATTTGCACATCTTAAGATAATTTAAACAAAATATCATTTTTTTACACATAAAGTTTACAACGGAAATAACCGAAAAGTAGAAAATAATTAAAAAGTGTCTTTGTGAGAAAGAAAAGGACTCTTTTTATTTTCTTTCATTCAGAGTTTCTCTGAACACCAAAATTACACCGTTAACCACTAGGCTGCTATATTTTATTAAAAATATGGAGAAGTGCACTAGTCTTCTGTATGCATGCCCTAAACATCCCTGATCTCCTGGGAATCCTCTGACTATGCACTAGAAAAGGGTCAAAATCACACTGAAAAATAATTCAGGATCTTAGAGTAGCTCCAGAAAGCTACTTGACATTTTGAATGAGCCAAGGTTAACAGGTTACAGGTTAATTCTAGGTTCACAGGTTATAGGTACAGTAGTAAATGGACAGGATAGAAGGAAATATAACAGGAGGCTTAACTACCTCTCCAAATAAAAAAGTGCTGAAATTGTATCAACTCATAAAAAACAGCATTCAAAATACACGTAAATATCGTGATAGTGAGCTTGTATAGAGTGCATTCAACAGAATATAATACAAACATTTCATTAAGTTAATGTGATAGTCTTATTAGTTTAGGGGAGAACAGGCATTAAACTACAGTTTGAACATCTTAAGGTATTTTAGACAAACTTTTATGATTTTCAAGTGTGAGAATTATGTTCAGCATGGCAGACATAAATGAGAAATAGGTCAGTTTATAGAAATTATTGCAACATCATGTCCTTGCCGTCTTCATGCTGGCAACCTAGCTTCAAAAACTCATTCAGCATTCTAAATAATGTAGCGGAATGCAAAGATAGGAGCAGGTTCTGAACCTTACAAACTATTCCATAAGCAGCTGACCCATCATCATGACATGGACTTGGCTGCATCTTTGTGTTTGAGGCCAGAGTGTGCTAAAACCTTACCTTCTATACTTTAGTCATTTATCTTATGAAAAGACATTTAGCCTATGAGTTAGTGAGTTTGTGTCTTCTTCAATTTTTTCGAAGAGTTTGAGTAAACAACACCTCTGATTAGGGACTAATATCCAAAATATATAAGGAACTCATACAACTCAACAACAACAACAAAAAAAACCCCACAAATAATCCAATTAAAAAATTGGGCAGAACCTGAAGAGACATTTCTCCAAAGAGGTCATAAAAATGACCAACAGACATATGAAAAAATGCTCAACATCACTAATCAACAGAGAAATGCAAATAAAAACCACAATGCGGTATCACCTCACACCTGTTAAAATGGCTATCATCAGCAAGACAAATATTAACAAATTTTGGAGAGGCTGTAGAGAAAAAGGAACACTTATACACTGTTGGTGGGAATGCAGACTGGTGCAGTTGTTATGGAAGGCAGTTTGGAGTTTCCTCAAAAAATTAAGAATAGAATTACCATATGACCCGGCAATCTCTCTCCTGGGTATCTACCGAATACATATGAAAACATTTATATATAAAGACATATGTGCTCTAATGTTCATTGCCTCCTGTCTGATTTACAGTGGCCAAAACATGGAAACAACCAAAGTGTCCTTCAAAAGATGAATGGATAAAGAACTTGTGGTATGTATATACAATGGAATACTAGTGGCCAAAACATGGAAACAACCAAAGTGTCCTTCAAAAGATGAATGGATAAAGAACTTGTGGTATGTATATACAATGGAATACTAGTGGCCAAAACATGGAAACAACCAGTGTCCTTCAAAAGATGAATGGATAAAGAACTTGTGGTATGTATATACAATGGAATACTAGTTGGCCTTAAGAAAAGATGAAATAGGACCATTTGTGACAACATGGATGGATCTTGAGACTATAATGCTAAGCAAAATAAGTCAGACAGAAAAAGTCAAGAACCATATGATTTCACTGATATGTGGTATATAAAACTGAAAACAGCAAAAGAACAAGACAAACTAATAAAGAAACAAAAACTCATAGACACACACAATTGTTTAGTGGTTACCAGAAGGTAAGAGGGGTGGGGAGTTGTAGATGGGGTAAAGGGGATCAAACATATGGTGATGAAATGAGAACTAACTCTGGGTGGTGAACACACAATGTGATATATAGGTGATGTATTACAGAATTGTATACCTGAAATCTATGTAATTCTACTAATTGCCACCCCAATAAACTAATTAAAAAATCCTAAAATATTTGGTGTTGTCAACATGTTGCACAATAAAGGTGGACATTAATTATGACCTACTCTTTCTCTAATCAATTTAAACATGACAAAAGAGGCACTTATGGAGAGGAGAGGATATAATTTTTGAGGGAATTTAATTTGTGACAGCATTGATTTTTGGATGATCACATGATTATCAATTAGTAAAAGACTGCATTAAATACCATAAATCAACCTTGCATTTAATTAACCTTAATTCTTTAGACAAAATCATTAGTTTTAAAAAGATAATAACAATTCTCAGTCCATCACCATATTTTTGACCCCCTTTATTCTCTTCTACCATCCCCCTCCCTCCTTACCCGCCGGTGTCCATAAAATTGACTCGGAGTGGTGAACTCACAATGCAGTATACAGATGATTATATGATAGGATTGTACACTTGAAACCTACAATATTTTACTAAGCAATGTCACCCCAATAAATTTAAGCAAAAATTCATATTTTAAAATATATAGTAACAGATGAAAAAATGAGAACGTTATTATAAGTTAAGTGCTATAAAATTACATATGGTTTAATACGCAAACTTTCTTTGCTTCACAGTTGTTTTTGTTGCCTTATATTGTCTAAACAGCAGTGTTCAGTGGAACTTTCTGTAATAATGGGAATGGTTTCCATTTTTCAATAGAGTGTCCACCAGCCACAGAGATTTATTTAGAATTTGATATAAGAAACTAATTTTAAAATTTTATTTAATATTAATTTAAAAATCTAATACTATAATTTGGCTAGTAACCAAATGACATAGTTTGATAGAACTATGCAGTCCTATCAAATTATCCTCTTTAAATAATCCATTCCCTCTAATTTCTATATTAAATTTTCAAGAGACATATTTATCTTTTGTATATTGCTTAAAGTAATTTCTTTTATTTACCCATTTGCCTTTTTATTGTATTCAAATTTTAAAGCATCGACAGCCTGAATGAATAATACATATAACATTATCATCATCAAAAATGAATCACGATATATGAAGATGAAACTATAATTTTTTTTAAGGTAAGCAAAACTCAGTCAAATGATGCTTCTGGAAAACAACAACAACATGCACACATACACTGATTCCTAAATTAGAAAAATTAAGATGTGAGAACTAGAATCTTACACTCTTAAGTACTCACTGTGTCACAATAACTGAATAAACAAAACCAAAATTAGTAACTCCTTTATAAACTTCTTTTATACTGTCAAATATACATTTATGTTTTTTACATCGATTTGTTTTTACTTAAATTTTGAATTAAGTAAGAATTTTTTTTCTGAAGGATGAGAAGATAGATTACTTTTGGAATTGTTTCATATTAAAATACTTATTTATTCTTTTTGCTTTAGTTTTGTTTTCGCTATTGTGTTTTTGTGTTTAATGAAAGTAGTGGTTATTCTGAAACACTACATAGTGAAAAAATTACATTTTTAAATTTTCCTATAGAAGACAACTGAAAGTAGAGTAGTTTATGAGAGGAAGGAAAAATAGAAGAGTAAGGACCTATGTTTTACGTCTATGAAAAGATTGAAAAATGCCATTATTAAAATTTATATTGTGTCCTGTTTCTGACAATGTCCCCAAGACGAGAATAGTATTTTTTCACGTCAACTTCTAAGCACTACACATTTAAGATAAGCCCAAACATTTCTTCCATATCCAAATTAATAAAAACTGTCAATTTTTAAAATATAGTCTCTATTACAGAGTCTCATTCCAAGTGGCAATCTTCTTAAAATAAACAGTTCTCAGCATAATTGGGAAAGGTTACATAGGACAGCAAAAGTCTAGTGGCATTAAGTTGGACCATATATGTCTATGGTAACACCTGCCCCATGCTACCTCGTCTGACTCCTTTTGGGTACCAACATTGAATTCGTAACAGAACTCTGAAAACAAAAAGCACTTCACTAAGATCTGGTATCTTCAGTTCTGACACTTTGTGAGTCATTTTGGATGTACACCATATTTATAGAATTCATAAAGTCAAGATATAATTTTTAAAATTCAAGAACTTGCCTCACTCCCAGAACTACTTCAGAAACTGGCAAGAACGATGAGATAAGTGTGTTTGAAGTGAGGGGGAGTATTTTTACAGGGATTCATGATAATGTGTCTTTTACTGTAATAATTTGTTTAATTTAAACATTCACTGTATTATTTGATCACAATTCATAGTTAATTTCCTCATACGATGACAGATTTTTTTGCTGTTGTCACAGTTTCACTCTTGCTGCTTCAAGTGGGCTGTGATGATTGATAAGGAGTGAGGAGATTGTAAAGATGATTTCTGAAAACCATTCATGGTCTTAGGTTACTTGTCTGTAGAGTAAGAAGTTTGGGTTTGTTGATGCAAAATGTTTCCATTCTAATTGTTGCATACATTTACGAGTCTCTTGCAGTTTTTATTTACATATTCATTTTGTATTTATATCATTTTCTCTAATAAAATATACTTTTTTCTTCTTTTTTCTTATACCTGCTGTTAGGAAAATCAATTTAGTCTATTCAAGAATTGGTTAACTCTAGCATTTGAAAATATTATCATGTGATGGTATATTTATATAAAATAAAGTTATAGCCTAATTTCCGTTCACTTGAAAGTTTTTCAAAATTATATTTATGGTTCATATTTTGGCATATTTACTAATATTCTAGTGGTAATATTTACTATGACACTTTGAAATGTTTTACCAATCAAATATAATGATAAAAATGAAAACAATAAAATATAATACTGGGATTGGTGTAGACAATACACACATATTACACACACACATGCGTATATATGTATGTATGTCTGTACAGCCTTTAACTTTGCTACGCATGGTTTTTACATGTGACTTTCCAGATTTTGAGTTAAGATCTTGCTGGCTTTAAATAAATAATATTGCTGCATTTGCTATAATCCAGTAGAAATGTATTGTATTCACTAATAACTTGCAGGGGGTCTCTCATAATCATTTTGACCTAAGAATCAAAGTCAGTGACAGTACTTTAACAAGTATGGGTTATACCATAACCCATAAACTATACATTGGCTTCTCAATTATTAAAACCCATAAACTATACATTGGCTTCTTAATTATTATAACAAAAATGAAAAAGAAAAAAGAAATAAAATTAGAAAATAAAATTTTCTTTGATAGTATACATTGGCTTCTTAATTATTATAACAAAAATAAAAAATAAAGAAATGAAAAAGAAAATAAAATTTTCTTTGATAGTACGTATGAGTTTTTAGAATATGAGGAAGTTGTAAGAACAATGATTATCAAACTAATATTGTATATATATTTCCATTTGTTAGTTTTGTATTGCTTATCCATTAAACAGTAGTTACATAATTAAATATTCTTGACTATTAAACTTCCTCATATGAACGCTTGAAGTAAATTAAATCATGTACTAGAATGTAACATTTCACTATAATCTATTGGGAAGAATGTGCACAATGTACTCAAATATAATTTATCTTTTTAGTTCAAATTATTAAGTATGTATCTTAAGTATAATTACAGATTTCTATAACTTACACACAGTAAATAAACAATAAAAAGGATAAAATAGAAAGGCTGTTAAAAATAATAATCACACTTAAACAAATGCTACATCTTTAAAGACAATTCTAAGCATTTCATGTTTCTACATATTCCATGAATATACGGTCACAAATTTTGAGATTTCCTTTACTAAACATGGTTTTAATCTAAATTAGAAATCAGTTTAAGGTTTAAGGTGTTATGACAGCATTATGTTTTAAGCACTTTCACACTTTAGTTATTTAAGAATATGGTTTTAACAGTTTCAATATATTTTATAATATATTAATTTATTCAAGAATTCTACTGTTGTTGGGTACTAAAGGGTTTCCATTTTTTGTTTTGTTTTTTGCTGTTAAAAGTATTTCTGGTATAAATATTCTTATACAGCAATCATTGTGTAAATCTTTATTTCTTTAGGATAAATTTCCAGAAATAAAATAGTATTGGTTTACTTGTTTTCATACTATTCTTGATTATTCTAAATTAGGTATTCCATTAGGAATCTATGCATAACTCAGAGGACAATTCTGAGCTACTCTATATTTACATCATTCATAAGGTGATTCTGATGCGCTCACCTGACATAACTACACATTCAGTTTCCAATTTTCAGATTATCTCCAGGGCCCAGATTGCCTTTGGATCATTTCTCTCTCTCACACAGAAATTTCTGATGATACTTTAGAAAGTTCTTTAAGTCAAAAATCCTGGAGGACAATGTGTGATGCCACGATGCTGTGAACTTGGCCTTCCCTGATGAGTGTTTAGCTATACCCTTAAATGGTTATGAGAAAGAATGTAATCTTTCATATATATTTAGTTGACATTTAAATATTTATACTTTTTTTAAATTAAAGTTGATTGGGGTGACAATGGTTAGTAAAGTTACATTGGTTTCAAGTGTATAATTCTGTAATACATCATCTGTATATCACATTATATGTTCGCCACTCAGAGTCAGTTCTCCTTTACCCCTCTTCCCTCTTCCCTCTGTAATTATACTTTAATGAGTTTTTTCTTGTTAATAGAAAACCAAATATGGTAAACATTTTATGGGGTAAAATAAAATGAGGATTGGCTATAGGTGGAGTAAATAACTAATGGATATTTAATGACATGATTTCATGAAAATCTATATTTTATTGAAATAAAAACTGCATCTGAAAGATGTCATATAACATTTTTGCATGTGGGTTTTTTTCAAAGTATTCTGAGAAATGTGATAAACCTGAAAATTATTCCAGTAACATCTTAAAACTAAGCTATGTTGATTCCATTTTCCTGAATCTGGAAAATCCCAATAGGAGCCAAGCCTTAGGCTAAACAGAAATAAGTATAACAAAGGAAAAGAGAGGAAGCCAAATGGGTATGATGTCTTGATTAATAAATTTAAAATGTTTCCCTAAAACAGCATTTCAAATGATCCCTTTGGCTACTGTCTGAGGAGGGGTTTAACATTCCTGGACATTGTGTCAGCTAAGGTTGGGTTCTATGAGGACTGTGCCTTTCTTCTGTGAGGTGGGATAAAAGACTATTGTGAATCTAGGCTTTATAAGGTGGTTTCATTTGAAATCATATATGGGAGTCAACTATCCCATAATTGAAAATCTTAAAATAATTTGTGACTCACATCCTTCAGAAATTCTTCAAGTATCCCCACGAATACCAATAGCCAGATTTGAACACTTTTAGATGGGATTAATTACAGTTTCTATTGATTGATTAATATGAAGTGATCAATCTGAACTTTAATATAATATATGTTAGTAAAATTTTCTCCATAAAGAAATATAGATAATTTTATATCCAGCAAATTCAGAAAAACTAATCTTCGTGCAAGACGCCTCATTTAACCAATACAAAACACTTAGAAATACTGCTCTTCTAGAAGTAAATTCTGGAATCACAATTTTGACTGAAGTATTGGAGCAAACCTGAGACTTGTGTTCTTTTTACAGCACAGGTTTTCCTTTAACTTCCTACATGTTTACCTGATTTGTAGACTGTGATTCGGACCAGTTTTCTGCTGAGGATGAAACAAACAGATCAGCTTGCTTGTCTGAGTTTAGATATCCTGACTGGCTCTTTCAAGCATGCAACCTCCTTTTCCCTCCTAGAACCTCAGCTGTCCAAATGATGGTCCTGAACCACATCTGCTCTAAGGCTCTTATGCTGCCTAGTGACAAATGAACAACTGTTGTTACCAGCATCCACACACTTTTGCATCTCTTCTTTTAAATGTGACATTGAGAATACAAACTTAAACCTTCATGTTCAGCTTCTTAAGTATAGTGTTGACGGAATTCCCATGGGCCAGTGGAAAGCTTTTCATGTTTTGTATGCTTTAGTTCACTTGCCAATGCCTGAAATGAAATTTTGACAGCTGAGATACAGAAACCCCATTTTAAGTAGAGTAAGCCACATGTCACAGTTTGCCTGAGCCACTCCAAATCTGCACAATAGTCCTGCATAATCATCAGTGTTCTGGTTAAGTTTTAATAACTGGCTCTTCAGGAATGAAAGCCCTGATTTACAGCATTTGTCCATTTCTGTGGAGAAAATGATCCTACCTTAGCTGATTACAAGCTACCAACAAGACATGATTTAACTTGGAGTTGGAGTGAATACAATCATCTTTTATTCCAGCTGTACTGAGGTAAAATTGATAAAATTTAATATATTTAAAGTGCAAACTGTGATGATTTGATATATGTTTATACATTGTGAAAAGATTCCTCATAATTAAATTAAATAGCAAATTCATCACCTCACGTGGTTACCTTTATTTGGTTGTTGAGAATGCTTAAAATTTCTCTCTTAACAAATTTCAATTATACAACGAAGTATTATCAACTATAGTCACCATGATATACATTAGATCATTAGAACTTATTCATCCTGTAACTTAAATTTATTACACTTTCATCAACCTTTCCCCATTTGCTCCACTGTCTCTCCAGCTCCTGATAACAACCAGTATATGCTTTCTCTGTTGCTTTGGGTTTGACTTTTTGTCATTGTTGTAACTTCAACGTATAAGTGATACCATGAAGTATTTGTTTTTATATGTCTGACTTTTTTCACTTAGCATACTGCCTTCTGGGTTCATCTACCTTGTCACAAGGTAGGGATTTCCTTCTTTTTTAGGGCTGAATCATAGTCCGTTATGTATATATTCCATTATTCATTTAAAAAATCCATTCATCTGTGGAGGGACTCTTTAAGTTGTTTCCGTGTCTTGGCTATTATGATGTAATGAATGAAGAGGTGCAAATATCTCTTTGAACTAATGATTTTATTTCCTTTGAATATATATCAAGAAGTGGGATTGTTGGATGATATGGCAATTGTACTTTTTGAAGAACCTCCACACTACTGTTTTCGATTGTGGCTGTACCAATTTAAATTCCCACTAACAGTGTTCAAGGGTTCTTTTCTTCTCCACATCCTTGCCAACAGTCATTATCTCTCGTCTTTTTGATGATAGCCATTATTACAGATGTAATAAGATATCTCATTGTGGTTTTGATTTGGTTTCTTTAGTGATTAGTGATGTTGAGAATCTTTTCATGTACTTGTTGGCCATTTGTATGTCTTCTTCGAAAAATTCCTATTCAGGTCCTTTGCCCATCTTTTAATTGGTGTTTGTTTGCTGTTTTTGCTATTGAGTGGTATGAGTTATTTTTATATTTTAGATATTAATCCCTTATTGAATATGTAATTTCAAATATTTTGTCCTATTCCACAGGTTGACTTTTCATTTTGTTGATGGTTTCCTTTGCTGTGCTGAAGCTTTTTAGTTTGATGTAGTCCCACTTTTTTATTTTTGTTTTTGTTGAATTTAGTTTTGATGTCAAATAAAAACGAAAAAACAAAATCTTGCCTACGACACTGTCAAGGAATATATCCCCTATGTTTTCTTCTACCAATTTTACAGTTTCAGGTCTTACGTTCAAATCTTTAATGCATTTGGGATTGATTTTTGTTTACTTAGTAAAATATGAGTCCAATTTCATTCGTTTGCATCTGGATATTCAATTTTCTCAATACCATTTATAGAAGAGACTGTCTTTTGCCCATTGTGTATTATTTGCTCTCTTGTCAAATATTAGTTGACTATATATGCCTGGGTTTATTTCAAAGCTCCTGTTTTGTTCCATTGATCTATGTGTGTTTTTACTCTACTACATACTCTTTTTATTACTAGTGCTTTGTAATACAATTTGAAATCAGGGAATGTGATGCCTCTTAGTTTGTTCTTCTTACTCAAGATCATTTTAGCTATTCAAGGATTTTTTTGTGGTTTCATATGCATTTTTTAGAATCCTTTTTTTCCATTTGTAAAAAATGCACAATCGTCTCTTGCAAGTCCCTAGGAGTAGGCTCTTGCACATCACTGTGGTAATGGAACACCCTTTCAAGCTTGAACATGTCCTGGTTTGGAAAACAAATTGTATTAAACCTAATTTAAACTACTGGAGATATTAGGGAAGACTCTAAATTTATCTCAAAATATCAATGCTTCTGTCATAATATTGGTGAATAGCTTGCTATAAACTCAACTTTGACCTGTGTTGGATAGAAAAAAACCATGGTAGAATTAAAATTTTACACGCAAATGGTTCTATTTTGACTTGAAATTAAGGTGATATGTGAAATTTTCTGTTTCAGAAACCACCTGGATTAGCTCTTAATTGGAAAGGATGACAACAATCTATTTTACTCTCTCCACATCAATTTAAACATACCAGTGTGAATGTCAAATTAAAAATAGATGAAGTTTACATTTAAATAAGAGTGCTATAAAAGCTTCCAATTTTATGGAATGTTTTTTATCATCTAAGTCTCATAAAGAATGACTTTCCTCAATGACAAGAATTCATTAAGGCTGTTATTTTAAATAAGCAAACAGTATTTATAAAGAAACAAATAATAATAAAAATAAAAATAATGTTTCCCCTTCTTTGTTATTCTTCTTAGTTGTGTAGTTCTAGCCGTAGTGCTTATATTTTAACTACAACAAATTATATTCACTTTGAAAATGATTTAATATTTCCTTCCTTTATATTCTAGTAAAATGTCTCTGGTTCTGAACTGAAGAAGTCCTCCCTGTTACTCTTCTTGAGATGACTCTCACATGCCACGCATTTCTCCCACATGAACAGTCTTGAGATGGGCATCAATCCAATTCCTTGCACTCTCTCAGGATATTCCAAGAAATCAGTGCTCATCAAATCTCCTGGTGAGCTTTCCCAATCCATATAATGACATTTAAATGTGAATTTTTAATATCATCAATCACAATGTCTAAATTACCACATTACTCCCAATCCTTATATGTAAAAATTTAGAATATTTATATATTCTATCTTGAATCGTGAACCCAAACAATCCAAAGATATAGGATAACATACACTGTAACTTACTATCTTGTGTGTTGGCAAACTATTTCAGCATTTGCCCTTAACAAAGAAAAGAAACACAGGCGATATCAAATGCAAACTGAATATTAAAGATACAAACTAATGAGCTTTTCAATAAACTCTCAAGGGATATATAACAAAACATTTTATTTAATATGTTATCTCAGCTCAAAAATGTAGCAACTTTACCACCCTATATTTTAGAAATTTGAAAGTTGTTAAATTTTTTCTGTTACTTTGCCAGAAAAATGTGATGTTTTTAGCAAACATATCTGTAAATTTTTAACAAGTAAATAGTGAAACAGATGGCCTTCTACTTTCCTGATGCCATTTGTTAGAAACAGGCGCCAGGGGAAAATGATTCAGGGTCTATTTCTTTTATTAAATCCTCTATTAAAAATGTTCTAATATTTTAAAATTTAGGGTTTTTTTGTTGAGAATTTATTTGTATATGTTGATATAGAATTTTAGCAACAAAATCGTAAACTATTGTTGTTTAAAATTACAGTAAAGTAAATTGTATTTCAAACATTTGACAGAAAAAAGATAAAGTATTAAAATAATAGAAGGAGGAATTCACTAGAAATTTCAAGTGACTTCAACACCTGGCTATCTGTGAGCATTTTTAAAGTATATGATTAATTCTGCAAATGAGAAACAGTTGGTTTATATAAATATTGCATTTTACAAAGTTGTGCATAAGCAATTTGTTGCAAATTCTGATGCACTTTAAAACATTTGATGAGACCAAATAGAACTTGTTTTTAGAGCACAAATTTAAGTTATAAAGTAAGAAAATTTCTCCTTCAAAATGTATTCCAAGTACAGTTTTATTCTAAGTGATATTCATCATTGGGACTTCCTAAAAGTTTACTTCAATAACCTCAAATGCCCTATCCAACCTTTCTCTATGTCCTACTTTTTAAGAAAAAAATCACTATTTATCATTTGTATTTATGCTTCGCAGGCATTCACATAAGACAGATACTATTATATAAACTGAAGTGAAGTAATAATAGTAATAATGATAATAATAATAATAATAATAATAATCTGAGCATTATGTAAAGCAAAAAAAAAAAATTGAGGTCCCGAATTCACTGGTTCCCCAGAATTTTGACAGCTCACATCATTACTTCAGGTTTGCCCATTCATTAGCATCATTTAAAAAATTGGAATATATCAGAGCAATATTATTTGTTTTCTGAACACAGAATTTTAGAATTGAATGTGAGACAACACAGAGATTAGCTAGTTTAACTACTTACTGTACATATAAGAACACAGAGAAATGGGGTAGTGTGACTGTGTGCCCACAGTTACACAGGTCAGATCAAACACATGGGTCTCCTCCTGACACACAGTTAAATTTCAGCTAACTTGCCAAGGTCAAATTTCAGCTAACTAGCCAACGTCAAACACTCAGACATTTTTAAATTGCAAGATTTCTAATCATTATGGAAACCAAATGTAAACTCACAGAGTGAAATTAGATCTTAACTTGTTTTTTCTCCACTGTCTGTTCTAACCCACACAGTGTTAAACATTTTCCCCTATCCCTTTGGATGAAATTTGTCAATGCACAATTAATATTCAGGATAGTCTCAGGATCATTTTTGTAATAATTAGAGTATTTAATCCACTGTACTGTTCAAACGCTTCAAACCTCCTCTTTTCTCTCTCAGTTGGGGTCTGCGAACAGCAACTGCTTTCACACTTAAAGGTTGGATATATGAGGTGTGATAAAAAAAAAAAAAAAAACAACTATGGTGAATGTTTAAATTAAAAAGAGTTTATATATGCGTATGTATATTATATGTTACATATATGAAATATATTATATATATATATACATATATATATTACAGTAAAAGACACATTGCCATTAATTTCTCTCAAAATATTCCCCTCCCTTTGAACACACTTATCTCATCATTCTTGCTGCTTTCTGAAACAGTTCTGGAAGTCCTCTTTCATGAGTGTCTTTATTTGCACTGTTGTAGCTGCATTGATGTCCTGCATCGATTCAAAGTGCTTTCCTTTTATGGTCATTTTGACTTTGGGGAAGAGCCAGAAGTCACTCTGTGCCACATCTGATGAATAAGGTGGATGAGGACACACCACAGTGGTTTTATTTGACAGAAATTGCCATATACCAGAAGTGATGTGTGACACAGAGCTTTGTCACGATGGAGGATGATTTACCACACACTTTAAAACACACCTTAACCGTAGCTCACACCCAACTGACTGCACCGATCAAGTTGAAACTTGTCACACACTGTTACTAAGGTTGGATGTGCTGCTTCCCGTATTGAAGCTCCCTGCCTTTCTGTTGTATGGCACTTGGCAGCAGCGTTCACTGTATTATATATATTTTTTATCACACCTTATATTTCCTTCCTCTTTGACTACTCAGCACTTCTGCTCTGCCGTTTCCTTCTCCTCAGTGTCAGAACATGGGGCGGGGGCAGAGAAGAAATATAGGAAAAGGAAACAATGTTACTTCACTAATACTGCTCTGGGCTGGAGTTTGCATTTCAGACAAGTCAGTTGCTGAGAGGCAACTCTTTTTGATCTTTTTGGAATACCTGTTTCCTTGATTCAGTGGAGACCCATTCGAACTGCTGGGGATCCGTTCCCTATAGCATCCTTTAAGAATAGAACATTTCTCTTTCTGCTGGTAATTTAAGACTGTTTTCTTATGTCTGGGAATCCTGGGATCCATCTCTATACAGGTTACTTTATCCCTATTGATAATATAAGACAGTCCCAAGCTAGCTCTAATTCACAAAAGACCAACATCTGGTTGAGTGTAAACACTCAGCATTCTTTGTCCACCAGATTCTGGGAATGAAAGCCATAGCTATGTGCTAATCTATCACCTTTTAAATCTCTCAGTCCTGAGACAAACACTGGTGTACTGTGTCTCCCAAGTTCTGTGGGACACGTCCTCCAATGGGAGCCACTCACTGTGCTAGGGGTGGAAACGCTTCTCCCTTGGGGAACAGCATATCACACATACATAAAAAGCTCTCTACATTTTCTCTTCTTTTACAAAATCCTGTACCAGTGTATTCTCAATTTTGTGAGTTTGATGAGTAGTATAAATTATTTCCCAAGCTTCTTTTCCAAGTCCTGTTTGGTTGTCTCATTTATTACTTTGAAATTGGGTGTGAACTTTCTTGGGATCTCAACTGAGACTGTGATTAAAACTCCATTTAATCATCTTGTCATAGATTCTTAGAGAAAAATGTAGTGTTCATTTTTAGCATTCCCAGTGCTTATCACAGTGATTGAAACATAGCAGGTATTCAATAACTGTGTTTTTCTTGAATGATTGAAGTGATTGTTAATTTAGATCCTGCACCATGTGTTTCCAGAAAGAAACATATAAGTGATTCTTGATTTATTTCTGTCCCATGAGTTCAACAACAAATTTTTCACCAAGTCTTAATAATTTGACTTATTTTCTATCACTGAAATCTTTGCCCTACTCCACACCTTTGCTTTAACTGACTTAATTTAGGTGTTCACCTCTCACTTGGATGGTTATAAAACATTTCTATTTCTCTATAATACTTTCTTTTCCTTCTAATCAGTATTTTATACTTCCTTCAAGGGTATTGCTCTAAAAATTCAAATTTGATCATTTTATTCTATCCCACCGCTCTGCCCTCTGTTTTACCCATTTCTGGTTTCCTCTCATATTTTGAATAGAGTCCAAATTATCCAGAAAGTCACAGCCAATTTTTACAATGTGACATCTGTCTAACTTGCTGTTATTGACTCGTATCATTCTCCACATTTACCCTCTAGAATTTCAATATTCAGCCACAAAGAGATTACAGACTAGGCCATGTTCTTTCATAATTTGCAACTTTTGCAAACTTATTTCCTTTGAAAGAAATACTTTCCTCTCTTGTTTATCTGGTAAACTTCAAGTGCCAGTGCAAATGATATTTTACAATTCCACTTAGAAATACTCACTTTCTTATTTCTGCTAACTTCAGACCATTTGCTCCTAATGCATATATCACTCTACGTTATTTGTTTACATATCTGTCTTTTCAACTTGACTGAAAAGTAGTTTCCTTATTATAAGCAATCAGTAAGTAAATGATTGCAAACATCTATAAGCTCAAAGTTGTTAAATTGCTAGTATGTTGGTGGATGGAGAAGAAAATCACAAGCATAGCATCTAGAACACAAATGGGGAAAATGTGATGAAAGGATTAACTGTGTAAATTATATAATACCTATTAGCTCCATTTATTTCCCAAAAGTTTAATTGTCAGCAGAATATTACAATATATAAGTGGTTCAATTCTCCCTACTCAGACCTCCTAATGGTGTAGTCAAACTAAGACTACACTGAGCAAAGTGACCTCAGTGGTAAAAGTATGCAATTAGTATTGTGAAACGGTGAGTGCATCCAGATTCCCCTGATCAACTATTCTCAGTTATCTGGCAATTCATGTCAGGTTGGAAAGTTCTTAAGAGAATGAAAGATTGTGAAATAATGATAATAAACTCTAGAGGTGTCTATATTCTCTAGATTGCTATTTTCTAAGCAGCGTGTATTCTGACAATGAGCTAGAGATCTATTATTATAATTTTCCCAGTATAAAGCTGAATCTGTTAGCTATATTTTAATAAAAATCTTCCTTAAAAAAGAACATTGGTGATTGTAAAAAACATTGGTGATTTGTCACAGGGATGCAAAGTATAGCACAGGGAATATAGTCAATAATAGTGCAATAATTATGTACAGTGTCAGATGGGTAATAGACTTATTGGGTTTATCACTTTGTGAGGTATATAAATGTCTCATCACTATGTTGTTTTGTACACCAGAAACTAATAAAACAAAAAAGAAACTAATAATTACAACAGTTAAAAAAAAAAAAAGCTGAATCTCATTGTAAAAACCATAGCGTTATTAAGTTACTAACAGTAGCAAAACCCCATTAAGACATCATAATAAAGAGGCTGGTGTTCTGCTGTCATCTATCTCTACGTGAGAATGTGTTTGTGATTCTCAGAATATTCCCAAGCCCTTGAAAAATATATTTAATAATTCACAGGGTAGTTTTAAATTGTCAGTCCACAAAAATATGGCAATTTCTTTCATAAACTCCTACAATGCCATATTTCTCCCTTGATAAATTGATGTTTTGAATAAACGGTCCTAGTTCTCAGTCTAGACATTTCATGAGGACATACCACTTTAAAATTAAATAATAAGAAAATATCACTTTACTTTTGTTTCCATTTTACAATTTAATCTTAATTACTTATCTTAGGTTGAATTCTCTAGAAATCAGAGCCTGAGGTAAAAGATTATGCACTAATATTGTGTTAAGGTGTGCAATCAGTTCCCAGGGAGTAGTAGACAGGGGATAAAAAGCAGTGAGGCATAGAAAAAGGAACAATGTATATAATGAGAAATGAGAAGAGTTAGATGGCCACTGATAATCACCTATCATTAGAGAAGCTTTATAAACAATATCTGGGGACAATCATCTGTCAAAGTAATTACCTGGTTCCTTCTCCCCTACTGATCTAAGGATGTGCCACAAGATTTTAATTCCCTATACTCCCAGCTTGTGATACCAGGTCTCTTTAGGCAGCTGTTAAGGAAGTCAGAGTTCCAGTGGAACCTGGACAGTCAGTCCACAGTGATCATTTGTCAGTCAGTGTCAAGCATGGGTTTCCTTGATCTCATATACAAAGAGTTGCAGCAGCAGCAGTAGAGACCAGGCTTCATCACTGGAAACCAACTCAATTAGTTGCTAGGAAGGATCTGACCAGCCAGCAAGCCAGGCAAGTGCATGGAGCCAAAGTGAAGATACACAGAAACCAGTATAGTAGGTTCCAAGATAGCACAAAGGACAAACACTGTGCTTGCTTTCTCTCATGACAACATTAAAATTAAGACTAAATTATAAAACAATCAACTTAGAGATCAGAAGTTTTATAACTAAGGATATAAACAGCCACATCGAGACTGGCAGAGATATAAAACAGGCGCCCGCACACTTGTGTGTGGTGGTTAAGAATCGGGAGGGACATCTTGTCCATGGACGTATCCCCGGAGGAGTGAGGGACCCCAACCCCACAACAAGCTCCCCAGTCCCAAATACCAGTGCCAGAAAGAGGAGCCCCCACATCATCTGTCTGTGAAAAACAAGGGATTCCAACAATCCAGGTGGAATGGAAGGCTGCAGGAAACCCAGATGTTATCTTAAAGGGCTTGCTGTGCATAAACTCATTCACTCACAGGCACGCATCCTGGACTTGGGTGGAGGGACAGTCACTTGGGAAACAGCAGAGACATAGAAAGAGAGAATGGGTTGTATGACTTCCAGGTGAGAGCTGGAGGAACAGAAGACATTTTGCTTGTGTAGAACCCTTTTTCCCTGCAGCCAACGCCACCTTTCCTGTGTTGACAACCTTCCATGGCCAAATCTGAATCTGCATTGGCCTGGTGAACTCCACTGCACCCTGGTGATTCCCTGGTACCCCACCTCACCTAACTCACTCTGTACCTGAGGTATTTGCTCAGTGAAGAGACAGCCCCACCTGCATTTCTCTCTTTCTTGGACAATTCTTGGGAGGTATCCGGGACCCAGGTGGGTGGTGGCTGGACTCAGGTGCTCTGAGATTTTTACTGAGTAACTCCAGACTCAGCACTGACACCAAACCAGAATCTACATGAACCTGGTAAACACTTATCTCACCCTTGTGACTACCTGAGACCCTGCGTTACTCAACTTGTGTCCTGCAGGAGGTTCCATCAGCAGCTGAGCCTTACAAGAGCCAGTGGGTAGCAGCAGGCCTTGGGGTATCTGGGGCTTTTTTCTACTTAGTATAATTGGCATAAATGTGCATGTCTCATAAGTTATAATTAGATGAGATAATAAGTAATATACCATTAAGAAATTATTTCATCAGTTCTTATACGAGATTGGACAATTAAGTTTGCAAACTTGTTGCAATGATGCTGCTAACCTTTTTTGCTATAGGAGGGATTACTTATTATATATTTGTATCAATAGAACAAATAGTTAACCAAGTTTAGTATTTGGAAGTGCTGAAAAGGCTTCATGAAAAAGTTAGACAACCTAAACTTTAGACCAACAAATCATTGCTCTTGCATCACAATAATGCACCAGCTCACACTGCACTGTCTGTGAGGGAGTTTTTAAACAGTAAACAGATAACTGTATAGGAACACCCTCCCTACTCACCTGATCTGGCCCCAGTGATTTCTTTCTTTACCCGAAAGTAAAGGAATAATGAAAGGAAGACATTTTGATGACATTAGGATATCAAAGCTAATACAATGAGAGCTCTGATGGCTATTCCAGAAAAAAGAGTTCCAAAATTGCTTTAAAGGGTGGACTAGGCTCTGGAGTGTAGCTCCCTAAGGGGAGTGTAGTAAAGGTGACTGTAGTGATATTCAGCAATGAAGTATGTAGCAGTTCTTCTAGGATGAGTTCGCAAACTAAATCATCTGACCTTGTATTCAAGGTTGGAGAGCTTTATGCATATTATTTAAAATACCTAGTGTGCAGTCTACCATTATTTATTTCATTTCCTCCCACTAAGTTGAGTTTATTAGTATTTTCAATTTTATGCAATATTTTATCCACTAAGGTAGATTCTTAACGTTTTTATATCACAAGTCTTTGAGACTCAGATGAAAAGTATCACTTCACTGTCCAAAAAATCCAATTGAATTAACGAAAAATAGAACTCGTATTTATAGACTACACAGTGAGCTATAAAAATGTAAGCACTAGGCAAATAGAAACAAGATGACCATGGTCAACTCTCTTAACAAAAGCATGTATCAGAAATGCATTCTTTTTAAATTGAAAACATAATCTGAGAGGACAACATGGAATCTTGTTGTCCTTTCAGAACACACAAAGGGAATTGTGGTATGACACTTTATTACAAAAAAATAAATAAAATAAAACAATACATGAAGAATTCTTAACTATGGCAGGTGAAGTAACATATATTGATTTCACATTAACTATGTGAAGGATCAAAGTAAACTTTCACATGCACTAAATATTATTCAGCATATATTTCTCCCTCTTTGCTTCAATTGAATTCTGATTAGCCCCTAAGTATAGGAATTCCCCTGCATATCTCTCTCTTTCTCTCTAAAAGCTATTATTTCTCAGACACCATGTAGCTTAGAGTCAGAAGGTACATTATGTATCTCTCCTCCACATTCACACTATCATTTTTTTTCTCTTGAAAAATCCATACACTTGAGAATACTGTCATCAACTTATTTCTTCCGCTTCCTGTCCTTATTTATGCCATTAGAGGCATCTCTTGGTCATTCCAACTGTAACACCTACACACACATATGCACACACACACACACACAC
This sequence comes from Rhinolophus hipposideros, assembly GCF_964194185.1. Classification (NCBI taxonomy): domain Eukaryota; kingdom Metazoa; phylum Chordata; class Mammalia; order Chiroptera; family Rhinolophidae; genus Rhinolophus; species Rhinolophus hipposideros. The sequence goes on along the minus strand of NC_138050.1, from coordinate 36,810,987 downwards.
ACATCATATTCATGAATATTTTATAAACCAACTCACTCTCTCTGTATTCTTGTGAGCATTCTTGGTGTTTTGAACACCTAGTATCTTATTCATTTTACCTTCCCACTTGCAATTACTTTTCCTCAACTCTTTCTCAGCCACCAACCTCTATGGTCACATAATAGACCACTTACAAAGTCATAAATGAAGCCTCCCATACTCTGTTCATCACCATCGAATTTGCCCCAGTGCCCTTACTGCAATATTTAGTTTCACTTTATCAAGACCTCCCATCCTTTGAATGGCATATTCTCTCAATCCATTCACCGTTTCTGACTATGCTTCCTTTCTTTTCAAATCACATTTCCCTAGTTCATCATTACAATCACTCTCTTTCAAAATGCTACTCCTTCTTTTATTGATATAGACTGAGAAATGCCAAACTTGAATAAATATCTAGCTTATATTTGTCTATGCTTTTTCCATATAACATCATTGCTGTTTGTGCATACTTACACAAACAGGAGGCTGATACCATTATAGCTTCACAATGTCCCAAACTCAAGTAGAACCTCAATGATACCCAGTGATCATACTAAGTATCCTCAAAAAGCCCTTTCCCATTCTGCTCAATTAATTTCTAACCTTTATTTTTACATTTCAGAAATTGTCCCACCCCTTTCCTCTATCTTAACTCTCTCAGCATATTACCACAAGTTATTTTTAAGAGAATTCAAGGCATGAGAGTATTTAACTTTTTCTTGTTCAGCAGATAGAGTTTTCCTACTTAGAAAAATGCTAAGGCACCCACATGTGCTCTGGATACCTTCCCTTTAATCTTCACGCTATTTTTTCCATATATAAACAACAACAAAAAAACTTTTTCTGGACCATTTGAAAGTACCTTGAGTACATCATGTTCCTTCATTCAAAATACTTAAGAAGTGTGTATTAAAAACAATATTCTTACATACTAATGGCACAATTCTTGAATTCAGGATTTTTAACATTGCTGAAATACAATGATCTAACACAAAATTTGGCAAACTTTTTTTGCAGAGGCACACATAGTAAACATTTTAAAATTTGTGGGCCATATGGTGTCTTTCACAACTGCTCAACTGTAGTAGCACAGAAGCCATAGGCAATATACAAGCCAAAGGGTGTGGCTGTGTGCCACAGTGACTTTGCTTTTAAAAATACGTGTCAGGATCTGAATAAACTACAGTTTATATTCCAACATTGTCAAGTAAAAACTTTAATAGAACTTTTTCTTGTTTAGAACCTTTTTCAGCTTTTGCTTATTGATTTTTCCTTTTATTTCTTTCAAATTTGCTTTATATATTTGAAGTGTTATTAGACATATGTAAATACGTAAATTAAGGATTGTTTTATCTACCTTTGAATTGACCATTTTATTACTAAGTTATGTCTCTTCTAATTTCTGATGGTATTATTCTTATGCTGCAGTAGTTTTATTTTAATATAGCTGTACTGATCTGCTTTTAGTTATTATGTGCATGGTATAACTTTTTCCTCATTTTGTTTTTAAATTATCTATGTTTTTATATTAAAAGTGTTGACATTTTCTGCTTTCTCCAATGTTGAGATCATCTGTTTATTCTGCTGTGTGTTTTATTCTGATTTTTGGTTGCATTCTTGCCTCTTTGCATGTATAGTAATACTTACTTTTATGTTGGACAGTGTATGTAAAAGGTTTATGAATGGTGCTTCCTGGTGACTCTTCCACCAGAGAAGATTTTCCTTTTTTTATTGTTAGGAAGATAAGGTGAGAGATTTATCACATCGGTCCTTTCAAAGGTTGATCATTTGGTCAAGCCTGGTCTTCTTTTTCAAGATAGTTTTCACTATTCAGGGTATTAATTGCTTCATGAATAAATTAGATAAAAAATATCTTAAATTGTAGGATATAATAAAAATAAACAAAAAAAACCAGTTCTTATCCTGGTTTCAGGACAATTTTCTATATTCAACATGTCTGTAATTCATATATTTTGATTTTGCAATATCTTCCTTTTTATGGAGTAGATGATAACTCTTAGTGTGCAAGATTTTCCAATTATCTCTCTATATTATATGATTCAAGGAAAACTTCGCTGCAGGAGAATTATTTATCACATGTTTTTTCTTAAGAAAAAATTAAGTCAGCAATATCTTTTCTGGGCTTTCCTAACATATGAAGAATAGAAACTGCATAATATAGGGCCTTATTTTCTGTGTAAAGGCCACAACTGTTTTAATAACATATTCAGGCAGAAGACAGATCATATTAAACTTTTCCAATATTCTGACCATCTCAATATGTAATAGTGACTAAAATATTTAGTTCCCCAATACCTTTCTTGAGGCAAATTGCCTCAAAAGGGAAAAGAGTAAGCTGGAAAAAAGTCAGAGATCTTTTGTGGCTATTGTGAAATCGAACTACAGAGTGGACAAAAAGGTGGGGTGTTGGACCTCGCAGATGCAGGATCTGAAGCGACAGTTTCACTATATGAATCTTAAAGGTAACCAAAACCATGTGGGTCTCTGGGCTCTACACCTGAAGCTAAAGTAGAATAATACTGAGTCAAATAATTATAACATATAATTAAACATGTTTATGTATATATACATATATACGTATATACATATATATGTATATATATATATATATATATATATATATATATATATATTTATTTATAAACTTGGGTGTAAAGTACAGCATAGGGAATATAGTCAGTTGTATTGTAACAGCTACATACAATGTCAGAGGGGTAGCAGATTGGGGGGTACCACTTTGTGAGTGGTGTAAATGTCTAACTATTACATTGATTTGTACACCTGAAACTAATAAAAATGAAAACAAAACAAAACAAAAAAATGATGTGGGTCTGAAAGGTAATGCTCAGGAGTGGCGGTAGAGTGAAGCTGTGGCAAACAGTAGATCAGAAAAAATAGAGCTACTAAGTTCTCATGTAGCCAGCATTCTGCTACAACTACTACCCATGTGAATTGATTCATCATTGATTCATCATCATTTTTGGGATTTGTTTCACTTCCTGAAAAAGTGGCCAAACTATTTAATAAATGTTCTCTATGGCTACAATTTTAAAGTTTAAGGTTGTTTTAAATGTGTAAAAGGAAAATTGTAGCCATTCAGTTATAATTCTAGAAGTAGCACACTTATTTTCACACTAATTATGGATATAATTTGGTTATATTATAGCACTAAGGCATTGCCTGACATAGAAAATAAAAAAAGAATCAAGTTTTATAGATTTGTAGCCTTGATTCCATCAAAACACAGAATTCATTAAAGGAAGTATCGAGACAAAGAGCACTTACAAGCAACTACTGCAATCTATCCTAGTTTAGGATGCTTTATTGTGTAAAGATTCTAGATAAAATAGATTAAATATATATCTTATTTTTAATGATGCTTATTTTAATATAATATAAAGCCAAGCTTCAAATATCAATATATAATATAAAGCCAACCAATCAATGTCGAGAACTAATCTACTAATATTGCTATCATAAGAACAACATAATCATATAATTCAAATAAATGAGCAATGTTTAGCACGATATATGCCTTATAAGTCATGGTAATGCCACATAAATGACCACAGCATCCAACATTTTTAATATTTATATTGCTTATTTAAAAATTGTATATAAGGTTCAATGTCCCAATACCAAAATTTTTAAACAACTCAAAAGCAGGTTTTATATCTCCAAAAGCCATTGTGTTTGAGTTGTTTTAAAATAAAGTTCTACTATAAGCATAAAATAGCAAAAATCTAGAAATTTTATCTGATTTTAATTGAAAAATAATGTTTATCTAATTAAGTTTAATTACCGAATGTTTACTTCTTTTTAAACAAAGGTCTGTGTGCACAATTCAATCTTTTGTAGAAAGTGCACCTGGTAACAGTAATGTAAAAATTACTATAAAATCATTAAGATGAGAAATAATGATTGCCTTTGTTGTAGCCTGCAAAGTGGCCACAGACTCCCCTCATCACTGTAAGCCCATCTGCAAAATGACTTTACTATTCTCCTATCAGGAGGTAGAATAAATTTCTCCATTTTTTACATCTGGGATCACCCTTGTGATTTGTATTGGCTAATGGGATATTAACAAATTTGCCACAAGCAGAGGCTTGAGCAGCATTTGCACATTGGGGCTTGCCCTCTCTTGCTGCTGGGGACCATTTTGTAACCATGTTATCAAGTTGGGACAAGCCACCTAGTTTATGAGATCACCTGGAGTGCTATCTTAGCCATTATAGCTAATGGAGACCCTCCTGTGAGGACATTCTAGAATATCAGGCCCAGACTAGTTAGTACACACAGCCTGCTAATGCACAAAATTGAGAGGAATAATTAATGCTTATGGTTTTAAGTTTTGGGCAAAAGTACTTTTTTTGTTGTTGGCAGAAAAAGCTAGCTAAGTCAGTCTTCATATATTGCTTTCAGGCAATTAAACTAATTTCCATAACTCTCATAACAACACAAAATAGTCTACAAAACAATAAGACTAAAGCAAAACAATAAGTTAAATGTCATAACATTGTAGTATAACATAAAATTTTTAATCAAAATAATAGTTTATATACTTCCCCATAGACATTATGTAGCTGTCCATTCATTCCATTAATTTTGAAATGACATACAAGGTTAGATGCTTGACTGGCTATTTAGTTAATTATATATTATTCCAAACAAAATGTAAAATACTATAAAATATCAGAACTAATTTCTCTGCAAAAGTCTTTTTCTACATTGGATGATCTCACAAGATCCCTTTTTGATAAACTCTGTTATATGGCATGCCTAGGAATATTCTGCATCTATCTTTCCGATTCTGTTTTTGACAAACAAAATAAGATGACAACATAGCAAAAGTGTAGTAAGATGAGTGAAACACAATATGAGAAGCTGATTTCAAATCACAGATAAATGAAAAGGGTAAGAATGACATGGTAGCATATATGCAATGACTTTTTAATAAGTGCAGATGTTTGCATAACTTATGTTAAATTTCTCTTACTATTTCAGAATAAAAATTTTTAAATATGATAATTTTAAGTATCAGATCCAAATGAAACTTTAAAAAGGAACAGGGGCGGGGGAAACGGAAAAAAAATGAACAGGTATTAAGAAATTGTTTTTTTTATCATCCACAAGTATGGAGGATAAAAGACAGGAAGAAGCAGCTCATTTTAATAATTCACTTCATAAATAGTTTCTAGCAGGAAATGAAATGACAAATAATTACAGATTACACCTAAAATTTATTGAAGGGAAATATTTTCACTAATTTACACTTCAATAAATAAAAATGATAAGGAAAAAGAATATGGCTAAAATAACTTTTACTTAACTAAACATAACTGGAGCATGGATAGGAATGAAGCAGTGGATATAGGACACACAAAGGATGTGGAATTTAAATAACTATTTGTCCTATGGTCTCCTTCCTTATTTCTCTGTCATTCAGATTTCTAAATTGATACTTTTGTAACCTGGTTAAAGACTATAACCATATAATTAAGCTTCAGAGTGGTGTCAGGGTCAAAGGAACAATTCAGCAAAAATTTAATTTTAACAGTTCAAAACCTTATTTGCGTATCTTAAAATCAATGGAAAGAATCTGAATTCATAATTTTTTTTCTGCCCCTATCCACTTTTATAGAATCTGACAAATACCTTCAATGTTTCTTATATTTTGTCCCTTTCTCCACTCTTTTTCTCCTTTTTTAGAATTACATAGGTCAATCTAACCTTTCTTTAGCAAAAAATGACTCCTTCCTTTTTGGGTCTTTAAGGAGAAAAAAGAGGGAATTACAAGATTGTCTTTGGCCCTTTGGGCAGGTTTAAAAGTAGGGCCCTGAACTAAGTTAAAGTTTTTGTCCTGTTATATATGCTTGTTGTAATAAAAACACAAAAGTTTCTCAATTAAAATTGTTTTCTGTCCACATGTTTAATTCTATTATTGATGCTAATTCTGTTAACAAATCGGTGGACACTTTTTCATTATATTTTCTCTTTATAGAAAAATTCACAATCATAAGATCTGTACTTTTAATACATAACATAAACGTACCAATCGTGGAAGAATTTTCTAGTTGTTCGTTAAAAAGAGAAAATGGTAAAAAGTGAATAGGCAGAAGAGTAAAAATGACAGTAACATGGTAACGATCCATCTCCTTAAAACTTTAATTGGTTCTTTACAAAATAAAAAATCATGTGTGAATATATGTGTACATGGTGAAATCGGGGTCATCCAGGAAATTATAGAGATCCACATTTAGCTAGATGTCATGATAAAATAAATAATTTTCATATTTTCCTTTTCATAAAGGAAAAATAATTCAAGAGTGACAGAAACTTGTGAACAGAGGACCTAAGTCTCCTGGAAATCCAGAGAAATCTCATGGATGTCATTGGATCATCCATAAGATTTAGAAGAAGAATTGAAACTATGTGTAAAAGAATCCTAAAGACTCACTAACAAACTATTGGAACTAATCAACAAATTCGGTGAAGTTGTAGGATATAAATTTCTTAAGTTTTAAAACACAGGGTCATCAAAAGCAACATATGAATTCATTATAATAAAAATGTTACAATTAGCATCAATAAAATTAATACAACAAAAATTACATCACATGTATGTTTTTTACTTTCCTAATCCTTTGAAATGTTAGGCTCTTGATATGTCTTCATAAATTTGTGATGAATATTACTTATTTTATCGCAGATGTGCTTATTTAAGTTCTATTTTATAGGAAGCTGATTATTTCAAAAGGTATTTCAATTGCTATGGAGATAGATATAAAGTTAATAAGAATAAATTATAACCTGTGAAAATGAATAAAGGAAACCTTGTTAAAAATGGAGCCAAGAAGTCCTGAAAGCAGAACTGTCATGTACTACCTCCCACTGCCATTTGCAGATGCCAGCAGGAAGAAGTGTACCTTGTCCTCCCTAACAGGAAGAAGCTTGCTTTACTGCCCCAGCAAGAGGAAGGAAATTTTCTCCTTGCCCAGCAACAACTGAGCCAATGAGAAATCACCCTGAACTCTCACTTTCCTCCAATTGACTTTCATTCAATATAGCCCCTCTAAACTCCCCCCTTTTCTTTATAAAATAAAATTCCTCTGCTTTGTTCTGCATAGATGCCTATGGTTTACCATAGCTTGCATGTTTCAAATTGCAATTCCTGTGCTATTTACAAATAGACTAATTTTTGCTGGTAAATGACTTGCTATTTTATTTTTAAATTTGACAACTGTAAGTCTTTCAGTTATTTTATAAATGAAAAGGAAAAACAGAGAAGTGTGGTTGAAGTATGTGAAAAGGCAAAATCATGATTACAATGAATCATGTGCCTTTATAGTAATGACAAAGCTTGTTATAATACAGTATTAATGAGTAGTTATAGTATTTGTGAATGATAGTATTTAATTTTGATAGCTTTACTGAGTGTACAGTGATAAAAGCGTACTTCGGCACTAGGGATATTGTTCAAAAACAGTATTTTTCAAGCTGTAATACAACAATACCAACAGCCTAATGGATTCCTATCATGGATGTGGCAGATCTCCATGCCCATTTGCTTTATATTGCTTTCAGTTTTTTGTAAGATTTTATTTGAAGGAATAATCTCACATTTAAAAATTCATTTATAAACCACTAATCTAGCAAATGACAATACTTTAATTGTAGTAATTAAGACCAATCAATTTTAGTTTTAACATACTGTATATTTCTATTTTAAAAAGTATTTCTTTATATGTGGCTCACTATAGTGCCTTTTAATACAATTTCTAACACTCTATGCCTTAGCAATATTAAAAAGAATGATTGTCATATCCAAATCTATATATGCCACATAAGATTAACTTTTCATGTTTTCAAATAAATTCATGCCTATTGTTTTAATGGCAGAAATTTTAAAAAAAAAGAATGATTGTCTAACACATTAAAATGCAGTGAAAAAACACAAATATACTGGGAAAGAATGAATAGCTTTTTCAGTTAATGAAATGCCTGTTTATGATTGTTAAAGCGATGCATCTTATTAATTTGAAATGCAGTGCATTAAGAAATTTAAGGTACTACAGGTACTTTAGAGTTTCAATGCCTTGAAGATCAATTCTAAATTTATGTATGTATGTATGTATGTATGTATGTATCTAACTTTTTCTTTTACTTCCGGTGCAATGCATCCTCAAACTTTTTTCATTTACCCAACTCCCCTCCCCTACTCTAAACTTCTTATGTCCTGCGTAGTATTTTTTAAATGTAAAAAACCAAACCAAACAAAAAGGACTGATGACAGTTAGCCATCACTTTTGTAAAATAAGGAAAGGTAACAGAGGTAGAGAGGTTGGAAAAAGAAAAGTAGTAGCTACAGGTTCATTCTCAGGCAGATCAAACTTAGGAAAGAATGAATTTCAAACTTGAGAGTCTGGAAACAGATATTCATGCCTCAGTAACCCCTAAAATATCTTGGAACACCCTGAGAGGTATGCCTGCCTGAGTTTGATACTATTGCCTTATAGGATTCATCAAACCGTTCTGGTCACTGTTTTCAAAACAAATAAAAACAAATGATGTTTTTTATAAACTGCTGCCTGCTCACAAAAATGATCTAATTTGACATTCAAATCCCAGTCTTTGAAGCCCAGCTGAAATTCCTTCATATGGAGACGTACCAGCTTGGTCTACAGATATTACTTAGTGCGGAAGAGGGGAGATGGTTGCTACATGAAGGTAAAAGGGATCAAATATATGGTGATGGAAGGAGAATTGAGTCTGGGTGGTGAATATGATATATAGATGATGTATTACAGAATCATACACCTGAATTTACTAACAATTGTCACCCCAATAAACTTTAATTAAATAATAATAATAATAATAATAATAATAATAATGAAAGTCCCAATTGAAAGTCAAAATACTGTCACTAAGATTGTTCCCATGCTCAGTCCCCAGAAACAACTTCTAAGGACAAAGCACTCGAATGAATGAATGGATGACTGACTTAATGATTGAATACATTTTAAACTAATGTATACACTAATAAAAATAATTTTATCAAGCCACATAATAGTCAGAAGAAACATAAGGCAGATTGTTTTGTAACTCAAGTACCACTATGGTCTGCCCAGTGTGTTCCTTTTGGTACCTGTGACTGACAGGGGATATAGGTGATGAGTCAGTTAAATTTATACAGGCAAGGTCATAATACATCCATACAGTTCTGAAAATTCATAATTAGAGCTTCCAGTATCTTCAATTCTTTTTAGAGAATGCAGGTGAGGAGGAGAAAGTGAGGTAATTTGTTTACATGCTTGTTTACAAAGCATGACTTTTGAGGTGATGATGAGATCTTCACTTCTGTGTAAGGTTTTAGTAGTGTCTGAGAAACACCAGCAAGAGGAAAGTAGCGTAATCTCTATAAAAAAATACACAATAAGTAGAACTATTTTCAGAGCCTCCCTATAGTTTTATGTTTGTTTTTAAATCCAAAGTATGTTGCACCTCTATAACAAATTTCACCTACACTTATGTATTTAGCAACTTCAAACTATTTCCCAAATTAATGAGGATTCCCTACCATGGTATTATTTTTTCTTTCATTCCTAATGAAGGTCTGCTGTGCTCAAACTATTCTCATACCTTCTTTTATGGATCCAGACGAGCCCTCTACACCCATAAATATAAATATGGATTCTGGAATACTATGCAAAAAAAATAGTATTTTGGAGAGTCTGATGAATTGTTAAAAAGCAATGAGTCAGCAAAGGAAGGCTGAGATTCTATTCATAGTATTAAGACTGTTAGGTTGCATGATTTGAGGCAGCTGAACTGCTATATGCAAATGAAGACAATTCTCATGTATAGCAGTGTGGATTAAGTAAGGTAATATGTATACAAATGTCTTGTAAAATATAAAGCTTAATGTTCAGGATTCTTAAACTGTAATCAGTAGTTACATAGATCATTTTACGTTTTTATCAGTGGCCACATGGGTTTGTTCAGTGGCGTCTGTGAACTACTTAAGAATTGTATATAAATATTTACTTATGTTTGTATTTACATATTTTCCTCAGCTTCTAATGGATCCCATCAAAGATGTCTTAGTTGACAAATATTAAAAAGCACTCTGTTGTACAAATGAGTGCTATCTTTTCAGTGTTCACTATGAATGTCCTTTAACCAGTTTGTACATATAACCTCTACAAAAAAGTTTACATGAATTATTTGTAGATGTTTGGAAATATAACAGAAGAAGCCTAAGTTCATCCAAAACTTAAGATCCTATTATCTCTAATGCTTTCAGAAAGATGTAAATATATACTATGAATTAACTAGAAGAGCTGGTTTGCAATCTATAGAGACACAATTGTAGAAGAGACTGCTACAAATACAAGTTAGATAGAGAAAGAAGCAGTGACTTGAGATGTGAGTTCCAGTTCACCTTTGAGTCCTAAGATTTTGGATACAAACTCAAAGTAATTCATCTTCAAAAATGGAATACAATTACCTACACTGCTCACCTTACAGTGTTAAAGTATTAAAATATAATTTTATTTGTAGCATTTGCAGATTCCCGTGACATAACTATTTCCACCATGTCCCATTCAATCTACAAGTATGATGTCACTGTGCAGAGATACACAGTTATACATCATTGTGTGATATTTCTACCTTACAGATAAAATGGATGTGAATAACTCAAGACCATTGATAATAATAAAATTTAGTAAAAAAAAATTTAAAAAAATTAAAGCTTGATAAATAACATTATGTAGAAATCATTAAAAACAATAAGTGTGAGGTTTTTTAATGCTTTGCTACAGGTTAGCTGCTCCGTAATATTTTAATGACTAAAACAGGCATGGTCCCTGGGCTCATGGAACTTAGGGTAATTTGATAGTTCACTTACTATGATCAAATGATAAACTAATATAATTAAAAATTATGAGGGGTGTTATGAAGTTAATGAAGAATATGCCTGCAGTGAAACAAGGTAAGGAGGGCAAATAGACAGTCAAAGCAAAATTAATCAATACAAAATGTAAATATTAATCTTGCTTTTGGAGTAAAGTTTGAGTAAAGAGAAAATCAAAATGAAAATTAGATGCTACCTATAAATGAAAAACTTTCAGAGGATATTGTCAGATATATGAGGTAAGGCACAGACAGTTGACATAAATTGCATACACTTAAATGGATTTACTATAAACAGAAAATATTGAATGTGAAATAATCAAGCATTCAATTCAATAAACTAGGAAAACAACAATGTATAAATATCTGTAAAATGTAGAGACAGGAATGTTAAGGGATAAAATAAAAATTAATAAAAATTAATCAGTTAAAACCAAAACTTGTTCTAAGTAAAAAAGTAGTAAGATGAAAGCCAAGTATTTGGAATATTTAAATAAAAAGAAGAAAAAATGCAAAGAAGCAGCAATGGGGATTAAAAGATAGAAGTCTGGACAAAATGTATAAATTCTTAGAAAAAAATAATATGAGGCATTTTGAGGTTGAATAGTAGAGACCAATCTTTATAGAAAAATTATAAAGTTAGTCAAATATTTTATATCAGAAGGGTCAAAATAACTAGACAGTTTCATAGTAGAATTCAACTATATCTTTAAGAAGTCATCCTCTAACAGAATAGAGTCCAGACGTAAATCCATGCCTATATGCCCATCTAATCTATGACAATGGAAGCAAGAATGTATGATGGGGTAAAGACAGTCTGTTCAATAAGTGGTGTTGGGAAACCTGGACAGACACATGCAAGAAAATGAAGCTGGACCACCTCCTTACACCATATACAAAAACAAATTCAAAATGGCTTAAAGACTTAAATGTAAGATCTGAAACCATAAAATATCTAGAAGAAAATATAGGAAGAAACTTCATGGACATTACCCGGAGTAAGATTTTCACTGATATATCCCCTCGCGCGAGCGAAGTAAGAGAAAAAATAAACATGTGGGATTACATCAAACTAAAAAGTTTTTTTTACAGCAAAGGAAACCATCAATAAAACAAAAAGGGATCCTACTGTATGGGAAAAGATATTTGCCAATGATATATCTGATAAGGGATTAATATCACAAATCTATAAAAAACTTACTCAACTCAACTCCAAAAAAACAAATAACCCAATTAAAAAATGGGCAGAGGACTTGGGGAGACATTTCTCTAAAAAGGACATACAGAAGGCAAGAAGACATATGAAGAAATGCTCAACCTCACTAACCATCAGAGAAATGCAAATAAAAACCACAATGAGATACCACCTCACTCCAGTCACAATGGCTATTATCAATAAATCAACAAACAACAAATGCTGGCGCGGATGTGGAGAAAAGGGAACGCTAGTGCACTGTTGGTGGGACTGCAGATTAGTGCAGACACTATGGAAAACAGTATGGAGGTATCTCAGGAATCTGAAAATGGAACTACCCTATGATCCAGTAATTCCACTCCTAGGCATCTACCCGGAGAAATCCAAAACTCCAATTCAAAAATCTGTATGCACTCCTATGTTTATTGCAGCACTTTACACAATAGCCAAGATACGGAAACAACAGAAATGCCCATCGGTAGATGACTGGATTAAGAAGCTGTGGTACATTTATACAATGGAGTATTACGCAGCCATAAAGAAGAAAGAAATCTTATCATTTGCAGCAACATGGATGGATCTAGAGAACATTATGTTAAGTGAAATAAGTCAGAAAGAGAAAGACAAGTACCATATGATCTCACTTATATATGGAATCTAAAGAAAAGACTATGTGAATGAACTAATCAGAGACAGTTTTGGGGACGCAGAGAAAAAAACGAGAGTGGTTAGATGGGTGTGTGGGAGGGGGTTGGGGATAAGGGGAAAGGTGAAGGGATTTGGAAGCAGCTGGTAACCACAAGATGGCCTCAGGGTTTTTTTGAAAATTAATTTGGGGAAGGTATTCTATAATGTTGTAAAGATTTTGTTGGGTATCCGATGGACATGCGTCCTATTTGGGAGACCACCTCAGGGATACTGTGGATACCTGATCATGGCATTGTACACCAGAAGCTAAACATTAATGAATGCCAACTATAATTTTATATATATAATGTGATGGTTCAGTGTGAGGTCGAAGGGATAGTGGATGGGGGGAGGGGGGTTCACAGTATGAGGGATATAAATGATGAACGTCTAAGTATTACCTTGTTTTGTACACCTGAAACTAATAAATAAATTAATTAATTAAAAAAAAAGAAGTCATCCTCTGCTATTAAAATTTGCATAGTGCATAGAAAAAAATGGAGCTTCTAAATGAATTCTGCTTGGCTGGTAAAATATTAAGGCAAAACAGCAAAGTAAACAAAACAGAGTAATGTAGAAAAACAGTAAAAGTGACTAAACGAAAATATACAAAATAAAAAATGTTTATGAGCTTAATTAAGCAGTTTATTAAAAGATTACTACCTTATCAACAACAAAAGTTTGTCCCAGTAATAAAGGGATACTTTGACGTTTGGGTATCTTTTGAAGGAATTCCCTCAGTGTATTAAATAAGAAAAATAACAAGACAAAAACCATATCTAAAAATGTGATAGATACATTAAAATGTGAAAAAATATTTATTTTTGACTAAACTATAATCAACTTAAAAATAGAACGGTGAATTTCTATTCTTCATGTTAATTCATGTATTAACAACAGTTTTTCAGTCTACCAATCTAGAAACACTTTCTTCTCTATGTTTCCAGGATAACCAGTCTCTTTTGGTTTCATCCTACTTCACTGACCTTTCCTTTTTAGTCTGTGGTATTTATACTTCTGTCTGAAATCTTCAGTATTGGATTCATTTAGTAGACAGCTTATCTTTACTATCTGCATTCACTTACTTGATATTTTGTCTCATCTCATGTATTTAAATTAGTTACAGCTAGATAAATAGCTATAGCTTGATATGTCTTTGATTTATGTCTTTAGCTTATACCCCCAACATGAAACCCAGACTCATATACACACCTACCTAATGTGAAATCTGTGCTCTTCTAATAGAGAGAATTAAAAGCTTTAAAATTGTGCTCATAATCTTCCCCCACTACCCACTTTCCTCCACAGTGGTTAAAAGCAACTGGTCAGGCCCCAAATCTTTGATACCATATTAGATTCTCTGTTACTCTCACATCCCATTTAAAATGTGTCAGCAAATCCTTAAACTCTATTTTCAAAATATACTGTGTGCCATAATAATACTCATAATAATGAGTATTATTAGTGTATATTAGTATAGTATAATATACGATATTATAATATATAGTATTATATATTATAGTGAGGATAATATGAGCTAAAATATGCAAAACATTTAGCATAATGTTTGACTTTCATTAAAAACAATAAGCAATATTATTTATTGGGTTGGACATGTGGTAAGGAATTTTTTCTCTTTTACCTCGTCTAATACTAACAATAACACTGTAGTCCTTAAAAATATTAAGGGTTACTAGGAACTGTATTTTGCAGAAGATAAAAATAAGGCAAGAGAAATTAAATAAGGTAACCAGTTAAAACTGCTAAATGACAGAGTCTGTATTTAAAACCAAGAATTGGATGTTAGAGCTCTAGAGTATGCTGCATGTTAGCTATTATTATTAAAAGTCATCATCTGGTAACCACTAAATTACTGTCTGTGTCTATGAGTTTTTGTTTCTCATTTGTTTGTCTTGTTCTTTTGTTGTTTTTGGTTTATATACCACATATCAGTGAAATTATAGGGTTCTCTGCTTTTTCTGTCTGACTTATTTCACTTAGCATTAAATTTAATTAAAAAAAGTCATCATCTGTCTGAATAGCCACAAAAATGATTTGAAATATAACAGAAATCAAACAAAATTTTAAATAAATGGCCAGATTACATTTGCAACACCAGAACAATTGTTTTTCGACACAAGCACAAAGACCGATCAGAGAAAAATGAATGAAAAACACATTCCAATAGCGGTAAGAATCATAAAATGATTCACTAGAAATTTGTGATGCTTATATGTCTAAGAATGTTAAGATGTATTCCTGAACAACACAAAATAAGTTCTATTCTATCTATCCATCTATCCATCTATCCATCTATCCATCTATCCATCTATCCATCTATCATCTATCTATCTATCTATCTATCTATCTATCTATCTATCTATCTATCTATCTATCTATCTATCTATCTCAAGAGAAAAGCCATATGCCTAGACAGGAAAACTCAAAACTATAAAGATGTCCATTCTTCAAAAAATGTAACCATAATTAACTCCCAACAGGAATTGTTATTAAACTTGACAGCTGATTACTAAGGTCATTTGGTAAGGAAAACGCACAATATACAAAAGCTTTTTAAAAAGACCAATACAAAGAACTTGCTCTAAAAGTTATTAAAAACATTCCTTAAAACTGTAGTTTTGTTTTTGTCCAACTACATCGATAGAACAGAACAGAGATACCAGAAATAAATCTATGTAGACTTAAGAATGCAGTATATGAGAAACATCATATTTTTAATTAGTAATGGAAAAATTGATTTTTCAAATTATGGCATTGGGGGTTGTTGGCCATGAAGGAGAGAAAGAAATGAAGAAGGCAGGGAAGGAAGGAAAGGGAAAAGAGAGAAGGAGGAAGGGAGAGAGGGAGGGAATGAGTGGGGGAGGGAGAGAATGATCGTACCTAGTAATACTATACATTAAAATAGAAAAGTTTTCAAAAACTTCTCTCCCTCACTGCTTAACAAATTAAACCACAATGATACTTTTAATCAACTTTTTGGAACAGCCAACAATTTCTTGATAAAACTTATGCTATAAACTTGAGAAAGTGGAATCAAGAAAAGAAAGATTATTTCACAGCAGCACAAAACATGTATCCCCATGCCACTTTCATTCATATCTCCAGAATGGAGTTTTAAAAAAAGTGTTAATAATACATTTCTGAGAAGTCTAATCCAAATAAACGGATGTGGAGAGAAAAGAGGGTGATAAAGTTGGCAGTACTGGAAAAATCTACCAAGAGTAAAGGACTGTATATGCCACTGGAAGAATTCTACAGAAGCAGAAGAGGTCACTAGACCCATGGGATTAAAATAGTCCACGTGTGTTTGGCACAAGCCTCAGATGAGAGAAAAATGTCACAGTCTATCTCCCCCTTCCCATCTACAGTCTGTCTAGTAAAACAAAGTAGCTAGACTTTTTAATCTTTTACCTCAAATTGTGACTCGTCAGTGATAATTCAAGCTAGATAAGGTGAATGCTTTAAATTTTAGAATTAATTTTAAATTTAATAAAACCACAGCTCAAAGACAGCAAAATACAAGATTGAAAAGGAGACTGTGGACCTAAGGAAAATTCTGAGAATCAAAACAACATCCTTATATATAAAATACATGAATTAGAGAGAGTAAAGGCAAAATTCATATGGAGAACAATAAACTCATGTCACAGAAGAAAGATTCCAGATAATGACAGTTACTTGTATTCAGAGGAAAAATATAGTTTAAAATAGTGAGAGAAATGGCAATAGCTGTATACTGCCAAGATGATCCAACATAAGAATTGCTGTTTTTTCTAAAGTAGACTAAACAAATGAAACTGAAAGGTATTTAGTGATATAATAGAGAAAATTTCCCTGACATGAAAGATGTGAAATGGCAAAAATGTATCAAGAATCCAGACAGAAAATTTATGTCATCAGCAAAAGAATAATACCAGGCTGCCCTGGAACTTTTTATGGGTGTATTCAGTGCTAGAATTTAATAGAGCAGTCAGTTAACAGCAAAATCAGGGATGAACTATTAATAATATTACCAGCAAAGAAAACAGTCAGACACCTTTAGAATTAGATGTTTCAGGGGTTAACCAACACATAGACAAAACTAATTAACAGTGAAATACAAGCAAGAAATGAATGCTTTAAACAATGAACTCAATCATAGAGAAGCCATAATAAAAGGACTGGTGGCAGTGCTGTAGCCTCTACATATATAGAATTAAGACCAAAGTGCCAAAGCAATTAACATTGCAGAACAGAATGCAAATACTATGAACTCTGAGAAAGTTAAAACAATACAATTGTTCAAAAAATTGAAAATGAAGAGGGGTGAGGACAAATTGGAGAGGAGCTAATCACCTCAAATTGCACTGCAGGGAGTTAATGAACACTGTCTGAAATTAAAACATGGAGCTAATGCATCCAGCTTCTTAATGGTATTCATAATCGTTTATTCTTAACCATAAAGACAAGCTTTAAAATATTTTTGTGGTGAAGAAATATTTAAGTTCAGCAATTCCTTTTAATGTAGTTCAGATTATGTTTCCCCTATTAAATTATGTATAATATAGTAATTATAAACAGCATATATATGTCTCTCTACATATTTATCCTTTTATTTATACCCATGTATAATTATATAACTGTGATGTTCACCACATGTTAGCCTTTTTTTTTCCTGAGTGTAAAGTTTGGGATGATTTGTTGTTATATTTATAACTTGAATAAAGACATTACAGTGAACTAATAAATTTAATCTGTATGAAAGAAACACCTAAAGGCAGTATGATAATAATGATGATGATAAAATGACTGTAGAAGCCTGTAGATATTGCTTTGTATGAATTGGTTTGTATCGGACAAAGAAACCTACACAGAGACTTGTATGGGAGAAAGTAACCAGAAAGAGACAGCATCATGAGATCAGTAAATTGTATAACCAGGGAAGATGTTTGCTGAAGCATTCTGGCCTCATGGTATTGTGTCTGAATTTTATAAAGAAGCATTGAACCCACAAGGTTAAAACAGAACAAAACAAACAAACAAACAAGCAAACAAACAAAAATCTGCTTGTAATCAGAACTGATTTAGCATCCCAGCTCTGATGCCAGGTGAAATGACTGCATGAAGGGGAGAGCGGAGCTTTACTCACAGCTCTGTTAACACAGGAATCATAAAGAACACGAATGTCTTTGCTTTGCTGTGGAGTTATTGGAATTGAAATGATCTGATTGTAGTACCCTGGCACAATTATCAATCTGTCAGGCAGGATGCTGGGGTCTGGGCCGGGGTGCAGTGGTAAGGTACCACTTTAACTAAGGATCATTGGACAGAAAAAAAATAAACAAAGAAGCTGTTTAGCTAATATCATTTGAAGTTAGGTAATACTTCAAGAAGTTCTAGATGCCTGTGTGATGCAAAATTTCTGGTAAGAATCAGTGAAATGCAGCTAATTTAACGACCTTAGAACTCTGCATTCATGAAACCTTTGGAAACATACTCTAATTCCATTTAAAAACAAACAAACAAACAAAAACTGGTGATTTTATGTCCGAATTTCCTGCTATTTCAAAAATTTTAGCTTAATGTTTGACCACGTGCATTCAAGATTGATTCAGAATATCATTGTTATCCTTTACTTAAGGTAGCTACTGAAGAAAACTTTAACTTTACAAATGTTCACTGAATTTTTCACTCCCTGAAAACAACATTTTTAATTTTGAGAGATGCATTGAAGGCTAAGATATTTCAAACAGAGAATATAATATGTTTTTCTGCATAGTGATATGATGAACCAGTTAGGAACTTTTTAAAGCACGAAGAAGAGAATAAACTGCAATGGATAATAATAGAACTTTAAATATCTGTAGAAGTTTGGTGGTGGGGGCCGGGGGCCCATTAGCTTGTAGAAACAGCCTCTGGTTTATTCGGTTAGGAGACTAGAAGTGTGTATGTGTGATGGCAACTTCATTTTCTGAAAAATAGATACTTCTCTCTTGCCTTTCCATGTGTAGAATTAAATACCTACATAACCAGAAGTAACTTCAAATAAGAAAATTCTCTATTTTAGAGTGGAATACTGGCTAAACATAAGGAAGGCTACCTGCTAGCTTTCGTGCAAGAAAACACACACATCCATGCAGACACACAAATCAAAAATGCAGGAAAAAAATCTGTTCAAATCAAAATTGGTATATACTGTATTGTTTTTCACAGCTTAATTGAATTTTAATAAGTACCTTGTGAACTTAATTGATTTTGTTATCTTAGACCTACAGGAACTTTGACATTTTATCATGCAAATATTTGAACACATGAAAATGTGTGGAAAGATTGACATGTACAATGGAATCTTTTTAAATTTAAATCTAATTTCTACTAGTATTATTGAATTACTTTGTATTTTTTTTCTGAACCAAAGAATTAAGTACTTCAATGATTTTCTACAAAACTCACTTTTTAGAGAAAACTAAGGTTCAGGGAAATTGTGGCTGACTTTTTAAAACACTGAATAGGCTTTATGGCAGAGAATAAACAACTGCATGCATCCAAGGACAAGAAAATTATAAAGTGGGGACTGCTTATACAATATATATTACACACACACACACACACACACACATGTATACATATATATACTTTTTTTCTTTATTTTAAAAATTTATTTTTATAGTGTATGTGTAGAGAAAATTCCAAGAAGTTAATCGGTCTCCTTCCTTTTCTGTTCTCAAGCCACACTGCCTGTCTGACTGCAGAAAGAACTTGCTCCCTGCGGCCTGTGCTGTGCTTTGCTTCCCATTTACCTAGAGGCGAATGATAACAGGAGATGCTGGGAGGACAAGCAACAGGACAGGGGATGTGAAAGGCAGGTTGAAATTGCAGCCAGCACAGTGGATTTTAGAAATGCTTGTGAGCTTGCGGTTGCAAACTTTCCTGGGGATAAAGATTAGGAAGCTCAACTGCTAACATTAAAGTGCTCTCACACTTTAATGTTATTAAAAAGCAGTGGATTCTTTCTTAATAAGTCCATAGATGGAGTGAACATTTATCTCAGTTTCTTAGGAGAATCTTAGTTAATACCTGTTACACTCTCAAACATGTTCTGGCTGGGCAGGTAAATTCTATAACCTGCCTGTTGGCAGAGGGCTTCACAATCCTCTGAATTGTATTCCCAGGAGGCCACTACAAATTGGTCTAAAATGGATGCATTTTCAAACAACTTCCCGCCTATGCTACTGTCATCTTCTTATGTTAAGCAATTTCTTGATTTCCACATCTGTTTTCATTTCTTCACATACTGAATATTTTCATAGTGCCAAACAGAACAAGAAATCAGTAAATAACTGTGAGTGGTAGTGACTTCCTATCAGAGGGAAGACATTAACATGTGTAAGCATGTTATTTTTCAGTTTTCATGAAAATTAAACAAAAACACCAATCAATTTTTTAAAATTTTAAGGTTAATTATTTTTATAGTTTAGTCATATAAGGTTATGTGTTCATTCATGTGTCTATGTGTTATTTGTCTGACCAAAATCCAGAAAGTAATCTCGGTATTCAATTTCTAGTTCTCAGAGTAGCAGTCTGTATATAGAGTGTGGCAAAAAAAAAAAAAAAAAAAAAAGTGTACACATTTTAAAAAAGGAAATGACTATTAAAATTGTAATACTCATATATACCTATAACAAAATGTGAATACAAGTCACGTTTGACTTCTGCAATTATAAGAGGTGCTCAAAGTGGTTACCATCAGTGTCTAGACACTTGTGATTACAGAGAATTACTGATTGAGCAACATGGACCAAAGTGTCCACTTGTATACATTTTTTTTGGCACCCAGTATATTAGTGAAGTCCTGTAGTTCACATATAGCAAAATAAATTTGAAAATTAATATAATTACCCAAATTAAAAGTTATATGAAAAAGAATCATCTGTTCTGTTTTCACTTTGATATTTAAGAGAAAAGAGCTTTGAAGAATTTTATAAAATCATGTTTTACTATGCAACCCATTTACCAAGATATATATTAGGCATACTGAAAATTTATTCTTGTCTAAAATTGACTTTCATATTTATGAAATAAGGTTCATAATCTTTCCACATTTTATATAGCAAGCTTCCCATTTTTTCTGTCTTAATAAGTTAATTTCCATGCCTACACACATATCCTAGGGGAATACCTAACAGATTTGAAATATTCTACTTAGATTTCGGTAGTAAGCATACTTACTATCTTCTGAGAGGTAGTACACTTAAGCCAAAATGAATAATGTCTAATTTATAATCTTTTGAATTTTAACATGCTGCCAAGTCATAAAACACACATGGCACACACACATTTGAAAGGATAAATATTCTTACTTGTTTTAAATAATGTGCATCAAGAAGTAAATTTAATGTCTCTACTAAGACTCTTTGTCATCTCTTAGAAAATGCATGTTCCTCAAAACTAAAAGGACTTATAATATATTGAACTAAAATCATTTATTCAACTCAATGCTTCCTAAAACTATTACTCAAGATATACCAAATGCCCCTTTTGGAATTGCTATACTATAACTGTGTATTTTTAACTTCCGTTGAAAATAGAGGGGCAAGTTTTATAGACTAACAAAAACAACACTGCAGTTTAATTCAAAATGGTTCTCTAATTTGTTAGTTTGAAACTAACCTTCACTGGTTTTTCAATTGTTTCATTGTTTTGATTTTTTTTCAATTAAGTCTTTAGCTTAAGAAAACTTAAATACATACTGAAGAGATAAGGGGGTTCTATCCTCCTATTTCAAGCTAAAACATAATCTCTTAATTATCTTTTACAGTAAGCCAAAGCCAGTATCACATACCTTTCGGGAATGAATTTCTTTCACATACAATGGAAGTAGAAACTCAGATACCCCTTCAAGTCGAATTCCCTTCTTGGTGACTCTCAGATTTCCCATACCATCCTACAAGCAATGAAATATAGTTCACTTTTAGGTTAATTAGAGAATTAATAAATGGCCATAATTTTTTAGGCCTAAATTGAGAAAACAATAAGCTCAAATCAGTGATGATTTAAGGAAAATGAGAGATTGAACCTGCTTAATGATGATTGCAACTATTTGCATGCATATAGAGGGCTCTGTTTAAAATGAACAGGACAAGAAGATCTACCAGAGACTAGAATGTGTCTATGAATAAATCCTGAACTTTCTCCATCAGCCAGTTTAACTATTTATTAGAAATAGTGATACTTGCTACCTGACTCTTGGAATTTTTTTTTTTTTTTTTTTTTGTGGAGAGATCTAATACTATTTTTTATATTACAATTATATACATATTTCTATGACATTCAAAGAGATACATTTGCATAATAATTTCAATAAGTAATGACAATTGATTAGTATAAGTAAGCATGGTGTTCCAATATTCAAACCATGAGTAAAGCATGTGTCCTCTCCTTTAGAAAACAACTCTATGAGGAGGATAAAACAAGTACACAGAAAACGTTTATGAGACAGAGTAAATTAATTTTTTTAAAAAAGTAAGAACTAGATGCTAATAGGGATTAAAGAAAGGAGATTTCAATTATGGTAAGAGAGTATACCATATTCATGGAAGAGATTGACTATGATAAAGGCCTGAAGAACAATATGGAATTTTAACAGGGGATGTCCATAGAGGGAAGGACAAAATGAACATTCTGGTAACACTTAGGAGATATCATGCTGTTCAGTCTGGGTAATGTATGAAATATAGTGATAGAAAATCATTTGGAGTATATTTTGAGGCCAGAAAAAAAAAGGCCCTGAGTGCAAAGCTAAAGAGTATGTACTTACTTCAGCATCCAAGAAGAGAAAAAAAGAAGTTCCTGAATAGATCAATGGCTTGAAATTATCACAGTTAAGCTTTAGATTAATCTGGTAGAAATATGATGTGGGACTGACAGTATCAGTAATAATGCACAACTTGGTAATAAGTGTAAGGAGTGTGGTGGAAGAACAACCTACAAAACCCAGTCACTAATTTTATCTGGAGATACTGAAAATGGGGCACTTACAATTAACTCAAAGTTTCACAATTATGAGTAAATAAAGAAATGTAGTGATTTTTATATTGGAATCCTGAATCTGTAGGCTTAGTGGCAAAAAATAAGTTGAGCTTTGCACTTTCTAACTTTCAGGTATCATTGAAAAAGTCATATATTTTGCCATCAATCATAATATCTGTAGAAAGAGAGTTGGGGGATAACAATTGCTTAAGACTTGAATCTATCATGATGGATAAGCAAATACTGTGTAGAATGATGTACACAGACAAAGAAGAGACTCAATAATGACTTAGGTCTGTGGATTGGAAAGAAGTATTTCGTACATTCTGGGAGGCTGTAATCAGAAATATAAGAGGAAAGTCAAGATATTATGATGTCCCCAGTCTCTACTTCCTGCCTTCCCTGCTCCAAAAAAACAAAAACAAACAAACAAACAAAAAGCCAATGCAGTAGTATAACAATAAATACAATTTTGAATAAAAATTGAAGGATTTATTTTAAAGACAGACAAGAAAAATGACTATTAAAAGAGAGACATTTTTATGTGGTGAAGTCTCAGTCTTCTCATAGAAGAAGAAAGTAATTGATTTTTGTTGAAATAAACTTGGGATGGGAAGGGATTGGTTTTTTGAGCTTCAAACTTAAAGCTGACACTGAAAATGCTTAATAGGGTACTGGTTAAAAGTAAAAAATAATAAAAAAAAGAAATAATAATAAATTTGATAATTTTAAGTCTTACTAACAGCTGATTCCAATGAGAAAATATTCTACTTTTATTGAGATGATGACATACCCTGGTTTCTCTGAGACAGAGCTGGTTTATGCCAAATTTTAAATATCCACTTTCACTTTTAAAAGTGAAAAGTGTCTCTGACTTAGACATCAATTACATAGTGACCCATTTACTGGCTCTAATTATTGTGATTTTGCAACATTGTACCTAACTAGGAAAGACAGAGTCAGAATGAACAGTTAGAGACTCAAAAATGAGGATTTTCTAGGCAGGGATGGTAGAAATTTGTAAAGATATGGTGTTCTAAAGTAGCAAAAAATGATGCCCCTCAAATATCTGACCATTATTTTCTCATTTTTTAGGGACAAGTAAAGCCAGAACAGCAATGTTTGGCCTCAAAAATAACACAGGGTCAAAGAATGTTAACGGATAATTAATGACCAGGTTTAATAGGGGTCAAGAAATGTTAGCTATCTAAGAGGTTTATCACCAGAAAATGGAGCTGCAGATTTTGAGGTCTTGATGGTGAGAGAATTTCTAGATATGATGAGGCCTAAAGAATACCCGAACAGTAGTGGCAAAAGTAAAGTGGAGAGAGAATTCTCTATTATTCAGAAAGCCAATAATAGAACATATAAAGTAGCACATGGCTTTAAAATATTATATTTTGCAAGGGATTTTCTGGACTAAATCTCACACAATGACTGTCCATATATATTCTCAAACGTCTGTTCGAAATATTCTCCATAGAGTTGTTATGGAAACTGACTACCTAAAGGCAATAAAAAAATGCTGTGATAAACATAATTCCCAGTTCAATATTAATTTCAAAAAATATTTTCAAAAAATGTTTGGAATAAAAGAATTGGACATCCAAAATTAAATGTAATAATACTTATGCTATATAAATATTTAATGTTGGAAACATTTGATTCTTAGGTTCAGAGTTTTCTTCTTATATTTTCTATATAATATATAATTTGGGGCATATACATAATTATATTTCATTTAAATTACATGAAATAGAATTCCCAGGTATAAATGTAGAACTGTTATTATAGTATTATGTTGTGAATCTAACCTCACTCCCACATATCCATTTGTCTCATCTTTTATTTCTCTTGTTTTATGTTAACAAATACATTTTCAAGTTTTTCCATATTATCTCTGTATAGTTATAAAATACATCAAGCTACATAATACATATTCACTATATAATTAACCTGATCCTCACTTTCATGTACCAAGTCGACTAATAATTTATGAGATGATAAAATAATCTGGTTTCCCTTTGCAGGAACTTTAAAAAGTGAACCTTATTCCTACTGTCACTATACCTTCCTAATTTTCTATATTCTTAGTTCCTTCAACATCTAAAGAAGAGAAAGTAATTTATGGATTACTGTTAAGGATGGCACTGTCAAAACACTAGAAAGTAACAGAATCTAATTTATCTATGGCCCAGTCCCCATCTTGGCTTAGCCACCTTCTTCCTGTGAAAGTAATCTTGAATCTTTTCACTTCATGTCTTTATGCGTTTTGTCATCTGTAAGGGGAATTATATGAAAACTTATGTCATTTGTTTATTGCAAGAATTACGTGAGGATGAAAGAGGTTAAAATAATGCCTTTTTACACAGCAGGATTCAATATTTCTAACTATTATTAACATTTTATTAAAATAATTTAATTTTTGTCTCATTATTATAAAGATTCGTATCATTTATTTTCAGAGGTATTATCTTTGATCTTCAGTAGAGCCTACTTCAAGCTTTATCATCATGAGTTATGATGCTTTTATTCATCTTCTATCGATTTCACAATCATGTATCTGCTTTTGACAGACACTGTAGTGTCATGTTAGAAGAGAACATGAAGCTAGACATGTTGGATTTGAAACTTAACTATTATTTACTAA
This sequence comes from Rhinolophus hipposideros, assembly GCF_964194185.1. Lineage (NCBI taxonomy): Eukaryota > Metazoa > Chordata > Mammalia > Chiroptera > Rhinolophidae > Rhinolophus > Rhinolophus hipposideros. Next base: position 36,785,470 of record NC_138050.1, on the reverse strand, counting down.
CTGTTGACTGAGACATGCTGTTTAATCTATCTAAATCTAAATTCATTTTCTAGAAACATCGGAAAATAATAGTATTCCTCATAGGGATGTTGTGATAATTTAATGATATCATATGCGAATGGTTTATGACTGGATCTGGAATTACAGCCCTGGGGTTACAGATTTATGCCCTTCGTTTTAAACATTTAGTGTGATTTCTAAATAATCTATTATGAAAATTATCATTTTCGTGTTGAGGGGAAATATCACAAACCCACCTTTTCTACTGCAGCCCTTCCTTCTTCAGAATAATTTTCAAGACTCTGGAAGTGTCTCATGCAATTCTTTGCTTTTCAGATTTTTTTGCTCTTTCCTCATCATCACCCAGTCTTTACTTCCACTATTCTGTACTTAGAAAAGCTCTGTTTGCCATTAAAATTTCTTAATGTATGTATTTTATTTGCTTGAACTGATCTACTCCCATCTCTCCTTAATACTCTCATCCAGCATTCAAAGCCCAGTAAACAACAACAACAACAACAAAAAACACATGGTTAATATCATAGTCAGAAATAACATTTTCCCTTACTCTCTATTTCCAAAATGCTATATTTTATTTCTCGTAAAACGTGTCATAGTCTGATTCTAGTCTTAGGTGTGTATTTCTTTCTATTGCTTCTTTAAAAGTACATGATCTTATTTTTCTGTGGACTTACTCCTTCTACCGTAGTCCTTCCCATAGTGGATTTTACAAAGTATATGGCCATTAAAAGCTTGAATATTTAATTGATCGGTAGAATTTAGATCTTTACTTGAGAAAAATAAAACAAAATACTCAACTGATATCCTTGTAAAAATCATGCTATCACCAAAATTCACAGAATTTGACTTTAGAAACTTCAAGTAATATTTATTATAATTGCCATGCACTTGATTTTTTTAACAAAGTGAAGGATACTTTGTTGCAAAATAATCTTTTTGGAATTAATTATGAGAGACTGACTTTAAAATAAATCACAGATATGAATGTAATTAAAGAGAGTGTTGATAGCCATGCTATTTTAAATTTAAAATCTGTACTCAATACTTTGCAGTGATCTGACCCTAGTTCACTCTGTCCTCATTTATAGGAGGTTCTTCATTAGCGTTAGCTGCCTGGTATTAGGTGGATTACTTAGATGGGCTACCTTCAGAAATTTGAATTACTCCTTAATAGGCAGATGTAATTGTCAAAGTAATGAGCATGTTGACATGGAATTCAGAAAACAATTAAAAATGGATGTGCTCATTAAACAATATAGAAAATATCATGTAGAATTAATCATGAAAAAAAAACTTTTCAAAGAAAGTTGAAAAAATGCAGTAGTCAGTAGATAAACATAGATTTTAGACAAATTTCTTCTGGTTAAAACCAAAAATCACTTTCTTCCAAATTACTAGAATACATTTCAAAAGAAATGTATTTTTTATAGCTTTGATTATCTAATTATATTAATTCTATACTTCAATTTGCATGAGAAAATGACCTAAAACAATTTAGAGACAAATTGGAGCCTAGCACGTGGTCATTTGTGAGACCTTGAAAATGAAATATTTTAATAATGCAAAGAAATAGATGGGGAAATAAATATTATCTTGTTTAAATATAATTAAGACACTTTAAAATGTTTTTTTGTTATTTATTCTTTAATGTATCATAAATAAATAAAAATCCATTTAATTTCCAACTCTTAATTACAGAAGAAATTCTCTTGAAAATATCTAAGCATTTTCTTTTTCTTACTTCTTTTATGTTAATGTTATTTATAATTTCCATTGAGCTGTTTTCCCTTAAAGGCAAGAGAAAGAACAAGCAAAACATAAGTTGACAGCCTGCTTGCTTTATATATGTGTTTTTACTGTGTTTGCTCTAAGCCGGTGTTTTATTTTCATTTTAATTGGCCTTGCTTATTTCTGCCTATTATCACAAAAAAAAACTCTACAGTGATAATGATTGGTAGACCTAGAAATTTGACCTATAATTCAACTTATAGAGGAACATGTTTAGAGATTATTATTAATAAGATAACTTTTGTTATCTGGAACTTGGTTTATTACTTTTGTTCTTAGCCAATGGTTGTTCAAAGTTTCATAATTTATATATCACTGATTGTCAGAGTTATAAAAAGGTTTTAAATGTGTTTATATATTGAATATGACAATAAACATTTCACTTTGTATCTCTTATTTGTATCGGGGTTCTATCAGCTGTGTGAATGATTAATTTTAAAAAGCATAATAAAATACTTTTTTCCCCAAATTTTCCTCTATTTGAAATATAATTTCTTGATAAATATCTTAGTTTTTTCTAACAATCCACATATCATTAGCCTCATAGAACATAGATAATTGCTTTATAATAAAATTATCAGATTACAGATATGATGAAAAATAAAATGAAAAACAGTAGTATACTAATCTGACATGGTAGAGATGATCACAATCATTCAGTAAATGGACAAGAAAATGGATGCCTTTAATAAATACAATGAGACTATATATAGAAACCAGAAAAAATACAAGCTACATAGTAATGAGATTATGTTAAGTGACTAGTAATAGATATTTGTTTGTGTGTGTGTGTGTATATATATATATGCACATATATATGAATATTTACTTAAATAATGGAGAATATATCATAACTATTCAATATGGTATGAACATAGCAATATATATGCATTTTATGTTCAATCTTTTTGAAAAAAAAATGTTTTCCCACAGGAAGCGTTGTCAGGAAAAAATTATTTCTGTGACTCAGTCTGATAATCTAATATTAATTGTTTAATACAACTTTAAAGGTTCATGGACCCACCAGCATCATGCCACTTTAACTTGAAATTAAAGTTATACCCTGATAACGTGAAAAGCAATTGTGGTAGGACACAGCAGCTTGCTAATAAAGAGTGATGTAGGAAAACTAAGCATGCTATTAAAAACAGATATTTCTCAGTGGTAAATGGAGAAATTGCAAAAAAAAAAAAAGCTTCAGGGATTTTACTTAAGGAAAATAATAAGTAATGAATTAATAATAATGCTATGTACCCTAAAGACTGCCATCTACAAATGGGAGACTCAGGAACATCATATTTTAATCTTTGTTACAAGAGTATAAAGCCTAAAGGTTCACTATTAGAATGCCTGCCTTTCCCAAATATGCTTAACAGAATACCAGAATTATAATAATCCTATTGAAAAATTAAAAATTTTAATTTTCAAGTAAAGTTAGAAATCCATTGCATGATATATTTCCACTCAGAGATCCATAATGCATGTTAGCATACTAAACACTGAGAAGTATGGAGTAAAGAAGCACATGTACTTTGTTCAATACAGAGTTCAACAATACTGTATCTGGTGGGTGTACCACTTACCTAACTACATTTTGGAATAGGTGGAATAATGTCCTTTGAATACACTGTGGAAATAATGGTTTAATCACCTGTTACAAAGTCTGAAGGAATACTTACTAAAAAGAGGGTGCATTGTTTAACACAGAGGCTCAAAAATAGTTAAAAGCTACCATGTCTCCAGAAATATTTATTGAGAGCCTATGTATAGTACCACTAAATTCTGTTCATAGTTTGGCTTCCCAGCTATCTTTAAATATTGAAGAGAATATGCTGAACATTGCTAGCTAGAAATCTGGTTTGCTTTATAGATGTAACTTCTTATTGTCAATAAGAAGTGAGAAAGTGAGAAAGGGAGGAAATGCTGAGCACAGCTCTGGATTTGCATATGATATTTGTAAGTTATTATAAGCATAATTTAGTTCCAAAGGAGGATCATTTCTTGCCTTGAACAAAATCACATTTCTGGATCTGTAAATTAAGGATAAGAACTTAAGGTATGGTCACTCTACATAAGTAGTCCTCCTAGTAAGTAAGGTCTTGTCCAAAAATTCCTTTCAAACTCACAAGACCATATCTTCAATTTCCACTGTGTTATGGAATTAGCACAATAGCTTAATTCATAGAGCATTTTGAACAGATTCTGAGCCAATGGCACATCACAACAGCCTGAGAAATAGGCAATTATTGTCCTGATTTTAATTAAAAGACAAACAAACAAACAAACAAAAAAAAACATAGGAAGTTAAGTGGATTTTATACAGCTAGTAGCTAACCTGAACTCGACTTTTCATTCATAGTCAATAGAGGCAACTATAGAGATAGAAAATGAAAGTTAAGTTTATTTTATGAGGTAACTCAAGTAGAGTGTCCTAATGTTTTTCATTATTATCCCTGAGTTAATTTGTATCTGTCCTTATTTTTGTTCCCATTTATTATTATTATTTTGTAAATTTCCTTTTCGAACAGACTTCATTTATCAACACAGATTTCTATTTCAGCTCAGACATGCATCACAGTATTCTGAAGAAAAGTTTTCTGTTAAGACAAAACTATAGTTCCAAATGATTATAAAGTTAACCCTGGAAATGAAACTCTCAGGACAAATAACTGACACGTATATAGTCATAGCCTTTTTAAGATGATTCCCAAAACAATGTTTTTTTATAAATAAAAATTTCAGCATTTCACATTCTTCCTATGAACTGCTTTGTAATTACCCTCATCCTATAAAACTAAGTTGCTTTTTTTTTCTTTGTGTGTGTCTCTGTGTGTGTGTCTGTGTGTGTGTGTGTGTGTGTGTGTGTCCTTGGATGCATGTGTGTATGTATTTAGAAGAGGTGAGTTGTACAGGAGGGGTAGGTAAAATGAATTTGTTGATATTAAAACTGTAAGTATTCTACTAGCCTGCAACCAAAGGAATATTAGGTAAATGTCATTAGAGATAGGACAGAAACCCAATGAAGATACAGATGAGAAAGCTGATTCACTTTGTAGGACCACCTGTAAGACTACTTATCAGTTTTCTGACTTTGTGTTGTTTCGTGGTTCACAGATTTTTCTAACCCCATGGCAGTGTGGCATCAGCAGTATTGAGTTTATAAAACTGTAGCATTTGGCCTCTTAAACTAAAGTCGTCTCAGATTTTGTATATCTGAAGATTGTTCTCACCACCAATGAGAAATTGTCAAGCAGAAATGCAATGGTTCATCTCTCAGCCAAATCTTATAAGATTGTATAAATTTCCTTGAAGAGAATACTATAAATTTCTATCAATTTCACCTGTGAATTTTGAAAACTGATTATTTTCTAAAAGATGTGGTCTAGCATCATTTCTTTAATATAAGTTCCATTTCAAAGACTAGTAACAACCATCAATTTGGAAAATATTTAACATGACTTTTTATTTCTTTTTTAAAATTTTTAACAAATTTATTGGGGTGACATTGGTTAGTAAAATTATATAGGATTCAAGTGTAAAGGCATCAACTATCTATTGCATTGTGTGTTTATCACCTAGTCAGTTCTCATTTCATCATTGTATATTTGACCCCCTTTCACCTCTTCTACCACATCCCCCCCACCAACCCTCTGGTAACCACTAAACTGTTTTTTGTGTCTAACAGTTTTTGTTTGTCTTGTTCATTTGTTGCTTTCAGTTTTATATGTGACATATGCGTGAAGTCATATGGTTCTCGACTTTTTCTGTCTGACTTTCAGTTTCTCCCTTTAGTTCTGTTTTTAGTTGCTTTATATATTTGGGTGCTCCCTGATTGGGAGCATATATATTGATAAATCCTATGTCTTCTTGGTATACTGTCCCCTTTATCATAAATAATTAAACCCAAGTTGGTCAATCAGATACTTTTACTAGTATATCTTTAACTCAAAATTAAGAACAACTAATTAAACAATCTCTCTTTGAATGTGAAACTGGAGTTAACTGTGACCATTTTAAGTTATAAAATGTAACTGTAACATTTTAAGTTATAAAAAAACACACACTAGAATAATCTAGAATAATCTAGCACTAGAACTAGAATAATCAATCCTAGTTTAAGAGAGGACAGAGAAGAGAAAGAAGGCTAATCCTTTTCTCCCTGGACACAAATACCCATTTTTCTAGTTCTTCCTGAGACAGAGAGGCGTAACTATGCCAGATTGTGTTGTTTCTTTTCAACACTTTTGTCAGTGTCATGATCCCACAAATTCCCTTTCCCCCTCTCTCTCTTTTTCTCTCACTCTCTGAACTACGGACTAGTTTAGTGAGAGAACAATTAAATCTATGTTAACAGATTGCCTTTATACATTCACACTCCTTTTCAGTGACTACATCCACTTCCATAGCTAAATCAAGCTCCTTGATTCCTCACTGCTTCTGCTTTCCAACCCTCTTCCTCTTTCGTTTGTTTATCCCTGTGTCATCTCCTGTATATCAATTAAAACATATCTCATCGAAGGCATATTCCTACAGAAATTCGGAACTAATTATGAATCAGAGCTCCATACACCTTTTCTTCAAGAGTCTTACCAGAGTTTATGGAAGATCATGCTCTTTGTGTTAACATTTGATTTTATAACCATTGGGTTCTAAGCTTATTGCAGGCAGATACCACATCTTTTGCACATCATTGATTCCACAATTTATTTTTACAGCCCAAATTTGTCTTTTGAATTATAGACAAAGGTATTCAACTACTTACTGTCTACTTTTCCTGGGTATCAGAAACATATCGAACCAAGCATGCCCCAACCAAGTGATAATCCCCCAGTTTGAACTGCTTCTTATGACGCATTCCTTATCTCAGAAAATTGTTATTATCCCTGTTTAAAAGAAACCTGCATCTCATCCTGGACTGTTCAGTCTTACTTCTCATAGTGACTTTTAGTCCTTTTTTTTTTTTTTTTTAGTTTACTTAGTCACTATGTCACTAAGACCTATCCACGTGCCTTCATTCTGACATTGCTTTTGGCATACAGTGGGATGCACTGTGCAGACAGTCTTTAAAGGCAGGACCTATTGTCCCAACTACTGGAAAATCTGTGAGTAAATATGTGTTTCCCTAAAAATAATAACTAATTGGACAATTAGCTCTAATGCGTCTTTTGGAGCAAAAATTAATATAAGACCTGGTATTATATTGTATTATAATAAAGACCTGGTCTTATATTATAGTAAAATAAGACCAGGTCATATATTAATTTTTGCTCCAAAAGACACATTAGAGCTGATTGTCTGGCTAGATCTTATTTTTTGGGAAACACAGTAGCTTTCAATTATAGGTCACTTTAGAGATGACCTTAGTCTCCTGAAACCTATGAACCTCTTAAAGTAGGTCCTCCTTCCCAGTTTAGGGGAACTCTCAACTTGATTGATTGGAAACATGCAGAGTCCCTTCTCACAAAAGTCCACATATACTCCTCTAAGGATCTTAACCCACCTACTCTCTTGGGCATTATCTGTATAACTAGGGTTTAGTTGCAACATAAACCATGTAAGATAAAGAAAAGGGGACTGATAAGGAAAAATAAACTGTATCTTAAAGGAGTATCAAGATCTGGCCAGCATGTACCAGTAGGAGGAGGGTAATCGGATACTGAGAATGCTTGATCAGATGGTCCAAACACAAATTTTAATTTGGGGCACATAATCTTACATCTGTAAAGGTTCCTCAGATATTGTGCAAATTCATTACTAAGTATGGCTCCTAGGAGCATGGAAAAAGCAATGGCCCATGTTAAGTAAGTAATCCATGACCTAGATTTTCATGGCAGATGGTGAAAGGAAGGATAAACATCTCAGAGAAGTGGATAAACTATATAAGGTCAGAAAACCCATCAAATCATTATCTGTGGGGAGGCCCAGAGGATACACCATTTACAAAGGCTATAGGCAGTCACCGGTGAGAGAGATACAAGGCTCACTAAGAAGTTCAGTGGTTATTCTCTTCTGTAGGTCAGAGCTGATGGTAGAAGAGACCATTAAATAACTAGACTCACTCAAAGCAATGGAGTTGACAGCGCCCTGAAAAATAAAGGCCAAATTGTAGCAAACAGCCAGGTAAACACAATTATGGTAAAGAGTGGCCAGGTCAGAGGTACAACCAGGGTCACAATCCTAAAATGTAATGGAGATGGTTAATACATTTTGGTGGTCACAGGGGCAAAAATGATGATTAAGCAACCAGGGCTCTATTCAATTTGCAGCATCAAAACAAATTATGTGTGGATGAATAACAGGCTGAATGCGGTTGCCCCAATAAATAAGTCATGATTGCCCAATTTTTGTCATGAGCCAATTTTCTGACCCAGAATCCATAGACGCTCTTGCCAAATTTTGACAGTAAGTGGACAAGTGCAATTGCTTTACCCTGAGACTCCTCAGAAATGAGGATTCTGGTTATACCAGTGGTAAATAAACCATCAAGTCTAGCAAAAGTCCGGTCCCACTTTAATTTAAGTCTTGGCTCCACCTACTGGTAAAAATAACAAAAACAATCAAACAAACTACACGTTAGCTGTCAGTCTCTTTAGGAAATGTATCAGCTGCAAATTCTCCAAAATCGTAACTCCCCTACCTGGAATGGCTTACATGATCAACTGATCAGTGAGAAGACATAAAGGCCCAGCCATCGTATGACCAGTGTAGAAAATTAACAGCTTTATTCTAGCTCCAGAGCTCCCTGGGGGTTAGTCAATACCACCATTCCTCTCCATCACAGTGTGATTTTTCTGCTCTCTCAGCTTAATCCTGTTCCCCTGAAGTAATTTATTATATAGATTATTGAGAAATGTTTTCATCCAAATTCAATGAACTCCATGCTATTTTAAAATTAACATTAAATTAAAACTTAGGGTAAGGATAAACCAATAATATTAAAATGAAGTGAACTATCATTTATATTACATAAATCAGTATATTAATATTTCTGCCAGATGAGAAGAAACATAATATAAAATGATATTTATATGAACAACTCAAACATATGATTTTTCTTTCCTCCAGACAGCGGCTCTATTAAGGTACATCATCACCAGGAAAGCTTTGTCATCTTTAATGCCTGCACCGCAAACTTTCCTCTACACTAATTCAGACTTTCTTAAAATATTTGATTGCAAACAGTGGTAATTTTGCATAATTACTCAGGTCTAGACAGATAATTCAGATCTAGGTTTGTTTCCGCCTACCAAGAAGCCAAAAAAGGAGCATCTCTTCTCTACATGAATGTTAAGTCATAATTTTGACAACAGATGCTTAGAATTGTTGTTTTCCAGAATTTTAAACATACACACATTTAGAGCACTATTTTAAAAGTTTATTAAATTTATTGTGGTGATATTGGTTAGTAAAATTATATAGGTTTCAAGTGCACAATTTTATAGACATCATGTATATATTGCATTGTGTGTTCACATTTTAAGAGATAGAATATAATGTTTGCTGGGATATTGGTTGAGGCGTTCTTGTAGATAATGGTTTCATTATCCATCATCTTTCAGGCTTTTAACACAAAATTCAGGTTCATGGTCAATGATTTCTTTTTTTCCACACAATGAATCAGTTGCCATGTGTTATGACTATGTTGGAGGATATGCTTATGTCGTGTCTTTGTAGTATGCGTGTCTGTTTTGGAGTGAGGGTTGTATAAGCATCTGTTCTTGGATAAGTGAATAAGCAAAATATAGTGTATGTGCATCATGAAGAATCATGCAGCCATGTTTAGCAGATGAGTAGATGTACACCTAGCAACAGTATTTAGAAAATAAAAAGTAAATATATATATATGTATATATATGTATGTATGTATATGTATATAATGTTTATATAATTAAAACATTTGTGCATAACACAGGTGACATCTACCTGTCAGAGCACATAGGAATAAAATGATCACTAAACAGAATTGAGTAACTACAAAGAAAGAGCATATAATAAGTAGGAATGAAGATATATGAGTAAATAAAAGGAATGAAAGAATAAATAAATGAATAAACAATAAATAGTAAACAGTAAGTGAAAGGATTTGCAGGGACCAATGATGTAATGACGAAAATGTTTCATAAATTGTTGGACATATATCTCAATCTTCTGCACCTGAATCAAAGTAAAATCTGCTACAGAAGGGTCATTTTACCAATTCCCCTGTGTCTATCCTCATTGCTATTGTTTTAATTCTTTTTTTGACTTTCTGACTATACTCTAATATCAATTTCCTAATGTTCTCATTATCATTAATATGTTCAATTAAAATATTTTTTCATATTGTTGTTGCTTTTATCCTCTTTTAAAGCAAATCTTATTTTATCATTGTCCAAAGATAAACTTAACATGAAAATATCTTTCATAATCTGAACCATATTCTCATATGTTATGATTCAATGACAATAGTTTTATTGTTTCACAGCATTATAGACTTCCCCATAATGCATTCTATTCCTTCTTTGTTTCCATAACTCTTCCTTTTTTATTCAAGTATTTATTGCAATGCATTATAAATTCATTGTTTTATGGAAAGTCTCTCTCTTTGGTCTGAATTTACTGAAAAAGATATCATGTCTTCTGAGTAAAATAAAAACAAACAATGAAAACCTGTGTCCTACAATTTTACTCAATTCTGACAGTATGTATCTAGACATAGATCTGACAGGTTAAGGGTTCAGTCCCAGGAGATGACATATGCAAGTCCAGGTTGTTACCTGTACTTCTGACCAATTGGCTATAAATCAGATGTTCCTGTGACCCCCTCCTCAGGTTCAATTAATTTACTAGAGTGGCTCACGGAAGTCAGGGGTGATATTTTACTTACTAGATTACTGGTTTCTTATAAAAGGGTGTAACTTAGGAAGAGTCAGATGGAAGTGATGCCTAGGGCCAGATATGTGGGAAGGAGCACAGAGCTTCCATGCCCTCTCCAGGCATCACTCTTCCAGCACTTTCACATGTTCACCAACCTGGAAGCTTCTAAACTCAGTACTTTGGGGAATTTTATGGAGGCTTCATCATGTAGCAATGATCAATTATTAACTAAGTCTCCAATCCCTTTCCCATTCTTTGGAGATGAGGATGGTACTGAAAATTTCAAGCTTCCAATCATGGCTTGGTCTTTCTGATGACCAGCCTCTATTGTGAAGCTATTCAGGAGCCCAGGAATAATTCCCCTCATTAGAACAAAGGATACTTGTATCACCCAGGAAATTTCAAGGCATTTAACAGCTCTATGTCAGGACCTGGGGACAAAGAGCAAACAGAAGATCAAAAGATGGTCTCGGTGTTCTGATCAGTTAGGGCATTACATGGGTTTTAGGAACTCTGTACCAGCAGCCAGGGGCAGAGAGCAATACATAACTACAGTCATATCTATGTCTATATATTTCTATCATTTCATTTCCTCCTTCTCTTTTTATCTCTCATTTATCACAATAACTTGCATATACAAGCACAAGTACTTAGCAGTACTTGATAAACATCAATTAATGTTAAAAATAGCATTTTAAAATACCTAAGAGTAATTAAGAGTGGCTATGGCAGAGCAGCTCAAAACAGACTAATGAACCCACTGAAAATATCTACAGAAGGTGTAATAATAAAGTGTAAAACCAATTGTCTTTGAAGGTAAAATGATTTTGTGTTGTGGTGAAATATGCGTAACATAAAATTTACTATTTCAGCCATTTTTAAGTATACAGTTCAGTGGCATTAAGTACATTCACATTGTTGTGCAAACATAACATCTATATATCACTGGAAATTTTCACCATCCCCAAATGAAACTCTGTACCCATTAAATAACCCCCCGATGTCCAATCTTCTGGAATGTATTCAGTAACATTCATTGTTTTTAAAACAAGTAAGTCTGTTCATATTAGTAAACTTTCAAAATTCTTAAGATGTTCTCCAGTGACTTCTGATGATAAACACAATTTTTGAGATGAAAAAATAATCAACTCACTTTGATTTTGGTTTTATATCTAGATTTACTTGTTTTTATAGATTTCTCCCACAACCACTTCCATTCAATGGGAGAGCCTTCTGAACTAGTAGACATTACTTGAAGATGTCAGCTTTTTTCTTAAATCAAATTCTTATAAATACAACCTGAACCTGGAAAGTCTTTCCCTCAACAATTTTATTGATTATTTTCTACTCATTTTTAGTTATCGGCTTAGACATCACTACCTCCACTAAGTCTCTTTCTTTATTTTTAGGGCAGAGTAGCATTCTGTCTCTGGTTACAAAAATGCAACTCTCTCTATATGTATTTTAATTGCCTTTTATTTATCTGTTTTCCCAATAAACAATAAGTCAATCATTGCAATCTTAAACACATTCCCTAGATAAAGGGACACAAATTTTTTGCTGAATGACTAACAATGACTTGTTGATTTTAAGAAAATAATCTGACCTTAATGTTATTAGAACATACTTTTTATTTTTTATTAGGAAAGAATATTTTATTGCACAAAATAGAAAATATGGGAAAGCAATAAAAATAAAATAATTCCTATAATGTCACTACTCACATGTGAACACAAGATTTTTTTTCTATTGGAAATTTGGTAAAATACAATTAAAATCAGTAAATGTTGCAAATTATGAATAGTGATATCTTATTGTTAGAGAAGAGATAATATTCTGACACACTGATATTCTAATATTTATAGTATGCTAATATTGTTAACACTTAGAGGACATGAACACACTAGTAGAATAAATCAGAGAGGATAAAACATAAAGCAAATAAGTAAAACATGATATTATAGTATTTATGTAGCACAGATTCCTAAGCATATGAGCATATTTGTTAAATGTGTGTATGTGTATATATATGCATACATATATACATTTATACATATATGTATATATGTATACAATTTTATGTATCCTAAATGTGTGTGCAATATATAAAATATTATATTGATAGACTGCTTTTTAAAATTTCTAAAAAAAATACTTTGCCATGAATTTCTGAAGCTAAGGAACATTATTTCAAATTCTCATTTAACTTCGTTTACTGACCAACTCTTAGTACTTAAATGCTCAAATATTTTGTTAGTGGAACAACATAAATGTATACAATGTTATATCCAAATAAAACTTATTTTCTCTCGAAAGCTGACACAATTGAGCTGTAAGGTCTGGATTTATTTCCAAGCAATTTTCTGTAGTACAGCATTGATAACAAAAATATTTGACTAATGGTTTCAAAATGATAGGCATATTTCAATTTCATTTTGTCAAGCTTGCATTCCATTGCTACAAATAAGGCATTTGTCCTAACACTGTCCTTGAATCAAAATACGTTCTTATTGTATCCAATTTATGATGACAATCTCTTCAATCTTTATTGCACATTTTATTCATTTCAAAGTGTTTGTATACTTTGTTTATAAGCTACAAGCAGATGTTTTGCTATAATCATGTCAGGAACGCAAGATAATTTACATATTCGATAAGCAGTAACACGAGAACAAAATTTTATTTGTACCAAAAAACTCAAAGTCTATATTCTTTGTTTCCTTGATTCCAAATCAGTTCATAATTAAATTGCTAAGAATAATAGCTAGTAGCTATTTACTTAAGATGAAAGTTACCATGAATAAAAAAGAATTGTTAGAGAGATGATAGCTTTTGTGCCTGTGTTGGATACAACACTCAAATGTAACTTCACAATCATAAGCCCCTTTCTGAACAAGCTGCCAAAGCCTTTCCTTACAAAGGATCACCATGGTAGGTATCCTGTTACCTTGCTAGACTAGTTTGGCCAGCATAAACCAGGGATCTTTAGTAGACTCAATGACAGAAATGTATGGTTTTCTAGAGCCTTGTATGTTACAACACCACAAGAATTCTACTCACTAGTGGTAACTGCTCCTGAATCATGACATTTTAATGCAATAAAATAATGTCTAGTGGAGACTTTAAATGCAGAATATAATTGTAAAAAGCAGAAAAATATGGAGATAGACGACAAGAAGCAGAAGTCATTAGGAAATGGAAGCAATGAGCCATCAGACATGACAGAAAAATCAGAGGAGATAAAGACAGTTAGCAGTTAGCAACAGTCAGAAAAGGAGTGACAGACAGACTAGCCAGATGTTTATGCTGGCAAAGCATTGAAGTAGGAAGCAACAGAATCCTACCCCTGAGATGCTGATAAGCTAGTGGAAATATTGTAGCTGTTCTGAATTCTTAGAAATGATTTTGTACCTTAGGAGACCTGACTGGGCAGTCTTTGAAACCGTTTCCAAGATTGAATTTAGCAATCTGAAAGATTCAATTGACAGCAGAGATAGACATCCTGGTTTAAATCCTTACCTCCACTGCTTATAAAATGGGAAATATAGAAATTGAAGGAATGATCACTTCACCTATTCAAGTTCCATTTAAGAAAAAAATAACAAAATTAATGAGCTAGAGTTGATATAGTGCGTTGGGGGAGAAAAACAAACAAACAACAAAAAACTATAAGCCTCTAAAATAGAAAACAAATAATCAAGATAGGAAAAAGATCATTGATAACAAGATTAAGAAACACTAGAGAGAGAGAAAAAAAATCAATCTTATTGAAAAAAAAGACCCACAAGGGTCTTTTTCTGGTCGTGATAAGGGGATAGCCGTAAATAATTATACAACTAAACAAAATACGTGAAACTATGAGACATTAGACAAACAGGTAAGATCCTAGAATTAATACAGACATCCTCTTGAGTTTTTGACTGAATACTAAGAAGCACATTTGCAGGGCAGGATTCCTTGAAGCCAAAGTACAATTTCCAGAGAAAGATTAAATACCAGAGAGCTACATATTGGATGGCTATCGCAGATCACATATGGCTGAGATGCATTAGTGTTTCAATCAGTCAGAGTGGAGATACATTGCTAGATTCCATGATGATCAGTATAGAATCCAGGAAATTCATGGCTTAAAGTAGGAATATGATAGGCCTAGAGTACATAACTTTTCTAGACACATTCAAAACAAATATTTTTTAATTAAAATTTATTGTGGTGACAATGGTCAACCAAACTATGTAGGTTTCAAGTGTATAATTCTATAATACATCACATCACCACACAGAGTCATTTCTCCTTCCATCACCATATATTTGACCCTATTTACCCTCATCTACCACCTCCCTCCCCCCTTATCTTCTGGTAACCACTGAACTGTTGTCTGTGTTTATCAGTTTTAAAACAATTTTTTTAAAAACCTAAAAATAAGCCTTGAAAGAATCAAGCTGATCTGCATGTAAATGTGTGATTTAATTGCCCTCTATAGAAAATTTGATGTTCTAATAAGGAAAGCAATAATATCCACAACATCCACAATATACTATTCATAGTATCTAGCATAATATCAATGTGAAGAAGCATGCCCATATGATCCAGAAATCACATAGGTGATGGAGTTAAGAAACACAGATTTTAAAGCAGCACTTATAAACACAGAGGGTGCCAAAAACACGTATACAAGTGGACACTTTGGTTAACGTTGCTCAAGCAGTAGTTTCCCATAATCAAAAGTGTCTGGATGCTGATGGTAATCACTTTGAACACCTCTTGTAATTGCAGAAGTCAATGTGACTTATATTCATCTTTTGTTTTCAATATATATTGAGTATTATAATTTTAATAGAGTTTTCCTTTCTTAAAATGTGTATACATGTTTTTGGCACCCTCTGTACATTCAAGGATTTAAAGGGAAATATGGACATCAGCAGGAAAGAAATACGAAACCTAATACAGAAATAGATAAGATGAAAGAAGAAGAAAAAGTAAATTCTACAAGTAAAAAATAATTTTAGAAAAATCATTACTGGATGGTAAGAATGGGTGGAAGCTCCAGTCTGTGTGGTACTATTGTGTGATCCAATAGGTAATATAGAGTATCAGGAAGAGAAGAGAGAGTTTGGAAAGAAACAAATATTTGAAAACAAAATAAGAACAAAAATTAAATATATAAATTTAGAGGTCCTAGAAGCTCAAGGAATCCAAGCAGGGTAAACACAAAGAAAACCACACCAAAATGCATAACATTAGGTACAACATGATAAGTTGTATATAAGCACATTTTCCAGTGTTAAATTATTATTTGCTATATAATAACTTATATAGCAATAAATATAAAACAATTTATATATTTTATAAATAATATAAAATATCATATAAAATATATAATAATTTATATAGCAATAATTTATAATATATAATAATTTATAATATAAAGCAAAATATGTAATAATTTATATAGCAATAATTTGCTATATAAAATTTATATTTCTTCTAATAAATTGAAAATTTCTATGTGATATCACATCCTAGTAATTAATTTTTCTCTTTGTGTCATATTTTTCCTGAGTGGAAAGTTTTCATGGAAAGAGTCACACCAGTGATAAAAGACAATACCAGGTTAATTTTTTTTAAATGTAGTACTTTTTAATATTTTATAGTTATCAAACTACTAGAAATAAAAATATAAACTATGTTAGAATAAATTTTGGTGTAAACATGCCAGTTCTTTAAAACATGGAATAATGTTTTCAGAAAAATTTTCAGAAATATCATAGTAAAAACAAAAGTTATGAATTAGAAGCAATAAAATTATTTATAAAATGAAAAATATTTTATACAAGTCAATTAGAGACGAAATTGTAAAAAAATACATTTCAAATGAATAAAATATTGGTGACATTGTATACATCTAGATATGTTAATGATCTAATTAAAGCAATATAAACATCACAGATGTTTGCAAACATCACTAAATCACATAACAAATCATACCAATGTTTGAGCAAACATGCTAAAATACCATTAGGAAGACATATGCTTTAGTCACAGCTTCATCACTTAGTAGCAAAGCATAATTTGATAAATATCTTAATGTACTAAATTTCTCAATTATTTTTTTATCCTCAAAATAATATAATAGTGCCCGAGGCTCTATGGATACAAAAATATAAAATTCCTTATCAATGACAATAATTAGAACACTGATAATAATCAGTATTGTTTCAAATTTTTCAATTATTTTGTCACTTGTAAATAGAATACTATCACAGTATGTAGAAATATATACTTTGGACCGAGTAAAGTAGGTCAGGAAGTGTCAAAAGCAGGTAAGATGCAAAAAATGATAGGCTTGCTACCTCCACATAATATATATAAAATACAAAAGAGTAACTACTTAACATCATTTTTATCCCAGGAGGTATAAAAATAAAAAAAAGATAAAATGTCCCATGCATTGAGTGCTAATTGTGGGCCACTTTATATGTATTATCTTATTCAATTCTTACAACTTTGCAACTATTATTATCCCTAATGTTCAGTTAAGAAAATTTAAGTTAAGAGAAGATGAGGAACATATCCCAAGCCATATGTTATAAAGTGGGGAGCTAAAATCTACTTTCTGTTATTACCCCAAACTTGATCAGTCAGCCACCACTCTCAGTAAGCAGTGTCTAATAAACAGTTAAATGCTAGCTTAATTTTCCTAAATAATCACAAAAAGTGTTTTCTGGATCAGAAAAACAATAACCTGAGATCAATGCCATGCCAACCTTTGTTGTGACTGCGTTAACAGCCCATAAATTAACAGAGATTTTTGTTCTATGTTCATGCATGTATCCATTCATTAACTCACTCATTCGTCCTCTTCTGTGCTCCCCACCAGACTATGAGTTCCATAAAGGCATCCCTTATTTTCATTCTGAAATTGGCTAACTAACCAATACAGAAAGAGATTTAATGAGTTTTGTCCATGTCACATAACTAAAAACAACCCAAACTGGGTATCAAACCTATGTCAAAAATGTATAAATCTCATGTTTTTCCAGTACTTATCATCTATCATCTTTCCAAACTCTCCTTTATATGCAAATTGTATAAATTCAATATTACATTTGTAGACTCTTTCAAGAATGCAAATAAAACACAGCACCAAACAAATTTACAACAGTTTGTTTGACCATGAATGGATGTTAGGCACTCATCTAATGCTGATGATTATATAAGAAGTCTGATTGTCACCACAGTTTACTGCAATGTACAACTAAACAGTTACTATATGGAATATGGTATCTGTCCAAAGAAGCTGGTAATTTTAGATTTAAAAGTAGAGTAATATAAATATAGGTATTATCTTGAAAAAAATAATTAGGCTAAGAAAACATGTATGATAAAATCATTGGTTAGGAGGAAAAAAATATTTTTATGTGATAACCAATTTTTCACCTGTCCTCTGATTTTGAAAATTATTTTAATTTTGAAACATAAATCTTTCGATTGATTAGGATTTTTCTTACTTAGAATTGTATTTGTTATCTTAAAATATATTGATACCTAGTACTATTATAATATTCACATTTATATTTGTACATAACTGAATATATTTGTACCTGATAGCTTTATCATTGACAAGACCTCAATAAATTATTTACTTTAAAGACACCATAAAAAATGAGAAGGCAAATAAAGTCATAGATCCTAAACATTTTTACTGACGACAATATCACAAGTTTGTTATGATCTACCCTGTAAATTACAGGGTAATCTACTAGGCTATATATCACAATCTGTATTTTGTATGGGTACCTAACTTTAAGGAACAGAGTAGAATGTCATAAGAAGGATGCCTAAACCATGCTGATGGTCAGATCTTTGAGGTTTTATCCCCTTTTCATCTTTTATCAAAACATTCCAGTGTTTTATACCATACGAAGTTATTTTGTGAGATACAGTATCTTGCCCAACCTTATACAACATCCATTCTACGCAGGGCACCTGCAATTTGATTTCAGATCTTTAAAATTTCAGGTACATGCTGGAGAAACTACAAATATTTTGTAATTTAGAGTGATTACACCTTAGAAAAATCCTGCTGTAACCAAAAGTACAAATTCATAATATGGCAGAAGCCATGAAATAAATACCAGGGTAATTTCTTTTCCATTAAATATATTTACCATTGGAAAATAAAATTTATTTCACAACTAAGGATAAATGAAATTATAATATGCTTGGTTATATGTAAGAGAAAAGAAACATTACACATGACTGTTTTATAAAATGATAAGCAAACTAACATTGAGTCGGAATTCTATTTAACAATTTGATCTTATTCTACTTGGTTAACAGAAAATAATACTCATTAATAAATTTCAAAAAAATATTTCTGAAAATATTGTTGATAAGGGAGAGATATTTATAAATTGACTAATACGTTTATATGGATTCAGTTAGACCAAAAATAAAATCACATTACCCAGGGGGGCATTTGGTATAGTTCATGTTGGAATACAAGTCTCACCAAGAGCCCATATGTTATTACTTCACTACGCAATGTATTTGTAGAAATACAGCATTTTGTTAATTCTTTAAATCAACATAAAATGAGATGAAAACTTCAACAGAGCATATGCGTATAGAACCTCTAAATGGAACCTTACATATTATAAGTTTTTTTGTGTGTGGGATAAAACACATTCTAATTAATGAATACTTTGAGCTTAATCTTCCCATTAATCAGGAAATCGTGTGCTTTGTAGAACTACACAAATACTTTGTCTCCTGAGATGTTAATATACTTTGTATAAAATAGCTTGTACTTTAATTAACCTACTTACAAGCATAACTTCAAGGAACAATAATTGCTCACTGTTGTCAAATGAGCTACATAGACCATGAGCAAGAAACACATTATATGAAAATATATATACACACACATATATGCACATTACATATATATGAGTACATATATATGTATATATATATGTACTCATATATATGTAATTTTATCACCTTATGTAATATGAGGTAATATGCATGAGTAATTACCACAAGAATCTGAAAATCTGAAAGTCTTTTGAATCTATGTTTTGCTGTGGAAGAAATTTAGAACAATGATTTAATTATTTTCAGTTTTAATTAACATATATTTAGAAAACAAATTTTAAGTATGTAGACTTTTTGTCATCCATTCTAAAATAAAATATTTAAAACCTATATTTAATGACCTTTCATTTCGAACATTCTGAAACTGGCAGGAGAGTGGAGGTGATTTTAAATCCTCAGGAATCTCAGTCACTCATGATTGTTGAAGAGAGGATGAGAAAGAGGGAGAAAGAAAGAAGGAGAAGAAGAAGAAGAGGAGGAGGAAAGAAGGAAGGAAAAAGGAGAGAGAAACAATAATTACTTATAATCCAAAATGTGTCTCCCACCAAATCTACTTTAAATCTACAAAGAAAAATGTAAATATCTTCTTCCATTTGGTTGGTTGCCTCTTGTTTTGTTGATGGTTTCTTTAGCAGTGCAGAAGCTTTTTAGTTTGATATAGACCCATTCATTTATTTTAGCTTTTACTTCCCTTGCCTTTGAGGTCAAATTCATAAATTCCTATTTAAACCCAAGGTCCATAAGTTTAGTATCTATGTTTTCTTCTATGCAGTTTATTTTTCCAGGTCTCATGTTTAGGTCTTTGAACCATTTGAGTTAATTTTGGTGCCTGGTGACAGACAGCAGTCTAGTTTCATTCTTCTGCACATGGCTATCCAATTCTCCCAGCCCCATTTATTGAAGAGGCTTTCTTTTCTCTATTGTACGTTTTTGGCTCCTTAGTAGAAAATTATCTGTTCATGTTCACATGGGTTTATTTCTGTGTTTTCAATTCTATTCCATTGGTCTGTGTGTCTGTTTTTCTGCCAAAACCATGCTGTTTTGATTATTGTTTAATTACAGCTTTTTTTTGTGGTGGCCAAGACATGGAAACAACCAAAGTTCCCTTCCATAGATAATTGGAGAAAGAAGATATGGCATATATACACAATAGAATACCACTCTGCCATAAGAAAAGATGAAATAGTGCCATTTGTGACAAAATGGATGGATCTTGAGATTATCATGCTAAGCGAAATAAATCATACAGAAAAAGCAGAGAACAATATGACTTCACTGATATGTGGGATATAAAACTGAAACTAACAAAGGAACAAGACAAACAAAGAAACAAAAACTCATAGACATGGACAAGAATTTAGTGGTTACCAGAGGGTAAGGGAGGAAGGAGGTTGCAGATGAGGGTAAATGGAGTCAAATATATGGTGATGGAAAGAGAACTGACTGGGTGATAAACACACAATGTGATATATAGATGATGCATTACGGAATTGTACACCTGAAACCTGTGTAATTTTACTAATCATAGTCACCCCAATAAATTTTAATTACAAAAAAGAAAAATGTAAAACTATGAAACCCCACCAAAATGATGTCATAAAGACAATATTCACAGATATAAAGAAAAATAAATGGCTAATACGCAACAAGAATATGTCAGTAGTAATTAAAGATAGGTTGAAATGATAAGCCTACTAAAGTTACCATATTGCTAATAGAAACTGCTTGCAAAAGTGTGATAATATAGGCTCTCTAGTAATATCCTGTTTGGAAAAGTAACCTACCTAGAAAGCAATAGGGACTGCTTAAAATAGTTTTTTAAAAGTATTTCTAACAACACGGGGACACAGACATATATTGATCTGTAAGAAACTAGCTAAGGGGAATCTATATTTACATGCTATAAAATTTGCTTTTAATTGTTGATTACCTTATTTTCGGAATATCTGTATTTTTTGAATTTTTACATTGTTTTGTACACCTGAAACTAATAAAAATATATAAATAATAATTTTCCAACAGTACAACTAGAAAAATGCTTTTTCTTAAATACAAAATAGGAAAGTAAAGTACATTCATATTTACTGAGAAGACAACTACTTTTAGTCTTGACCCTGAATTACTATTTATTTTTAATTAAACCTTTTAATTTGAGATGATTTTAGACCGTAATTATTGTAAGAAAAAAATACAGAGCAATCTTGTGTCCATTGTACATATTGGGAGAGTCCACTGACTCTCCCAATATGAACACTTTGCAAAATTATAGTACAACATCACAACCAGCATATTAACATTTGTGCAGTCCACTGATACTCAGATGACCCCAGATTTATGCATACTTATTTGTATGTTTGTGTGTTTATATGTTTATTATGTTTTAGCAAACACACAGTTTCACATATCTGTTATGAGTCAAAATGCTGAATAGTCCCAACACAAAGTTACTTCATGTTGCCCTTTTATAACTACACCCATCTCCCACTTAAGCCCACCGCGCCCTCCTTAAGTCCACTACCCACTTCCCTGCCAAGTCCACTGTTAAAGGAACAAAACTCCCGGCAACCACTAATCTCGTCTCCATTCCTATCACTGGGTCATTTTAAGAACGCTATATAAAACAGAATCACACAGTATTACAATATTTAACCTTTAAGAATGGAGGATGTTTTTTTCTTAATTCAGCATAATCCCTTTGGGATTCTTTCAAGTTGTCGTATTTATCAATAGTTTCAATTTTTAATTGCTGAGTAGTATTGCATGGTTTGGATGTCCAACAGTTTGTTTAATCAGTAACATGGTAAAGGGCACCTAGGTTATTTTCATTTTATTATGAATAAAACTACTATGAACATTCATGTGCAGGTTTTCCAGTGAACAAAATTTTGTATTACTCTGGAATAAATGTCCAAAAGCACAATTCCATGTTTAGTTTTTTTAAAGAAACTTCCAGACTTTTTCACAGTGGCTGCACCATTCTATATCCTAACCAACATGTGTAAGTGATCCAGTTTTTTTGCATCCTTACCAACATTTAATACTGCCACTCTTTTTAATTTCAGCTATTCTGTTAGCTGCACAGTCATAAGTCATTTTGGTTTTAATTTGTGTTAGCTAGTGATGCTGTACATTTTCTTCATGTGCTTATTTTCCATCGATGTACCCTCTTGGATGCATTGTCCTTTCGTCCATTTTGTCCATTTTCTAAGGGGATTGTTTTCAACTGCTGAGTTTTGAGAATTCTTTATATTTTCAATATGCTAGTCTTTAATCAAGCATGTAGGTAGTTTGAATATATTTTAGCCCACTCTGTGGCTTTTTTTTGCCCATCCTTTTAACAGGGCAAAAGTTTTCAGTTTTGATAACATTCAAGTTAGCATTGTTTTTTCCTTTTATGGATCATGTATTTGATACCATGTCTAGCCCCATATGCCAAATGTTAAATGTACATTTTGATTTAATTTGCATATAATGTGAAACTTAGGTTGAAATTTGTTTTTATGCCTATGGATGTCTGATTGTCTTGGCACAATTTCTGAATAGGCTAACCTTCCTCCACTGAATTGCTTTTGTAGCTTTGTCAAAATCAGTTGAGCATATTTGTGTGTGTCTACATAGAATTCTTTATCTGTTCCTTTGTTCTCTGTTTCTCTCTTGATCTCTGTAGCTATAGAGTAAGACTTAATACCAAGTAGGGTGATTTTTCCCACTGTATTCTTCCTTAAGATTGATTTAGCTATTCTAGGGCCTGTGCCTTTCTACACAGATTTTAGAATAAGCTTATCTATATTTGCAAAGAATTCTGCTGGAGTTTTTATACGAATTGCTTTAAACTTACAGATAATATAGCTTGCTCGTGAGAGACATGAAAACAACATTTCAATTCAATTCCTTTGTTTTGTATATATATATATATATAAAGGCTTTGTTTACATGTTTAGTATCATACCTTAGCTAGAATCTTTATGTAGAATATTTTCTGATGTTGTAGGTGTACCCAAGGAGCCTCTTCCTTCCTATCGGGTCTCCAAGAGAGTCCTTGTATTCTGTTGTTTTTATTTTTCTTTCTTTTTTTATTTTTTTACTTATGTATTTATTTTAGTATTGGGGTAGCAATAAACTAAACAATTAGACAATTGTTAGCAAAGTTACCTAGATTTCAAGTGTACAATTCTGTAATACATCATCTATATGTCATGTTGTGTGTTCACCACCCAGAATCAGTTCTCCTCCCATAACCATATATTTGATCCCCCTTACCCTCATCTACCACCCCTTCCCTCTTCCCCTCTGGTAACCACTAAACTATTGTCTGTGTCTATGAGTTTTTGTTTCTTCTTTTGTTTGTTTGTCTTTAGTTGTTTTCAGTTTTATATACCACTGCTTTTTAATGCTGGTTCAGGGGACAAACCAAAAATCTCAAACCTATCTCTTCTAATCATTGTAACTAAAGAAATACCATATGGACACAGAGTTCACTTAATGGAGTAATTTGTATGAGAATTAACTCAGCCTCTGAGTTTACTGAGTTTTTTTCCGGGTTTACTATTTTGTATATAGTTCTGAACTTACCTGTTCTGAACTTACCCTTCATTTAAATGAGCTATTTATTTTGCTAAATTGTCGCTTTATTTCTGTAGTTCATAATTCTTTGTAGAAAACAAAGAGATACAAACTTTTAGAAATCAAATCTCTTCTCCCATGGACTATTAGCATTTTTTCTTATTTTAAAACATAATTTAAGAGATATACACAAACCCTTAAAATGCAAATTTTATCAATATATGTATACAAATATAATACTGTAATATTAAGACTATCTATTAAGAAATATTTTTGGTATATAAGTTTCTTATGTAGCTCAATTTGTGGATGCTAATTTTTTGCATATTATCTTCAAGGCTACTTTCAAGGTGACAGTCTGAAGAAAGGAGTGAA
Source organism: Rhinolophus hipposideros (assembly GCF_964194185.1). Lineage (NCBI taxonomy): Eukaryota > Metazoa > Chordata > Mammalia > Chiroptera > Rhinolophidae > Rhinolophus > Rhinolophus hipposideros. The sequence continues at coordinate 36,760,987 of NC_138050.1, read as the reverse complement.
TGTGATGAAATATTTTTAATCTGGACTCTAAATGCAAAAACATTCATTATCTTTCTACCTCCATAGAACTAAAGACATATGATAACAGCCATGTGATGGAAAGTTGATGTATTTTACCTTTGAGCTAGACTAGTTTTATAATGACAGTATAATATATATGAGACCTTTCATACCACACTATTTTTTTCTCATTCTTTACTAACTGGTAGTAATATACACTGTGAATGTGCAATAAGAGGTAATAAGAGAAAAATATTGACTTTCAGGCTGAGACTAAACTCCTATGGTTTAGTCTCAGGTAATAACAGAAAAATATTGACTTTCAGGCTGAGACTAAACTCCTATAGTTATAATCTAGAGGTAACATCTTTCACATCCAGAAGCTACAATACAGCACTATTTAATTTGGGATCAGTTGCAAGCAGTGCTTTGACATTTTGTTCTACACCCACAGGTAATAAGCACAAGACATATAGTTAGAACAGAGGGTATTTGTGATGAGATAACATCATTCTTTTTCTTTCCCTTCCTCCCTCCCTTTCTCCCTTTCTCCCTTCCATCCTTTCCTTCCTTTGTTTATCCCCTTCAAGCAATAGTTTATTTTAAACAAAGACCTGATAATTTGGTGCTTTTACCAAATTTCCCCTTCAAGCAATAGTTTATTTTAAACAAAGACCTGATAATTTGGTGCTTTTACCAAATTTCACCTACCGTGGCTAACAAAAAGCAGAAAGCATTCAATCATGTATTCATTTTTATTTGGCTAACAGTTATTACACAACTGTTTTGTGACCGCTGTTGGACAAGATATTGAGGTAGCACAAGCCTCATTTGCAAATCAAACCACAGGCATGCTTATTCTCCTTTTTGAGCATCTCCTATCAGAAGATAGTTAGATTTATCTGACATTCTAATTTTATAAACTCCATTTCTCCAATATTATTCATAGGTGACTGATATATTTCATCTTTATTGTTTATTTAGAGAATTATTATAGAGTTTACATGTCATTATCTCCTTGTTTGCCTTCTTTGTTTTCCTTTTTCGGAATTCAGTGCTGAACTGAGATAATCCCACTCCTAAATTCATGGCATACTATCATCAGCAATCATTATTTTCCTCTTTTACTATAATTTCCTATTATTTCCATCCCATAGACACTATAATTTATTGTCTGCATATCTTTTCACAATATATAGTGTAGGTTTTTGTGTAAATGTTTTATAATTATACATATCCTATGTTTCATAGTTGCTATTAAAATCATTCCACATTGCTTTGTGCACAAATAATTTAATGCTTTTAAGTTACATAAATACTGTGAAAAATACCTAGATCATTTTATTTATATATTCCCCTATTGATGGACTCATAGGTTGTTTCTCACTGCCAGTTAACACAAGCAATGGTGAATATTTGGTGCACCCATTCTGCAATTTTTTTCTGGCTTATACACATAAAACAGTTATTGATGGGTCACGGGAAATATATCTACATTCTTTGTCTTACTGAATAGATACTGTCTGATTGTTCTTTAGAATAGCTCTACTGGTTTTGATTTGTAGCATCAATGCATGAGAATTTTTATACTTTATTACCCCTCAATGGCATTTGATACATTTTTCTAAGTGTTATCAATCTGACAAATGTAAATTGTCATCTTATTGTTTTATTTAGCTTTTTTTGACCACTTGAGAAAAGGTATGCCTCATCATGTTTTCATTACACATTTAGGCTTTTCTTATCTTAAGTTCCTTTTTGTATCATTTGCCTATTATTCCATTAGATTTCCTGTCATTTTCTTATTGATTTGTAGGAGTTCAATACATTTCAGATTCTTATGCCTGGTTAGTTTTTATATGACCTTTTTCCAACCTGTCAACTATCTGTTAACTTTATCTGGTGTTCTTCATTGAATAACAGCTAAAGTTCATATAGACAAACATAACGTAAAATATATGTTTCTCTGGAATCTTAAGAAGTTTTTTCCCCACCCTATTGTCACAAAATGTTCTCCTACATTTTCTTCCATTAGCCCTCAAATTTCATCTTTCAAATTTATTCTGATGTCTATTTGATCTTCATCATTTATGTGATAAAAAGTAGAGACATAACATTGCTTTTTATGTACTAAGTCATTTATCTGCTTCTATCATCTAAATAACATACATGTTCTTTCCATCATTATTTAACATATATGTTATAGTTTTGTTGTATACTCTAGATGACAGATTAGCACATAGTCTCTACTGAATAGGTATATATAAAATAACTACATTAATTAATAAAACTCATTTTTGGTAAAAAATAGAAAATTTTAATTAGCTCACACAAATATGGCTTGCAATTGTCATACCAGACATGTAATGCAAATATAATATGGAAGCCCCATAGAATGAAAAACTTCAGAGTGCATATCTAAGCATTTTTGCTACTCACAATCATGAGTATATCATTTCATAGAGGTTACAAATGAAACACAAACACGAATAACAGCATTGCAAAGGAGATGCATAACTTTCAAATTTTGGAAGCAATCAAATTACTCTTCTTGATCTTTTGTTTCATATGAAAATGTTTAAAATAGTGAAAGAAATAATAAGATTATCCCCAGATAATAGGCACCTTCAAAACATTTTTTAAATTTGGGATTGAAAGTAAACTCTGCCTTCAAAGAATTCAGATATCCATAAAATTGTATAATTTACTGTAGCATATTCATGGGACAATTAGTAACTAAGTCTCCTGAACAAAAGATCAGAAAAAAAGTATTAGAATCATTAAAAAGGCTTTTTGTACGTGAGTCAGTTAAGTGATAACATTTTCTGGTTTTTGGAAAGAAATCTTTGCTATAAGAACTATTTAAAATCTGTGTTTTACAAATATATTCATTAAAATCAGATATTCTAAATTCCCACAATGATTTATCCTGAATTTATATATATGTATACATAGTATTATGTATTTATCTAACATTTAATATATTTTATACATTACATGTAATATTTATAATATGTATAAATAATAAAATGTTGGTAAGTTTTGAAGCATTCTAGGATCATCATCTGGTAATTAACCTTTCAGCCTTTCTTCCCCAAGCGTGAAAAAAATAATTTTTCTTAAAGTCTCATATTCTGTCCTTGCCCCTTTCAATCAATCAATCACTCAGTCAGAAGCCCATCAGAGAACAAGTAACTTGTAAGTTATGCGTTGCCAACTACATACTTATCATAATAATAAGGCAATACATAAAAATTAGGAAATACTGTCTTTACACTTATTTTTCCTGTGCCTATGTAAATTAAGCTTACCTATAGAAAGGAAAACAAAAGCTAAATTATAAGATAATCTTTATATGCTGAGACTGCTACAGGAATAGAGATCAATAAGGGCTGGAATATTATGGGGAAAATTAAAGGAGGAGAAAATCAGAGCTCTTGAAGGGCTTTTAGGATACATAACAAGAAAGGAAATGAGACACAAATACCAGTTTATACATCCCCAAGAAAGTATTTGTAGTATCTCCAAAAGTAAATAGTTCCAGGATGCATATTAAGAATTATATGAAAACTAAAGAATTATTTGAAAGGGAGGTCTGTCCATAGCAAGCTGAGCCTTAAATTGAAGATTTTATGGTGAAAATGTGTATTCTATGGATATCTATTTTAAAGAAATACAGAAAATTAATTCCATTCTTCGTGCTTTGGTTAAACAAATATTTACTGTTTATTCTATATAAATCTATGTCCTAGTGAACAGAAAAATAAATGAGAGATTACCTATGGTTTAATAGAGTTTACATTTTGGTAAGATGAGACAGGAAATCCATAAAACAAATTAGTAAGTAAGTTATATACATGTATCACATTTGTTGGTGAAAAATGCTATGGAGTAACAAAAAGCAAAAAAAAAAAAGAGGATAGGAAATACAGATGGTTGTGTGCAATTTTCAGCAGGAATAGTTTCACTAAATAGGTAGCATTTTGAGCAAACAATTGAAAGAAAACAGGGAGTGAATGAATCTTGTAGAATTTTGGAGAAAAACGGAGGAATAAACATTTATGCAGAGGAACAGGAAATTTAAAACCCAGGTTAGAGGAACCTGTATCAAGTACCAGAGTAACAGCAAGGACATGTATGAGGATTGAGACAAAAGAATGCAGGATATTGAACAGAAAATGAGGCCAGTATAAGATAATGAAGTAGGTTGCAAAGGCAGTTCATGGTACACCTAGTAGTTAATTATGAATATTGTTACTTTCATTCTAAAGAGGCAGAGAACTACAGTAAGGCTTTGAGCAAAGGAGTGACATTATTGCGTTATCTGACTTATAACAGAATGTGCCACTAACTGAAGAGTTGAGAATAAGCTTTGGATGGCAAAGAATGGGATCAAAGAGACCAGTCAAGAGGCTTTTGCAATAATCTAGGGGGAATAATGATGGCTTATAAAAGGATGATAGCAATAGATTTAATAAGAAATCACATTCTAATGGTTAGTAGTTTGTGATGTATTGTATGAGGTTAAGCAAGAAAGAGAGGAAGAGATGGCTGACTTCCAGATTTCAGAGTAAGGAACTGGAAACACAGAGTTGGCATTCACTGAAACAGGAAGGACTTACTGGAACATGAAAGGAAGATTATGAGTTCCATTTTGTACATGTTAAAGTTGAAATTTGTATATGGCTACTACGTGGTTATTTTGAGTCCACGTTGGATACACAATTGTAGAATTTGTGAAAGTGGTTTGGGCTAGAGATATTAATTTGTGAGTACTCTGTATATATACGGCATTTCTAGCAATGAAATCCATAATACACAGAGATTGTAAAACAATGAAGTCTCAGGACTCTGCCCCAGGGGACTATAAAGTTATTAGGCTCAAGGAGTTAAAACCAGGTATGGAAGATTAAACATAGACATAAAGCCAGAAAGTGGGGTATTTTGGAAATCAAAGTATTATAAAAAAAAACATTTTTCATGAAAGGAATGAATAATTGAAAATTAAAAACTGTTGGATTTTGTATGACCTCTAAATGGTTTGAAAAGACCAATTTTAGTAGAATGAGGGAGGAGGTAGAAAAGGTTAAAGAGGGTTAAACATATGGCGGCAGAAGGAGATCTGACTGGGGGGTGAACATACAACAGGATATATGGATGATGTATTATAGAATTGTGCACTTGGAACCTACACAATTTTATTAATCAATGCCATGCCAATAAATTTAATAAAGCTTTAAAAAAAGGAAAGAAAAAATATAACTACACATCACTGAGTAATCCCTAGGCTATATGAGCCTTGTAGACTTTATTATAAAATGAATAAAAATCACAGTAAACAGAAAAAAAAAAGGCATCAAGAATGAGATGACAGGAATTGTAAACAGTGCAAGTAGATAAATATTTCAAGGAAAAAAAGTATGATATTCCACAAAAATACAAAATAAGAAATGACAAGGGAAAAAACAGCTACTGAAATAACAGATTTTTAAAGGGGAGTTTATTTGAAAGACATCTATGTAAATAAAGGTCAAAAGTTAGATGAAATGTCTAATTTCCTAGGAAAGCAAGTTTATGAAAATTAACTCTTTTAGTGATAGAAAACTTAAACCAATTTCCACAGAAAAAATATTAATAGATCTAAGAAATATGGTAACTTTATAGACTTTTTAAAAGCCTTTGACAAACATGTTTATTTCTTTAAAGTCACTGACGAATAAAAATTGATGAATGAGGGTAAATGGGATCAAATGTATGGTGATGAAGGAGAATTGACTGGGTGATGAACACACAATGTGATATATAGATGATGCATTACAGAATTGTACATTTGAAACCTATGTAACTTTACTAACCATTGTCAGCTCAATAAACCTTAATTAAAAAAAGTTGATGAATGTTTCCTTAAATGATATATTTACATTGATCCTTAACCCAGCATCTTAGTTAATGGAGAATAACTAAAGACTTTCCATTAATATACAGAAAAAGGCAAATATACACACTAATTCCAATACCACTTAAAATGCTTCTGAAACTATCAGCAAACACAAGTAGAAAAAAATCAATTTGAATCTTAAGAACTGAAAAATAAATACTAAACCGATTTCTATTTGCCAAAGATATGATTATATACCTCAAAAACCCCGCAGAAACAATGAAAAAAAACTCATCATTTTAAGTTCACAATAAAAGAATTTGGTAAGGTAGCGAAAGATAAAATTAACTTACAGAGATTAATAGCTTTCACATGTTACACAAGTGATAACTAGACTAGGTAGAGGATATAATGCTAGAAAAAAATCCATTTGCAACAGCAACATACATATAAAATACTTAAAAATAAACTTTTAAAATTTTTCAAAACCGATGTGAGGAAAACTTTAAAGTACTCCTCTAAGTCACAAGCATATTTGAAGAAATGAAAAGACATCCCCTATTCTCAGATAGGATAATTGAATATCATAGCAATGACAAATGGTCTTATAATAATTTATAAAATCCCAATAATAATATTAATACAGTGTTTGTGAACCTAATCAATTTGATGCTAAGATTGGATGAATAAATTATCATGTAGTAATAGCTAGGCAAGGACTGAGGGAAAGATATAAAGATAAATGGTCTTGCCCTACCAGATATTAAAATATTATAATTAGAATGATGTTTTAATCTTGACTTCTAATAACGTTGAATATTTCTAATTTTATCAGCCATTTGCATTTTCTCTTCTGTAAGTTTGTCACATTCTTTAATTGGGGCATGAAAAAATTTCTTTATTGATATAGGCAAGCTTTACACAATATGTTAACATTTTATGTGCCAATTTATTGTGATAATTTTCCATATCTGTGGTTTGAAGTTATTATGTCACTGACATTGTCAAATTGATCTTTACTTTCTTCCATTGATTTATGTTTTATTAAAAGGGTTTATTCAATCAATATTAAATAATCACCTATATATTTTTCTATGATATTCAATGTCAAAGTTTTAGTTTTAACTCTAATCCATCTAAAATTTATTATTGCAGCATAATATGATAAACTGTTATCAAAATATGTTTCTGAAGTAGCCAATTTTTCCAATTCAATGTATTGAAGAAATACAGCCATCAAAATTCAAATGATAAAGAATCATATAATGTGAAATGTAAAACTACTCTTCTGCTCTCAATTCCAATCCCCAAAGGTAACCATTTTACACATTTTAGTGTGTACCTCAATGATGCTTGATACATTCTTCAATGCACATAACTTTCTTTTTTCTTATAACTAGTCAGTTTCTGAGCCACATTATTTTTTCATCTGACTTGGTGATAGGCAAAAGAGGTGAAACAATATGTGTGTATGTGTGTGTGTGTGTGTGTGTGTGTGTGTGTATATATCTTGAAATATTTGATGAAAATTCGAACCAATCTGAAGGTTCATAGAATTTTGATATATGGATGTCTGTGTTAATTATTAATGGTCAAGTCAGAACTCTAATGTTTTTGGCCAAGGCTGTTACAGAACTTCTTGTGTATATATATCGATGTGTGTGTGTGTGTGTGTATGCATGTATGTATGTGTGTGTATATATACACACACATACATACATACATACATACATACATACATACATGCATGCATATATACAATTTGATCCTCAAGGGGAAAAAAACTCATAAATATTCAGAGTTAGTAGAGTTAGAGGTTCTGAGTATAAAAACGTGCTATATAACCAGAAATTGTTCAGGCCTAGCCACCCTGATAGTTTTGGTGGGTTACATTATGAGTAATAATCCATATTATACCATGTCTTATACCATTGTTCCCATATGATTCCCTGCCCTCCAAGAGTGCTCCCTAAACATATTGAAGCCCTAGAGTTTACCCACACAAATGTTACTGTTTCACCAATTATTTGTCCCCTGAAAAATATTTTACCTCTCTGCTAAACATCTGGTTTCTGCTGACACTTCACTAAGCCATCTCACCCCTGGGGAGAATTGTTACTTCTTGGTCACATGTGCTCATTGTATACCTTTAACATTTCCTGAACTTTACCGTACTAATTCCTGGATAAGTGTATCATAAAGAGTATTGAGTAACACTGACAGAAGGAATGAATACTCCCTCCAGCTTTTCTTACTATACACTGTAAAATGGGACCACAGGGATGCTTTGTTTGTGTAATGGATTCTTCTTGCAAAATCAGAGCTATGCTTCTGCTAAAATGACAGTGGGATTAGTTATCACTACCTCTTGAGACCTTCTACGTAATGGGAGTAGAAGAGTATCCTAATTTAGGGATATTTATGAAACTTCTTTACATCCAAGAGGTTTCTGTCTGTAACAATATCAATATCAATTGTTTTGTATGAGAACCAAGATCTATGGAAAAGAAGTTAGATCCAAGAAACAGGGTTAAGAAATATATGGACAAGTCTATCACCAACTAAAGAGAAATATCATAATATCAGAGCACATAGAACATTGCATGGCACAGAGCAAGTACATGCTGAATGTGCTATGATTATATATGAGTCAGCTAATCTTTCCCCTGGGACTCCTAATACACCAGTCAGCTGACATAAAACCCTTAAAGTGGCAAATGATATGTGAAACAAACAGTCATTATTAGGGATATTCAAGAATATTTGTGGAGAGGTGCCAAGAAAAAAATCCAAACAAACTTTTTGCTGGGTGAAAGGATGACCGCTCAGAGTATCAAGATACAATAGGTTAGTTGATTTATTAATAACTATTTTTAATTTATTATTTTATTTAACTATTAATTATGGTCATAAATTCTCTACTTGGTCACTCTATCTAGATTACAATAATCAAAGACTTCATCTAGCCCTTGCATGTCTACATATTTAACATAAGGGTCATTCTGCAATCATTGAGAGTATCACAACTCTGAGAAGAGAGAAAATGAGGACAGAAGTGAAAGAAATAGAATGAAAGGAATGGAAGTATATAAGAGATATAGTGAGTGAAGACTGGTAATATCCCATAGAATATGGTAAGAAAAAGATATGACTGTGAAATATTGTCTTTAACAGGAAATGGAAATTTAGAAAAAAGAACAATTTGGTTAATTTTCCAAAAGTAAAGATGATGAGCTTGAAGTAAAATGCATCATTTGACAAATGAAAGTGTCAGTCGGAAAATGAAATAAATAAATATATAAATACATAAAATATAAAAAAATACATATTGCTTGATTTGAAGAAGTAAATAAAATCACTAAATTCGAAAGATTAAATAAATCAAAGTCAGAATTTTAAGCATAAAACATCACAGTTGCAACTATGGAGAATTTGATATGCAGATACAGGTGCTTAGGAGGTAAGTATCATGTACCCACATCAGAAAGCCGAATTGACCTATTACCAATGAGACCTGAGTCTCAAAGGACTTTTCTATACAAATAAAACAAAACAAAACAAAACAAAAACAACAAAAATGATTTATTACTATAGTCCTTGAAAATGATCTGACATCTTTCTATCCATCTGGTAGGTTTAATTTAGAAATAAATACACACAAACACACACACACACACACACACACAGTGAGAAATAAAAACTACTAGTCTCACTTATATATGGAATCTAAAGAAAAGACTATGTGAATGAACTAATCAGAAACAGTTTTGGGGACACAAAGAAAAAACTGAGAGTTGTTAGATGGGTGTGTGGGGGGGAGGTTGGGGATAAGGGGAAAGGTGAAGGGATTTGGAAGGAGCTGGTAACCACAAGATGGCCTCAGGGTTTTTTTTGAAAATTAATTTGGGGAAGGTATTCAATAATGTTGTAAAGATTTTGTTGGGTATCCGATGGACATGCGTCCTATTTGGGAGACCACCTCAGGGATACTGTGGACACCTGATCATGGCATTGTACACCAGAAGCTAAACATTAATGAATGCCAACTATAATTTTATATATATATAATGTGATGGTTCAGTGTGAGGTCGGAGGGATAGTGGATGGGGGGAGGGGGGTTCACAGTGTGAGGGATATAAATGATGAACGTCTAAGTATTACCTTGTCTTGTACACCTGAAACTAATAAAAAAAAACAAAAAAAACAACAAAAAAAAACACCACTAGTCTCAGCAATGAATAGCAGATCACTTTTTTTTTAAAGAATGAGAATTTCAAATAAAAAAATGAACTTCAAAAGTAGTCCAAGAGTATAAAAAACCTTGGGTTCAGACAGAATAAACCCCAATTTCAACCTTCTAAAGTTGGAGTTGAGGGGTGGGATGCGGCAAATCTTTACTGAAACTGGACTAATGACAAAGAAGTTATAAACTACATGAGAAGATGAAGCACAATGAAAGAGATTGAGTTGATGTGACAAATGAAAGAATTAATATTCAAAATACCTCAAATAATAGAATACTTTTTAAATTATCTGAATGGCACTACATAATAAATATCTTTCTTATCTCTTTCAGAGATAAAACATTAACACAAGCATAATGAAAATTTAAAAAAAACTGTGAAATATAGTCTCTGAAATATATAAAACACTATGAAATACAACAGAAGAAATTAAAATAAACCAATTTAAAATTATAAGTGTGAAAAACATACATACATATTTATATGGCAGACTAAGGAGAGAATTCAAAACTAGACAATGCATTTGGGGAAATCACCCAGGATATAGTACAAAAATACAAAGAAAAATAAATATGAATGACGAGTTAAATTAATGAAAAATATAACTGAAAGGGTCTCATTAAGGAGGAAAACGGGAAAAATGGAAGAAAAACAATATTTTAAAAATAGCATCTTAGAATTTTTCAGATTTAAAACAATAAGTAAGTGCTCACATTAAAACAGCAAATCACATTCAGAGTAGGAATAATAGAAAAAATTCAAAGTAGGTATCGTGATAAAACTGCTGAACTTTAAAGACAGAAAATCATAAAGTTTACCTGGTAAGAAAAAACGGGTTAACAGATATGATGATAATTATCCCCCGTCCCCCCAAGAAAAAGAAAAAAGGAACAAAAAGAAAGAAAAAGGACTTCAGTGATGACTGAAACACAGTGGAATGTAAATTTCAAAGAGTTGATATAAAATAACTCCAAATTTAATTTCTAAATCCATCAAACTTGAAGCTCTATAACGAGAGTGGAAAATAATGAAATTTTTAGACAAAGGCTTAGAGAATGTGTCTCTGTAGACCTTTATAGACATAGGTAAGGATATGCGTAAGAAGGAAAGTATGCCCAAGAAGACAGGTTAAGATGTGAGAGGCAGTCCCTCTTAAAAATCAAAGAAAATCTAAGAAACTACTAAACATCTGTCTAAAACTGAGCACATATGGAACGTAAAAATAATAAATATGACTAATATTTGACAATGTTTTTAATTGTTATTGTTGTCTAGTATCTTAGTTTTCTAAAAATAGATCTGCCCGTACATATCGAAAGTCATCCTAAAGCATTGCCAAAGGTGTAAAAACCAGTAAGGCATCAAGCAGATGTCAAGTTGAGATGGGTGTTCGTATTGACAAGCTGAAAGACTAATAATTTTTACAGTTGAAGCAGTTTCAATTCTTTCCTTTCCATAAAATTAAACGAAAACCAAATAGAGACGTCAGTTTGTAGAACATTAAAAATGATTTTGATTATACACAGATAACTATAAATGTCATTACTATTAAATAAAAATTTCTTTTGCATCTATTTATTTAGGGTAATGCCTGAACCATTAAAATAAATAATGGAATACAATTGAAATCTATTGTACCCATATTAATATTCATCCTTTAATACATGGCAGATTGTAGGGGCAATAACGTAATCTCAATAAAATTTGTTTCTAATAAAATACTGCATTTAATAGTTTAAAAATACAAGTACATACTACATTTATACAGCTTTAATCAAGTATTTTGGCTACGGCTGTAATAATAAATCAACCAACAAGGAAATGCTTTGACAAAATATTAAAATTTTTAAAATTCAATTTATATGTTTTTGTGGAGATATGTGAAACTTTTCGATATAATTATTTTCTATTATGATAAAATTCTATGAGGAAATTAAATTAAAATACAAACTCAATAGACGATGGTAAGCACTAAATCAATGGTATATAGATCCCATTATATACATTTAAAATATGTTTGTATTAACTTCGTGTTTAAATAAGTGCATCTTTTGAAGCTATTTAAAATTATGTGAAAATATTTAGATGTTCACTTACTATGTTAGCAATACATTTTTTTTTACATTTTTCTTTGCAGTATATTAGCAAAATAATTGTTGAACACTATTGTAAAGAGACTATCTAGAAGAAGATAGAGATACTCATTAACTTTAAAGTGGCTAAGAGTAGCTATTAAAACAATAATGCAGAATCTAACTTTCAAACCAATAGCAAGAAATCATAAGAATCAAGTTAATGCATTCAATTTAGAAGGAAAAACGTGGGGGAATATGCAATGAAATAGCATGACAAATAAAAGAAACTTCTGACCTACTTCTAGATGCATATGTATCACTGAATAATACATCATGTCCTCTATCTCCAACAGTACCCAATAACAAGTCTCTAGAGCTAAGGGAACCCAAATATATATGCCCTTAATTGAGGCTCTTGGGATGATTTGAAAATGGATTGATGTAATGCCTGATTTGAGACTTGAAACAGTAAGACTGACCAAGCAAAATGGTCTTCTGTCATCGCCATTGAAAATATTTCTCCCCTAATACTGTCAGTCACATGACAGAGGATTTTTTCTAAAGTGTCATTTTCATTTAAATTTTGTTTTCTTCTTATAGAAAGTAGCACACAGTTATTATAGAGGGAAAAATGAGAACAAAATAAAATTTGTGCATAACCCTACAGTGTAGAGTAGTCAAGTTGTCATTGTTAAGACTTTGGTCTACGTCCTACACATATATACTGCGAGATCCCATATGTATGCAGAATTTGTATTATAGCCCATGAAGAGCTACTGACATACTTCAAGCAGGGCGTACTATGGTCAGTGACAGTACTGGGAAGGTTGGATAGGAAAGCAGTCAGTCTACTGTAGGGAAATAGGATATCACTCTAGTATTGCAGACAGATGGGTATGAATTACTGCAATAAAAGGCAGAGTGAATGATACCCTGTGAGTCATTGCATTTAGGGCTGTAGTGAGGAATAAGGGAGAGACATTTTAAATGATTCCCAGGGTCCTTGCTTTATTTAATCTCCTAAATGTAATATTTTAGATAAATCACACAAATATTTACAATTATCAGTTGTATTAAAGCTGTATGTTAATGCAGATGAATAGTTATTCTCCTTGATACACCCCTTTCTTTTCTCATATTAGTACCAATTTTCTACAGAAAGTTTACTTAGAATAATTTTTCTCTTATTTGAGCTAAACTAAATTAACTAGCCTTCTAGCTTTCAAATGGTATGAAGAATTGATTCTGAAATCTAGTAAGATTCTCTAGATAGCAGACCAAACAGTCATCATAACTGAACTGAGGATTAGGTAGTAATCAAAATGATGCGGATGAGTTTAAGCTCTATTGCCACAATAAGAAAATAAATGCTTGCTGATTTGGAAAACTGGAGTGCCCAGAGTTTCCAAAGCAAAATTTCCTATATTAATTTCAGATCTAAGAGTTCACAGGGCACTAAACCTTGGATTGATCCTTGTCTGCACATTGATATTGCGTCAATTTTCATTAGTTTAATAACACAGGTAGACAAAATACGAGTATTTAAACTACATTAAAAATGAACATTTTAAGCATACATAGCAGCAAGTACAATTATTTTGAATTTAGGAAATTATAATAAAATTATATGTAATTTAATATCATGTTTATTGATCATGAATTATTCATGGATTATTCTTAAATACATAGATATTTAATACTATCAGTCTGAAAAGATCAAAATCTAACATAAAAAAGTTTGAGATTTTTACATGGGCTCTATTTTGTAAATTACTTTTGTGCTTTAATTAAAAAAGGTACACTTAGTATATGTGTCCTTTAGATTAGAAAAAAAATATGTTATACTTCATACACTTTTTGCCATACTCTATAATTTGTGTTTTATTAGGGGTATACATTTAAGAACAAAACTGAAACTGCATCTGTAATAATATCAAAATGTTTCTAGGTAGTTAATTCTGTGGGGGCCCAATGGAGGGAGGAAATAGAGAAATGTCTCTGCATTATCTTGACTTGGTTGCCTTTCTAAATGATAGTGTCTTTGTTTTCTAGAGTCTGGTATAAGTGTTTCCTGTGTTCAAAAGATAAAGTATTTGACAGAAGGGCAAATATCTCTTATGCCTTTAGATTCTCCCAGAAATCTCTCCAATAAGTGCATTGATTTATAGATCCCAATGAACTCTGAACATTCTACAAAGCATAAAATTTTAGGAGAGAATTTTCTAGTACCATCTCTGTATAAATTAACTTTCAAAACTGGCTATCTTTTTATATGAGTTAATTTCCTGTCCTTGTGCTTTAATTAATGTGTGAACTTTAACTAGAAGTAAGTGCCATCTCTTTAGAGCAAATATTAATGTATCCGTAATTGTTGAGTTTTATTTCAAAATATTTTACACATTTATTATGAGAAAAAGAAGTAAAATATAAATGCAGTTATATCCTGAACTACTTTATGCACTTCCTTACTTCCAGTATCCTCAAAACACGTATTGATATTAAAAAACAAACAAAAAAAACCACTTAACATGACAAACATAACACATGTCAAACTCAAATACTTGAGTTACGTCTGGCTTATGAGGCTAGTCACTGAATCTCATCATTCATTCATGTGGATTTTTGATCCTCTCTTAGATAGACCTGTGGATAAAATGATAAAACCCTAAACTAGCACTGTGGTAATATAGATAAAGTGGAGACATTTGGTCAGGATTTAGTTTCGGTCAGGGTATGGCAATATCAATTTAAATAGAAAATAGAGAAGATAGAGGAGGCTAAATAAACATGCTGGCGTTATTCATGTTTTAAAGAGTTCTGTCAGCATATAGACATTACTGTGTTTTTATACTGGCTCCACTTTTTATCATATGTTGACGTGGATAAGCTGTTCAACCACTTGGACAAGACAGACACTAGATATTTCAGAGAGAGTCGCTGATAACTCATATAATGACGGCCAGATACACCCACCTTTCAAATTGCTCAGTTTTTCTAACAGTAATTTTCATGGTCAGGCTATTTAAAGGCTAATTTTTCAGCTCAAGTGAGTGGAGTTACAAGATGGTGAGCTTTAGGTTGACTGTGGTCTTCCTGTCTTTTCTCTTAAGTTCAAGATAAAAATACAACCCCTAGAGAACATCTGAAAGGGAATAAACAACAATATTGTTCCACATGAAGAAAGGCAGAGGAATATACTGGTGTATTACAGAGAGCACATGCTTCAACCTGGAGAAATTTGCTTAATCACTTTGAGAAGCAGTTCCCTCATTTGTAACATGGTCACACTCATCCTTTATTAGAAGGTTGTTGAGAATTAATGATAATATATGGAAAGAACCCAAGACAAGTTGCTGGTAAATATTAACACAGTTATTTGAACTTTGTAAGATTCAATTTTCTCATCTTTAAAATGAGAACAATGTTACCCATCCTTATTCATATATAGGAATTAAATTAGAGATGATTGAATATATAAGACTGAGCAAGTGTTGCCCTATATAAACTATACCTAGCTTCTATTTAGTGTTTTCTTTCAACATAGAATTACCATACTCACAATAAATAAATCTCTGGGCTTTGGTGTTTTCTACTAATGGGAGGTACAAAGTTTTGACTAACTTTTCATTTCTCCCTGAGAGATGTTTACATCTTACTCTCTTAAGATATGTTAGAAATGTGGAAAGCTGTAATATTTTTAAAGTTGATAACAGAAGTTGGTAATATTAGAATACGACAACATTTTTGGTACAATAGAAAGCATGAGAACTAAAATTAGACAACTTATAAGTAGGTCAAACTGCAAAAAAAAACAAAACACCTTCCATTTTTTGTGTTTTTATTCCCAATTAAAATAGCTATTACTGTTTCTAATAGGCATTCACCACCGTAACTGGTGGAAGTAATTACTTCACAGGAGTTAATTATTTTTCCTTTTCCTTTTCTTTTGCATTGACATATAACATTTCTAATCAAGCTGTGGTAGTATCTATTCAAATTTAATGTAAATAATGGAAATAACTTCCTGTTTCATGATATTCAAAGCCTGCAATATTATTGTATATAATAAATATTTTAACATTTTTTAAATTTTAACATATAAAATACAACATGATTCTCTCCAATTTAGGCAGTTGAGATTAACATAATATCTTTACTAAAAATGTTCATAATTTATCCTAGTGATGACATGTGGAAGACACATAAAATTCTCGGGTATCTAAAGAAATCCTTCCAACATCAAAACTTACCAATGACCCTATTCATATATACCATCAGCATCTTTAACTAAATTTCTGGTTCATCAAAGATCATTCACAGGGACTCTTCATTTAGGGTTGTCAACCCTGAACAGAACCTTGGACACTTACATATTTCTCCCTTCCTCTTCATTAAAACACCCTCACTCACCCTGTCTTTCATTCCCGAGTCCTCCTTTCTGACTACTGGGAGATAACCTGATAAATCCCTTTGATGTAAGAAATTGTCTTCCTGTAAGAATGTCTATTTCAGTTAATGGTTCAGATCATCAACTCAAGTGAGAGCTTTCTGTGACCCTCAATTGACATCAAGTTGTGTGTGTTTTCCCTGACTGGGAAACCCATGGAGTAAAGTGAAAGGACAAGAGTGCGGCAGTCAGCCGGATCTACTGCTACCTGTGTGAAGGTGTGCAAGCTAGTGGAAGCTTCTGAGATTCAATCCTCTCATCTTTTAAATGAAAATAGCATTATCTACCCTTTAAAAGTGCTTTTGAATTACATGAAGTTGTATCTTTCAAGTGTCTTGATTATTGATTAGTTCTGTCACATACACCTCTTTTCCTCCTAGATGTGAACCCAATACTGTTTTTTTTTTCACTTTTACAACCAAAGATCTGCTTTAGGACCAATTAGTATATGCTAGGTGTTGGCCACCCATTATGGGACTTCAACAAGCATAAGTGCTTACTGAAATAAATATTTAAATTGTAAATTTGAATGTTTATTTCTATAAAACTGAAGTGATTACTTATGATTATTAACTACTTCTCAAAGGAAAATTAATTTTTCTAAGCTCCAGTCACCCATAGTGTTGGGATCAGAAACTGGATTTGAACATTATTGTTTTGAGATATGAGAAGAATGTAACTCTATCGTTGCTTTGGGGAAGCAGAACAGTATTTCAAAAGGTAAAATTGTGTTGATTATAAGTGTTTCAATATATCATTTACTAGTTATGTGTATGTATCAGACTTCTTTGAATGCCAGTTTGTTGACATTTTTATACAATTACTGTTTATTACAAAACAGTATGTGATTATAACTGCTTAGATGATTGTTAAATCAGAATTCATTCACCTCTTACCAACTTTTTACTTTACCGGTAGAATTCATCAGCCTTGGCATCCACCTGCTTTCAAATATTGTCTACAATGCATTTGTCCAGTGATGCTTGATTGAACTTGACAGGCTGGATTTTTTTAAACATCTTTCTCATGGGTTGATTCATTTATGCTTTGGATATATAAGTTCTTTCCCACATAACAGATGATTTATTAATATGAATAAATTTTTCGTTAGTGTTTCTAGCTGGAAGTTAGAATGACCCTCTAAAAGAGAGACATTATGCAATACATTTTTCAGAACTTTGCAAATACAAAATTATGTATCCTTATTTTAACTGTATAATGAGCCATTTGTATGTAAAAGCATATCTTATTAGTTGCTTTTAACTTCTTCGGAACTCATCATCATACTTTAAACTTAATCAATCTTATTCAATTAATTGGTAATATGTTTTGCATTTCTTAATCGGCTCTTTCAAGTACTGACAACCTGATATCTGATAATATTCATCTACAATTTAATTTTAACAGCTTTATTGAGCTATAATTCATGTGCCATAAAATTCACCTCTGTGAAGTATGCGATATATTTTTTTGTATATTTACAGAGTTGTGAAATCATCAACCTAATCAAAATTTACCATTGTGCCATACAGAAACTTTGTGCTCCTTGGCTGTCAATTCCCATTTTCTCTCTCTTCTTCTGGCACTAACGCTCCAGCACCTGTACCCCTCTACCAACCAGCCATAGACAATCACAAATCTCCTTTATGTCTCTATATGTTTACCCATTCAGGACATTTCCTATAAATGGTACCATATAACATGGGGTCTTTTGTGACTAGTTTCTTTCACTTAGCATTATATTTTAGAGATATTACATCCATGTAATGGCGTGTGTCAGTACCCCATTATTTTTAACTGTAAAATGATATTTCATTGTATGGATATAGTGCATATTGTATATCCATCCATCAGTTAATAAACACTTCAATTGCTTTCATATTTTGGCTTTCATGAATAATACTGCTATGAAATGCATGTACAAGGTTTTGTGTGGATATATGTTTGCATTTGTCTTTTGTACATATCTACAAGTGGAATTTCTGGATCATACTGGATCTTTCATTGCAAGCAAAATTATGTATGTGTTACAAACATTTAAATAATCATATTAACTTGTTTTATACCATGAGGATTATCTTATTATGCAACCAGACCATTTTCTGGATAAATGAACTTGATATGACTTAATCAAATATGCCATGCTTGTATTATCTTGTGACCATTTATGAGAACCCATTCTCACATCTATATTTTTTAAAGTGCAAAGGTACAACATCTTAATCTATAACTTACTAACAGAAAAGCAAATTATATGCACAAAAACGAAATCAGGACTGCATCAATGGAGTGCTCAACAAAGAGTCAGCATTGCAGCACAAGTTAATTTGTATGTTGATCTTCAAAAATTTCAAATGAATTTATGTAATTAAGTATATGTGGTGACTGTAATTCTGTTTTGTTGTGTGGAATATGTTTCTAACAATGAAAATCCACCACACATTTGCAAAGTATCTCAAGTCCTGGCAGTCAGTAGAACGATAGAAAATCAATGATTCACCACAAGCAGGTCAATCCCACCCTATACACTGATTTCTCTCTATTGTTAATGGACATGGCATAGTCTTCCTTCCACTCCACCAATCCAAGTCATTTACAACACAGCTCATTTCACACCTGCAACAAGTAACTTTCCCAGATTAATTTTCATTGTATTATTTTTGATTGATGTGACAGTATTTACTATTTCTTAAATTTCTTTTCATTATCCATCAAATCAGTAAGACACCTAGCACCTAGTATTTATTAGGTTGGTGCAAAAGTAATGTGGTTTAAAAGATTGAAAATAATTGCAAAAAATGCAATTACTTTTGCATCAACCTAATAGATGAAAAGCACTTTGATTATTCTTCTCATATTGTTGTGTTATTTTTCCAGTAGGTCGGAAACAACATAAGTTAAAAAAAAAAAAATGCAGATTTTATGAAGTGTTCTGTTCTTTTCTTTTTTTAAGTTAAGCTCTTACTACGCCCTAGCCCAGTTTTCTTTTTCTTTTTTAATTACAGATGACATACAATATTATATTAATTTCAGGTGTACAACATAGTGATTGGATATTTACATACCTTATGAAGTTTTTTTTTATTTTAATTAAAGTTTATTGGGGTGACAATGGTTAGTAAAGTTACATAGGTTTTAAGTATACAATTCTGTATTTAAATACAGAGTACATTCCTCTACTGATGAGGGAGAGAGTCAGTATTTGGAGCCTAAAGAAACTTGATTTTTGGAGTCAGAGAATTTCTACAAAATCTTATTTTTAAAATTCTGCTATACTGTCTTAATAAGATAGATTTACAGCTATAAATCATATTTGCAATGGTAAATCATAATAATAAATTATTTATCTAAGTTTCTATTAAAAAACTTAGTTTCATAAGTCAATATTTATCAAACTGCTATTCTTTTCTCCCCCAAAGGAGGTCGGTGCATTACTCAAGTTTGAGAAAAAATATACATACAATATTAATATAAACCATTTGTTAAAAGACTCTTTGGAGATAAAAAGTGCTAAATCTGTCGATTATACGCATTTAATCCTCAGAATTTTAAAAATCATCAGACATATCAGGTATATCTAGGTTTCAGCTGGGAAAAGCATTTTGATAGGAATTTAAAGGAAGAGAAATGAGTACACATATCCACACTGGATATGTGCTATGCATTAAGCTCAAAGAGGAAGACCCAGAAGGACATGGAGAAGATGGATGGAAGACTAATAAATGATGTAATTGAGTATCGTGAAGGAGAGAGATTAGACAGTAAGAAATTAGAGGAGCGATGATGCCAGAGGCAGCAATGCATTACTTTTAGCTTGATTTTAAACTCACTTTCATGTTAAACAATCACATACTTAAATCTAGCTGTGAACACTCCATCTATTTACATTTATCTAGTGTACTTTTTTAATCACATAAAACTTCCTCAGTGCTCACTGTGTGTGAACTATGCTAGAAAATCTTCAACATTATACTATACTAAATAAATTACCTTATAAAAGATAAGAAAACATCTATTTTTATGAAATATGAGCATTAATGTAATTGCAATACATTCTCTTAAAAAGAGACTATATTTTTGAATATGGAGACATTTATGAGCATTGAAAGAGGTAGAGGAAGAAAGGAAATTCAAATAATCTTTGGAGCTCTTTTCACACTCAGAAATAATAACAAATGATTTAAATGACATTTAAATTTTCAAATTAGGTGAAGAGCTTGGACCTCAGGTTGTCATTTCAAATTATATGTTGTACTGTTTTTCTTTAATCATTAGAAAAGATCTTTCTGATTTGGCACAATGAGAATCTATGAGGATATTTGACTTTTATTATGAAGGAAAGTACAGATTTTCTGGCTAGCCCTTTCTCCAATCCTGCGTATAAGTTGTTATAAATGACATAGAGTCAGTCATTTTCTTATTCGTTCTCAGATACATGTCTGGTTTGCACCTTACTCTGCTCGTATCTCAAGGATCTGAAACCTGACAATGACATTGTCTAAATTTCTTTACTCACAGGGTTTTGAGCTAATTTTGACAAATGGGAGGCATGGATGTGAGACTGGGGGGGACAAGGAAAGGGAAATGTATTTGCTCCCTCTTCCTTGGTGTCATGTGGCAAATTTGGCTGAGGCTTTAAATTCTCAGGACTGCAGATCTAGCTAGGTAGTCTCTTCTCCATTGTTTCAAGATCCAACCTGGTGGACCCAGCGACCTAAACCCTCAAGCGTCCTCTTCTTCCTTCCTTCTTCTGAATGGCAATTATTCCTGAACTCTGGTACTACCATCTCCTTTCCTTCTCACCAGCCCTAGATTTGGTGTGGGCTGCTTGCAAGTGTCACCTCTGAGCTGCCTCATCTTCCCCTAACTCCTTTGTAATTAGTTTTCCATGTTAAATCCCTCAATTGAAATATTGAAATATGTGGCATGGTTTCTCAAATTTTCTGACTTGAGGCTGACAGATAAAATGCAGTTTGGCTGAATATGTAAGTGTTATAAGTTAGTTCATTATTTCAAGGTTACAATATGAGTTATTGCTTTAGGTATTCTCACCATGAAACTACTATTTTTCTCACACATATTCCTTTAATATTTACACTAAAATGCACACATAGAATTTAATACAAATAGATAAGAAAAAGAAAACTGACCCGTGAACTGTTTTTATGTACTGCATTGTTCACATTATTGGTTATTTAACTAATACACCCTGTTCTACAGAATATCAAATGTGGCACGCAGACCAATTTGCTTTCAATATCCCCTTATGTTGAGAATCATGCTTGCCTACATTATGGCTGATTTGTATATTTAAAAAACAGATGAAGTAAAGAATTAAATATGATGAAAATGTTGAAATAATTCTGCTTTATGATTCTGTATATGTGACCATATCAAAGCCTTAAAATTATGATTTACAAGTCTGTGATTTCCAACCATATTGCACTGAATAGCTCTGGTATATGTCAATTAATTTGCTACCTACCATATTAAGTATCAAGTTGGCAATTTACTTCTTAACACATAAGAATATTTTCAATATTATTTTTAAACAATATCTTAATTACTAGCATTTCAGTAAGATTTTTGTTCTCAATGGAGCTAAGCAGGTAACTTTGGGCTTAAATAAGTTTGCATAATGAGCAGCCTAGATCACCTTTGTGATTTTAATATTCATGTGAATAGCTGTGTGTTTGTTCAGGCATGTCAAATAATCCATCAGATTGTTTGTATCACCTCATTTTACACAAATCTGTCCCTTGCTATATAAGCTACAGCTGCCCATTTTTCTTCTCCTCCTTAAACATAGCAAATTTATGTCTTTTGCAGAGAAAGCTTTGCCTCAGTCTCTGCACTTTCTTCTGCCTATGTGTCTTTGCAAGGCTGTTTCCTTCTTCCTATGTATTAATAGAACTGAGCTCTGTCTCACAGGGGATCCTTGACCACACAATCTAGTTGGAATCCTTACATATTCCATGATATGGTCACTCTCTTACCATTTTTTCCCCTATAGCACAGATCACTGAAATTATTTTCCAGAAATTTTTATCTCAATTATTTTTTGCCTCCATGATATAAATTCCATGAGAAGGACCTGGTTTGTCTTGTTCACTGTTGTACAAAGGTCAGACAATTAAGTTCGTGAACTCATCCTAGGAAAAGTGTTACATACCTAATTGCTGAATATCACTATGATTACCTTCAAAGTAGTCCCCTTGGGAAGGTATGCATGATACCAGCACCTAGTCCACCCTTGAAAGCAATTTTGGAACTCTTTTTTCTGGAGCAGCCATCAGAACTGTCATTGTATTACCATTGATGTCCTGAATGTCATCAAAATGTCTTCCTTTCAATATTTCCTTTATCTTAGGGTAAAGAAAGAAGTCACTAGGGGCCAGATCTGGTGAGTAGGGAGGGTGTTCCAATACAGTTATTTGTTTACTGGCTTAGAACTCCCTCAAAGACAGTGCTATGTGAGCTGGTGCATTGTCGTGATGCAAGAGTCATGAATTTGCTGGCGAAAAGTTCAGGTTGTCTAACTTTTTCATGCAGCCTTTTCAGCACTTCCAAATTGTAAACTTGGTTAACTGTTTGCCCAGTTGATGCAAATTCACAATGAATAATCCCTCTGATATCAAAAAAGGTTAGCAACATTGTTGCAACAAGTTTTCGAACTTAATTATCAGACATGTAAGGCCAACTCCTTAAATAGAAGCTGGCATATACATAGTAGGTACTAAAAATAAAATGTTGAATGAACATGACCTAGAACTTAGCATTATGTAAATATAGAATCTTGGTAAAGATTGGACCAATTCTATGTGTTGTTACAAGTTTGTGAATCATTTGCCATAGCTAATTTACAAACTAAACTTTAATCGTATCCTTTGTTACATTTTATAGATAAGAATATTGAGACCTGGAAAATTTAAGAGAGTTGCCTAACATTACCCAACTATGTAGGGGTGAATTCAGGATTAGCACAAGTATCTCCATACAGTTAATTCTCTGTTTCCACATATAATACAACACCTCTCTTTAGTATCGAGAAACGTTAATTATCATTAGATTATAAATATAAATCAAAGAGGTATTAAGGCATTACATATAGGCCTACAATATGTGAAAATATAATTGACATCTTTTATATGCTATTCCAACTAAATATTGAGTAAAATATAATATTGTTTCAATGTCAAGAACTGAGAACAGGTCAAGAATTGAAAAAAATATCCACTTGTCACTGCGGATATGTATACACTGATTTGCAAAGTGATTACCAGCATGAAGATATTGCTCTACCATTTCCAAATATGAACAATTATTATAGGCATACCAAAGATGGCTCAATATATGAGAGGGAAAAAAGTGACTCAATGAATTCAGTAGAAGATATACTAGCTTATATATCCAGGCTCTGAATATATTGGTTTGCTGACTCTGAAAGGCAAATTAACTTCATTTTGCAACAGTACTGGAAAAGATTAGAAAGAGTTGATTTTTAAAGACCCAAATGAATCTTTGAGTATAACTGTTCTACGCCAAAATTAGCAAAAGAACAAAATTCTACTTGGGGATTATTAACATGGGTATTCTGCATAATTCTTAGTTAATATAAAAAATGAACAGGAATTTTAACAGTTTCAATTAAGCTTTCATTTCAAGCACACTTCTTTTCAAACTGAACACTTCTACTCTCTAAGGAAAAAGTTAAAACAAATAGAAATCTTTAGTTTGTCAGTTTAAATCAAATGATGGTGCTGACTTTTTCTTCAAGGTTTTTCCTCTTTTTTTTTTTTTTTTTTCTTTCAAAAGCAATTTTAAAAACAAAAAAGTCAGGAAGTTCCTGTGTTCTCTAGAGCAATTACAATATCTTATGAGAACATTTTTTTTAAAAATGAAAGAATATTTAAATTGTAAACCATTGTATCATGCAATTAAAATAATGTGAATGCCGAGCCAACTAATGGATTTTGTTTTTTGCTCCTCTACATATTTATTTTGCAAATTAAAAATATTTTATTTATAGTTTTTATTATAAGAACATAAACATTTTCCCTTAGAAACAATTCTTCAATTCTTAAATAGCATGAAGGACTCTTCCTTAAAAAAAACTCTGTACTTGAAAAGAAAACACACACACAAAAAAACAAAACAAAATAAAACAAAAAAACATATTTGCATAATTGTCAGATAAACCATCATTTTATAAGACATATAAAATGCATTAGCATTCTATGTTACTTAGAGAAAGCCGTAACTTCATCTCTACTTCAATTAAGAAAACTTTTGGTTCATTACACAAAATGCCTAATTATACTGAAACCAAGATCAAGTCTCTCATGACATAACAAATGGAAGATGGAGAATGTAAGACTTCACTTTGGTGCCTACAGTATACAAAGTCTAAGCTAACTAAGAGTAATTGTACATTTCTTAAATTAGTTCCTCCCAAAATCTAAACTTTCTGAGGGTATTATATATATATATATATATATATATATATATATATATATATGTATATATGTATATATGTATATATGTATATATGTATATATATAATATATTATATATTATATTATATATATTATGTATTATATATATATATATATATCACTGTAAACCATTGCATACCTAGCATCTAATAAAATGTCTAGCACATAATTAATCCTTATTAAATATTTGTCTCATTAATAAATACTATTTGTATAGTAGCATTATAGAATTACAGGATTATGTATAAAACTATTCAATGAAACACAATCATTCAACAAAGTCTTAGTAATGTGGTCTCCTTCCAGCCTAAATACCCCCAATCATTCCCATGTAATATAAGAAAAGAAGAGCCAGAAATATTTCAGTTATACAGTACCTCTGAAAGAGAGGCTGACAGAGGGAATGTGCACATGAGGGAAGAGAATGATGGGTAAGAATATACTGCACTCTCTTCAAAGGCAGGGACACGCCTCTCTTGTTCACAACTGTATGTACGTCCTTATCACCAAGCAGGTGTTAAGCTTATGGTGGATGTTCAAAAATTGATTTACAGAACAGAAGGACATGCATTGTATGGTGTCATCAAATTCTAATTGACTCTCATGGGCTGTGGATTCATGGACCTGGACTCAAATGCTGACACTTAATTTTGAGAAACAGCCTCAGTTTTTTTTTCTGTAAAATTCAAACAATAGCTCAGATCACCAGGGTTTTTTTTTTTTTTTTTTTTTTAAGGATTAAAAATAATGTATGTAAAGCATGTAGTAGAGAATCTGGCACATAGTTTGTATCAAATAAACAGCAGCTATTATAATCATGTGTGTTTCCCTTTGGAGAGCTGTGTATGTATACGTATGAATGTTTAATTCATGTGGGTAAAAAATGTTGTAAAATATTCAAATGAATTGCATTTCAAATTTAGATAGATAATCACAGCATAAATGCTGCCAGGCCTTGCCTTTTGCAGCTGTTCTGTTTAAATAATTCACCTAGTCATCAGGTAAAAACACATATACTGCATTACCTTTAAAGAAGTGCACAGGGTGAACATCATAATGAGTAACCTAACCTTTTACTCAGCCTCATCTTCTTGAGCTATTCATTTTAATCAAATATTAGAGCCAACAGTGGTGGAAATTTCTCACAGGCTATAATGTATTCAGTATGCACCTATGCTGCATATTAACAAGCTCAGTAAGGATGTGCACATGTCAAGGTATCAAAATACTCAGCCGCAACTATGAGGGTGACACAATTTTAATTAAAATAGTTGAATTCAAAGAACATCTGACATTGGCAACTCGATGGATATGGACTACAAGTAAGAAATATTATATTTTACCTTGTGAATTATTATTTAAGTGACTGGCATTTAATCAGGTACATTACAGGAGGAAAATAATAACAAAAATAGTATTTAAAACATGTTAACCTCTTACTATAAACTGTACATCAAACTTTACCTCAGAATTTTAAGATAATTTTAGAATAATGATGCTTTGCATAAAATCAGTACATTAAAAAATTGACCAAACTCTTACAATTAATAGTAATTTATTTTTCCTTTTTTTTAAAATTAAATTTAGTGGGGTGACAATTGTTAGTAAATTTACATAGATTTAAGGTATACAATTCTGTATTACATCGTCTATAAATCCCATTGTGTGTTCACCACCCAGAGCCAATTCTCCTTCCATCACCATATATTTGATCCCCTTTACCCTCTTCGCCCACCCCCCACCCCTTTACCCTCTGACAATTGAATCTTACCATTTTATCTTTAACATTCTTATCTTTTAAGTTTTCTCAAGTTGATAAGGTAGCGTGAGATACTATATTGGCTAGAGCAACATAATAACGTGAAAACATGCTTCTGTAATATTACTTTCACAATCTCTTAAGTATTATTACTTTAGACCAATCCACAAGGGGTGCAGATAATGGGAAGGAAGTCCACAACACAGTATGTATAGGCAACATTAGCTCACCTCTCATTCCTCAAAGTTACCTTTACGTTTGAAGCTTAATAATGTATATTTAGTTGTCTATTCACTAAGTGGGAAAATATTGTTGCTTTTTATTCTTTCTTCTATTGTTTGTAAAAATAAGAGTTCTTTCCTTTTTCTTTTCAGACTCCCACAATAAGTGAATTATTCTAATGGATCATGTTATATGCAGTAATATTGTTCAAGCTAAATGGATGTTTTAAGTACACAGCAAAATGTGTTGGATCCTTGGATGTCATTATATTATGATGCTCGGTGAAATATTTTTTTAATTCATGCTAGTGATGATGATTCCTTAGAATTCATGCAGTCTTTAAATTGATCAATGCTCTAAAGATAATACCCACTACACTTCTCCCAGCCCATCTTTTTGTAGAGCATTAAAATCACATTTCTTCTCTATCCACCTATTCAATTGTTTTCTGCAACCCTGTAAGAACACAGCTACATACTAAACACAGAATTAGTCTTATGCATACATTTATTCATACATGTCTTTTACACAGATTATAAACCTTAGGGAAGAGAGTTTTTTCTTTGGTCTACTTTGTTTACTGACATGTGTAGACTCCTAGAACTTATAAATATATGATAAAATTGTGTTAAATAAGTGAACGCATCATCTACTCTTCTCTAGTAAGACTGATATTTAGTCTTTTTTTGTCAATTCATAACCCATGAAAATAAATTAACAGGATTTGAATTTGTTTTACCACATTTAGGTCCCTAAGATTGTTATTTTTAATATCAGATAAATGTTCGCAATTTTAGTTCTTCCGTTGGACTTGCACATGAATTTTAAGAAATTTTAAATAAGGGAAAAAGCAACAACAAAAAGCAGCATGTCTTAGAGAAATGAACACAGGCATGCGCACATGTGCACGTGCACACACACACACACACACACACACACAAGAAATCTTTTAAACCAAATTTGATTTTATGTTCCTAATCAACTATCAGACTCTTATTTTTCTGTTAGCTTAGATATGTCACATATTCATGACGCTCTGGTTCTCATGCTCTTAAATCAGCAATCCTCACATTTGCGCACAATTTGGATTCCTTGGTCCCATCCTCAGAGATTCTGATTGTGTAAGTCTAGAGTGGGATCTGAGGGTTTTTAACTGTTATGCTTTGAAACCTGTCTGCGATATTCAGTCAAATAAAAAGTCCATTATTATTTCATATATTATATGATAAATTTATAAACCACCTTAAATGTATCGAGGCATGTAATTCAAAAAGGATTTAGTTTATGAACAGCAGAAAAAAATGTGTGAAATGCCACCTCAAACCAATGTTATAGGCACAAACACAAAACATAATTAGTCAACTATAACAGCATATCAGTAAGTGTGGCCAGTCATGCTCAAAAGTGTTGTACCATAAGGTACTTTTTGAAAATGGAAGGAATGCATTCTAGTTAGTAAATGAAGAGATAGGTAAACAAATACATATGTTAATATTTGAAACACTTTGTAACAAATGTTATAATGTAACACTTATGAGATTGTGATCATAAAATTGAAGTTGGAAGATATAATATAATTTACAACTTAAAAATTATTGTTTCATGAAATGCTGATTAAAATAGACACTTGAAATTAGGTATGCACTTCAAGAAAATCACTGTTACTCATTTCTTAACTCATTTAACAATATTTTAGAAAATTGTGCTTAATGGTACACTTGAAGATTTCACAAAATTATTCTACTACTTATATTATTTTTTGATTAATAGAAGAGTGTTTTTACAACGTTCAAAGAAGAATTTTCTATAATTTCAGTGAATTTCAAAAAAAGTAACAGTAGATTCATTGGACCTTTTTATATTAATAAAAAAGAGAACATTAAATAATGCTTCACCAAGTGTTCATGATTCATTTAAATATAAATACAAGTTTTCAACCATTTAAGTACCAAAATTACATTATATTGGGTATGTGCTTAAATTAATAAAAAATCAGTTTATTACAACAGAATAGGAGTGTTTTCAGAAATGTGATTAGTACATTATACTTTTTTAACTATAAAAACATACAGAAAAATACTGAGAAATCAGAATGAGACAATGAAATAACTATTTCAATATGAAATATTTTTGAATGTTTATTTGAATAAAAAATTAAATTCTCCTAGTTCCTGAAAATAGCAAATGTAAAATAAATAAAACATTATTCAGTAAAAAAAATAGTCATGCTGTCACAGAAATCACATCAAGGAAATTAGCAAATTAACTAATTAATTGATATCTTCCATGGAATTTTACTTCCTTTGACTCAGTTCCAGGCTTAGCACTTTTGAATAGCTACTTAAGAGTAAAGTGGATTTTCTAAAAATGTATTTTGTTGTTTAGATTTTTCTTGGGGAATGGGTGAGAGAACACCTTGCAATTAAAAATTTAAAAAAAAAAGGCTCTGATAAACTACTTCCAATAAAAAAGGCATGAATTTGCTCACACTGCATTGCTCAGAGAATCAGTGGATCAAGTGAATATAAACTGGCCAGGACTCCGAACTGCCTTGGTTGACAAACACCATATCCTTTCCTGACTTGCTTCAGTATAAGAAAACCTAATCATTATAATCACTTTTTGCAATAGATATGCTTACATGTTTAGTTTGCAGAGAACGTTCCAATGTACTATTGAATTTTATCACCAGAAAAGCCTGAGAGTTAGGGAAGATAATTTCAGTTAATATTCTAATACCACTTGGGGAGATGACATAGCATGCTCATAGAGTAAGCATAGGAGCTGGCTTTAGGTCAGACCTTCTAATTAACACACACACACACACACACACACACACACCACTTTTATACCAACATGAGGAAACACATTATTTCTATTAATAGAAGGCCTCTTTTAAGATGGGTATTTCCTGTGAGAATTAACATATCTACAAATTGAATTACAGATGAACATACTTATAAGACTTAGCAAATGTTGTTTATTTAGGTAAGTGTTCCTAGCTTCTATTTAGTGTTTCATTTCAACATGGAATTCCCATACTCTGAATAAATAAACTCATTATATTAGAATAAGCAAACACAGTAAAAACATGTTCTGGACAATGGTCAAGTACTTAAAATCATCTAGAGCCCACAGTGTGACACATGTAAAAGTTACATTTGTAAAGGGATTCGGAGTAGCCACTTACCAGGGTAAAGCTCTAGCTGACTGGGATAGACAAAGGTTGAGACAAGAAGTAAAATTTTCACTAATTCACAGTTTTGTCCATTGTATTGGTCAAAAATGGTACAGCTTAAATTAATATTAATGACCCCCACTTGGATTCAAAACCATGATTTTATATATCAAACTTATGCCTAATATCTTTGTTACATTTTTATAATTAGACATTTTTTTCCCATCATTGTTCATAAAGACCAGCAATTTTGTAGAAGAAATATTTTATGGTGGGCTAAATTTGGCAGCACGTCTGGCCAATTTATCAGCTTGGTGGCATTATGCATGTCATTTAGTTTCCCTGGGTCTCAGTTTCCTCTTGAAAATCGGTGAGGGCAATGCTCATCTCATAGCTTATTGAAAACTAAATAGAATAATGGATGTAAAAGTGCATATATATATATATATATATATATATATATATGTATAACAAAAGTATTAATTTAAGACGTCATCAAAATGGCAGCGTGAGGTGAGCCTCTGGAAATCTCGTCTGGAATTTACAAAAAATTAAACAGCTATAACTCCACAAAGGACTCCCTGTACAGCAGACAGGCAATATGAAGAATCTCACTACTGAATTCACCTAAAGGTAGGCAAGTTGCGTGAGCAGGGGAGCGGGAAGTGAGAAGTACAGAGACGGAGCCGCGCGGGGGCAGGACGCAGACCTAGCTAAGTGCTCCGAGCTCACTGCAGCCTGGAACTACCACAGCTGCGGGAGGAGGAACACCAGACTGCTAGGGCTCTGTTTATGGCCCACAGGGCTGAGGGGACAGCATATAACATGGCTGAACCCAACGTTCATGGCAGAGACCTTGGAGCAAAGACTGAGGGAAGAAGGCTGAAAATGGTGGTTTAAGCCCTCACTGCCGAGCAGAGAACGGAAGCCTTAGGCACTGAGACTAGCCGCCCTCTCCCTACCCTCCCAGAGTTCACCTCACCCCCACCTGCCCAGTGCTAGAAGCAAAACAATAGCAGTGTCAGATCAAAATAACAGAATATTTGCTGTTCTGAGAGCTGTGGATCGCAGACACAGATTCGCAGCCCAACTAGTTCTGGCAAACGGGGGGGGGGGGTGGCAGTGGAAGCAGGACTAGCTGTGGTGGCGGTGGCCGCCATTGCTCTGGGACACCTCTCACAACTCACCCCGCCCCTGTCCCCACCTATCTGGGTTGATCCCTACAGGAGTAAACAGAACTGCTGAAACTCACGGGATCTGAATCTGGTGCAGGAAGAGCTTTGGAATTTCAAAAGCTCTCTGCATCCCCACAGGGACGCGGTGCCCTATGACCCAGGCGAACTGTTAACAGAGAAGAAGCCCGTCTTCCAGGGAATCCCCCCATTGTGTGATAAGATGGAATAGTGCAGAGAAAACATAACACTACAGTGTGAGAAAAAAGGGCTGCAGTCGGAGACAAAATAAAACATTCTACCAACACGTACTGAAAAACAAAAGAAGGACATCTTCCTATCAACCTGTTGCAGAACCCATTCCTGTAGATGTCTAGGAAGAGAAATAATAAATCATTAATTGCGATGAATAAGCAAGGCAACAAGACAGCTCAGAAAGAAAGTGAAAAGTCTCCAGAAAATGAAGTTAAAGATATGGAAATATGTGACTTAAATGACAGAGAATTTAAGATTGCAGTTCTGAAAAAACTCAACGATATGCAAGAAAATACAGAAAGGCAATTTAATGAACTCAGAAACACAATCAATGAACAACATGAGCATTTTTACCAAAGAGATTGAAATTTTAAATAGAACCTAATAGAACTTCTGGAGATTAAGAACTCAACTGAAGAAATTAAGAATGAAATAGCCAGCTTAGGAAGTAGAGTGGACCAGATGGAGGAAAGAATCAGTGACATTGAAGATAGAAACCTGGAAATGACATGGATGGAAGAAGAAAGAGACTCGAGACTTAAAAGAAATGAAAGAACTTTACAAGAACTTTCTGACTCCACCTGAAAAAACAATGTAAGAATAACGGGCATACCAGTAGGAGAATAAAAAGAGAAGGGAACAGAGAGTATATTCAAACAAATAGTCGATGAGAACTTTCCAAACTGTGGAAAGAACTGGATCCTTGAATCCAAGAAGCAAATAGAACACCTAATTACCTCAACCCCAAAAGGCCTTCTCCAAGGCATATTGTATTGAAGCTGTCAAAAATCAACGACAAAGAATCCTCAAGGCAGCCAGGGAAAAGAAGATGGTAACCTACAAAGGAGAGCCCATTAGATTATCAACAGATTTTTCAGCAGAAACTCTATAAACCAGGAGGGAGTGGAACCAAATATTCAAACTATTGAAAGAGAGAAATTATGAGCCAAGAATAATATACCCATCAAAGATATCCTTTAGATATGAAGGAGGAATAAAGACCTTTCCAGACATACAGAAGCTAAGGGAATTTTCTAACACACAACCTGCACTACAAGAAGTACTAAAAGATGCTATTCGACCACCATCAACAGGGACAATTTGTGGCAACCAAAACAGAAAAAGGAGGAGAGTAAAGGCCTGACCGGAATATGGGAATGGAGAACATAAGCATGCTGAAGAAAATGGAATACTCTAAATATCAAACTTTCTTTTACATAAACTTAAGAGTAACCACTCAAAAAAAAATCCAGAACTGAAATATATACTGTAATAAAAGAAGAAACAGAGGGAAACATCATAGAATACCACCACAGAAATAATAGACAACAACATAAAGGCAAAGAAACAATGGAGACAGAGCCTTACCAGAAAACTAAAGATAGAATGACAGGAAATCTTCATGTATCAATAATCACCCTAAATGTAAATGGACCAAACTCACCAATAAAAAGGCACAGAGTAGCAGATTGGATCAAAAAACTAAACCCAACCATATGCTGTCTCCGAGAGACACATCTCAGCTATAAGGACAAGCATAGACTCAAAGTGAAAGGGTGGAAATTGGCACTCCAAGCAAATGGTATCCAGAGAAAATCAAGTGTAGCCATAATGATATCAGATGAAACAGACTTCACGTTGAAAAAGATAACAAGAGACAAAGATGGACATTTCATAATGGTAAAGGGGACTATACAACAAGAAGACATAACAGTCATCAATATGTATGACCCCAATCAGGGAGCACCAAAATATACCAAGCAACTACTAACAGAACTAAAGGGAGAAATTGACCAAAACACAGTTTTACTAGGGGACCTAAATACATCACTGACAGCTATGGATAGATAATCCAAACAGAAAATAAATAACGAAATAGAAGCCCTAAATGACATATTAGATGAAATGGATATAATTGACATTTATAGAGCACTTCATCCTAAAACATCAGACTATACATTTTTTTCTAGTGTACATGCAGCATTCTCAAGGATAGACCATATATTGGGACATAAAACTAATCTCAGCAATTTTAAGAAGACTGAAATCATACCAAGTATATTCTCTGATTACAAGGCTTTGAAATTGGATATCAACTGTAAAAATAAAGCAGGAAAAAAAACACAGATACATGGATATTAAACAATATACTTTTAAAGAACGACAGGGTCAAAGAAGAAATTTGAGGACAGATCAAAAGATACATTAAAGAAAATGACAATGAAAATACATCCTACCAAATTTTTGGGATGCAGCAAAAGCAGTTTTAAGAGGAAAATTTATATCATTACAGGCCTATCTCAAGAAACAAGAAAAATACCAAATAAATAACCTCACATTACACCTTAAAGAACTAGAAAAAGAAGAACAAATGAAACCTAAGGTCAGCAGAAAAAAGGAGATAATAAAAATCAGAGCAGAACTAAATGAAATAGAGAACAAAAAGACAATAGAAAAACTTAATGTGACAAAGAGCTGGATCTTTGAAAAGATTAACAAAATTGACAAACCCTTGGCTAGGCTCACTAAGATAAAAAGAGAGAAGACACTAATAAAATCAGATAGAAAAAGGGGAAGTTATCACAGATGCCACAGAAACACAAAGGCTCATCCAAGAATACTATGAAGGACTATATGCCACCAAATTTAATAAACTAGGAGAAACGGACAAGTTCTTAGAAACATATAGCCTTCCTAGGCTAAAACATGAAGAACTGGAAAATCTAAACAGACCGATCACCAGTAATGAAATTGAATCAGTCATTCAAAACCTTCCCAAAAGCAAAAGTCCGGGACCAGATGGCTTCACTAGTGAATTCTACCAAACCTTCAAAGAGGATCTAATGCCAATCCTACTCAAACTCTTCAAAAAACTGAAAAAGAGACAGTACTCCCTAACTCATTTTATGAGGCCAACATTACCCTGATACCAAAACCTGGCAAGGACAACACAAAAAAAGAGAACTACGGACCAATGTCTCTGATGAATACAGATGCAAAAATCGTAAACAAAATTCTAGCAAATCGGATGCAACAATGCATTTAAAAGATTATTCATCATGACCAAGTGGGGTTCATCCCTGGGGCACAAGGATGGTTCAACATATGCATATCCATCAATGTGATACATCACATAAACAAAATAAAGGACAAAATCATATGATTATATCAATCAATGCAGCAAAAGCATTTGACAAGATACAACATACATTTATGATTAAAACACTTAATAAAATAGGTATAGAAGGAAGATATCTTAACATAATAAAAGCCATATATGACAAACCCTCAGCTAATCTCATAATTAACGGTGAAAAACTGAAGCCCTTTGCTCTGTGTTCAGGAACACAACAGGGCTGTCCCCTATCTCCTCTGCTTTTCAACATAGTGATGGAAGTCCTTGCCAGAGCAATCAGGCAAGAGAAAAAAATAAAAGGCATCCAATCTGGGAATAAAGAAGCTCAATTGTCACTCTTTGCAGATGACACGATGCTGTATATAGAAAACCTTAAAGACTCCACTGAAACGCTATTAGAAACAGTCAGCGAATACAGTAATGTGGCCGGCTACAAAATCAACATAAAAAAGTCCATTGCATTCCTATATACTAACAATGAAATCTCAGAAAAAAAAATTAAAAAGAAAAACAATTCTTTTTGCAATTTAAGCAAAAATAATAAAATATCTAGGAATAAACTTAATCAAGGATGTGAAAAACCTATATGCTGAAAACTACAAGACATTTTTAAAATAAATTGAAGAAGACACAAAGAAATGGAAAAACATTCTGTGCTCATGGATTGAAAGAATCAACATAGTTAAAATGGCCATATTACCCAAAGCTATATACAGATTTAATTCAATCCCCATCAAAATCCCAATGGCAGTTTTTAAAGAAATAGAACAAAAAATCATCAGATTTGGTTGGAACCACAAAAGGCCCCAAATAGCAAAAGCAATATTAAGAAAAAAGAACAATACTGGCGGTATCACACTTCCTGACTTTAGTTTGTACTACAGGGCAACAATAATCAAAACAGCATGGTACTGGCAAAAAAACAGACACGTAGACCAAAGGAATGTAATTGAGAACCCAGAAATAAACCCCATAAAAATGAACAGATTATTTTTGACAAAGAAGCAAAAAACATAAAATGGAGGAAAGACAGCCTCTTCAATAAATGGTGCTGGGAGAATTGGATAGCCACGTGCAAAAAATGAAACTGGATTGCTATCTGTCACCATGTACCAAAATTAATTCAAAATGGATCAAAGACTTAAGCATAAGACCTGGCACAATAAACCGCATAGAAGAAAACATAGGTACTAAACTTATGGACCTTGGGTTCAAAGAGTATTTTATGAATTTGACTCCAAAGGCAATGGAAGTAAAAGCCAAAATAAACAAATGGGACTATATGAAACTTAAAAGCTTCTTCTGCACAGCAAAAGAAACCATCGACAAAATAAAGAGGCAACCAACTGAATGGGAGAAGATTTTTGCAAACAGTGCCTCCGATAAGAGGCTATTATCCAAAATATACAAGGAACTCATGAAGCTCAACAAGAACAAAAACAAACAACCCAATTGAAAAATGGGCAGAGGACCTGAAGAGTCATTTCTCCAAAGAGAACATACAAATGGCAAATAGACATATGAAAAAATGCTCAACATCACTAATCATCAGAGAAATGCAAATAAAAACCACAATGAGATATCACCTCACCCCAGTCAGAATGGCTATCATCAACAAGACAAATAGTAACAAGTGTTGGAGAGACTGTGGAGAAAAAGGAACCCTCATACACTGTTGGTGGGAATGTAGACTGGTACAGCCGTTATGGAAGGCAGTGTGGAGTTTCCTCAAAAAATTACAAATAGAATTACCATATGACCCAGCAATCCCTCTCCTGGGTATCTACCCCAAAATTCTGAAAACATTTATCCATAAAGACATGTGTGCTCCAATGTTCATTGCAGCTTTATTTACGGTGGCCAAAGCATGGAAACAACCAAAATGTCCTTCGATAGATGAATGGATAAAGAAGTTGTGGTATATATACACAATGCAATACTATCGGTGGTAAGAAAAATTGAAATAGGACCTTTTGTGACAACATGGATTGATCTTGAGGGTATAATGCTAAGCAAAATAAGTCAGACAGAAAAAGCAGAGAACCCTACGATTTCACTGATATGTGGTATATAAACCAAAAAGAACAAAAGAACAAGACAACAAATGAGAAACAAAAACTCATGGACACAGACAATAGTTTAGTGGTTACCAGAGGGTAAGTGGGGTGGGGGGAAGAAGGAGGGTAAAGGGGATCAAATATATGGTGATGGAAGGAGAACTGACTCTGGGTGGTGAACACAAAATGGGATTTATAGATGATGTAATACAGAATTGTACACCTAAAATCTATGTAATTTTACTAACAATTGTCACCCCAATAAACTTTAATTGAAAAAAAAGAAAGTATTATTATTAGAAAAATAGCATTTGAGTACACCGTTTTAGTGTCACTAAATGAAGTTCAACATAGGTGAGGGATATGAAATGAGTGTGCAGGTTCAGTTAAGTGTATGTGTGTCTGTGTTTTCTTCTCATTAGCAAGTTAGCTGCTTGGGTTTCCTCAAGAAGACAATAAAGCTGAGGAGAACATAAAATAGAACTTACTCCATACTCAACATTCCTAAGCTCCTGTTATGAGATCCTCTCTTTGGTCTTAGAGATTTCTGTGATGAAGATAGATGCAAAAGTAATTTTAGTTAGGTATAAGATGTTTCGATATTGACATAAGGAATCTTTGACTCAACTTGCAGCTCATTGGCAAGTAAGGTACAAAATGGAACATAAAATTGATTTCTTTTCTTCAGTAATTCTACTCAGTTAGGCAAAAACTGTTTTCTTTACCATGTTTCCCTGAAAATAAGATCTAGCTAGACAATCAGCTCTAACATGTCTTTTGGAGCAAAAATTAATATAAGACCCAGTCTTGTTTTACTATAAGACCAGGTGTAATGTAATGTAATGTAATATAATATACTGGTTCCTATTTTACTGTAATATAAGACTGGTTCTTACATTGATTTTTGCTCCAAAAGACGCATTAGAGCTGATTGTCCAGCGAGGTCTTATTTTCAGGGAAAATGGTATATAAATTTTAAATATTTCCGGTTTGTATTTGTCTACTGGTATGATGACAGACTTATAACTCAATAGTTTTCTTCATTAAGTGCAGACATACCACTCTTATCACCATTCTTCCTCCCCTAAATTATTTCTGCAATGACTATTATTTATTTTTTGAACTACTCATTATTTTTCCAACTTTGAAAAGAAGTGTCTGTGTGTGTGTGTGTGTGTGTGTGTGTGTGTGTGTGTGTGTGTGTTTCTTTCCATGAACTGCAATCATTACTTTTTCTATCCCTCAATTTTCTTCCTACATTGTACTGGCCACATTTTTACTTCATTGTTATAGTCATAAACATTTACATTCCACAACCATAATAAAACTGTGTGTTCTTAGTCCACATGCTGGCAGAAAAAAGCTGAAAATCAATGAAACTAAATTACACTAATATATATAGTCTATATATATATATACATATATATATATATATATACACACACATATATACACACACACATATATAGACTATATATAGTCTATATATATACATTCTATTATATACATATAATTAGTTTAATATTAAATTAAGTACTCTGGGATATAATTTTTATTATTTTTTCAACGTCAATTTTCTTAGTCCACCTAAAGGGAAATGTGTCTAGTATTAGATGCCAGAGACTTTTCTTCTCTTTATATAGTCAAATAATTAATTACTCCACATTTTATTGTTCATTTTTTATGTCCCAATTTAAAACTGTCCCATTTTTTGATTGTTCAGATCTCAAATATAAGTTTTAGCTCTTCTTTGAAAAGGCATTATAATTTTTAAATTTTTAAATTTTATCACCGATCAAAAATTTTCTTTATATATTTAATATTATTCATTGGAAAAACTGTATTTTTCTTCCTAATCCTGTCAGTGTCTTCTCTGAGCCAGATCCTTTGTCCCAGTTGTTTAGTAGGCTCTGCCTGCCACGTGATACATAGTGTGCTAGGTGGTTTGGTTTCCAGGGAAGAACACACACATGTCCTCCTACCTTATTTGGGTTTTTATTCCAGGGGAGGAAGGAATTTAGTAGATTGAGAAAAGCAGTTTAAGGGGAAGAATACCATTAATGCATTTGCCATCATATCAAAAGTATCCAATCATTATTTGAACTATAAGTGGGTTCTTCTAAGGGTTGGAAAACTGAGAGTTCATGTTTTCCAGTGTGAAGAATAGGAAATTGGCTGGGCCTAAGGAGTTGCTTGTGAAACCATTACCTAAGAGATCAAAGGTTTTCACAAGACAGATCCCTTAGAGACATGCAGGATGGATGATCTTTAGAGAGTGAAGGTGACTTCCGGTAGTATGGTTACAGTAGTATTATTACTCATTTACACTTTCTTTCCTAAATTGCTTTTGCAGAATGGAAATTGTTTTACCTAATACTATTCAAAAGTGGTTCACAGGTTGATGTCAGTTTTCAGAGTCTGTAAACTATTGGTTAATGACTTACAATAATATAAATATAAAAATCAAGACTGGATAATTAGTGTTTACAAAAAATTTACTTTGCTAAAGCAAATTTGTTGTGTTTTATAAAGTGTCTATAATGAATTGGAAATAAATAAAATAAATAAATACATAAGCATCCTTCTTCACAGATAGCTTGTTAGCAGACCATATTGTGTGTGTGTGTGTGTTTGTGTGTGTGTGTGTGTATGTGTGTGTGTGTTTTCAAGAACATATTGAAATTGGTCATGAATACAATAAAAAGTTTTGTAGCTTCAAAACACTTCAGTCGGAAAGCTATCAGGAAGCTAGCTATCCATTGGATGCTCTAAAGGCACACTGCATAACTGAAGGTTCAGAATAAAGTCACCTATCAATATGTCACTTTTAATTATGTACTTGTGTTTTTGATTCAACTGCATGGCAATATCATCTATATTTAATACTAAGGATCTACTGGTATGTTTGGTTTCAATGACATGGCAGCTTG
The DNA here is from genome assembly GCF_964194185.1 of Rhinolophus hipposideros. Classification (NCBI taxonomy): domain Eukaryota; kingdom Metazoa; phylum Chordata; class Mammalia; order Chiroptera; family Rhinolophidae; genus Rhinolophus; species Rhinolophus hipposideros. Next base: position 36,721,139 of record NC_138050.1, on the reverse strand, counting down.
AGAAGCCCAGAAACAAGACAAAAACAAATATTTTAAAGTTTGAGAAAAGCATAATAAAAATATTTGGTACATTGCCAAACTCATGAAATAAAAAGGATAATCTAAAATTTATTCAAATCAATTCAAATTCTAAAAGGAATGGGAAATCCGGAGGTTTAGTGAGTGAGTTAAAGTGGCAACATCGGTCTGACTTCTCACACACTGGTAAACACCTACTAGCTGAATAATATGAGTTATGTTACTCATCTTTTTCCACACATTACTTTGACTGATGAAAAATAAGAAATAATGTTTTGTAAGTCTTTCTTCATTTAAAGCTGTTGATATAATTTTCTCTCTACCTATTTAACAATTGTATTCTTTTTCAATTTTTATCCCATTTACATTTTTTGTCTCATAATACTTTTGCTATTAGTCAAAGGTATTCCATCTCCTTTATTAACATAGTCAGCATAAAATAATAGCAATTTCAATTATTTAGGCACTTGATTGTTTCAGTAATACAAACATTGCATATTTTTAATTATTTCTCAATATAATGGTAGCTATAGTGCTGATGAAAACAAATCTCAAACACCAGTTACGACAATAAGGTAAACTTGCTTTTGTGTGATGTGTACTCATTTTCTATTTCTGTTAAACTACCAACTTACACTACTAGTGTGTGTTATTGTAAAATTATTAGAATTAAAATATTTAATATTGAATTTATTGAATTCAAAGTTTCCTGTTATGCTGAAGTGACTATGATTTATTTCTGTAGCAGGAAAGTATGTCTTTCTCATCCTTAATATGATTAAAGAACAATGGTTTATTTTCTGCTTCAAAATTCATTGGACTGAGCAGCAAATGTAATTTGTTGGAAGTGTATTTTCTTCATTTGCTGTTAACAATCCTTTCCAGTATATCATACAAATCATACTAATTTTTTTTTAAATTAAAGTTTAATGCATTCACATTTTACATTATAGTCCAGCCTATTACACTGTACTGAATGGATTATGATTCTGAACTTGTGATAATTCTACCTTTTGTTTTACTCTGTATTATACACTAATTTGACTCTCTAATTTTCTGTCCTCTTTTTCTATTGTTTTCTGAGTTCTCTCAAAGATGTCTGAAATAGTGCAAAACAAAAATAAAACTTTACAATCACTACTATATTATACCTTAGCACAAAAAAACAAGACCAGTAACCATAACTAATTATTGCTATTCATGACAATTATCCCATTGCTATTTACAACAAAATCTTTTCTTACATCTCAGGGCTATTATCTCAGCTTTGCATGCTAGTGTTTATTCAATTGTTTCTTTATTTTGTCTTTAGTGTACTTCAGATTTGCATTAAGTATTTACTATTCTTCAGGAGCACTGATGTTTTCTCCAACATTTTCTTATCTTCTTGAATGTATTCCTTTCCTCTTAATATATGTGCTGCCGAAGTGAGCACTCCTTTCCTCTTTCAATTGCCTGACAGATATCAAAATGATTGACAGCCCTGAAGTTCTTACCCCAGAAACCTGTTTGCCCAACACATAGAGGTCAGGCCCCATTTCGTAGAAGAACCATAAAATATACATGTGATTGACATGCCAAACAGTAACGAGTGCAAATTTCTTCCCAAGGCCCTCCTAGCTGGAGTATGTTTGCACAAGACCGTTAAAGTTTTATTCTTTACCCTAATGAATATATTTCTTTTATTCTTTTTCCATTGTTAAAATATTTTTAGTATTTCATTGTAAGTCTATTGAAAGAAAGGACTAGTTGTTTTATATTTGTATGTGATTCTTTCCAGATTTAACAAAGTGGCCTATAGCTGTTCCTGATACTTTTTTCTACTTTATAATACATATTTTGGAGATGGATCACAGTATTTCAAAAGATATTTGTATAGTACTTTCAAGTTTGGGGAATAAAAGTGCACTAAAATTAATAAGATTACTTTATTCTAAATTATTCAGAATGTTGCTTATCTTTTCACTTCTTCACTCATTAAGTTAATAAAAAATATATCCTAAAACAAGTCAGAGAAGTTTGTCAGGACATTTTCATGGGAACAATTTAACATTCTCTTATTTGAAATTGCATCATAAATACCAAAAGGCTTTAGAATATTGATCACACTCTTCCTTTCCTTTTCCTGTCACAATACCACAAGACATCATCACTTCACATTGTCTTTTTAAATGGCATTACTCTTTGTTCAGTCTTCTTTCTGTTTACCCTCAAGAACAATAGCAAGCGATTTGCAATGTTTTCTAAAGTTTTATTAGAATGCCTCATCTCAGAAGACTCACTTTTATTTATTTTTTCTAAAAGTGTGCTTTATTCATTATCTCAAATCATGCATACATACCTGGTCTTGGGATCCCAGAGCAAATACAACCATGTAATGTCATTGTCGTGTCTAAGACATTTTTTATTCCAGTGTCCAGATTTACAATTCCTGAACATGTCATATCTAATTAAGTCATCTGCATGATATCAGACAAGGACATACGAATTTACGATAGAATGCCCAGAGAAATGTGAAGTTGGTCATACAGAACCACAGATTTATTCTACTTTTTTTTTCAAACTTTAAAATAAATACTTACAGGAGTTCTGACCAAGATAGTAACATGGGATGCTCCTGAACTCACTTCTCGTGGACACACTAATCTACAGCTACATAAGGAACACTTACTTCTGAAAAAAACATCCAGAAACTACTGAGCAATTCCTACATTGGGAAAATGAGAAGAGAAAAAAAAAAACACACACACCAAAATGGGTAGCAAAAGATAAGATACACTGTGTCCATAAACCCCACCCCTGGCATAGCAACATATAATTGCGAGCAAACTTACAACTCCCAACTACTCCCTGAGGAGAGAAGGATTTGGACCCACCATCTAGTACTCTAACTATTAAGACTTCCATATGAGGGTTGAGCCCCCACAAAACCTGTCTAGTGGCATTATGAGCCGCTTGCAGACATCAAGGAGCAAGGGATTTGTACACCTCGCAGGCTCTGCCTCTAACCATTATACATTTATTAATGGGAGCAATTCTTCCTAATAAGAAATTCAGTTTGAAAAATATCAATTTGAGATTTTTTAATACGCTTTTTAAGAATTTTCAGCCTGATGTCATTGATGTTCATTGCATGATTTAGGGATTTATATTATATTATAATTTAGCAGACAAGTTGATTTTTTGCTGTTTCAGTGATTAGGTTATAATAATTCTATTTCATTGGTGTGTTAACAACTGCAATGCAAATCAAGAGCCATCTCTAATTTAAAAATATAAAAGAAAAAACAACAACCTCTAAATATGGCTATTACAGAGGCACTGGAAACCAATCACGGATCATATGTAATTTATAATTTATAATTTATATTTTATATAATTTTATATAATTTTATATATATTATACAATTTATATAATTTTATATATATTTTATATAATTTTATATATATTTATATAATTTAAAATTTTATATAATTTTATATTTATATAATTTATAATTTATAAGAAATGTAAAATATGTGAAACTGAAACAGAGAATTAAAAAGAGAAATAGACAAATCCACAATTATTTTTGGAACTTTCTCTCAACAATCGATAGAACTCAAAAGAATATCAGCCATTGTATACTCAACAACACCATCAAACAAAAGAACACGTTAAATATTTACATGACACACTATCCAACAACAAAATGCGTGTTATTTTTAAGTGTCCACAGAACCAATACCCAATTAAGCCATATCCTGGATAACACAAATCTCAATAAATTTAAAGGGATTGTGATATTACAGAATAATGTATTTTCTGACAACAATGCAATTTAACATAAATCAGTAAGAGAGAGATTACAGGAAACTATTCAAACACTTTGCGGCAAAAGAGCATTCTTTCAAAGAATCATGGGTCAAAGCGGAAATACCAAAAGAAATCTAAAAAGACACAGAACAAAATGAAATGCAAAATACAATAGTATATCAAAATGTGTGAAGCATAGCTAAAACAGTGCTGAAGGGAAATTTATAGCATGGAATGTATCCATTAGAAAGAGAAAAATTATCAAATCACTTATCTAAATCCCCAACTCAAGAACCTTGTATAAGAAAAAGAAACCTCATGAAGCAGACGGAAATAATAAAGACAAGAGAAGAAATGAATGAAATTAAAAATAAAAAACACTTTAAAAAATCAATTGAAAAGAGCCAATTCTTTGAAAAGATCAATAATGCCGATAACCTCTAAAATCTGATAAAGAAATAAAAAAGAACAAATATTTAAATTACCAATATCAGCAATAAAAGATGTCGATATCCTGGTGAGGCATTTACAGATTGGCAAAATGCTGCCATTGGAGGGGACTGATAGAGGGTACAGGGATTGTCTCTATATTAACTGCATGTCGAATCTAAAAATTACATCAAAATAAAATGTTTAATTTTAAAAAGACTTTTTCCAAAATTCCAGCACTTATTGTATTCAGTCGAAGTGATTCCAGATATGCAATATATTTACCCCAATGAAATTACTAATCTAGTCAACATTACTTATAGAAACTTCAGTTTTTAAGGAAAATATTGAAGCTTGACTTTTATTAGACAAAAAAACACATTCTAGTTGTACATATTGATAAATATTTATGAATGTAATAAAGATATTTCTCTTAACCTTCCCAAATTTCTCCATTAATGCCATTTATTATATATATAAAACAACATTTTTATTTCCTTTTTTTGATGTATCATAGATGGAATTCACTTACCTAAATCTATATGAGTAAGATTAATCAATTCGTCTTAAATGTCAACTGAGCCTTGTGATGAGGCATGAAAATTTGAAAATCTAAGTAACCCAGAAAGTGAAACTCAATGTAGAAGCCACCCCTACATTTATCGTAATCTCTTTTTATTTTCTAACATGTCTATTATTGCATTGATGTTTCAATTTCCAATTTATTTTTGTAATGCAGTTTTTCATAAAAAAATTGCATGTTTATCATCAAACATGAGATTTCTTTCCAGTCAATAAAGAAGGGAATGTGTACTTTCTTTTAAACTCTTTGTTCATTAATTTAAGTTCTCTTGAAATGAAAAGTTTGATATACATATATAAATAACAATGTTATATCACAAGAAATTATTAGTCATATCTATTTACAAAAACAGAAACATTTATTCTTCAGCTATGGTAGATAGCTGAACTTGTACCAGTTGCAATAAAGATGGCATTGCCTAGTTAAACTATAAACTCGACTTATTTACTTCATCCCAATTAAAGACACAGCTTAAGTAAATAAAGTGGAACTAACATATAGTTTTGAAATATTCCAGTCTCAACCTGATAATAATACATTATAAGACAGGCATTACTCTAAGGTTATATCTCAGACAAAAATATCTTTTTGCATCCAGATGTGTATTATTTCTAAAAATAGTTTCTGAACCAGTGATGACAAACAGTACAGTTTCTACTTACATGATAAATTATGAGAGCAATATAAATTATTAATGGAGATCAATTTTGATACAATATTTAGGAAAGGTGTTTTCCATACAATAATAAATCAACTTAGGAATGCATTTCAGTGTGCTCTACAATGCTTAATTTTCTTCTCTGCCCACTTTATATATGAATCTGTTATTAATTTATAAGAATTCAAGGAATCCTTTATATAATATTTATATTAGATATAATGTTTTGAGGAAACTGAAAGCTCTATTTTTTTAAATTTGCATTGTGTTGAGTCTGGCAGCATTTGAATTACACTGGTAGGAATTAAGGTATAAGCCTTCATACTGGTATAATTTAAGGGCTCAGACAAATTAATTTTGAAAATCAATAGAAATGTGGACCATTATACTATTATTTTCCCAAAAGTATAAAGGGAAAAATATTTTAAACTACAACAAGAAGGTTAGAAGAAATCAATTTCCATATCGATTACCTCAAGTTAAATACAGTTTAATGTTAGTTTCAAAGCAGTTTGTGTCCAAAAGATTAACTAGTTTTCAGGCAAAAGCTTTAGATCTTTCAATGTAATGGAATTAAAGATAAAAATATGAAAGATGCATAATTCATTGCAGCAATTTTCCAAAATACTCTACATTTTTGCAGGAAATATATGCTTATAGATGTCAACTCTCTTTAGGATATTCAAATATTAATTTTGCACAATAGGTCAAATACCACGAAAGGCTTTAGAACTAAGTCAGCCAGCCTACTGAAGCAAAAACTGAAGCTAAGATATTTAAGTGACTTATTTTAGTTTAATACCTAACTGTTGACAAAGGCATCAGTCAAAACAATATCCTATGTTATTAAAATTGTCAGGCTTTCCATGATGCTTTATGCATATCTGTTTGGGGTTTATAAGATCGAAAATACAAATCTTCAGTCATTTCAATATGTCACCTCTATAAAAGTTGAATTGAATATTTTCAAACATCGAATAGAATCCCAGTTATAGTCTTTTGAAATATAAATATTTAAGAGAAAATTAAATCTCTAATAATGAAATGAGTTGATTTTTCTAATTGTAACATCTCTTATGATGTTCTTTTAAACTTTCCATAACGTAAACACATTCATCCATTCCTTTGTTCACTTACATGACCTACAATGAAAATGAGTTAGGACAAGAGGGATTGATTAAAGAACTATCCTTAGAACTACAGCAATGAGAAAAAAGGTAGCTGGTGGAGTTAAAAACTCCATCAGACTTTATCTTGGTGATATTTTGAAGCACACGCAATGGGAGATTTTGTACTATATCTTAATCATTGAGAGCCAGCTCTATTGGAATCATAACTGACAAGGTCCACCATACAAGGTTATGTTATGAAAGGTAAATCAACTTACATAACACAGAGAGAAAATTGATCTGTACACACTCACACCATCTTACATTCCAAAACACATACCAGTTCTAGAGGCGACTTTTCTCTTTGATGTTAGAACAGTTGTAAATAGAGTAAAACAAATGAAGAAGGAGGAGCATACAAATAACACTAATGTACATTCCAAATGAAAGTTAGAATCTCTGCGGACTAGTAGCAGTTACAACAGTAGGCAAGAGATGAAAAATAGGTGCTGAGATGTCAATAAGGAAAACACAAGACTCCAGATGCCCTTTCTGCTAAAAGCAGATTCTGGGCTCACCATCTACAGGACTCTGCTGCCAAGTACATCTTGCATATGGTGATTGATGCTGGCTAAAATGAGATCCACATTAAGAAAACATCAAAAAGGAGCACAGGACACACAGTATTCTGATACCAAGAGTCCAGTTTAACTACACTTATCTACAAGGTGCCAATTTCCTCTGGAGTAGAACTGGCACACTGGACCTCATGTATCAGTTAGTGAATTCAAGTCACCTTTTAATTACAGCATGATCTATACATACAGCCCGACTCCCCAACAAGGCTCTTCACTACCTATTACTCTGTCAATGAGAGCAGTTCAGTTCCTAAGCAATCCTCAGGATATTTTCTACAAAGGCAATGTCAAGAATTCTTCAGCATGCAAGTATGTGTGCTTGTTGGATTTCCATCTCCACAGGGGAATAAAAAAAAATGAAATATAATCAGCTGTATGGTCAGCATAGCCTGACACAAAGGGTGATGAGGGTTATGAGCAGTACTGAAACAACTAGAAAGCATAGGAGAAAATGTCTTATGTTAAAATATAATCATCTGTCTTATCAAGAGCATCCTGGTATCTTTGGCAGTAATTTGAAAGCTGCTATAATTTTAAATGTATCATCAGGAAATCACAACATCCAGTGACCACTGCTACTTTATAGAATTAGACCAGTTCTTTTCACATGTGAGGAAGTGTGCCAGTCAGTGGAACTGTACCACAGTGACTGCTTAGATTTTAATTTAACCTATTTTAAGATTCTCAGAAAGTTTAAACCTCTCATCTCTGTCATTACAATGGCTTTCTGTGCCATTGCTACAGGGCAAAATCGTTTGGAGGAGAGTTCTGAAGTGCACGCTAAGGACAGAATTACCTGTGTTCTAGTTCTATTTTTTCCCGATGTGTGTATTCTTTTCAACGATACTATAAAAGTGCTATTTCAAAGACCTCTAGCAGCATCCATTGGAATCATCTTGGGGCAGGCAGACGATGGTAGCTCAATGAATATTCATAGCAGCACATGGCCCATTATGATTCAGTGTGCTGTGCAAAATACAGCTGCTTTGCTCCAAACCCACCAGGAGAGCAGAGGGTACTTGTTTTAAGTGGTCCCCAAGGTCAAAAACTAGTTAGCAATTTCATAGTTAGAAAATTATCCATTTCTCTACACATGTTAAAAGCAGTCTCTTTTAAAGCATTCAGAGATCTCTAAACTGGCTTCTTTCTTTGCTACTACAAGTAAACTATTTGAAGGCTGATGAAAACAAAAATAGACTCCATAGGAATCTGAGCTCCCTTCATGTTTTTATTTTTTCTCTCCTATGTTTATCTTTGATGAATATTTATATAATGATAGGTTTAGTGGTTTTAGACTAGAAAAGATACAATCTGTTAGGAATCCATTGTTAACAGTGAAATCCAATCATGTGTCAGGGCATTGTTACCTAGTGGAAATGTCATTAAACTAAGAAACAGACGGTTTCCCTTATAGCTTATATTTTTGCTTACATTTGAGAAAGTTAGTTTTCCACTTTTAAAATGGGATAAAAATAATTACTCATACCTAATTAAAAAAAAAGCAGGATCAACCAAAGGACAAGTCATGGACTAGGAGAAAATATTTGTAAAGGACGCATCTGATAAAGAACTGTTATCCAAAATATATTTTAAAGAAACAAAAACTTAAAATTGAACAATAAGTAAATGAACAACCTGATTTAAAGAATGGGGAAAAGAAACAGATGGACATCTCGCCAAAGAAAATATACAGACAGCAAGCATTCAACATCACGTCATTAGAGAATTGCAAATTAAAACAGTAATGAAATACTACTACACACCTATTAGAATGACTAAAATCCCAAACACTGACAACATGAAATGCTAGGAAGAATGTGAAGCAGCAGGAACTCTCATTGCTGGAAAACAGTTTGGCAATGTGTTAATGAAAGTAAACATATTCTTATTGTACAATCCAGCAACTACACTCCTTTGTATTTATCCAAAGGAACTGAAAACTTATGTTTACACAAAGATTTGACGATGGTTGTTTATAGCATTAATAATAATTGCTAAATCTGGAAGCAACCAAGGTGTCCTTCAGTAGGTTATTGGGTAAACAAACTGAGGTTCATCCAGACAATGAAATATACTCATCATTAAAAGGAAATAAGCTATAAAGCCATGAAAAGACATGGAGGCAACTTTTACTAAGTGGAAGACAATCAAAGGCTAAATACTGTATGATTCCAACTATATGACATCTTGGAAATGGCAAAACTATAGAGACAGTAAAAATAATAATAATAATAATAATAATAATAATAATAATAATAATAAAAAGTAAAGGCAGAGAGAGATTGAATAGGACTTTCAGAACAGTAGAATTATGCTCTATCATATTACAGTGGGAGACACATATCACTATACATTTGTCAAAACCCATACATGTACAACACAAAGAGGAAACCCTAATGCAAACTATAGACTTTGGGTGATAATGATAAGTCAATATAGGCTTCTCTACTGTAAGAAATGCACAGTTAGGATGCGGGAGGCTGATAGTGGGAGAGGTTATACATGTGTGAGAATAGAGAGTAGATGGAAATGCTGTACTTTGTTCTCTTTTTTCTTTGCACCTAAAACTGCTCTAAAAATAGTTTTTAAAAATAAAAAGAAATAGGAAGCAAGAAACATCTTATTTAAAAAGAGTAATAATTCCAAAATTTAGTCTAAACTTGAATATTGATATATTTTAAGTGGTGATCACTTTAATTTAAAAGAAGTTTGTCAAAATGAAACCATAAGTACTAGAAGAAAAGGGAAAATAATTCTTCTGTGAACCTACTGTAGAAAAAGTATTTCTAAAGACACTAAAATTCACATACAATTAAAGATGGATATATTTGACTACATAAAATTTTTAGAAATGCATGCCAAAGGATGTCACAAGCAAATTCAAATGACGGCTGACAGATTAAACATATATGACAGACACTGGTCGAAGGAAAAAATCCCCATTACATATGGAATCCCTAAAAGTTGAAGGACAGAGTAATAAAACCCAGATAAAAAAATGGACAAAATACATTAACAGGCAATTTATAAATAAATATTTGACAGTGACCCTCAAACTGATAAAAAGTTTTGACTCAATCATAATTAGAAATATGTATTTAAAAGAATACTAAGATACCATTTCTTATCTATCAGATGGAAAGATGAGCTGTGCAGTGCTGACGGGTCTGGGAAACAGGCTGTATCATATATTGCTGGTGAAAAGGAGCATCACTCTAAACGTATTGGAGAGAAACTTGTCAATACCCATTGAAATGTGTATATGCCTATATCTGTATATGTATATGTACATCTATATATAAAACCTATATCTATCCATACTCACTCTTGCTTTCTGACCAGGAATCCCCATTCTGGGAATCTACTCTTAAGGCATACACCTCCAACTGCATATAAATAATATAGACAGAAGATTATTTGTAATTGTGAAATTTTAGAAACAATGTAAATGTTCATATACTTCGGAAACAGCTTAAATGGACCTGGAAGAGAGAAAATACAAGATGAACCTGGAATATCTTCTGATGCCAAAGATTAAGGAAGTACTCAGGGAAAGGTAAGGGAATATCAAAAGGCCACAAAAGCCAATCCGTCCCCAGAATGGAAAAGAATGAGGAGACAAGAAAATTTTACATAGGGTGTGTTTTATATCCTGGAACAGAAAAAAAACCTCAGTGGAAAACATGGTAAAATTAATTTAGTAGAAGAGTGTAGTAGATTTAGTTTATATTGTACAGTATGAATATCTTAATTTTGATAAAAATATTATGCTTATGTAAGTTGTTATAATTAGGAGAAGTTGGGAAAAGGTACACATGAATTCTTTTTACTGAAAGTTTGCAACTTTTCTAAAATTGTCTAAAATTGTCTCAAAACAAGACATTAAAAATAATATCAGATACTTTTTTAGCCACATTTAAGATCTGGACATTGAGCAAGAAAAGACGATGCAAACTGCCTAAGGTCAAACAGTTGTGCAAGCATAATTCAAAACCAAGAAGCCTAATTGTGAAACTATGTTCTAAACTATTCATAAATTCAAAAACCCTAAACTACATAGACAATGTGCATTAACTATGAGTTAATTAAGAACTGTTTTCAGGGCATGCCAGTGCTCACCCCCAGTGTGTGGAATCCGAGATGGTCAGCAGGATCTGTGGTTACCCCAAATTATGTGGATCGTTGATATTTAGTGGGATGGGGCCAGGGATACTACTAATAGCTCTGTAATTTGCTGGAAAGTTTTATACACTAACAACTGACATTTCCAAATATCAGTAGTACACTCACACACTGAGAGATGCTGAGAGTAACAGAGCAAGTCCTTCTAAGTCTGAAGGAATACATTTGTCTCTACTTGGACTTATTGCTAGATTAGGAAAGATAAAATTGTGCCGTTTTCCTAAAGTAGAACAGCAGAATGCTAACAGCTTGCCTTGTCCTAGAGCTAGCGCTCAGAAACTAAAGTTAGGGGACAAGATTCTTATCCAATTTGCATAAACATTTCTAAACAGCGTTGTTATTTTAATCAGTATTTGATATGTTAGTAAAATAATAGGCAATGCTTTTATTTGGACCATAGTCTCTTGCTAAAACTGGAGGCTTCCACAAGTCAGGTCTCCAAGCTCAATTTTGATTAATCGCAGTACGTTTCCTAATAGGAAAATGTGACTTTTTCTCCTCATTATGTAGCATATTGAAAAATCATCAAACTACCTTAGTAATAGCTGTGAAAAGGGGCTGTACGGGTTGGTGGACTGGAATGTTGTCTTTATGCAATAAGACCTTAGCAGGCATGCTGGCTGTGGGGTTCACTGTCAGCTCCCATTAACAGTAGCTCCCGGAGTCCTGGGAGATGCTTCTCTCCATAGTGATAACTTGCCTTGCCAGCAGTACTGTCAACAGCTTGGCCCATAGGATATATCTTCCCCCGTTCTAATGGCTTCCATTCAAAGCAACTCTGAGTTTTAGCATTCTGTTCTTTCTAGAAGGAATATAACTTTCTCTAGCAATCAATAATGGGAACATTTATAGTATCCCCAGTGACTCTCACCAGCTTACACTCGTCTAATTTCTTTCATAGCTACGTCCTGCTACCCATATCATAAGCCTGTAGAGCCTGTTAGAAAGGCATAATCTCAGGTCCTACCCACAACTACTGACTCAGAAACTGCATTTTAGCAAGTTCCCCGGGTGATTCATTCACCATTAAAGTTTAAGATGCACTGACCTAGGTGTGTTAATGTGGCAGTTTCTGTACCGCTTTTAAGGACCAGCTCACACCAAGATCCCTGAGGGATTTTTCAGTGACAGCTTGCTTCAGAACTCTCCCACAAACTATAAATAAAGGCTTTAGAGTTACACACTGTTCAACATAAAGTTCTAATAAACATAATTTATTATTTTTAAAAAATTTACTTAAGGCTATTTTTAAAATATATATGGTTTTACCTGTAAAAAATTTCTGAAAGATGCCATAACAAAACATGACTCCTTCCACTAGATAATAAGCTCCTTCGGGTTCAATACATAGGAGTAACTGAGATAGATGACACTGCATAACCCTTTGCCAATATCATCAGACATTGCTATATATGTCTTCTCCTTCTTGGAAGTAGTCTGAGTCTAAAAGCTTTCGGAAAAGATTTTTCTTTGATCCATTTTGAGTTAATTTTGGTATATGGTGACAGATAGCAGTCTATTTTCATTCCTTTGCATGTGGCTTTGCAATTCTCCCAGCACCATTTATTGAAGAGGCTGTCTTTTCTCCTTTAGAATGGCTATCATCAACAAGACAAATAGTAACAAGTGTTGGAGAGGCTGTGGAGAAAAAGGAACCCTTATATACTGTTGGTGGGAATGCAGATTGGAGCAGCTGCTATGGAAGGCAGTGTGGAGGTTCCTCAAAATATTAAGAATAGAATTACCATATGACCCAGGAATCCTGGATCTATATCCAAAAAATCTGAAAATATTTATCTGTAAAGATATGTGTACCCTGATGTTCATTGCAGCTTTATTTACGTTGGCCAAGACATAGAAACAACCAGTGTCCTTCGATAGATGACTAGATAAAGATGTGGTATATATCTTATATATATATATATATATATATAAAACCTATATCTATCCATACTCACTCTTGCTTTCTGACCAGGAATCCCCATTATATATATAAATCCCCATATATATATAAACACAATGGAATACTATTCTGCAATAAGATGAAATAGTACCATTTGCGACAACGTGGATGGATCTTGAGATTATGATGCTAAGCAAAATAAGTAAGACAGAAAAAGTCAAGAACAATATAACTTTACTCATATGTCAGATATAAAACTGAAAGTAACAAAAGGAACAAGACAAAAAAAAAACAAAAACTCATAGACACAGACAACAGTTTGGTGGTTACCAGAGGGTAAGGGGGAAGAGGGGTGGTAGAAGAGGAAAAAGGGAATGAAATATATGGTGATGGAAGAAGAACTGACTCTGGGTGGTGAACATACAATGCGATATATAGACGACGTATTATAGAAATGTACACTTGAAACCTATAGAATTTTACTAACCGATGTCACTCCAATAAATTTAGTAAATTAAAGAAATAATACTTAATGTCTGTCCTCAGGAATTTACACATCTGCAAAGAAAACAAAAATGTAAATAAATAATTATGCTCTAACTGGACAATATATAGAGAGGTGAAAGCAAAATGGATCACATAGGCAATCGTGTATTTATAAAATGCTCATGTGATTTTGACATGTAGAGACTCCTAGAGCAAGTTACATATTATTGTAAAAACATATTTCAGTAATCTTTTGATAAAAATTATATCCACTTATGTTTGATGGTACTGATGCAGTTATTTTCTGAGTGAATACTAAGTACATAGTAAAGGGATATAATTCCCTTTTCTGGAAAATGAAAAGCGTACTTAATGTTAGTTTGAATCAAATAACTATCAGGTGAAAATAGTCTAATATTGGCCACTTTATCTGGGTCAAGTTAATTTATCAATGCTAATTTAAAATCTATGGCAAAAAAACAAAATCCCGAGCTGAACTCATTTACATTTAATTCACAACAAATGTCCACTTTACTTTGTTTCCAAGAGTTGGTACAGCACACCAGAGCTTTGATTTCAGGCAGACCTGCAAAAAATTCTTCTGGCTTTGTCACATTCTAGCTATGCTATATTGCATAGGATTAATATCTCTTTGTTTCAGCTCACTGTACATTAAATACAGTATATTATATATCTTATAAAACTATAAACAAATAAATGAAGCCTTTATGCAAAGTTCTTAGCCTAGAACTAGAGAATAGTAGATGCTAAATAAATGTAGTAGAAGCAGCCGTGCTGGTTGGTGCTCAGCTATACTGGGTTACAGTCATCAGTAGTAATCTGAGTCATTCAGCAGATCCTACAAGTAAATCAAACAAAAACCACACTAAAATCACCAACCTTTTCTTTAAAACATAAAGCATAAAAGCATCAACTTTCATGATATATTCAATTTGAGCTCATTTTATAATATCTTGCTCTATTAATAAGTAGTGCCACCTTTCAAAATTTTTTGCTTACTCTTAAAATTTATATTCAGTGTAACTGTCTAAAATGGATTATGATTATTTTCATATATGTTCGATCTCACTTTCTATTTTTTCAAATCAATCTTTATTAAATTTATCGGGGTGACACTGACTAGTAAAATTATATAGGCTTCAAGGGTACAATTCTATAATACATCATTTATATGCTGCATTGTGTGTTCACCACCCAGGGTCAGTTCTCCTTCTATCGCCATATATTTGAAGTTTATTAGCTCTTGTGACCAAAGGCAGTGCCTCATCTAACTCAGCAATGGTAGGAGTGCAACAAATATTTAACAACATTGAAATGTGAACTAAATAAGGATTTAAGTAAGTATTTCACATTAATAATTTCATGGATAAATAAACTGTAGGCCATGAGAATCTTTAAGCATTTTTTTCAAGTCCATGCAGATCTTTAGAGAAAAAAATATGAAAATTAGATCTTTATAGATTTTTATTAACTTTCCATAAATCATTCTTTTGTTTTCTAAAATAAATTGCTGTACAACAAGCATATCAATTCAACTTGCTCGATAAAATCAAGCTTTCTGTCACCTGACAATGTATGAAGATGAAATAATAATTAACATACTTAACACATGATCAGACCATGTGCATGCACTGACTTTATGTGCAGTCCATAGTCCCCCTAATCAAACAGTATCCTGTGTTGATTCCACTACAATAATCTGCTCACTGGTCTTTTGAAATCCTTATAGCCCACCTTCTCCCTCTCACTCAGTTCTCCACCCCACAACCAGAGGCATTTCAAAATGGAAATCCAATCAAGTCACCACCACCACTTTTGTTACTCCTTTATCTTTTCCTTAAAAGATGTCAATGACTATCATTTTAGGGAAAGATGAAGCTCCTTGGGTGCCTTATGAAGCCCATAACCTCACAACTACCTATAGCTGAGTTTCTTAACCTCAGCACTATTCACACATTGGAATGGATAATTCTTTGCTGTGGCAGTTGTTGACCATGTAGGATATTTAGCAACATCCCCAGCACCTATGCACTAAGTGCCAGTAATACTTGCTCAAGTGTGACAACCAAAAATGACTCCAGATATTAGCAAATGTCCCATAGCAGGCAATATGGGACATATTAGCAAATGTCCCATAGCAGGCAATACGGGACAAAACTGCCCCAATATTACCTGCCCATCAACCTAGGTAATATTGTAATATTACAAAGGGATTAGTCATAAGGGTCTGAAGTTCAAACATAATATTACAGTTCAAATTTTCACTCCCTTCAACCCTTGTTTTTCTCACTCAGCCATATAGTTCTTGCTTCTCTATCTGGCTTATGTGTCCTGCCTTCTTGCATTTTCCTATTTAACTATTACTCATTCTTCTGAGCTTAAGCATTACTTAGGGGACCTCTATGTGACACTACTTACTCTCTCAAATACCTCTCACATGTGAATGGAAAATAGAAATCTTTCCTTTACAACATTTATCACAATTGCAAATTTACATTTGTTTATGTGATCATTTCATGAATGATTGTCTTCCTAAAGGTTTATTCTTTGTTTTTGTGTTCTCCTCACTCTCCAGTGTCTAGCTCTCCAGTGTCTAGCACTCTGCAGTGTCTAGCAAAATTGCTGTCACATAGTAAAGTTTCTGTCATATAGTAGGTGTTTAATAAAAATATTTGGGGGAATTAAAACATATAATTTAATTTTCTCTATGAGGTAGATACTATTATTAATTTCATTTTAAAGATGAAGTGATAAATTCTTACATAAGTAATGAAAACAACAAATTTTACATCTAAAACTTGTCAGAGCCAGAATTAACTTCATTTAATTCCAGATCCGACACTCAGCCCTTGTGTACTTGGAGAATCACTTGGAAAGTCACTTTTAGAAAATTACTTCTAATATATTTATTCTCTTTATTTTCTGTTCGAGTGTATTTCTGAGCACATGATGAGGACAGAATGTATGTTGATTGGATTTAAATCAGTAATTAAACTGAGAACCATTCTGATATAAAAGAGAGATAAGCACATAAAGGTGTGAATGAAAAGTGCCAAAGATATAATCAACCTTTTTGAAAAGGCTCAGAAAGTCATCTAGATCAGAGTGGTGAAAAAAGACTAGCTTGTCACAGACCCCCACTAATATAAAAATAACCAGTCCTCAGGTGTGTTCAGATATTTGCACTGAAAAATAGTAAGTGGTTTTAACAATCTCACTCACTTATTAGAATTTTAATGATCTAGGTCCACGTACAATAGTCACTTCACCAGTGCAGTAAAAGGAACACATCAAGGTTGACTGATGGGGTGCCTTCAGGAAAAACCTTTCATTTTTTTGAATCCTGTGCAAAAAAAAATATTTTCAGGCAGACAGATGTGTAAATTTTAAGTAATTTTTTTCTAAACCCTATAGAAACAAAACATATACATCCTATTTTAATGGACTTTTTATTTCCTTTATAAACTCAATAAACCTTTCTTTCATCACTTGTGTTTTCTTCACAAATGTAACACAGACTAAAGCATGGAAAATTTATAGTATTTCCAAAAATGATTAAATGATTCAAAATGTAGACTATCCATGACATGTAGAATGTCATTATACTCATTTAGTATACCTCGTATAACAGAATAGTGAATAATTGGCAGTGATGAAAAATACAGGATTATCTAGTATTACCATATGTTCATGAATCATACTCTTGGCAATGATACTATATTATTAAAGATGTTAACTAAAAACCAGATGTATGCTACATTTCTGCCAGGAACCACACATATCAGTCCAATTTAATTCTAAGTACATGATCAAATCTTCAATTATTTTGATGCTATACATAAGGAGGCCTGAATTACTGAATTGAGTATATCAATGGAGATTATGCTTCCCATACAAATTTCCTCAACGGAAGATCCCTTTTGCTAATCAATTATTCAACATATCCTATAATTGTCACCAACTCATTTGAAAAGTAATTGACCATAAATGTCATATTGGCTACACAAATTTGAAAGCCAATTTAATATTTACTAAATATTATAAATAAGCTATTAAACAAATAAAAATAACCCTGGCAGTGCCCATTTAACACTAGTAAATACAATAAATTGCTCCACATATTAATTTAAATATCAAATATAGATCTGTCAATAATCATTATTTTGATGATTCTAACTAAATGGATAATTTTACTTCCTAGGCAAGTAAATTTACAAAGGGTTCAAATGAATATCATTACACATCAAAGTAATCACACTGAGTAAATACATCAGTATCTGAAATAATCAGAAATGCCCATAAACTTTTCCAAATATAAGTTCAACCTATAGATGTGGTTATTTATTTACCTATCTGTGATATAGTAAAGGGAAACATAATGATATTTTTTACTTGCTCTAACACATCAGGAATTTATTTGCATTAAGAATGGACAAGTCAGAAAAAATAAAATACGAATAACCTTGAAGAATCTTATGCTAAATTTGAAACAGAGTTGATTCTCGTAAATTACAGTTATATTCTATATAAAGTCACTGTGAACACTGAATTAGTGAATACAAAACCATCGCTCCTAAGGGGAAATTCAATGTTAAGTTCCTGCAAGCTTCTGGTCACAACATTTTTGTCAATCTCTCAATATAAATCCTGCTTTATGTGTGTTTCTCTTTTTTATGGCACCTTATTTTAACATAGTTTTTATTCATTAACACGGAACTCATAACCAACCACTATATAACTCATGCCTGAGTGAAGCTTACCTAACACACAAATATTTTATCTGTAAGGTAAGGCACATCACTGGGGTTTAGCAACACTTAAGAGCCCTTCAGTGCTAGGCCATTTTAAACAGTTTAATCACCAACAAAAAGCATAAAAACGAAAAGAAACTTGGCAGTAAATAGATTGGAAAGGGACATGTATTTATAGTATGAGAGCTGAAACACGAATGTGGAGTCCTCCTGCCCTACCTCAGCTAGGAGTGTGCACATGAGGTGACTCAAGTTCTTCATCATTCTGCACATATCCACAGATGACTGAAAAAGCGCTGAGGATATTGATTGGTGAGTTACAAATTAGTTTTGTAAATAGGCAATTTCACAAATATGAAATCCACCAATAAATGTGGACAGACTGATCACTATGTAAGAACGAAAAAACATTTGATCATCTTTCATTTTAAAGACCTTTTAAAGATGCTTTATTGTACAGCCTAAAATGATTCAGGCTGACCTAGAGAAAGTGATCTTTTCCAATCTCTTTATTGGTGCAGTGTGAAAACAAACTGTAAGGAGGATCACCTGGATAGTGGATGAACCTTGAAATCAGGTATTTCAAATAACTTTTAACAAAAATGATTTTAATTTAAAATAAATATCATTCCTTTAGAATGTAAACTTCTTGAGAAGAGGAATTACCACATCTTACTTACTTTTAATAAACCCAATTAATAACTTGTTGGGAAGTGCTCTCAATGCATATGTCATGATGACAATACAGTATAACAATTTATATTTGGTTTTAAATGTATTATAACTTATATTTAATTATATTATACCATTTAATCTATAATTCTAGGCATCTTCCACTTTGAAGAAATCATATTAGCTTAGTGGAATTTACTCTGGAAAATACTTTCTTGATGGACAGTTATTAAATGTTAGTATAATTCTAATTAAAATGTTTTTGGTTTTATAAACACAATATATATATATATATATAATTAATTATACATATATTTATATATAATAGCATATATAAATATATAATATTCTATAATACATAATATATATGTTATAGAATATATATTACATACATATATATGTGTATATATGTATATATCACAAATATTTATAATAAAAAATAACCCAGTGTTATTTTACTATAAGACCAGGTCTTATATAATATAACATAATATAATGTAATACTGGGTCTTATATTAATTTTTGCTCCAAAAGATGCATTACAGCTGATTGTCCGTGGCTAGGTCTTATTTTCAGGGAAACATGGTGTGTGTGTATATATATATATACACACATACATACACACACATATGAAGAGGAAAGTTGAAATATCTCTATTAGATCAAAGTATCTCTATATTTTATATATCATTTTCATTTATTTATTTGTTTGTTTGCTTATCTATTTATTTAATTTCACCCTGGGTCAGGAAGCATCAATGGATGTCCATTTCCCATGTTGGTGACATTTTTAGGATTTCTTATCTAACAGATTTGGTCACAGAAGGCTACAATTTTTCACTCCACCTAACAATAAACTACACATTTTCAGTTTTATTAGACAGTGATCGTACCCCTCCTCCCATAGGCACCTTGTTTTCAACAAAGTTAGAACTGTAATAAAACAGAAAAAAAAATAAATGTCTTAAAAAAGACATATTATCAAACTCAGAACTTATTATAATCCTAAAGGGTGATAAACAGTGGTAGTAATTGTGATATAAACACCAAAATTTGTAGAAATTAAGTAGGTATCTGAAAACTTTTGGTGTGATGCATCTTTTTCAGGAAATCCATCATTCTTTTGCCCTTTCTATAATAAAATATTTTCTTTGATTTTTAGCTATGTATACTCATTATGACCAGATTTTTTTTTAATTAAATTTATTGGGGTGACAATTGTTAGTAAATTTACATAGATTTCAGGTGTACAATTCTGTATTACATCGTCTATAAATCCCATTGTGTGTTCACCACCCATAGTCAGTTCTTCTTCCATCACCATATATTTGATCCCCTTTACCCTCATCACCCACCCCCTTACCCTCTGGTAACCACTAAATTATTGTCTGTGTCTATGAGTTTTTGTTTCACTGATATGTGGTATATAAACCAAAAAGAACAAGACAAACAAATGAGAAATGACCAGATTTATAATGTAAAAATACGTCAATTTAGGTTTCATTCACTGCAAATTTTAATTTTCAAAGGTTTTTCTCTCTTGTTCTCTAGGGATCGCTTTTATTGCTTTCCACTTTTACACACTTTCCCCAAAAGAGTTTGGAAGGCTTTTCCCATCAAACCACATTTCTCAAATAATGAAAAATTTGCTTTCCCAGTTTTTAAAATTCAGTGTTTTCAGTATGTGATCATATGTGTTATAGTAATTTTAAGTGGTTCCAGCTATAAACAAACACTTTGATCTTTGGTTCGTGTGGTTCTATTGCAGGTATAATTTCAATTGAATTTTTGAAATACTAGAAAAACTCATGAATCTCCCTCCATTAATGCCTTGATTTAAAAAAGCTGCTTGGTCGTGATTATTATTGGATTAAAAGCCAAACAGAGACATTTGCTCAACCATCACCCCTCTGAGAGACCTACAATATCATTGTCTCTGAGCTATAGACATTTTATAGAGTTTATACAGTTAATGAGCTGATGAACTCAGGACCCAATATTAACATATTTACTTTGTAAGTGCTCTTTCAAGTTTAGGCTACACATAGAGTAACTCAAACTTGTTTCATGGTAATTGTTCCAGACATACACTGGGCTATCGTTAAATTATAAAGAAACTCAGGGATAATACATAAGAATGTGGCAATATATACGTATATTTTTCAATATTAAAACAATCCTATTCCCTGACACTGACCTGACAGGCCAGAGTATGATTCCTATTGAACTAGGAGAAGGAATATACCAATATTTAAATACTGTTCCCATACAAATAAAACATACTCTTCTTATACAAATACCTCTCTCTGTGTGTATCCTGGTTTAAAAAATAACATTGTTTCTATAAATAATTCTATAATAACATTTCTATTTTTCATTTTAAATACAAAGAAAGAGGATAACATCCATGCTAAATAACAATCCCTACAAAATTTTGCAAAGATCTCACTCTAAAATGCACAACTAGTTCATGGTTTTACGGTTTTTAAGAACTGCAAGAATGTGTTTGAGTTAACTGATCATGAAGTGGTAATTGATGTCTTTACATAAAATAAATAATATTTACATTATGTAGGTTTTACAAATTCTGAATGCTATCTAAGAGAAATGCTCAGTTAAGTAACAATCTGGTTTACATACTGATTTACAGAGGTAATTTACAATGAATTAAAATCTATAATAAAATTCATACCTGCTTCCATATATATTAAAATGTATTACAATGGTTTATGAAGTACTCTCTTTGTGTCTTATTACAGAAATAAAGTTCTATTTCACTGAGATAATAACTTAAAATTACAACTATTTTCAAATTAAATTTTTATGTGTAAGACAATTAAGAATGAAAAAACTTTCTCCTTATGTCTGCTATTGCCGTTATGTTAAGCCAAAGTTCTTTAATTTTGCTATAACATTGTACATATGAGATAACCTCATTAAAAGCATCATTAATTTCCTACACTATACCCTGGAATAAATATCAGTCAAGGAAATATGTACAACATGAAAAAGAATGAATTCATTACATGAACAAATTATTTTACAAAAAATAATAGTAATTTTCCACCAGTATTTTCAACTACGTAGGTGTCAGTGAAAACGTTTGATGAAAATAAGTAAATGAATAGAAGTGACTGTTCATAATATATTCCAGCAGAAGTTAAAATTGCTTCTGTAAATATATATATTTTGAAATTATGTTTTCATTTGTAGTAATATTCATTGCCAAATTTTGAGGAAGTCATTGTATGTGTGTGTTGGGGAGGGTAGGGCGGAGAAGGGGAGTGGAGGTTGATTTACAGAGGAAATAAGAAATTCCTCATTGAAAGGGGAAGAAACCTTCACATTGATGAAGGGCATCAGCCACTGGGAAGAATTACTTGCAACAACATGATTTAACATTCTCTAAAAAATCTATTTTACACTTAAAACAAAAGTATTAAAAATACTTTCTAAAATAAATGCGTTAGATAATCAAATCGTTGTCAATTTGGATTATAAAAATACTTAAACTACCTCTTGCACATGTAAATATCCACACTTTTAATTATTTTTCAGGTGTTACAAACTAGTGTAGATGATTAAGATGCTCTCCCTCCCCCGCAGGGGAGGTCTATATACTTACAAATCTGTAGGCACACAGACACATAAACTCAAGTGTTCATGTAGATATGCTAGAAATTAGTTCTTAAACCCATTTAAAACAAACAAACATCAGAAGTACATTTTGCAGTAATAGTCATCATATTTCTCCTTTAATGTTAGGTACATTTTTACTTTATAGGAAGCTCTATGAATTAATTTAAAGACTAGGAATGATAAATAATGCGAGGTAACTCTTCACACAAAATTAAAATATATCTGTCCATTTGAAAGAAAAAAAAACACTTTTCTAAATTACATATTGCAGACCTTCTCCTCCAAATAACTTTGAAATTATATTCAGAGGCTAAAATACTTAAATTTACTGTTATATTTTGATTCATACTGAAAAATCAATTACTTGCCCTTGATAAAACCTTTTGTTATATCCAAATAAATTTAATGTCACTGAAGAGATATTGAAAATTTTAAGTCACAGTTTTAATCATGTAAGTGCATCGTCCTAAAATATGTGGGATAAATCTGAAATGGTCAAACCTGCTATAATTAAAGGTATTCTTTGGATCTCTTTATAGTGGAAGCCACCAAAACATCTGATGTATGCCAGAAGAGTTAAGTGTTCAGATATATATTATTTTCTCACCATCTGACATCATAATGAATACTTATTCAATGAGCTATTATGTTGTTGTTTTAGAAAGTGTAATATTTCCAATCATACAAGACCATCATAGTAAAGTTCTGTATTTTACACTACAAACTGAGAAGATTTATACTTAATTTTGTGGTATTAAAGAACAAAAAATCATATTTCAATTTAAGGCTAATGAAAACAGTTTTATTTTCTTTTTAGTCAATGTACATATCAATGTCTAAGTATTTATTATCCCCTTTTCGCATTGCGCCTCAATGTCTTGAAGAATCAGGCCCCAAACTCCTCTGTGCATTTCCAAATGGCAGAAACTCATCTCTTATTTAACAATCTTTTATATTCCACTAATTGAGCGTTTATATATATCGACAGAGTGTGATCCTACCTAAGACCTACCCACAGAATACTTATTTTTTTCCCTTTGGGAAATCACTGCTGCTGGTGACAAATGTTCTTCCTCTAATTTATGATTTTCGTATATTCAATTTATTGTGCTATACATAATATCTCCTTCCTTTTTAGTTCACCTTATATTTATTTTTACTTTTATAAATAATTTACAGTAATAATTATGTAACTCATTAATATTTAACTTCATAAAATATCTCTACAAAATTACTTACATGAATTTATACTGACATAATACTTTTGCATGTCATTAATTAGAAAAAGCTCAAACGTGCTGGCAAAACCCTTTAAAACAAACTCTGAGATATCGAAGTACTTTAGATTTAAGCATTTGATTTTATGAGCTCATTACTGAATGTTAATATTTTTCATTGAAATTGAATACCTATATTTTTATGCTTTTTACCACTGTGAGTTGTTTTACAAACTAATGATTTTTATTATCCTATTAATATTCTAAATTGAGTTTTGGTAGTAGAAATGACACAATTATCTTATTTTTATTAGATAACTTCTCATAGTAGCTTTACACTACTTTATTCTCCTTTGGTAGTTTATCGTATACTAAACCTGTCTATCACAATTTGCAACAAATTATTTTGTTTAGTTATATCTATTCTGGTAAAAATATTACCAGGCCATAAAAAGATTAGGCCTAAATTTCCTATAATTTAAAACATGTAAGATATTTTTTTGAACTGCTCTGATTTTTACCACAACACACAATGTTTAGACTATCTTATGTTTAACTCTATTTAAAAGAAAAGGAAATGTAGGAAATACATGATGAAACACCATACCTCTTCTTCAGCTATTGGAATATGTTCAGCTAATGAGGTCCCATATCATCATGAATTTAGTATCATTCCTTTACTCTGAAACTTACAGCTCTTAATAAATGGTTAACAGTATTTTTCTTTTTTGTCTTTTTTTCCTGGAGTTTTTTAGATTTCAAGGAACTGACTCAAGTTGTTCATATAAGAATAGAAGATAAGTTGAAGGCATTCCTTTTAAGAACACATGAACAAAAATAATTGATACAGAAGCTAATGAAAATAAAGGGCAGATGACACCAAATACTGGTGAGACTATGGAACAACAGAAACTCTCATCCATTGCTAGTAGGAATGCAAAATAGTACAGTCATTTTAATAGACAGTTTGTCAGTTTCTTACAAAACTAAATATATTCTTACCATACATACAGCAAATCATGCTCTTTGGTATGCAAATAATGTTCTCAACTCTCACAGGAGTTGAGAACTTATATTCACACAAAAACTTGCACACAAATGTTTATTGCAGCTTATTCATAATAGACAACCAAGATGCTTCTCAGTAGGTGAGTGGCTAAATAAATGGTAGCACATCAGACAATGAAATGCATCCAGTGCTAAAAAGAAAAGAGCATCAAACCATAAAAAGACATAGAGGAAACTTAAGTAACTATTACTAAGTAAAAGAAGCCACTTTGAAAAGGCTACATACTATATATACAGTAGTATTGAAAATATATGACATCTAGAAAAGGCCAATCAATGGAAAAGGTAAAAAAGATCTGTGCTTGCCAGTAGTTGGGGAAGAAAAAGAGACAAATAGACAGTGCACAGAAGATTTTAGGTCAATGAAATTCTTCTATGTGATAGTATAATGGTGGATACATTTCTCCAAATCTGTAGAATGCATAACACCAAAGAGTGAACTCTATTGTAAGCTATGGACTTAGAGTGACAATGATGAGTCGAAGTAGTTTCATTGATGGTGCCGGATGATGACAGTGAAAAGGCAGGGCACGTGTGGAGGTAGGGGCCATAAGGGAATTCTGTATTTCCACTCAATTTTGCTGTGAAACTAAAGCTGCTCCAAGATATAAAGTCTATTAATAAATAAAAAGGGCAATAATTACAGTTTATATTTCCAGGTCTCCATAATTAGAAATGATGTCAGTATGCCTACACCCTTTTTTCTCTGGATACCATTTGCTTGTAGTATCATACTCTACCCTTTCACTTTGGGTCTATATTGTCCTCATAGCTGAGATGTGTCTCTTGGAGGCGGCATGTCTGGTTTGGTTTTCTTTTTTGATCCAATCTGCTACTCTGTGCCATTTAATTGATGAGTTAAATTCATTTACATTTAGGGTGATTATTAATATATGTGAGGATTTCCTATAGCCATTTTTGTCTTTTGTTTTCTGGTAGCTTGGTGTCTCGATTGTTTCTTTCCTTATGTGCTTCTGTCGGTTATTGTAGTTGGTGGTAATCTATGATTATTTCCTGTGTGTACTCTTTCTTTTTTTACGTTATGTGTCTCAGTTCTGGATTTCTTTTCTCTCTTTCTTTTTTTTTTTGCAGCGGTTACATTAAAATTTTGTAAAAGAAATTTTCATATATACAATAGTCTTTTGCTTCTGCATGCATCTTATCTGTATTCCCCTTTGCAAATTCAGAACTTTATCTCCTTCCCTTTTATATTTTTATTGATACAAAGTATCCCTATTTATGCTCTGAGTTCATTTTGAGCTACATTAGCATTGTCTTCTTCACTTTTTCTGTTTTTTCCTCTTTTAACCCTTATGTCATAGTTAAGTGTATCGTGACATATTCTCAATGGAGGTTACCATTTCCTGCTTCTGTCTCTCTATTAGTCATCTTACTCATAGTTATGTATACTTTTGTCTTTTTGTTTCAGGTAGCATAACCCGCTTCAGTATTTCCTGTAATGCAGGCCTTGTGATGGAAAGTTCCCTCAGCTTCTGTATATATATTTGATAAGGTCTTCAATCCTCTTTCATATCTGAAAGATACATTTGCTGGATATATTATCCATGCCTGGTAATTTCTTTCTTTCAACAGTTTGAATATTTGATTGCACTCCCTCCTGGCTTGTAAAGTTTCTGCTTAAAAATCTGATGACCTTATTTCTTATTTCACTTATAAAACAGTAGCAATTAGACAATACTTCCAAAGTTTCCTGTCACTATATCTGTGTGTGTGTGTATACTATCTATCTATCTATTCATAGATAGATAGATATTATATATAGTATATATATTCATGTTTGTCTGTTGGTGATAATGATCTTCTAGATGAAGAAAAAATGCTGATGCAAAAAAAGAAGCAAAGAATTTGTAGAATAAATGCCTAAATGCCTAAATTAAAAGAGGTGAGACAAGACTTAGTCACAAGTAGAGTGGTTTATCTTAGTTAAAAGGAAAGGCAATTTATCCCTATTAAAAGAGATAACATCAATAATATATATATATATATATATATGTGTATACATATATACTATATATGTATGTGTATATGTATATATGTATACACATATGTATGCATGTATATATGTATGTATATGTGTATATATGTATGTATATATGTATACATATATATGTATAAATATATATAAATATATAGTATATATGTACATATACATATACATTATATGTGTATATATGTATATATACACATATATGTAGTATATATACTATATATGTATATATGTATACATATATACATACATATATAATATATATACAGTATATATAGTATATATGTACTATGTATAGTATATATGCATATATATACTATATATAGCACATACATATATAGTATATGTATATGCTATGTATATGTATATAAGCATATATTCATATATATATTATTGCTGTATAGTATATATATACTATATATACTGCATATGTATAATATAGAGAGTATATAAATGTATATATAGTATATATAGTATTATATATACTATTATATTATACTAATATACGAATATATACTAAAAATATATATACTATAAATTATATACTATATAATATATAGTAATATATATACTATATATACATTAGTACATATGATAATATATACTATGCATTATTTACTGTATATACTATTATACATAGTATATATAGTATATTATATATACATATATATTATATACT
The DNA here is from genome assembly GCF_964194185.1 of Rhinolophus hipposideros. Lineage (NCBI taxonomy): Eukaryota > Metazoa > Chordata > Mammalia > Chiroptera > Rhinolophidae > Rhinolophus > Rhinolophus hipposideros. The sequence continues at coordinate 36,693,283 of NC_138050.1, read as the reverse complement.
ATATGTATCTTAAAATAGTAACATGGCTTTCAATACACATATACTATTTTTTATCTCCAATTTGGATATTCTTTCTTGTGCTGTGTGTGTGTGTGTGTGTGAAATCCTTCTTATCATTAAGTCTTGTTATGTAACACAGCTACTTGAAATTCCTGGCTTAAAAAAAAAAATCTATACTTATGCCACACCATACACAGAAATGAGAATTCCCTGAAATTAACGACATATGTAAAAAGTAAAATTTTAACAGTTTTTGAAGTAAATATAGAAGACTGTATCATGACTTCAGTGCAAATAACATTTGTATTATGAAAAAAGGCTCAAATGGGTTAATGATAAAGAAATCTTAAAATTGTGATTGCTTTAAGCTTACTAACTTCTGTTTCTCAAGAGATGCTCTCAGGAAAATGAAGAGACTGCTCATAAAATACAAGAACATGTAAAATATAATCAACATATAAACAGCAAAGTGTTAATATTTAGAAAATGTGGAGGATAGTAAAATAATCCAATAGAATAATGGACAAAATGTATAAATATACAGTATACAGAATATGAAAATATAAATAAACAATGGATCTTGGTTCTTAATCTCAGTAATCAGAGCAATGGTATTTAAACATAGGACACAATGACATTATACTTTAATCATGTTGACAGAATTAAGTTTCAATCACAAGTGCCTGTGAGGATATGGAATGAGATTCATATATGGTTTGTAAGTAATGGAGTGAGGAGGAGAATTTAAAAGTCATTGCCTTGTGATCAGTTGGGGCATACTCAATTTATTAGTTGGTCAATCATGCACAATATAAGTTTCACATTAATTTTGTGTTTTTTGTGACAGTACTAGTCTAAACGAAATATATATATATATGTATATATATATGTATGTAAATATACATATACTATTTTAAATCTCACAATAAATGTAACTCTAGATTTTATGTTATTGAATTTTTTACCCTACAATCACATTATGACTGAGTTTATTGTGTTTCATGTTGTAAGTACAAATAATAACTATAGTAGAATGACAAGGATCTTATAATAAAGGTTGCCTCTTGCAAAGTAGGAGGGATTTTTTTTCATTATATATTATTTAACTTTTGAATTTTATACTGGGGTGGGTTATTGCTATACAGTAATAAAATTAAAGTATCAAATTAAAAATATATATATGAGTGGTTGGTCAATATGTTCCACTTCTGATCATGAGTTGATAACTAATTCTGGACTTTTCCTACCACAATTACAAACTAAAAAATGAGACAAGATATTTGAAAATATTTGAAACATTCAGCAATAGGCAGCTAAGGACTGTTTGTCTCTAAGTGAGATAGGAAACAATATGAAAGCACAATTGTCCCTGATTTCTGCCTGGAAACACCTACTGTGCCATACCACAGGAAGGAAAATCCAATGTTATCTTGAAATGACAATCTTTTGCTTACACTGTTCAAATATTTTGTTTTATTTATATTTTTAAAGGGCTGGAAATTACTAGTTAAAACATGAAAGCAGAAGAGCCACCTAATCACTGAGACAGAGGGTAGTCCTTTATGCTGGAGTGACTACCACGTTCCTGTTCTTTATTTGAGATTTAGCTGGCTACATGGACATCCAACTGAAGAATACATATTCTAGCTATCTTTATATCTTCTTGTCTAGTTTAGCATTTTTCTCCATTTTTCTCCCATTTTTATCCATTATTATTAACAGTAGAATTAAAGATAGAATTAAATCCTGAAGGATTATAGTAGGCCCCCCATTTTGCATTTCTAGCTTCTTTTGTATCATCTGCTGTGTGTGAGAATCCTGTGAGCACTCAGTAAATAAGGTTTTCACTTCAACGAAAACAAATATTTGAAATATGTAGAGTAAGATAACTTGTCTCTGTTTTCTCAGTCTTTTTGGGTACAAGACAACAAAAACGTTCCTTTCTTTGACAGTAGGCACATAAACATGTCATTTTTTAAAAAGCAATTTACATTTTGAATGGATTTTTTTTTTTAGATCTTCCAGTATATAATAAAACCAGTTTGTCAGTTAATAAATAAATATTCCCCAAAAGGATATATAAGTACGTTAGCACCCCTTTTGTTCTCAAAATTGTTCTGGTTTGAACAATGCATTATTCACCCACACTACTTTTAGATCATCATTTTAGAGAACGGACTCGCCCTATACGTCTTCTCCCCTTTGAAGTCGCCTGGACATGGTGGTTCTGTTGTAGTCCCCTTGGAACTAGAGATGGAGGACATTTGCTGAGCGTAGGACTACGGACCAGCCCATCGGTGTGTCTGAAGAACACACATGGAGTAGAGCCTCCCAGCAGCTCTGGATTCCTCACCTCTGTACTGTTTTCCCCAGGGAGAAATAAACTGCGGTCCTAATAGGACACTATGTTTTAGCATCTTGCTGCTAAAGCAGCTTAGTCTGTCATAAGTAATATATCCTCTAAGTAATAAAGATCAAATATTAGTTTGAATTACTATAATAGAAGTCACTCATAGACAACTACAGATTAACTGTGCTTCTTATGGAGTATGATTAGATTGTGGTTATTTATTAAGATGAAAATCACGCAACACGAAAAGTATTATCATACATCTTTCACTGAGCCCAACAGATCCAGTTTCTCCCTTCACATTGGAATAGATTACCATTTCATACAGCAGTTGAAGCAGTTTCCTGATGAAGCAGTTTCTACCTGTTAGGGGCCATGTCATTTGAAATATACGTTGCACTTATATATTACAATTGGATCAATGACATGTTCATGCTAGGGGTGACCCTGAGGAATTGAACCCAAATTTGAGAAGACCAAATTTACTTTCCCATCTTTGATTCCCCAAGGTATCTGGTTATGCAATGGAATCATTGCCCTTATTAGATTATCTGTGTGGTTTTTTTCCTCTTAGCTTAAGCTTAGCTGTATTAACATAGTATACTAGATGAAACCTGGAGATTCCTTAAAGACTCATTTTACAGTATTAGTTATATTTCATCTATATAACTGTATATATAACACCTGATATAACTGTAGACATTTTCTTATTTCTACTCTAAATAAGAATATGAAGCCATTCATGATAAGGGCTGCTAAAATGTTTACAGATGTGTTGACTTTTTAAAATTCATAATATTTTTAGCAATGAGGATTATCATATTATAGGACAAACTAAATGCAGCAAATTATAACATTTTATATAGTATTGATACTAGAGTATGAACTCCTTCTTTCTGTTTATTTTGTTGTCACCAAAATGTGCTGATCAGCACAGTATCAGTTACTTTCAGATCCTAAGGGTTTGAGTTTGAACTGTTCATTATTTCAAACCATTGTTCTTCTGTTTAGTGACCATTTATTTCAATTATATTTTCCAGGGGCAAACTCTTTACTTGAAGATGGTTTAAAGCTTAGACTATTAGAGTCCTCAATTTATGTTATCTTGCCCTGGAGAAAATTTTCTTTTGCCAGGTACTGCACGAACTAACAGTCTCAGACCCCTTTAACAATAAAAATTTTCTTAAATATAGAACACACCATAAATTCTTATGTGATTCTTGTGCAGGGTCCATTCTAATCTTGTCTGTATCATTTCAATTTTAGAATATTCAGTGCCGAAGTCACCATCTTTTTTTAATTAAAATTTATCGGGGTGACAATGGTTAGTAAAATTACATAGGTTTCAAGTGTAGAAATCTCTAATACATCATATATAAAAGTCAACATCTTAATACTATCTTTAGGATTGGAGTTTCCACACAATAATGTGTTATGACAGGTTGACTTCTAGTTTATCCTTTCTCCTAGGACACAGTCCTTTGGGTCTTAAGACCACTTGGGTTGTTAACCAGGCTCCCCACTCTTAACAGGGTTTGAAAAACAACACTCCCTGACTCCATTCACCCTCCCCGGCCCCCATAAGCCTATAAAGATCCTCAATATACAGTTTAGCTTTTGAGCTGCTTCTTCTAGAGAGTCAAATACCCCTACAACAAAAGATATCTGAATGCTGCATTCATCTTTCTGGCTTCTTCTTGTCTTTTCTAAGATCACTACCTGGATGTTCTCCACGATCTCATTTGTTCTTTGATGCTATTTATTAGATATTTTTATCCTGTCATTGGAATATAAAGGGTGATGGATTAATATTCGTCCTATAATGCATTTAGAAGACAAATTTGAAATGCTATTCTGTATCCCATCATCATGTTTAAAATAAACTGGTTTTGGTTTAGTGCTTATATAAAGTTCTCTCTCAGCTTGAATGAATTTTAGACATTTTTTTTTTCCTGACTCCAAACCCCTAACCTTTTTTTCTTACAGCATTTACTTTAGAAAATATGTAATTGTAAATTTTCCCTCTGCTCCTTTGAGGTGTAAATCTTCTGGAAGACCTTTGCCTCTTTTGTAACCCAGAAAGGTCTTTCTTAAAGACCTGGGAACTATCCCTTTGTATTATATTCATGAAGAGAGATAGCACCCCTATCTCTCAGTTTCTGTGAGAAGGTAGGAGCCTCATTTCCATAAACACCTACCAGAGGGAACATATCTGGACTAATCACATTGACCAACCTCATTAATGTGTTATTGGATTCCACGTGCTTGTCTTAAAGCATAAAAACACACCCACCTTTTGTTTCAACAGTTAAGTTCAATCTTTCTCCTCTATTTCAATAATCTTGACCCCTGTCGCTATAGTTCTGAATAAAGCCTTTCTTACTTATTTAACTCTGTCTAGTGTAATTTTTTGACATGAACTCAAAATTAATTAATTTCTAGGGGTTTACTCTTTGGTATTTATTGGTGCAATGACATATTCTAAATGAAAGTTTTCACCAACCAACTCGTCATTAACACATTTTTTAATGTAAAGATAAAATACTACAACCAGTGTAGCTGAATGGAAAGTAATTCAGGTTTTATAGAACACATCAGTTCTTTCAGGCTCATCATGATATTAAACATTAAAAAGTAATATAAATTATTTCATAATTTCCATTTTATATAAATACCTATTATCCGCAAATTATATTAAACAAGGCAATCTTGTAACACGATATGGTTGCATTAAAAAATTAGAATGAGAACAATGGCTTGTAAACCTTCAACATTTTAAACTATTATGTATAATGTTCACAGTGCCTGTGGGTGAACAATCTGTTTCAGTGCCCACAAAATTATGAAATGGATACAAAATAATCTCTTTAAAAAATCAGCAAGATCTTATTAACAGGATTATTAATATAATTTATACTGGCACGGCAGTTTTAAAAATCTAAATTAACTGTTTGCCCCAAAGACCCCATTTGTTCATGTGAATTAATTTTGGTCACTGTGTGTGTGTGTGTGTGTGTGTGTGCACACGCGTGTGTAAATGGCATTATGAGTAGAAATGGAAGGTAGCACGCAGGGGAGGGGATTAACTTAGCTGCATGTTTATTATATACAAAACACGTACCGTGTTTTCCCGAAAATAAGACCTAGCCAGACTATCAGTTCTAGTGCGTCTTTTAGATAAAAAATTAATGTAAGACTCAGTCTTATTTTAATATAAGACCGGGTCTTTATAACATCACATCACATCACATTACCCTTGGTCTATAATATAATATAATATAATATAATATAATATAATATAATATATAATATAATAACATAATGCAATGCAATGCAATGCAATATAGTACTGGGTCTTATATTAATTTTTGCTCCAAAAGACACATTATAGCTGATAGTCTGGTTAGGTCTTATTTTTGGGAAACGGTATTAAGAAACAATGGGACGGTGAAAAACTAGAGAAACTTGAAAGTGGCATTTCAGATGTAACTTTGAAGAGACTTTCAGGTGTAACATGTGGATCTGATTGAATCTCACAGCCACACCTGCTTGATCATTGACCTTTGTCTCACATCTTGCTTAATTTTTTCTACATTTTACATATTGTTTGTAAATTTATACATCTTTTGTGCATTATAAATTATTATAGTATGGAAATATAGGATATCTGTAGCCTTACATATTCTGCCTAGGAAATACCAATTTTTCTTTTTTTTAGCATGATACTAAAAGCAAAGTGGTATTATTAGGTTGGTGCAAAAGCAATTGCGGTTTTTGCAATTATTCTTTTAAACCTCAATTACTTTTGCACCAACCTAATTTTTTACTCAGAAATGGAGCTCAGTGACAGGGTAGGAAATACACTGCGAAATGAAGCCTGCTGATTCTCATCCTCTTAGTCGCAACCTCTCTACACCGCTTCCCTTCTAAACTTCCTTCCCTGCCTTCTCTCCCAGCCCTCTATGATAAGTATAAAAACTCAGTAGTTTTCATGCAAAATTAAAATCCAAGAAATCAAAGTATTGATTCAATGATCCAACAACCACTTACTGAGTGACTCTTACAAGACTGTTCTAGAAAACAGCTCAGAAAATACATGGATTTCTTTCTTTTCTCTTCTCTTTTTTTTCCATCCATGCCATAACAGAAAAGCACACATACCATTTTTTAAAAAATATCAGACCTCGGATTTTAATATTCCAGATTCACAGTTAAGCTCTTTAAGATTGTCATGCGGGAGACCCTGCTCGCTGCGTCATGTGTCGTGCGGGGCGGCTTGCTGGGTCTCTGCTCCCACTCCCCACCTAAGAACACAGGATATGGCTAGACCAAAAAGGAACACCCACGGAGCCATAGGTAGGGAAGTCATACCACTATGTTCTCACTGGAGGCTGGGTTTACACGACGTGCGACCCTCTGTCCACTTTGCTGCCGACCGACTCTCCTCCACTCTCCTCGACTCCCTCCATAGCCGGGCAGTTATATCAGTGGCCAATGGCTCAACGGTTACAGCTGACAGCCAACCAGCCACAGCTGATGGCTATCTACTACCTAGCCAGCAACTCTCCACATGAGGCCGAGAGCCTGGAAACTGCTCTCTGGGGCTCTGTCCCCACAAGATATTTTGAGATAAGCATCTGGATGGATGGATGGATGGATGGATGGATGGATGGATGGATGGATGAATGAATGAATGAATGAATCTTTTTAACAAATCATTCCTGAGACAGAATAGTCATTTCTGGAACTTGAAGATTATGTAGGCCTGTTCTACTAGCTCACATCTTTATTACCATTTTTAATTAATTGACAACCTCATAAGTCTTATTTTTATATGAAATTTATATTTAAACATTTAAAAATATCCCTGATTCATTCTACTCACAACATTTAAATCTATCTTACATCTTTGGTTATATTTCTTCATTTTAGTTAACCTTAAATAAGTTGTTCCTGTCCAGGATTAAAGTTAACTAATGTTCATTTTGTTTACTTGCTTTAATTTTGTTTTGGCTACTTTTGGTGTACTTCTTATAGAGAGTATGTAGGAAAGTTCACTGTTCATGATCCAATCTCCTCTAAATCCCTAATGGCCACTCCCCAACAGTCACATTCTACAATGCAAGAACAGGAACACACACACACACACACACACACACACACACACACAGATATAGAAACACACACACAGGCATGTTACGGGATTAAAAGATAAAACACTTTTCAGGGAAAAGAAACCTTGCATTTCTTAGTGCAGTTTATGCTTCTGTAAATTATTAGAAGTATTCAACTGAGGTGAGTATACAAATACTTCTATGGTTATTTGGGAACTAACCTGTTTAGCAAATGGAAATAGGAAACTATTTTAGTAAAAAGTGCTCTTGGGCCTTTAAAGATTTTAGGTACTTTCCCGTGAAATAAGAGTTATACAATTCTAAAACACAAGTTAGTTATATCTTTTGATAAAGCATAGCTCATGTCAGTATGAATGTATTTTAAATTTATATCCATTTTTGTTCATTTTACTTTTTTTGAAATACATATATTTTTAGGTTACTGCCAGTAAGAAACATCTTAGGGGAAAAAAATGTCAAGAAATAAGGTATTTATCTTTGCCCTGTGTTTTATTACATGCTGCAATGCAGATTATAAATTGGTGTCTTGGGGGACCAATTTGGTATTTCATTTTAAAGCTAATTTTGGAGAATGTGTTTGAGTGAATCATGTATCAGTGACATTTAAATTTTGACCCATATAGAATTTAATTTTTGAAATATATCAGAAGCCTGGATACTATAAATCCTTTATCATCGTAAAATAAAACTCTAGCCATTAGTTGCATTAGTTGCTTAGGAACTGTTCAGCAAATCTAAGACAATTTGGACATAAATAGGCATAAGTGAGTATGGCACATCATTAATGCTTGTGAAAATTAGTGCAATCATTAATGGTTGAGAATCAAACAAACAAATGAAAAAAACAAACTAGACATGAACTTACTTTAATAGAGATAGAATAAACTGAAGCCAAGAAAACCAGAACTATCTGAACCCCAGATAATTCATAATCATAACTGAATTATTTGCCATCAACATATTTTCCTAGTTCATATTGATGTCTATTTATGAGTGATCATCAAAATTTAGATTTAAAAAAAACATTAAAATTAAGAGCAGCATAAGTTTAGTCCAACATATAGGTACACATCATGGTCAACATGTAAAAAATCTAACTAGTTGCATTATTTAAATAGAAATATTTGAGTATTACCTTTTTCCAGTCAGATCCTCCAGCTATATGCTGAAGGGCAACTAAGACACACCTGGGGAAGTCCATACCTAACTCATTTCAGCACACCTGCTTGGCTCCTTTTACTTATATACCCTGTATTCCTGCTGACTACAATTTTACTAATCTTCTGACCTCATAAAGACTGCCAGGGGCTGGCATGCGTGAGCAGCTTGAAATCAAATGTGCCATATTGTTCAGCATCTGTTGCTAACTCTCCATGAAGTTCTCTCTGCAAATAGAACAGGCCTGTCAGCTTCAATCAGTCTGGTAGAGAACTTCAGTAAGACGCATTAGCCTTCATCTAGGATTGCTCTTTACATGATCAGACCCACGCATGAGGCACTTAAGTATACAATGGAGAGGTTTAATGGTAATATACCCATATTACCAAAAGAGAAATTTCCTAGCTTTTGCCCTAATATTTCTACGTGTTTCATGAAATCAGAATGTTAAATATATCTCCTGGGACAAAAAGCACATTTTTCGCAACTATTTAAGTCTACCTTTCTTCTTGAAATGCTTTTCTGGGGGCTTTGATAAACATTTTTGACTCCAGCTTCTCATGCATTCCCTTAATTTCATCTTCATTACAGACAACAATTAGATTTAAATGTAGTAGTGCCCCTTTGTAGAAACACAATATTTAAAATTTGTAGTGCACTTTGAAATTGGATCTATGTGTTTCCTATCAGGAATGGTAATTAAAGAAAAATATTTTATAAATTAGGAATGCATAAGTGCTGCATAATAGGCAATACCTGATTTCAGGTTTTCTACACAGTAACACATCTAAATAGTTAAACATTCTCAACTGCAAAAGGCTTAATCTGAAAGATACAAAATAAATATTTCCTCATCTCCCTATATACAAAACTATTCATTGCATATTGTGCTATTTTGATCATTTGAAATTTTAAAAATTACATGCCGGTTCTTAAGATACCTATGAAAAATAATTAGAAGATAAAGCAATATATTTAGTAACCGAAAAAATGCCTTTTCTTCTTATTATCAGTCCCAAACTACAATTAATCTAATATCTATTATTTATTTATAACATATGATCTGCTCACAGATCATTTAACCAGTGAGTAGCAACACTATTATTTCTGATATAAAGATTCATTTATTCCTTTTGTAAAGAAGAATCATCTGACTGTTTGACCATGTTTTATTTATTTATTTATTTACAGTTTAAGTTGAACTGATCAAATATTTTCTGAGCATTTTGGCCTTCACATTCACACTTGAGAGTTTTCTTGAGTGTTTTGTATTTAGCAGGTATCATTTAAATATATCAAATACAGAACTGCTCCTGTGACTTTTTTAAAGGGACAATGAGGTTGGCATACAGATGTAATACTGTATGGTTAATTATTAAATGATAAAGTCACAAAAAGGAGTTAAACTACATTGAAATTCTATAGGTTAAAATATTTTTAATGAAGAATTTTTTATAGTAGTTGAGTGGCAGCAACATTATCAAAAAAATCACTTATGTAGAAACAAATCGATTTCTTGACCATAAAGAATAAGTGAAGTTCTGTCATATGTGTATAGATGAGACCTGAAATTCCACAGTAGCTGATAGTCTAGAGGCTCCCCAAAAATATAAGAATCCTGAAATAACCCTAATAGTTATGAAAAGTATGCAAAGAATAGGCACAAAGAGAATGAGAAGGAATTTAATGTGTGTCAATTAATAGTCACTTCTGTATCTGCTTCCTAATCCCACGTATTGTCTCTTTTCCTACTATTTGACTCCCTCTCCTACTCATACTCTAATAATATTCAAAACTTCTAAGCACTATAACTTATAGCAACTATGTGGTAATTTCGTTAATACATTTAACATTATTAAATGTGAACAAGCTGAAGTTTTAATAATCTTTGAAGGTATTTGGATCCCTAAGAAAAACTCACTAGGCCCTCTGAAACCAGCCTTAATTGAGTAGATATTGCAGTTAAAATTTCAGATAAAAAACTTGACTTAAAACAAAAATATTTGTATCACACAAATTAATATAAAAGTAATTAATGGTTTCAATAGAAAATATTTTCCTCTAGCAGTCAGTATATGTTATAGATTTTGCCACGTAATTGTTTTAGTTAAAATTTAAAGATCATATTGGAAACAGTTGATTGTCATTAGGACCATGGAGACCCAGATATGCTTGTGTGTTCAAGGCACAGCACTGAAAACCACACAGGTGTCCAGAACATGTACGAAAAAATTATTTGTGCCCCAGAATTATTTAAGCAACAGATGGTTGGTCGAGTAAACCCTTTAAGTTATGCTAACTGGAGTATAAGCAGCCTTCAGTAGATAGTTAAGTACAAATAGACACCAACAGAGTAATCACCTGTTAGCTCCATGATAATGCTAAATGTTTCCCCAGTGGGTGAGTAAAACAGACTTTGAATTGGTTCAGGATTTTTAAGTTGTGGAATTTTGGAAGAAGAATCTGATATAAAACAAGGAAAGTTTTCCCTTGTTAAACTTTATGAGAACAAGTGGAAAAGCATTTCCTTCACAGGAGGAAATGGTAATGTAGAGAAATATAGAGGGGACCAACCATGAACTGACTTTCAGTGTAAAGTGTGTGTGTGTGTGTGTGTGTGTGTGTGTGTGTGTGTGTGTGTGTGTTTGAATCCAGGAGTACTGCAGCAGTAAATTAAATAGTGTTGTAATACAAATGTGAGTTTGGCTAAATAGATCCAAATACATACTGAGGGAATCTGGCCACTCAGTTGGAAACAGTAGTTGAAGTCTTGAAGTCTCAGATGAATGTTGAAGTTATGAAGTAGCAGAAATTATCAGGAAGCAGAGAAAGCTAGTGGATAGAGAATGAAGAGTGAAGCAGGTGCATAAAAAGAAGCTGTTTATTAGGGCTGTTTCATTCCTGACTGCCTAAATGCTCTTGAATTTTTAATATTTCAGATAAGAGGAGTGACTCTTTCCTTGTACTTACAGGTTCCTAGATAGAACAACCACACATTCAGTTTTTAGAATTGTCATCTTACATTATTTGCCTTCCTTCCTTCTTCCTTTATCCAATTAATAACTAAATGGCTATTGACTAATATGTGAGGGCCACTTTGCAGGAATGGGGAAATAAATAAGGAGTTTTTATTTCTGAGACACTCACTCTTCCAGAACAGTAGATTGGTAAGCAAAGAGCTAATTACCACACACAAGGGCGTAATAACTTTGATCTAAAATTGACCATTCGGGAGGTGACGTCATAGGAATGGCGGCAGCGGGGCACATTTTCTGAGTTCTCCTCCGGATCTTATTACAAACGGGACATATAACCCATCAAACAACTCTTTGCTCATCACGCAGAACAGTTAAGAGACTCCTAAGAGACTCGTGGAAGGATTACTTGAAGAACAGCGGGGAGACTCATGGAGGAATTACCTGAAGGTGAGCGCTGATAGCGAGCAGGCAAGGAGGCAGGACAGCGAAGTGGAAGCACACTCCCCCCCACGTCGGAGCCGAGGCCGGCGGCTGCGCCGCCGCGGCGCCCAGGACGGAGCTCAGACTCGTGGAAAGTTTGCTTTGGGGTGCGCTAGTTGGGCAAGCAGGGGAGGAGAGAGAGGCGCAAAGTGGAAGCGCACCCCCCCTCCACGACGGAGCCCAGGCCTGACGGCGACCTCTGCGCGAATCCCAGGACGGAGCGGAGACTCGTGGAAGGTTTGCTTTGGGGTGCGCTAGTTGGGCAAGCGGGGGAGGAGCAAGGAGGGCAAGAGGAAACGCGCCATGCTCTCCCCACCCCCACGGTAGAGCCGCGGCCCTGCAGCGTGCCCACAGCTACAGCGGCAGGCAGCACCTGGGGCTCTAGAGTCCCATGGGAGCCCAGGGTGCAGCGGAGAGCGCAGGGTCCAGGAGGTGGGCTCTTTCCCTGTGTCCCACAGCTGATCGCTCCCGCCGGGGTGGGCAGCTCATGGGCCCTAGGGCAGACAAAGAACTCAGACGCCACACCTGGGCCCCTTACCCCACTTTTCGAATCCTCCCCCTGCCCTTCCAGAGACTTAAACTGACCCCTGAACTGAGGAGTAGTGTCAGATTACAGAGGGGTGTCTGTGCTCAGGCGCTGGGAAGATTGGCAGCCAGCTCTGACCTTCGGAAGAGGCTGGGAGAAGGGGATTTTTGCTGGAGGAGGAGAGAGGAGACTCCCACACCCCCAGCCACTACCTTTTCGGGCCTGAGGGAGGAGTGTGAAGTGGCTGGCCTGGGAAAGAGAAGACCCCTCCATCCCCAGCCCCCACCCTCTCTGGCTGGCCTGGGGCAGGGCAAGGTCAACCGCGGAAGCACTCCCTGAGTTCAGCAGTAAGCGGCAGACGCAGCTCCCGGCTTTCAGCAGCTTAGAGATCTCCCGTCCGCCCCCTCCCACACACCCACGGAAGGAGGGCCCTAAGACTCAGGAGTACTGGGCACAGGGCTGGTGGAGCTACTCTCAGCGTGCATTTGTGCAGGAAAGGACAGAAACTGCACGGTCTCTCTGAAAACTGTCATCCAGACCCCTCAGCCCCTCGCATTTAAATCTACATTCCCAAATTCACTCTGGGCACCAGGTGACCAGCGCTGCCTGCGCAATAGGCAGGGAACGCTTTGGCACAAGGGAGGACAACCTGGAGATTACTTGGTGGGCTTAAGCCAAGACTGGTGCTGCTTTCTGTTTTGCTTTGCTTGTTTTTTTTTTTTTTCTGCTTGTTGTGATTTGCTTTGTTCTGCCTTTATTTCTTTGATATCTTTGCCTATGTTGAGTGGGGATTGTACGTTGTATTTTACATGTGAATGTACTTGATTTGTTTTCTTTGTTGTTGTTGTTGTACTTGGTAACTTGATTTGTGCTGAAACTGCGCTAACAGGGCCCAGCTTAAGAGGCACAAGATTCAACAAATCCAGAAGCCGACTCTGGACCAAACCAGAGTACTACCGGGTTTGACCTACAAGTCACACACTCAGAGGGAATTCTCTGAAGGCACAAGAGACCATAGAGGCCAAACCTTATTTAGGTGGCCAACCCTCACCCAGAAGAACACCCTGCGGTGGGCAGAGCCAAGTTTCACAACTAGACGGCCTAGGAGTTAAACCCACCTACTCACAAGCAAAAAGCAATTAAAGTTCTTCTTGAACAGGACAATATACTAAACACACGAACCACCTGTGGAGCACATGCAGAGGAGAAGAACGAAGTAGTCCAAGTCAAATATAAAGGACACATACTACATAAGATAACCCAGCAAGAACTAAGAGCTCTAGGGGATCTTCCTAATACATCAAAGCAAACACAGAGAGTCAGTCAGAATGGGGAGACAAAGAAACATGTCCCAAATAAAAGAACAGAAGAAACCTCCACAACTGGAACCAAATGAAGCAGAGGTAACCAACCTGTCAGAGACAGAGTTCAGAACACTGGTGATAAGAATGTTTAAGGAGCTTAGAGAAGACATAAAGAAGGATATAGAAATCATAAAGAACAACCAGTTAGAACTAAAAAAGGATGTAGAAATCTTAACGAACAACCAGCTAGAACTAAAGAACACAATTACCGAAATTAAGAACTCACTTGAAGGAATGACCAGCAGGTTACATGAAGCAGAGGATCGAATCAGCAACTTAGAAGACAAGTTAGCAGAGATCACTCAAACTGAACAACAGAAAGAAAAAAGAATAAAAAACAATGAAGATGGGTTAAGAGACCTCTGGGATAACATCAAGCGCAACAACATGCGCATCATAGGAATACCAGAAGGTGAAAAGAGGAAGCAAGGGATTGAGAACATATTTGAGGTAATAATGTCCGAAAACTTCCCTAACCTGATGAAGGAAACCAACATACAAGCCCAGGAAGTGCAGAGAGTTCCAACCAGGATAAACCCAAACAGGCCCACACCAAGACACATTTTAGTTAAAATGGCAAAGCTTAAAGACAAAGAGAGAATCTTAAAAGCAGCAAGAGAAAGGCAGAAGGTTACGTACAAGGGAACTCCCATAAGGCTATCAAATGACTTTTCTACAGAAACATTGAAGTCCAGGAGTGAGTGGCAGGAGATACTCAAAGTGATGGAACACAAAGGCCTACAACCTAGATTGCTTTATCCAGCAAGGCTATCATTTAAAATTGATGGAGACATAAAGATCTTCCCAGAAAAGAACAAACTGAAAGAATTTATTACAACCAAGCCAGCATTGCAAGAAATACTAAAAGGACTTCTGTAAATAGAAGAAAGATGAAAACAATTTACTACAAATTTAAAAATGGCAATAACTATGTACCTATCAATAATCACTTTAAATGTAAATGGATTAAATGCTCCAATCAAGAGACATAGGGTGGCTGAGTGGATAAGGAAGCAAGACCCTTGTATATGCTGTATACAAGAGACTCATCTCAGAGCAAAAGACACACACAGGCTGAAAGTGAAAGGTTGGAGTAAGATATTTCATGCAAATGGAAGCAAGAAAAAAGCTGGAGTTGCAATACTTATATCTGACAAAATAGACTTTAAAATGAAGAACGTATTAAAAGACAAAGATGGGCACTATATAATAATAAAGGGATCAATCCGACAAGAGGACATAACCCTAGTAAACATCTATGCACCTAACATAGGCGCACCTAAATATATAAAACAGGTACTGATGGACATAAAGACAGAGATCAACAGCAACACTATCATAGTAGGGGACTTCAACACACCTCTGACAACAAGGGACAGGTCCTCCAGACAGAAAATCAATATGGAAACAACAGCCTTAAATGATACTTTGGACCTCTTGGATTTAATCGATATTTTCAGAGCATTTCATCCCAATGCTGCAGAATACACGTTCTTCTCAAGTGCACATGGAACATTTTTCCAAGATAGATCATATGTTAGGACACAAAACAAGCCTTGATAAATTTAAGAAAATTGAAATCATACCAATTGTCTTCTCTGACCACAGTGCTATGAAATTAGAAATGAACTACAGGGAAAAAAAAACAGGAAGACACACCAATTCATGGAGGCTGAATAACATGTTACTAAATAATGAATGGGTCAAGCAGCAGATCAAAGAAGAAATCAAAAGATATCTCGAGACAAATGAGAATGAGAACACGACGACCCAAAATCTATGGGATGCTGCGAAAGCAGTCCTAAGAGGGAAGTTCATAGCACTGCAGGCCTACCTAAAGAAACAAGAAACATCACTAATCAACAGTTTATCTTCACACTTAAGGGATCTGGAAAAAGAACAGCAAAATAAGCCCAAAGGGAGCACAAGGAAGGAGATAATAAGAATCTGAGCAGAAATAAATGAAATAGAAACCAGAAAAACAATACAAAAGATCAATGAATCCAAGAGTTGGTTCTTAGAGAAGATAAACAAAATTGACAAACCTTTAGCCAGACTCATTAAAAAAAGGAGAGAGAGGACCCAAATTAATAAAATCAGAAATGAAAGAGGAGAAGTGACAACAGACACCACAGAAATACAAAAAATTTTAAGAAATTACTATGAGCAACTATATGCCAACAGATTTGACAATCTGGAAGAAATGGACAATTTTCTAAAGGCGCACAACCTTCCAAGGCTAACTCAAGAAGAAACAGAAAGCCTGAACAGTCTGATTACCACCAGGGAAATTGAGTCAGTAATCAACAATCTCCCAACAAACAAAAGCCCTGGACCAGATGGCTTTACAGGTGAATTTTTCAAAATGTTCAAAAAAGAATTATCACCTATTATCCTCAAGCTCTTCCAAAAAATCCAGAAGGAAGGAAGACTCCCAAACACTTTGTAGGAAGCCACTATCACCCTGATCCCAAAAGCAGACAAAGACACCACAAAAAAAAGAAAACTACAGGCCGATATCTCTAATGAACATAGATGCAAAAATTCTCAACAAAATATTAGCGAACAGAATTCAGCAATACATTAAAAAGATCATACACCATGATCAAGTGGGATTCATCCCTGGTATGCAGGGGTGGTTCAACATCCGCAAATCAATTAATATGATACACCACATTAACAAAATGAAAAATAAAAATCACATGATCATATCAATAGATGCAGAAAAAGCATTTGATAAAATACAGCAACCTTTTATGATAAAAACCCTTAAGAAAGTGGGAATAGAGGGATCATATCTTAACATAATAAAGGCCATATATGACAAACCCACAGCTAACATCATACTCAATGGGGAAAAGCTAAAACCATTCCCCCTAAGATCAGGAACAAGACAAGGTTGCCCACTTTCTCCACTTCTATTCAACATAGTGCTGGAAGTTCTAGCCACAGCAATCAGACAAGAGAAAGAAATAAAAGGCATCCAAATTGGTAAGGAGGAAGTAAAATTATCACTATATGCAGATGATATGATACTATATATAGAGAACCCTATAGACTCCACCAAGAAACTATTAGAAGTGATAGATGAATTTAGTAAAGTAGCAAGATATAAAATTAATATTCGGAAATCAGTTGCATTTGTATATACCAATGATAAAATATCAGAAGGAGAAATTAAAAAAAAATTCCATTTACAATTGCTCCAAAGACTATAGAATATCTGGGAATAAATCTAACCAAAGATGTAAAAGATCTGTACTCAGAAAATTATACGACACTGAAGAAAGAAATGAAAGAAGACATAAATAGATGGAAACACATTCCATGTTCATGGATAGGAAGAATTAATATAATTAAAATGTCCATACTGCCTAAGGCAATATACATATTCAACGCAATTCCTATCAAACTACCAACGACGTTTTTCACAGAAATAGAACATATAATCCTAAAATTTATATGGGACCATAAAAGACCCTGGATAGCCTCAGCAATCTTGAGAAATAAGAACAAAGTGGGAGGTATAACAATACCTGATTTCAAACTATACTACAAGTCTACAGTAATCAAAACGGCATGGTACTGGCATAAAAATAGACACATAGATCAATGGAACAGAATAGAGTCCAGAAGTAAATCCATACCTATATGCCCATCTAATCTACGACAATGAAAGCAAGAATGTACGATGGGGTAAAGCCAGTCTGTTCAATAAGTGCTGTTGGGAAACCTGGACAGACACATGCAAGAAAATGAAGCTGGACCACCTCCTTACACCATATACAAAAATAAATTCAAAATGGCTTAAAGACTTAAATGTAAGATCTGAAGCCATAAAATATCTAGAAGAAAATATAGGAAGAAACTTCATGGACATTACCCGGAGTAAGATTTTTACTGATATATCCCCTCGTGCGAGGGAAGTAAGTGAAAAAATAAACATGTGGGATTATATCAAACTAAAAAGTTTTTTCACAGCAAAAAAAACCATCAATAAAACAAAAAGGGATCCTACTGAATGGGAAAAGATATTTGCCAATGATATATCTGATAAGGGATTAATATCACAAATCTATAAAAAACTTACTCAACTCAACTCCAAAAAAACAAACAACCCAATTAAAAAATGGGCAGAGAACTTGAGGAGACATTTTTCTAAAAAGGACATACAGAAGGCAAGAAGACATATGAAGAAATGCTCAACCTCACTAACCATCAGAGAAATGCAAATAAAAACCACAATTAGATATCACCTCACTCCAGTCAAAATGGCTATCATCAATAAATCAACGAACAACAAATGCTGGCGCCGATGTGGAGAAAAGGGAACGCTAGTGCACTGTTGGTGGGATTGCAGATTAGTGCGGCCACTATGGAAAACAGTATGGAGGTATCTCAGGAATCTGAAAATGGAACTACCCTATGATCCAGTAATTCCACTCCTAGGCATCTACCCGGAGAAATCCAAAACTCCAATTCAAAAATCTGTATGCACTCCTATGTTTATTGCAGCACTATACACAATAGCTAAGACATGGAAACAACCAAAATGCCCATCGGTAGATGACTGGATTAAGAAGCTGTGGTTCATTTATACAATGGAGTATTACGCAGCCATAAAGAAGAAAGAAATCTTATCATTTGCAACAACATGGAGGGATCTAGAGAACATTATGTTAAGTGAAATAAGTCAGAAAGAGAAAGACAAGTACCATATGATCTCACTTATATGCGAAATCTGAAGAAAAGAATATGTGAATGAACTAATCAGAGACAGTTTTGAGGACACAAAGAAAAAAACGAGAGTTGTTAGATGGGCGAGAGTTGTTATATGCCCATGCACTAAGTATAAAAATTATTAAATTATTCTCGAACTTGCTATAGTTAGAAAAATGACCTGAAAATACTGATTTCATGAAGAGTTTTTCTGTTCTATAATGTAAACATAATAAAAAAAATACTGTCTAAATTTGATCTAAAAGTTAGAGTCTGCTATTTGAAGACAAGGTCTACACTGAATTCTCCATGATTCCCATTAAACACAACTGGCTCCCTGGCATATGGCAGTCACTAAACACACTTTTGAATAAATAAAAAATAACATTTTGAAGAAAGCATTTCTATAATCTAAGCCAGTTGAAAATCTCTAAAATATTTGAACTGACTTTTTTTCCCTTTGGGTAAAATATTTTTATAGGGAATAGAAACATTGAAACATATTTTCTTTGACCTAGTATATGCTGAAAGCATTGTGTGTATATGTGTGTGTGTGTGTGTGTGTAAAGGTCATAGTGAGCATTTTAACAAAGCAAGAACATTCAATATGTTTCCCATTCAATCTCAATGTTATCAAAGATACAAATGACACACACAAAAAAATAGGAGTGATTCTTTGGACTGTTCTTTAGTTCTTCAGATAAATAGTGAAGTGAATCTTATAAGCCATTTCAGTTATTTGGAAGTATTAAAATTATTATGTAGGTCATAAACAAAATACTGTAAAAAATCAAAATATCCCTTTTGAACTGTGAAGATATGCAGTGACCTTCCTAAATGGTCAGAACATTGATTGGACAATTGTTGAAAATTATAATGTGTACCTGCTTATTAGGCATCAATAACTAAAACTTAATAAAACATACTGGGCATCTGATATTTCTGAAGCTCTAGGAAAAACACAAGCAATATTTCATTTATATTCATTAATAATCACAATAATTCTATTAGGTAGTGGAAGGAGAACTGACTCTGGGTGGTGAACACACAATGTGATATATAGATGATGTATTACAGAATTGTACACCTGAAACATATGCAACTTTACTAACAATTGCCACCCAATAAACTTTAATTTAAGAAAAAAGAAAAAAATAAACGAATGGGATTATATCAAACTAAAAAGCTTCTGCACAGCAAAAAAACAAAACAAAAACAAACATCAAAAAAAAAGAAAAACCACAGAGGCAATCAACGGAATGGGAGAACATATTTGCAAACAAAATCCCTATAAAGAGCTAACATTCAAAATGTATAAAGAACTCATACAACTCAACAAAAAAAAAACAAACAATGCAATTGAAAAATGGACAGAGGACATGAACAGACACTTTTTCCAAAAAGACATAAAACTGCCAACAGATATATGAAAAAAAAATGCTCAAGTTCACTAGCTATTAGGGAAATGCAAATCAAAACAAAAATAAAATTCTCACACCTGTTAGAATGTCTATCATCAACAAGACAATTAATGACAAGTTGGAGAGGTTGTGGAGAAAAAGGAACCCTCATACACTGTTGGTGGGAATGTAAATTGTTACAGCCACTATGGAAAATAGTATGGAGGTTCCTCAAAAAATTAAGAATAGAATTATCACACTACGCAGCAATCCCTCTTCTGTGTATCTAACCACCAATATCTGAAAACATTTATCTGTAAAGATGTATGTACCCCTATGTTCATTACAGCATTATGCACAGTGGCCAAGACATGGAAACAACTGGTGTTCTTTGATAGATGACTGGATAAAGAAGATGTGGTACATACAAACAATGAAATGTTACTCAGCCACAGGGAAAAATGAAAGACTGCCATTTGCAATAACATGGGTGTATCTTGAGATTATCATGCTAAGTGGAACAAAGTAGAAAAAGTCAAGAACCAAATAACTTCACTAATATGTAGGATGTAAAACTGAAAGCAACAAAAGAACAACACAAACAAAAAATCATAGACACATAACAGTTTAGTGGTTAGCAGAGAGTGCTGGGGTAGAAAAGGGAAAAAGGGGTCAAACATGGTGATGGAAGGAGAACTGACTCTGGATGGTGAACACACAATGCAATATATAGATAATGTATTATAGAAATGTACACTGGAAACCTATATAACTTTACTAACCAATGTCATCCCAATAAATTTTATAAGGAGAAAAAATAAAAAATAAATCACTTTTTTCAGGTTTCTTTAACATAGAATCTAATGATATTTGTTTAATTTAAAATTTTGTGTGACACTAGTGAAATCCGACATAACTGAAACCGTTAATGTAAGCTCAATGTGATCGCTTTGTAATATGTTAAATTGATGAAGCTGAACTATATTCCTCATAATTCTCTTTCTATATATTGCTGGTTAGAATAGACTAGAGTAACATTATCCTAGATAGTTGGAATAAGAGGAATGGCAATGGCCTTTTCAGTTATTCAATGAAACACTAAGTTCGGTGCTTCAGTTGTAATTAGAATCTCTAAACATTGGCTTTAATCAAAAATAAACTTATCCTTTAGGGGCATGACTTAACCACCCAGAAGTCCTGTAAAAGAGAGCTTATACATTCCCTGAGGTAAGAGACTTCATACGTATATACATATATGAACATAAATATAATTATAGGTACACTACATATGACACTCTCTCTTCCCCATGGAATTATTGAAATCTTTAGACAGCTGTGGTTATGTCCTCATCCTAAACCTTTTAATCTGTGTTTTCTTTCTGCATTCCAGGCTGAGTAATTCCTTGTATCAGTACTAACTGCAGAGTTTTTAGTACCTCCATTGCAATTTCTAATGTTCAATATTCAAGTAACAAAGATGTTTAGGCTTAATTACCCAGACTTCTTTGACTGCATTGCTAAACCTTCACCTGTCTGTTTTTTTTTTTTTTTATGTTGTTTTACAGTGGATATTTGGAAATGTATTTAAATGACATTGTCCCCTGCAAAATGTTATCACCTTGTGAAAATCTTCCACATAGGTAGTTGAATAGACCTCACCGGATTTAGGTGAGGATTTAGGAGAGTGTTTAATTTCAGCTCTTAGGTTGTAAAGAAGATTCTTCGTCTCTCAATCATTACTCTAAAGCTCTCCCTTCTTTGGCCTTTACTTATTGGCCTTTTAAAAAATTCCCCATTTTGGAACAAAATGTGGGACCCTAAGACTTTGCTCATTTCTTGTCTGTTCACTGGAATTGAAAAAAAGGGGACATTTAGAGAGAGAAATAAGTAAAAGAGGCTAAGGGTATGAGTAGGAGACCATTCGTGTATTCATTCATGCATTCATTCAACAAACATTCAAGCCACTACTAAATAAAAACATTTTAGGCAATAACAATTCAATCCACTCTCATGGATTATTAAAATAAATATCATTTGTTTTATACACTTGATCAAGTAGAGAACGTTTATTTACATGTTAAAAAGAATGAAATCCATGTAACCATAGATCACAAAGATGTACAAACACCCGCAAAGTGAACAGTACCATCTTTATTATGATGTGTGTGATTACATGCAAAGTATTTTTTGAAATGATCTGTATGTAATACAGAAGTTGAAAACCTCTAATAATTTGCTACTGATTGTAAATTAACTTATTGAGAATAATACTCCAAATCTTTTGCCAATTGTTTTGACTTTAAAGTTCAAAACCTCTAATAATTTGCTACTGATTGTAAATTAACTTATTGAGAATAATACTCCAAATCTTTTGCCAATTGTTTTGACTTTAAAGTTCATTAACGTTGACTATTTGTCATCAAAATTTGCTCTTTCTGGGTTGCCCTTTGGATAGCTCAATCTAATTATAAGTTAAGAAGTATAAAAACCAATTGGAAACACAGGGATACAAACTTTATTAATATTCTTGATTATAAAAATACTAAATAGTAATTATAGCATGGGATTTTAAAAAGCCATTATAATGTTTTATTTGATTAGTGAATTGTTAAGCATCTGATTTAATCACTTCTTATTCTAAAACCAGAACGCACTAATGTTGATGAAAGTAAAAATATAAAAACTCTAAATTGATTATAGATTTCCTTAGGAGTCTAAGTTGACCATTCTATGCCAGTAAAAGTAATTTTATTATATTGCTATTTTCTAAAAATACAAACAAACCAATTGTCAAGAGAAAAGGAAATCTAATAAATGTAGTTGGGAAAACAGCTTTTAAGGTAGTTGTTGGTAAACAGGGCAGTATGGCTGAGAATAAACAGTTTCTTAATATATGCAATGTTGAAAATATCTTTAATCCCAATTTGACAGTGAATCTGGAGTGGTCAAAGAAAACAAGCCCTTGTATAATTCTATAATAAGTCATAAGAGAGAGGGTATGTTTTCTTATGCCGAATAATATTCCATTGTGCATATGTATCACACCATTTACAACAACATGGATGGCTCTTGAGATTATCATGCTAAGCAAAATAAGTCAGATAGAGAAAGTCAAAAATCATATGACTTCACTCATATGTGGGATATAAAACTAAAAGCAGCAATGGAATGAGACAAGCACACAAAGAAACAAAACTCATAGACACAGACACAGTTTAGTGGTTACCAGAGGGTAAGCGGGGAGGCGGGGAGGTAGAAAAGCGTAAAGGGGGTCAAATATATGATGACAGAAGGAGAACAGACTCTGGGTGGTGAGCACAAATTGCAATATATAGATGATGTATTATATAAATGTACATTTAAAACCTATGGAATTTTAAAAAACAATGTCACTCCAATAAATTTAATAATAAAAGACACAGGGTATGAACCATTACACATTTGCCCAATTTCAAACTCCTAGGAAAAGTTTCAATGGCCAATAATAGTCAAATTGAAAAATCCCCTCACAATATAGTAGGAAATAATAACACACACATTTTAAAAAGAACATTAAATAGTTTTCTAATGTCCCAGAATACACTCAAGACCATCTGAGAGCAGTACCTAAAAACAACAAGTCTAACAACATTGACAGAAACTAAATAACTGTCAGTAGTTTAGTTTTAAGAGAGTCTAGAATTTTTAAAAACATTATGTAATATTTGGAAAGTGTTAACGCAGTGCTAAGCCAGGGCCTATTGAATCTGAACTCATACCCTACACTAATAATTTCCTCTTTCAAGTGGCCAAGAATTCTCTACCAGTCATTGCATTAAAGCTTCATGTGTCTTATAGATTGCAACTAATGTAGGAACAAAGAATAGAAGACATTCAAATATATTCAACTTTAAGTACAGTCGATCCTAGAGAAACTAGGAAGCAAGATAGGAAATAACACAGAATCCCTTAGCACTGTGAGATGACTTTGTTTTTGGTCTGACCACATTGTCCTGACATTACTTCTGGTAATGGGACATGCTCTTATAACCTCCTCAGTGTGAGAACTGGACTTATTATTCATTTTGGTGTCCTTTGGCCCTAACCTTCTATCTAACATATAGTGGACTTGCAATAAATATCTATGAAAAAAAGGAACAATTTTAAAATAAAACATTTGAGATCTAGCCACATTACTTATTGGAGGATTACATATACATACAATTGTAAGTGGCTTTAGAAAGAAGTAACAGTTTCATTTTTTTAATCAATATAGAGGTACTGTATTTTATTTAGGTGAAGGAGTGGATATCAATTTACTGACCCCAAACTCTCATTGCAGTGAAGTCCTTTGGTAAATGAATCCTGATTCTTGCTCCTTTACCTATTAGCTCTAGCCACTTAACATCACTTGAATTATTATCATTCAAATTTACATAAAAGGTTTAGGATAGTGTCACATATCTTAGAAATGTCAAGTCCAGGTAATAAAGTCAGGGCATCTGACTCCAAAGCTGATGCTTTTATGCCAGTTGGCAGAGATTTTTAAGCCTCCAAGATTTATAAATGACCAGATTGAACATATTATCTACACAAAGACTAGTTTAATCAGAAACTCTTGTGCATTGCTATGGCTATGCAGAGAAAAGGAATCTCAGGGGTAAACTTTGTCAGTACCATCCTATGTAGGGGACTATTACCTTGGGCAGAGAATATTTCAGGTACACTTATCCTGATGACCTTAAACAGTGAATTAATTTTATGCTCCTAGTTCTGATCCTATAACCATTATATAACTTTTTGAGTATTTTTTTTTTTTTTTGTATATTTGCCTACTGGGAGAAATAGCAGTAGACACTGAGTCTATTGGTACCCAAGACCATTATATTTTTCATTCTTTAATAACTTTGCATTCTGAGTTTAAGCATCTGGGTCATAAGATAGTGAATATGAGTATAATATTGAGTAATAGATTCCCCCTAGGTGTGAAAACAAAATCAGTTTTCTAAGCTTGCAAGGCTGAGGGCTGTACTCAGACTAAGGTAAATTCATAAAATAACACATACTATTTTGTGAGATCTCTAGGGAGGCATCCAACCACGTTTTACCACAGGCTGATTCAACACACACACTATAACATCAACAAACAAAAAATATAAGGAGGTTTGGGTCCCCCCCCCCATAAATTCTCTATTGTAGTAATCCTCAAAGCCTAGTGTTTCAATACCTGGTTTATAATTAATGCTAATAACCAAATGTATGTATTCAGGCCATGTCCAAATAACAAGAGACATATCCTGTTACTACTAATGTCTTCAATGTTTTTCAAAGTTTGACATGATCTTCACATCAAAATGTATAGTATCTGTCTCTTTTAATTAGGTTTCTTGAGAAAAAAGTGATTTAAATGTAATGTTATTGTGTTTGATAAGCCTACAGCATGCATGGAAATAATTATAATTTCATGTTGTTATTATCAACAATAACAGTGTTCCTCATCATCACTCTTCATTCATGTTTGGGACAGAACTTATTAATAACTGAGCATTATATTTTAAGATCAGTCTTACCAAAATAAGAAAAAAAGTAGGGGGGTTGGAGCTCACTTCAAGCTGAAATGGACCCATTTAAATTACCTTAAGAAGTAGAAACAGTTAGCAAAATTGCCTTTATAATTTTAGGGCTTTTTTGTAAATCTCTCTATGTCTGATTCTATTTGCTCCTAGACACTGAAGTATTGAAGTATTATAATGATACAATTTTTATACAGGTGTGTGTGTGTGTGTGTGTATATATATATATATATATATATATATATATATCATATTCAGTTAAATGTAATTGTTACTAATTATGCCCTTACTCTGTATTGAATTAGGACCACATGCATATTTAAAGTTTCTTTGATCTATTTTTCTGAATAAATTCTGTGGCTTATTATGTCTATAAAACCTGTCAACTTAGTCTGTTGTGTGCTGGACATTTTGTAAATAAAATGATATGATCTCAAGCAGTTACCGTATTGTATGACCTGACCATCTCTGATACTACATGGTTAAATATAAATAGAATAACTAAAGCTACCATTCAAAAATCAAAAGTTGTCTTGGAAAGCTAAGATCATTTATCTATCATTATCCACAGCTTTTTAAATATTAGGTTCACGCAACAGTAATTGCAGTTTAAAAGGTTAAAATTAATTGCAAAAACTGCAATTACTTTTGCACCAAGCTAATAGATATATGTATATTAACAGGCATTGTGTTAGGCTGTGTGTATTTGGCCAATAAGATTTCCGTTTATTGCTAATGGCAATTATCCTTTTATATTCAGTCTTCAGTGTTTTATTTGTCATAAATAGGTAAATACATTTGAATCAGACCTAAGTGATTTTATTATTATTATTAGTAGTAATAGTACTAGTATTTAGGCTAGTCAAGTAAAACAGTGGGAGTGGAGAAGGAACAAAGAAATCTGTAACTGGCTATGATCAATTAATTGTAAATATCACTGCACTTGGACAAGGCCTAAGTAAATATTTTTACACTAATTATTTTCCACAGCATATATCATGACAATTTTTATATATGTATTACTGATCCTATTAGAAAAAACTCAAACAGAATACATTCTCTAATATGTTTGTAGATACTATATACTTCTGTAATTAAGATTTTAAAAGTGTGATTATTTATATTTATAAGTAATATGTGTTGAACTCTGGTAAGCAAAGCTAAACATATCATCCAAGCACACAGTCTTACAGAGGAGAATATTGAAAATAGAATTAAATCCTTAGCTTAATCATGAAATAATAAATTCTAAGCCAGGTAGCTCAGATAATTTCCCAGAATATTTTTGTGGGCAATATGATTGGTATTGCACCAAAAATAATGTGGTGCCAATTAGAAAGTAAAGCTATTAATTCATTATATAAGAAAAAAAAACAATATTTCATATTTGATTTTCAAGATACCTTATATTTTCAACCTAATTTAATGATCTCAGAAAAATGTCAGTGTCATTATTATTATAACTACATCTTTTCAATTAATTTTTACAGATTTATTTTAGAAATTAGCTCATAAATGATTGTAATGTTTTCCAAAGATAATTTTTTACATTATTAATGAATTATTTTAGATTCATGAAAACTCAGATTTTGATCATTGAATATTAATAATTAACACTAAAATGTCCTCTTTATATGGTGTTTTCAACTGATTTTAGGTGAATTTCCCACACTGTTCTTCAGTGGACTCATTTTAGCTATACTCTAAATACTTATTGAATTAATGAATCCATGAATAGGAATGCAATAAAACAAAGGTGAATTTTAAAATTAGAATTAGAATTGTATAAACCTAGAGGCCACAGAAAGTAAACACCTCTAAAATATTAACCATAAATCCAAAATAACAGTTATAACAGTTAGTACTTCCCTTTCCCAATCTGGTAATTTGGTGGAGATAGTTTACATCCCAAATTTACCTTTCTTAATTTTATTAACACTCAGCTTTATCTGATGACTAATTTCTATACAAGTTTTAACTTACATAGAATAAGCAGAAAACACAATGAATTTCAAGAAAGATTTAAGGCACCGAAAGTTTAGAATATACACATTATATTCCTCCCTTCCTGTCTCTCAGACACAATCACTGGCTAATTAGTTCTTTTGTTTTATTTGAGAAGTTCTGATTGCTGACACTGTTAAGTTCCACTTGGAGTTTCAGAATTTAGACTTGGATTACTATTTGTAATAGAACAGGATTTCTTGAATTATTTAATTTTGCAATAAATTAACATGATTATTTTTTTCCCTTTTGTTCATGTGTTTATGTGAGTGTGACTGTGGTCACACACTGCTTGTGTCCTATTAAGAGGCTGCCACGTCAGGTAGGAATTCATAGGTAGATGATTTGTAACTATAACTTTGCTATTCATATACCCAAACCATCAGTGCTTACATGAGCATTCTGAAAACTAATGTTTAATATATCATCACCAATACCCTGAAGAGGTGAGGCAGAGTCATGGATGTAAATTTTACATCAATAATTTCTATATCTGTTTATAATTTTTTAATAAAATGAAAGCTTTATTAAAAATTTATAAACAAAAGTTTATAAAACCAATTACTAAGGCAAAATGACTTGATGCAACTTCATGTTGGATATCTAACTGGATTATATGACTTCTTTGACAATCTAGAGCTGTATTAACTATCAGAAATATCAAAATCGTGTGCAGGCCAGATAGTACAGTTAAGTCTAAGTAAGAGTATGAATTGCCTTTGGTGGAAAGTTACTATGATAGTAGTTATTTATTTATGTATTTTCTAGAAAAAGAAAAGTGAGTGTTTGCTTACTGGATACGGGAAAAACAAATTAGAACTAATGTGAATCCCAAATTAATTTCTTTCAATAGTCATAACATTTTAAATGATCCACACTATCATAGAATATCATATCTCAAATTAGATCTCTACATGGATAGACTTATATCACAAAGACTGGACTAAAAGGAATAGAGAAGAACTTTAGGGACAACTTTCAATACAGAGAATGACTACAAACATAGGTCTAACATTTTTGTAATCATTTGTTTAAGTGACAAACCAATATCTAAACTGTCAACAGGTTACTAAAAAATAGTCAGAATATATTTTCTTTAACTAAAGAATATAGATTGTATAAAAGAACAAGACAAACCGACAAACAATGAAAAACTCATAAACACAGACAACTGTTTAGTGGTTACCAAAGACTAAGCAGTGAGGGAGGAGGTTAGAAAAAGGAAAAGGGGGTCAAATATATGGTGATAGAAGGAGAACTGACTCCATCAGTTCTGTGGGTGGTGAACACGCAATGCGACACATACATGATGTATTATAGAAATGTACACTTGAAACCTATATAATTTTACTAACCAAAAAATTTAATGATTTTTAATTTTTTATTTATGTATTTGTTTTAATTAAAGTTTATTGATGTGAAAATTGTTACTAAAGTTACATAGAATGCAGGTGTACAATTCTGTAATAAATCATCCATATATCATATTGTGTATTCACCTCCCAGAATCAGTTATCTTTCCATCACCATATATTAGATCCCCTTTACCTTCATCTGTCACCACCCTCCCCCCTTATCCTCTGGTAACCACTAAACTATTGTCTGTGTCTATGAGTTTTTGTTTCTTCATTTCTTTGTCTTGTTCTTTTGTTGTTTTCAGCTTTATATACCACATATATCAGTGAAATCATATGGTTCTTGACTTTTCCTGTCAGACTTATTTCACTCAGCATAATAACTTCAAGATCTATCCATGTTGTCTCAAATGGTACTATTTCATCTTTTCTTATTCCTTTGTGTATATATACCACAACTTCTTTATCCAATCATTTATCGAAGGATACTTTAGTTGTTTCCATGTCTTGGCCACCATAAATAAAGCTACAAAAAATACTGGCGCACACATATCTTTATGGACAAATGTTTTCAGATTTTTTGCATAGATAACCCGGAGAGGGATTGCTGGATCATATGGTAACTCTATTCTTAGTTTTTCAAAGAACCTCCATGCTGCCTTCCATAGCAGCTGCACCAATCTGCATTCCGATCAACAGTGTATGAGGGTTTTTTTTCACCACAGCCTCTCCAATACTTGTTATTATTTGTCTTGTTGATGATAACCATTCTAACTTGTGTGAGGTGATATCACATTTTGATTTTTATTTGCATTTCTCTGATGATTAGTGATATTGAAAAGCATTTGACAAGACACAACATCCATTTATGATTAAAACACTTAATAACATAAGTATAGAAGGAAAATACCTCAACATAGCAAAGGCCATATATGACAAGCCCTCAGCTAATCTCATAATTAATGGTGAAAAACTGAAGCCCTTTGCTCTACATCAGGAGCATGACAGGATTGTCCCCTATCATCTCTGCTTTTCAACATAGTATTGGAAGTCCAAGCCAGAACAATCAGGCAAGAGAAAGAAATAAAAGGCATCCAGATTGCGAATGAAGTTCAATTGTCACTTTTTGCAGATGACATGATGCTATATACAGAAAACCCTAAAGACTCCACCAAAAAACTATTGGAAACAATAAACGAATACAGTAAAGTTGCTGGCTACAAAATCAATGTACAAAAGTCCATGGCATTCCTATATACTAACAATTAAATCTCAGAAAAAGAAATAAAACACAATGACAACAACAACAAAAAAATCTTTTTTCAATTGCAACAAAAGGAATAAAATACCTAGAAATAAACTTAACCAAGAATGTTAAAGACTTATATAATGAAAACTATATAACATTTTTAAAAGAAATTGAAGAAGGCACAGAGAAATGGAAAGACAGTCCATGTTCATGGATTGGAAGAATGAACATAGTTAAAGTGGTCACATTATCCAAAGCTATATACAGATTTAATGCAATCCCCATCAAAATCCCACTGGCATCTTTTAAAGAAATAGAACAAAAATCATCAGATTTGTATGGAACCACAAAGGACCCCAAATAGTCAAAGCAATCCTAAGGAAAAAAAAAAAGAACAATACTGGAGGTATCACACTCCGTGACTTTAGCTTGTACTACAGTACAACAATAATCAAAATGGTATGGTATTGGCAGAAAAACAGACACATAGACCAATGGAATAGAATTGAGAACCCAGAAATAAAACCACATAAATATGGACTGATAATTTTTGACAAAGAAGCCAAAAACATACAATGGAGAGAAGACAGCCTCTTCAATAAATGGTGCTGGGAGAATTGGAAAGCCATGTGCAAAAGAATGAAACTAGACTGTTGTCTGTCACCATGTACCAAAATTAACTGAAAATGGATCAAAGACATAAACATACAACCTGAAAAAATAAACTGCACAGAAGAAAACATAGGTACTAAACTTATGGACCTTGGGTTCAAAGAGTATGTTATGAATTTGACCCCAATGGCAAGGGAAGTAAAAGCTAAAATAAGTGAATGGGACAATGTTAAACTTAAAAGCTTCTACACAGCAAAAGAAACCATCAACAAAATAAATAAGCAACCCACCGAATGGGAGAAGATTTTTGCAAACAACACTTCCCATAAGGGGCTAATATCCAAAATATATAAGCAACTCATACAACTCAACAACAACAACAATAACAACAACAAAACAATCCAATAAATTTAATAAAAACAACAACAACAACAAAAAATAGAGAATGCAGCCAATTACAGTCTACATAGTCTCCAAGGAATAATACGAATAGTTGTATTGAATTGACTAAACAATATTTATGCCCATGGAATAACTCAACTCATAATTCAGTGATCTAAGGAACTATTTATTTTCTAATGCAGACACAATTGAGCAAAACATTCTGTATTAGATGTTCTCAAAAGAGAAGAAAGTCAGAGCTCTCTTAAGCATAGGCATTTGGTTTTAGTTGATATACATATATATCAACTAATATATACATTTAAATATATATGTTTAAAGTAGCAAAAGCAATGTGCTATTACACTGAAATACTGTATATACGTTAGATTTTATTTTAGAACAATTTTAGTTTCAAAGTAACATTTAATGAAAGGTACAGAGATTTCCATATGCCCTTTGC
Source organism: Rhinolophus hipposideros (assembly GCF_964194185.1). Classification (NCBI taxonomy): domain Eukaryota; kingdom Metazoa; phylum Chordata; class Mammalia; order Chiroptera; family Rhinolophidae; genus Rhinolophus; species Rhinolophus hipposideros. Next base: position 36,661,557 of record NC_138050.1, on the reverse strand, counting down.
CCACACACAGGCATAGATTTCCCTATAAGAAACATCCCAAGTAGAGTGGAACATTTGTTATGATTGATGAACCTGCATTATTAACTTATTATCACTGAAAACCCATAGTTAGTCAATTATTTCATTGGTGAAACTTTGTAAGGCATCAGCAGTTTTGTTTTATGACTCTAATCTCAGTATTTGGAGAAAACTTCAAAAGGTTAGGCCAAGTGAGTATGAAACTGACTCAGATACATGGAGAATTAACACTAGGAAATTGTATAGTCCTTGAGATAAATGACCCACAGGAAGAATTCTTATCCACAATTTTCATGAAATAGACCACATCTATTTATTTTTAGAAGGGAGAAAATACCAATACAAGTGTTTAGTTAATGAATAATTTATCTTTCACTAATTTTACTTAAAATAAGATAACAATTGGAAAACTATTTCAGTATAATAGCACACTGCAATTGCACTTTAAACAGGATCTTTAGGAAGAACTGAACGTCTATTGTTTATTGGCCTCATGAAGAAATCTCTTCATGCCAAACATAGATTGAATTCTAAATAGGGACCTTGCCTGAACAGAATACATCAGGAAAGTAAGTGAAGGAATTAGTCGATACAGATGTTGTGGTAGAACTACATGAGTTTTGCTATTTTATAAGATTTATACATTTTTTGCATTTAAGCAAAAGTAAATGATATTCACAGCAAAATTATTGAGTCAAGTTAATTGAATGAAACTACCCATTGAGAAAGCATTGACCTGTTTTAAAATATTCATATGTATCACAGTAGGTACAGGAATCAGACCTAGTTAGTCACAGGGAGAGGCAATTACTTTCATTATGTAAAAAACATAACCAGGGCATTAAAGTTTGGCTTCTTCCCACCCAATGGGAAAATAGAAGTCCTAAGTCTCTAGTTCCTCAGCTCAGCCTGTTTCCTAGCGACTAAATTCACTTTAATATAAAAATCACTGATGAGGAAAATTAAATATTTCTTGATCAAATATGCAGTGGCTCATAACTAAAGATTACATTCCCATATAGGTTTTCCAGGTCAGTAAGATTTTCTGATGGACTTGATATTATTTTTAGCAGACAAACATCAGAACAAGAGTGATTTGTTGATTTAGGATGAGGTGTGTCTTTTGTAAAACATGGTTTGATCCTATCTTGGCAGGTTTAAAAGTCTCATTTCATCCTAAAGAAAACAGTTTGTTGGTATTGAAAATAGATAACTTATTTCTGAATTTTTTTAAGTAAAACAGAGCAATGAACATAGTACTTACTGTATTTATGTACTCATTAAGTATTATTTTATAAGTTCTTATAAACAACTAGATTTTCACTGACATCCCATATTTTTGGATTTAACTCCAGAAAACAATCAAAACCATTTTATATTGAGTACAGTGAATTCACTACAATTTATATAGATTTCCACTGATTATAGAATGCACGCTCATTGAATAAAATTTACAGAAAAGTACAAGAAAATTGTAAAAGATATACATGTACCACTGAAAGATAATTACTATTTACTATTTTGCCTTTTATTTAATATTTTTTTCTATGTGATTATTTTTAGAGACTTGATATAATATTTCACACATTATGTTAAATATACATAGTTTTCAGTTGATGTACTATACACACTTATTCAAAATCAATATTATTTGGAAAATTACCTTTAATGATTAATATTACACAAAGAAATATATTATTATAGCTTTAACGTCTCATATTTAGATCTTGTCATTTCATATAAACAGAAGATGTACTTCTTCGGACACAAATTTTCTCCATATTTCTAACTATTTTTTAGGGGACATACCTGATTTTAAATTACTCTAATAATGTAGAATTCTAAAGAATGGTACAAATTTCAAATTATTTTTTTAGAAAGGAAAGGGAAAATCTATTTTTATTTTCAAGTATGGCTACACAATAATTTTATATTGTCATTTCTAATAAAACTTCTAAGTTATTATCTTTAAGTGCTAGGATATCAGGTGATTATGGACATTAATGTGTTGTATATAAGTACATACATACACATGAACGTATATATAAATATATATTTAAGACAGATATATTGAATTATTTTTATTAATAAAACTAACATTAAAGTAAAAAGGAGAAAATACACGCTAATTTGGTAAGTTGGAAACAGCATTTAAAACACTGACAAACAACACCAAATGCTTTCGAAGATGTAGAGCAACAAGAACTCTCATTCATTGCTGGTGGAAATGCAAAATGGTACAGCCTCTCTGAAAAACCATTTGGCAGTTTCTCACAAAACTAAACATACTCTTACCATATGATCCAGCAATCACACTCTTTGGTTTTTACCCAAAAGTATTGAAAACTTATGTCCACACAAAAAACTGCACACAGATGTTTAAAGCAGCTTCATTCATGTTTGCCGAAACCTAGAAGCCATCAAGATGTCCTTCAATAGGTGAATGGCTAAATCGCGGTACAGCCAGACAATTGTTTAGCACTAAAAGGAAATAAGGTGTAAAGCCATGAAAAGACATAAAGGAAACTTAAATGCATATTACTGAATGAAATAAGCCAATCTGAAAAGGGTACGTACTGTATGTTTCCAACTATATCACATTCTAGAAAAGGCAAAACTATGGAGACAGTAAAAGGATCTAGAGTTAGGTGTTGGGGGAAGACAAATGAATAGGTGGAACACAGAGGATTTTTAGGACAATGAAACAAACTCGCATGGATTATATTATAATGGTGGATACATGACATTATATATTTGTCAAAACCCACAGAATGTACAGCAGGGATGAACCCTAATGTAAACTATGGATGTAGGTGCTCATTATGTGTCAATGTAACTTCATCCATTGTAACAAATATGCCGATGTGGTGGGGATGTTGGTGGTGAGGGAAACTGTGCACATGTGGGGCAGGAAGTGTATAGGGACTCTATACTTGCTGTAAACCTAAAACTGTTCCAAAAAATAAAGCTTCAAGAATGAGAAAAAAAGTATTTAAACTGTTGTTTTAATTGAATTTCTTAGGATACTAGTGAAGTGTAGTCCATTCATCCTATGAATCTTGACTTCACTTGTGGCTTTCCTTGCCAATGGAATGCTCAGACTTGAGCAGTGATGGTCAACCAGTTTTGAGTCTCAGGCATCAGAGGCCCTCTCTCTCTCTCTCTCTCTCTCTCTCTCTCTCTCCCTCCCTCCCTCCCTCCCTCCCTCCCTCCCTCCCTCCCTCCCTTTCTCTCTCTCTCTCTCTCTCTCTCTCTCTCCCTCCCTCCCTCCCTCCCTCCCTCCCTCTCTCTCTCTCTCTTTCTCTCTCTCTCTCCCCCCCCCCTTGTAATTTCTAACCGGCTTAAGAATGGCTCCTGTACTGGAGAATGAAAGACATGATGCACTAACTCCAGCCAACAGTCAAATGACTGTAAAATATGGGGATGAAATATCCTAAACCAGCCAGCTACAAGATGACTGCAGATCCATGAGGAAGTCCTGCCAACATTAGATGACAGAACTGTCCAGTCAATCTGCAGAAGCCTGCATTAATTGAATGTTTGTTTTGAACTACTGAGATTTGTGGCAATAGATCACTGATACCTTGTACCTGTTTAAAATGCCTGTTAGTATGTAAAAAAATTGAGCATGCCTATAATTTCTTATAAGATTAAAATAGTGTTCACATAAAAGATCACTTTTTATTTGTACAAGTGACAGGAAAAGTTATAGAAAGGATTGTGATTCTGTAGCTTTGTTATAATTAATATGCTATGAGTATGATAATAACTCAAGAGAAAAAATATAGCAACAGAATATACATTAATATTAACAGACATTAAACTAATAACCTCACCCCATTCCAAAATTAAGTAGAAACTATTCAATGTCATATCCCCATAAAAAATAAGGACTTATATGTGAACTTATTAAATTATTGTCAAATGCAATATTGCTCTTGTAAAAAATTGTCTTTCGTTTAGACTGACTTAGGAATAATATTAGCAGTAGAATAATTATTATGAAGTTGGAGCAAATTTGGCTTACTATGCTAGATAAACAAATACTCAAATATTAATTGTGTTACTTTTTAATTATGTAAAAGTGGGCAAGGTTTTTATTTTATTTTAAAAATTGAGATAATATATTTACCACTGAAATATCATATTATGTAAGATAAAATATATAAAGCACCAAAGATACTGTTGCATGAATGTTTGTTCTTTTTTCCTTTTTGATTAATACCAATGTCTGCATTTCTTTAAGTACCTAAGTATTCCCATATGTTAAATAAATTAATAAGAGCTTTTCTAGTGTAAATCTGGGTATTTTGCTTGTTTTTTGTAAGTCACTAACTAGAGCTCTCAGAAAAATACAAAGTGTCAATAGTGTTTTTAAGTCATCAATCAGGAATAGAGCATATCAGGAAAAAAATAAGCTAGATTAATCAAAAAATATAATTCAATTTATAAAATTGAAATTTACTATTAGCTAGATTAAAATTAATACTGTAGTGGAGATGTACATGTTTTAAACATTGTTTAAGCAATATGTATTGCTTTTTAACAATCATATATTTTGGACAGTAATTACAATGAAAATAAATACACCTTTTGGTATTGTGTGCGGGCATATGCGTGCGTGCGCATGCGTGCACGCACACACACACACACACACACACACACACACACACACACTATACATGCATGGGTCACATTTATATTTAGGTTTTATACTTCCCTTACCTAACACTAGCATCAGGGGATAAACTTGATCGATTTCTGTGATGACTTTTTCACAAATATCCAATGCTCTTGCAACTTAGTTTAAGTCAAGCCCTAGATCAAGAAGTGTACTTATTTGTGTACTTAATTGTGATGGCATTTTCATGGTGAAATTCCAGAAATATTTAAAACTGAATATTAAACTATTTATTTAGCAAAGTAAATATGCTTATAATTAACAGTACTAGTATGTTCTATTAGTACTATTAATTTATTATGTACTATTGGTATATACTCGACCTGGAGATATGTTAGTTTGCAAACTAGCAACAGTAAGGTCTATGGTGCTATTATTATTTAAACTAATAAATTCATATGAATTTCTGCCCAATAGGATTATTTTTATTAAAATAATATATTTGCTTGGAAAATACAAAGATGACATTTCAATTATGTTTTTCAAAACCAAATGGTTACCCTTTTTACACAAAATAGCAAAATGTTAACTGTTCTTAAGATAAGTACCATTATTTCATTTTAAAACTTAAGCCCCCTCCCAAATTTCCTACCAAAATAGTCAAATTATGTAAGACATACTATATACTAATATTTGTGAGAATAAGCACATGTGCACATATTACCTTAAGTTCAATGTGATATAACATTCTATTTTATGTTCTGGCTGTAAGTCACCCACATAGGCGAGTGATATTCTCTTTCTGTACTTCTATCTTCTCTATATAAAATGAGGATAGTGAATTAGTCCTTTTCAGCTCTATATTGTATACAATCTATTAAACATATGAACTAATAAGTCTGCACTTGTTCCATAACTTATTATTGAATGGCTAGTGCTTTTTAATCCTTTGTTTTTCCCTGTAGAACAGCTGTATTCTAATGTACTTAATTTTGCATATGCTATGTATATGTGTATAATTTATGATTTAGCTTATGCCACCATTTTATAGTTTATTTCAGTATAAAGAACTACCACTTGGTACTGGTTTGAACTTGGATAAAAATGATTACATTTTTCTTTATAAAGTCAAGGAAAGAAAATGTACTGCTGGGCTAAGACTAAGCATGAAAGATTTCATCTGAGAGGGACAATTTGTCAGAAAATTATGAGGAGGTGCAAACAGGAAGTTATAATGGAAGTGGTTTTGCAACATTAACTATATCATTCACTCTCATAAATTGTGTAATAAATCCACACACATGCCACACCGAGGGGTGGGGCAGGCCGGATGGTTCTCCAGCAGGCAGGCTACCACCTCTGGCACTCCTCTGTAGTATGGTCATCGTGCAACAGAAGGTAGTGTCCCATCTTGGCACAAAGTGGGCACCATGATTCATGTACTGAAGAGTTAATTGGGAAATGGAAATGGCAGCCCAGGAAAGTGAACCAAAGATATGATCCTAAATCACCTTGAGATTGGTCTCTTATAATGGCCAATTGATTATTCCTCAGCAAAATACAGTTTAACTAGGGCAATAAGTCGATTGGAATCATAGGGATAAAAGAGCCTTTATGAAAATTATTGTCCTTTTTATAAAAGTGTCATTGCTCCATCCAGAAATTAAATCCCATTGTCTGCTCTGCCAAACTGAAAAGTGTAATCATTCTTGGAACTTACAGAGGAGTTTTTATTGTTCTAATTACTCACTAACAATGAGAGATGAGGTACATTCCTCCATTAAGTTAATAGTTGAGAGGATTGAGGTGTCTTTTGTCCAACAAATTGAAAATATAATTAAAAAACAGTGATGTCATAAATAGACATTTAATGGTGGTGTTTGATTACACTGAAATATACAGGGAAGTAGGTCATTTAATGAAGAATATTGAACACATTTAATTTTAATTTAATATAACTAACATTAATGTAATAAAATGTGGTGAGAAAAGTATTAACTTTAAAATTGTGCAGCCCTTACATCTAAACTTGCTCATCAGTGTGACCTTGGAAAATTTAATTTTCCCAAGCTTCTGTGTCATAAATTGCCAAAGGGAATATAATATTTACTTTTCAGTGTTGTTGTGAAAGTCTATAAGGTCTGGTCTACAAAGAACATAATCTTGTTGAATATAAACTACATGCTAAATAAAAATGGGCTCTCAGGCCTATTAAACTGTACTTTCAGACCTAAAGTGTTATAGACTAAGGGTTATCATTTAGGATGTTATAAACATAATTCAGAATACAATATCTCAATCCAGTAATAATTTAAACCTCTGAACATTAAAGACTCTAAGAAAATTAAGGGTAAAAAACTGAAATCCGCTCTATTAGCCAATCTTTAAGTACGAATTTTCAGTATGGTTCAAACTGGAGATTAATACCCCATGGCCAATGAGCTCCCTCATTCAGACGGGACAGTAAGCTCACTTCCAGGTAATGAAGATTCTCAAAACAGACAGCTTAGGGTCATCAAAATAGTAATGATTTTGACAGCTGAACTACTCCTCTTAGAAGTTTTAGATAAATTGTTTTTATACCTCAGCATTCAGTTAGAATTTCAAAAGAAATATTAATTATCTCTTCATCATCCCAAGGAAATAAGACATTCAAGTAATAAAATTATCATATAAAATACATTTAATTACTAACAGCTAATAATGCATGGAAATAATATTTACCATTGTACATAGCTGGCACCCACTGAGTATTTACTCTGATGCTCTATCTTAAACACTTTTGTACAAATTCACTCACTTAAGACTTCTAATATCCCTATAGGTGTAAGCCACTGACCATTTTACAAATGAAGAAACTGGAATTATAGAGGTTAAATAACTCACACAAGGTCATCTCACCAAGCAGCCATTGTGAAGCCAAGATGTGCATTGGGCTATCTTAGCTCCAAAGCTCATGCTTTTAACCTTTATGCATATAATTAAGATGAACATGAGTATAAACACCATCATTTATGATTTATTTATTAATATATATGTATTAAAATCCTTTTATATGTCTAGGCCTGTCTTATGCTCAACTTTAGTAGAAAGAATCCAGTTAATTCACATGATGTCTGCAATAACTGAAAATTTAGAACAGCAGAAAATGAGTAAGAGTAATAATAGCAAACTCGATAGCTGTTAGGATATATCAGTCACTTCTATAGAATGCTCATTATTTTATTTCTTTTGATTTCTACAAGAATTTAATGAAATAAATAATAATATTGCACCTATTCTACAGAGTAGGAAACTGAGCCGAGTTTAAACAACATGCCCTAGGTAACGTAGCTAGTAAGTGGCAGAACCAGAATTTAGATACAAAGGTCTGGCACCACAGTCCCTACTTTTAACCACTGCTTGATGGATGATGAGAGGAATTTTGGCACAACCAGCAATCTAAGGAAATCTTGCTACCGACACCAATTTTGTACTGGAAAATACCTCACTGGCTGGTAGTACAGACTCAGCATTTTCCCAGGTTACATAATATTTATGAATATAAAATGAATCAATTTATGTTTTTAAATTGTTGCATACACAAAATAGAGCCTGATGTTTTTGTGGGTTTTTGAGAGGAATGGATGCTTACTGGAAAGAGCATGAGGTTCAGAATCTTTTCTTTTTTTTTAAGTCTGAGTTTATGTTTTACAACAATTCTGTAAGAAATGCAACATTAGAATCCATACCATTTATTTTGCCCTTGTGGGCTACTTCAGTAAAATTCCTCTTCATTTTTAGTTTCTGTTGTTATTGATCCCTGTCCTCTTTCTTTCAGCAGCTGCAGATTAGATTATGATCAATAGGGGCTTATTTTGTTTGTTGTGTGTGTGTGTGTGTGTGTCTTTTGTTTATTTTTATTAAAGTGAATTCATAAATTCACAACTATCCTAAATAAGAGACCACACTGGGTCAACACATTTCTATAGAAAATCTTAATATTTTACTGATTTCAATTATTAAATGAAGAGTCATTTGGGGTTAGTTCTGTTGACTGTGGTGGGGAAAATGAGGTTCCATGGCAGAGGGTACCCTTCCAAGAAAGACTGGAAGTCCGATCTTTCTGGAAGTTATTTTCTCTTACTCTTAAAGGCCAGATTGCATTTTCTAGAGGAACTGTACACAATTGAAGGCACAAAGGATCTGGGGTTTGACAGTAATTTACAAGTAATTGCCAGCCTATGGCATCTCTTAATTACCAACTGATCTTACCTCAAGGAAGATGAAACAGGATAATATAGAAAAGGAATGTTTTTACATAAAATCCAAGGTTTTTGCGTGTGTGAAAAAGAAAAGACTGGGATTTTTCTGTAGTTATCACTGAGGGAGTCAGTCAGAGCTAGTAATTGCAGCTTCGAAGGACTATACTTTCACTGAAAAATTGTCTTTCCTAAGTGCTTTGGGATTCTGGGAGAAAGTGCTGCGCTTGTTTTCCTACCAGGGGAAGCTGGTCACCTTGGCTGAAACTTGTGAAAGGAACTGAGGGATGACACTAGTTAACGGGGTGTGTGTGTGTGTGTGTGTGTGTGTGTGTGTGTGTGTGTGTGTGTGTGTGAGAGAGAGAGAGAGAGAGAAAGAGAGAGAGAGAGAGAGAGAGAGAGAGAGAGAGAGAGAGAGAGAGAGAGAGGTTTCAGCTAAAACAAGCCCACAACACAAAAACGGAAAACACCTGGAATACGAAGAAGATTTAAGTGGAAAAATTGAGACATTAACTTTTAAATTCCTGCAATGAAAATAAATCTAGATCATTTAAAATGATAAATTTTTGAGTAAAACTAATGTATGATCTATTACATGCTTCGCCAAGATACCAAAATAAGTAAGATGATAAAACCAGCTTCTTTTTCTTGAGGAATTCCCACTTTAGGGGGACTAGGGAAAAGTTGGTGGAGGAGTATGAGTATATATTTAGATGAACCATAATTATATATCTAATACAACTAGTAAGTCCTATCACAGAGATAAGATAAATGAATAAAAAATACGTATAGAAATGAATCTGTAATAAAGGGACAACAAAATAAACAAGCAAACCAGTAAATATGGAAGATCTTCATGAGCTAGCTGGTTTTAACATTTGTGGCTTAAGTGGTAGAAATGCATTTGAGCTGGCAATTCTCTGTTAAGAGTTAAGGAAAACAAAAGAAACCCTTACATATTGCTTGTGGTGATATAAATTGATTTATATCATTTTGGGGAAAAATTGATATTGAAAGTCAATATTCCTAGACATACACTTTAGATTTTAGAAACTAAAGAAACTCTCATACATGCGTAACTACAATTATTGGCATGCAAGTATGTTCATAGGATCATTGTGAGAGCAACTTAACAACAACGACAACACACTGAAAACAGGTCAAAAGGAGAATTGGTCAATAAACAAGGTATGTTCATTCAATGGAATTTGCAGCAATACATAACTAAATTGCAGCTACACACATGAACGGGGGTAAATCTAACAAACATTGTTGAGCTCAAAACAACATACAGTTTGAGGTTTATATACACACGTAAACACACATGCACTAAATAAAAGCATGACAAACATTCAGGAGTGTGCTTCTCTCTTAATAGAGTTAGGAGATATTGGTAAAGTTTATTTTCCATCTGTGTGATGGTGGCCCAGGTGTTCATCCTGTTGTTTGTTATTGTTCTTATTATTTATGTCTTATATATAGTATATGCATTTTCTTTTGCAGGATACACTATTTTATAATAAATAAAGTGTTACTAACGACAGCTCTCTGTATTACTGACGTGGACAATCAAGATTGGGTCTGCTTCCCTGGAATGTGTTAGATCTTAAATGCAGGGGCTGCTAGGGTTTATTAAACTTAATATTCAGAACACAAAACTGCATTGTCAATGTAGAAGTTAATAAATACCACTGTCTAGACCACAGAACAATTTGTCGTCTGCCTTCGAAACACAGCAGTAGAAAAAGTGTCAAAACCCCAGGCCTTGTGGAGCTTACACTCTATCTGTAAAAAAGATCATATAAAGAGAAACTATTTTGTGATTAACATGTGAGGAGAGCGAAAAAAGTAAGTAAAAATTGACAAAATACAGTTATTTTATATTTATTCTTCACACATGTCTGTACATATCCATAGATGCTCAGTAAGAAATAAAATGCATTTGGGATGAAGACATGGCTTTGATAAATATAAGAACTGGCTGGATACACAGAGTTCATTCCAAAGTAACAGTCCTATCAGAGAGTGAAAGGAAGAAAACTACTGATAGTAACAAGTTTTTTCAATGAACACACTAACAAATTGTAGCATATTGCAAATATACATTAGCTATCACAGGTGGATTTATATGGCTATGAATAATATTCAGTAGGTTAATGATAAAGATTAAAAAGAAGAAATAGTCACAAGAGTGAGATGGGAATGTGTGATACTTCATTTACCAAGATATTAGAAAGAGCACAGGATTTAAGACTCAGAATAAGATTACATATTTCATATACCTTTAAAATTTTAGCCTAAAAATGTTAAAAGCAGAAACTGAATATATGTACTCTCAACTTTAGAAAAGTACATTAGAGGAAAATAAGATATGATAAAAGATATCAATGACTCTATTGACTCTATGGCCCACAGCTATAAACAGAAAGCTATTTTAAAAGGATTAATAGTATTGTAAACATATAATTATAATAATATAATATAGACACTATTTAATGAAGAAAGGCAAGTGGCAACTAAAGAGACCAAAGTGATTGCATAAGAAACTCTCTTACATATTCTGATTTTTAGACATAAAAATATATATCCTTGACGTTTATATGTGTATAAGTGTGTATATATGTATATTTGTGTATGTATGTATTCAAGTTTATGTATGTGCATTAGGACATATTGTAGTCTTGACAAATTAATATATTCATATCAGATTAAAAGAATGAAACTAGGATCCCATGATTGGTGTTATATACAGGAAGACTGTAACAAAATATGAAGCTATTAAACAATAATAAATCTATCCAGTGATTTAATAGGATAGTTTGCTTATCATCAAATAGAGGATTTAAGCAGATGCTAAGTGACCAAATGGAGAACATATTGTAGAGCGACTTCTAAAACTATGCAGAAGGTTGAATTAAAAATATTTTCAATCCTCAAAGATATGATATCCAATCCTACTCCTTGTGGGATTTCCTTTCAGGCAACATTCATTCTGCTGATCATACAAATCTCTAAGAATTTTTTTTCACAATTTGTTAAATTGATTGTTTCAAATATTACCCATATCTGGGTATGCTAGACTTCCGCGGCACAACATTTATGAATTTCCTCTCCCTTTTTCTTTAATAAATTTCACTTGTGCTTCCACTGTTTCTTTTGATGGCTAGTTAACATAGCTAAATGAAATTAAGTTGCAGTTGGATGCAACCAGCTTTTACTTGGTACTCTTGTGATTAAACTAATGACTTCATTATTGTATTAATTTTCAATTTTCAAACACAGAAATGATGTACTTAGAATGAACACTTGAACCAAGAAAAGGATACTGCCTGAGCAGAATGCCTGGACTTGGTAGTTCTGCCGGACAAGTCCATTTATGTTGAACCGCCAAGATATACCAAACAACCATACAACAGCAGAGAGAACTTTTGATTGGGTTATACTGATTGCTGGAAAATAAGGTTTTAAAATTTCTCTTCAACTATTCCTATATTATCAACTCTCACTGCCAATAAATTATCGTTTATATCGATCCTAAGTCTTTCACCCTAGAGTATAAACTCATTTTCTTTTTCTGTATTCTCTGCAACTGAATATCTCAATAGCAAAGTGATTTTATTTTCTATGAAACGAGAAACAGAATAAGAGCGTATCAACCATACAGATCATGTATAATACTGGTCATAATGATGGACTTCAAGGAACATCATAAAAAAGGTTGGCAGCTGAAAACGTTTGCTGTGCTGAAAACACAGTATTTTGGTAACTATAATGTGCCCAGTTTGCTCAAATAAAAGATGTTAACAGCCACATATTTTCATGTATTGCAGAGCAACAGTTAAAATGAAATACATTTTGTGCGGATCAATAATACTCCCCAAACAATTTATACACCATTTACGGCTTCTTACTATAGTATGGCCAGTGATTTTTGTATTCACTGCAGAGATAGATATAATCGTAATGTACTAGCAAAAACACAAAACTGATTTATGTTTTACTGTTCTAATATAAGAACATTACAAATTATTTCACACTTTTGAAGTAGATAGAGCTTAATCTGATGTGTAGTATTCAGAACTGCTAAGTTATTAAGTAATTCGGAATTGCTCTGAACAATTATGAATTACTGCATTGAGATAGGGAATGCTACCTTTACGAAGATTATATTGATGAATTAATTACAACGTCGTGTTTTCTTTTATTTCAGCTACCTACAAATAGTTTACATGGCTGAAGGAAAGATAAGTCTTCTATTTTCTTTATAAAAAATTAAAAGTATAGTAAAAAAAGATATGCCCTAAATTAAATAAATAAACATATATATACATATATATACATATATATACACATATATATGTATATATATATATACATATATATAAATATATATACATATACATATATATATATATACATATACATATATATATTTATCAAACTTCCTATGGAAATAAACTCCTTTTCATTATCCCTAGGAATATGTTGACATGTACATTTCGGCCAGCTGAGGTTCAAATTAAATAGCTCCATAGGTGACAGAAACCCTGAGGCCTGCATGGATCCTGAGGATGGGGGTGATTGTTTCAATTATTTCCCTTGAATGGCTTATCTAGCCTTGCCTCAGCAGGAGGCAAGATATTGGGAGCTGGATGCATGCAGCCCTGTAATTACGTATTTAAGTCTATCTTCCTAATTAATTTAAATATGCTTGAGAAGCTTACATGGCTTGAATCTGAAAATTCCCATGGTCTGGTCATTGGATGGAATCAAGACTCCCAGAAATGAGAGCTGATCACATCTTTCATGAACTTTTGAAAGATGCCTCATGGTAGAGGAAATTGCTCAAAATTGCAAAACTTAGAGGAAATTCTACTCTTTACTTCCTTTTATTTTTTTTTAAGTCCAGAAATTGAGGTTGAAAAGGGTACTGTCAGCAAATTTGGCTGATACTCGCCACAGCATAAAAGAAATCAGCAGGGGTATACACATATGATGTGATATATCCTTACTAATGTAATACTAATGTGACAAATGAATTATTAATGAAGCCCAGACATTAGTGAGAGAAGGTAGAAGCTGAGCTCAGTAGGGGTAGAACCAGTAACATTTGTGCCAAAATATTTCCAAGTGTATGTAGGGGGCAGAGGGGAAATGGGGACTGACTGAGCCAAGTTTTGAAACAAAGGAATGGTTCACTGTGTTACCAGAGAATCACATTAAGCAAGAACTTGCCTAGTAGCCCCCAACTCCACCTCCAGCCACCTATAAGCTCACAGGCCTGCATCAGAGACCCCGAACTTATGTCGAGGTCTAGGATGCAGTTAATTTTTCTGATCATGGAACAGCATATAGAGTTCTGCACATTTTCACTTTATTTTTGATTCTTTTTTGATGGACACACTCAAAATTTGCACTGTATTGGATAAAATGGACCCTTACTTGGCTTATTTTTCTTCATGAGCATATGCTGTTTTATCACGATTTGTACAGTTATAGCTTTTTCTCTCTGGAAGGTTAGGCCACCTGCCCTCCCAGGCTCCTTCTGCACACATAGTGCCGTCCGTATACTATGAAGAGACAGACGCTGGCTCATTTTCCCTTTTGAGATTCTGTTTCAAGTTAGACTCAGATATTAGTGAAGTCAAAAAGAAGCTACCCTTGCTAAATCTATACAGAGCAGAGATTTTGTTTATCTTTTTTTTTTTTTTTTCCAGTGACACTCAATATAGGAAGATCAGTGAAGTTAAATAGCCAGTTTTCCAGTTGCCCCCGAGGATGAAGAGTTTTAAAGAATGATAGCAGTCTGGTCAGCACATGAAAGATACCTACTTGGATGTGAACATATCTGTGGTCTCTAAGTAAAAGCAGAGTAATTTAAGGGTAGAGTAGAGAAATTTAAAAATTTAGTTAGAAAAAATAAAAAGGAGCTAAACTAGACTTTGCTGAAGCAGCTAATTTTTCCAGGTAAGTCATACTTATAGGTTTATTGTACACATTCAATAAACTCAAGCAAAATTCATCAATGCATTTAATAATTTTTTTCACTATTAAGTTATAAATTTTCATAAAAGATTGATTTAGCTTCTGGTTTATCTTCTGTTTACCACATCTGCGCTCCGAAAGAATAAGATTATTATCTGATGACAATTATGGACATTGGTGGCCCATGCAGCCCAGGTGCAATTCCAGGGTTTAGATTTGATCATTCAGGATGTTACATAGAAAGTAGATATAGAGAGGCAAATATACTATACAAAGTATTTCAAAAGTACTTATGATTTCTAACATTAATTTTATTGTGAAATATCATCTCAAAAACAGACTCATTTCTTAGATTACCAAGTATAGCAAGCAATAGTTCATGTGCACTGGTTAAAAGTTTCCTAACTTCCCAAAGAATTAATGTGCTGTGCTGTCTCATTATCTAAATTTCCCACACTTAAGTGGCAGACAGTAATACATGTGTGCCAAGAATAAACATATTGAATGCAGTATTAAAACAACATACGACAGTCTTTGGGATTTCAAGACACATATTTGTAAAGATTAAGATGAATAACTTTCAACTAAAAAAAATCACAGAAATGTATCACCTTTTAACCAAAAGCAATAGATATAAAATAAAATCATGGTAGTACTTACCACAGTGAAATTCATAACTTTCAATATCCATATTGTCATGGCTAAGTTAACAATCATGGTGACCAATAGCAGAAGGACAAAGAAGTATAAGCACCTCTTTCGCCATCCATAAATTCCCACTGGGTACAGTTGTGCATTCTCAGCCCTTGGCAGGTTATTCTGTTGTGTTGCTAGTATGTATTGTTCTCGTGTCATCTGGGGAAAAGAAAAAAGAAAAAGAAAAGAAGCATTCAAGAATAAAACCATTTTTTAAAATCAAAACTCAATGTATCTAAGAATAATAAGTAGTGAGTTCTCAAATAATTATTGTTGTATAATTAAAATTAGTTATCAATTATTATATTATAATTAAAAGTATGCTATAAATCCTCTCAAATCATTACCATCAATGTTGCTTTTTAGAGCTATTTAACTAATGGTTATATCTTTAAGATGTATATTATTTTCAGTGAGGTTTGCCAATCCATAACAGTAGCCTTTTCTCTCAGACGTCTCTGAAAGCTCTCAGTTCTACTTTCAGTTGTCCAAAACCCAACAACTCGATGAACACCCAATATGCTCATGGAATAGGTTTCACTTGTTCTTTGGAATAGACAGAAACCAACTGTACCACAAGGTACTTCTGTGTCTTTATCTATATAAGTAGCTCAGTGTATATTATTTAATGAAACATCAGTGTACTTGCAGAAACCTGTAAAAAGAAAATACATTTTTATTTAGAATAATATAGATATAGATATTTAATTAAAACTTTTCCTTAGGACCTTGTTGGTTATTTATTTTAGTTGTATTTCAATAAGTTATCAGAACAAAACTGATCTCTGAAAGAACGCAACAATATGCTGCATTTTTCTATAATGTAATGATGTAAGCAGAAGTCAATTTTGGAAAAGGGGAGATGGTACTCTGGAAATATATACATTGTTTCCAAATTAATTATTTCAAGAAGTAAATACATTGTTTACTGTGTGATACAACACAGAAATATGAATGAGAAAAGTAAAAAAAAATATACTGGGTATATGTTTTTCAGAATTACATATTTATAACTGAAAAATGGAAACTTTAATTTTAATAAAATATGATTTTCTCTAGAACAATTTTTTTTCTCTTTAGGTTCTTCTTAGATTGCCTTTCTTGTGCATGACAATTAAATAATTAATATGCCAACAAAAACAATGAATAAATTACACCAAAATGAAAACAATATAAAATTAAAATTACTTGTCAGGTAATATGAAATACATACTATAAAAGTACCAAGTTATAGTGTTAATTAACCTAATCCTATTCTCAATAAAATGTTGAACTTTTTGAAAAATGTAAAAACTAGTTCTTATTTGGCTTTTTCCATTTTTGTTTTAATTTTAGAGCTATAACTTCAAATTATATTGATGCAATGTTTAATATTGTTTCTATTTTTTTTTTTATGATTGAAGCATAGTATGCTTCATATAGTAAAAAAAGTTGCTACCTGTTACCATATACGAAAATTAACTCCAAATGGATTACAGACCTAAACAATAACAGACCTAAACAATAACCTGAAACAATAAGCTGCATAGAAGAAAACATAGGTACTAAACTTATGGACCTTGGGTTCAGAAAGGATTTTCTGAATTTGACTCCAAAGGCAATGGAAGTAAAAACAAAAATAAATGAATTGGACTATATCAAACTAGAAATATTTTCTGCACAGCAAAAAATAAATAAAGAAAACAAAGAGAAGATATTTGAAAGCAAAGCCTCCAATAAGGGGTTAATATCCAAAATACATAAAAAACTTGTACTGGTCAACAACAACAGCAACAACAACAAAAAATTCCAATTAAAAAATGGACAGAGTACCTCAACAGACACTTCACCCAAGAAGACATACAAATGGCGAATAGATATACGAAAAAAATGCTCAACTTCACTAGCTATTAGGGAAATGCAAATCAAAACCACAATGAGATATCATCTCACCCCTGTTAGGATGGCTATTATCAACAAGACAAATAGTACCAAGTGTTGGAGAGGTTGTAGAGAAAAAGGAACTCTTATACGCTGCTGGTGGGAATGTAAATTGGTACAGCCCCTATGAAAAACAGTGGAGGTTCCTCAAAAAATTAAGAATAGAATTACCACATGACCCCACAATCCCTCTCCTGGGTATATACCCCAAAAATCTGAAAACATTTATCTGTAAAGATATATGAACCCCAATGTTCATTGGAACACTATTTATGGTGGCCAAGATATGGAAACAGCCAAAGTGTCTTTCGATAGATGATTGGATAAAAAAAAAGTGGTACATGTATACAATAAATTACTACTTGGCCATAAGAAAGGATGAAATACTGCCATTTGCAGCAACATGGATGGATCTTGAGATTATTATGCTAAGCAAAATAAGTATGACAGGAAAGGTGAAGAACCTTATGATTTCACTGATATGTGGGATATAAAACAGAAAGCAACAAAGGAACAAGGCAAACAAACAAACAAAAAGTCATAGACACAGACAGGTCAGTAGTTACCTGAGGGTAAGGGGTAGGGGGCTGTGGTAGAAGAGGGAAAATGGTATCAAATACATGGTGATCGTAGGAGAACTGACTCTAGGTGGTGAACACACAATGTGGTATGCAGTCGCTGTATTATAGAAACATACATTTGAAACCTACTTAATTTTAATAACCAATGTCAATCCAATAAAATCAATAAAAAATAGTTGTATACATTAAATTATAACTTTAAATGAATTAGAAGTCCTAACATTACTTGATTAAGAGCAAACTCATAAAGAATTATTTTTTATTGTCATTGATATTTAATATTTCATATTTTCTTGAAACTAGGCCAAAAGCTTTAATCCTTAATTCGATTTCTTTTGGACAGGAGACGTGTAACTTACACACTGCGATGTGAGATAAACGTTACGCTAGGTAACAACATGCAACTGGAGTTTACTTTGCCTAGAGATTTTGGTGGAGACTATAGTTCTGACAGTGGCTATAATTACAGAGTAGAGAATATATTGCAAGAAGAGGATAAAAGGAACTCTACTGACTATCACAATTAAAGGGAAGCACAAAGGAGAGACAGAGAAGAGGAAAGAGCACGGATGCAGAAGGAAAGCAGGAGAGTGCAGACGCCTGCATCTGCCTACCCGGCAGGAAGGAAGACCTTCCCCTACGGCTGGCCTCTGATAAGTCACAAAGCAAATGTTGTTATTATTCCTACCAAGCATTTAATCTCAAAGTAAACTTCTGTTTTAGATAGTCTATTTCCACAAATTCTATTTAGACATAAAGTGGAGGTTAGAGTGATTTAGAAAAGAAATGAGAATTTATAGGTCTCTGAAATAAAATAAAAAACAGCATAAATTACAAAGAAAATGATCCTTCAGCAATGTGTTTCCTTACTTATATTTTTTGGAAAAAGCAAGAGATTCAGTAAATACATCAAGTGCTTCTAATGATTTTTAAGAGCAAACTATATAACAAAAGTCTAGGAGAAAAGTCTGTCAAGTAAACAAACAATTTTGCTATTTAATGAAAGCTAATTTTATTATCTCATCATAAAGATGAATTTAACATTATTTATAACTTTTTCATATCAAACTAATTTAGAGTATTCAAGCTGCAAAAATAACTTTCTTTTAAAAAGTTCTTTATTTGCTATATCTCACATGTATGAGTGTTTTTCAATATCTGTCAGTAACTACTACAGCGCAGAGTAGTAGAACCAGCAAAGAATAACGACATACACTTCTAAAAGATTAAGCGAACAATCTTCAATTTGAAACTTACAACCCTTACCTAAAATATTCAGTGTTGATCTATTTTCAATTATTGAGCATATTCTAAAATATCTTGGTTGCCTTGGCACAATGAGAATTTTAGAAGTAATACAGGAAAGTGTTTCACTAAGCGCAATTGTCATTCTCTAGGAAACTATCAAACAAACCTACAAATCCATAGACATTTATTTTCTCAGAACAGATAATCAGGTTGAAAAAGAGAGAGATGATTGTGTTTTCCTGAATGAATGTATCACTGTACTAAAATGTTTCTCTGTCTTAGTCCTCTCTACCTCCCTCTGAAATATAAATTCAACACCCTCAAAATCCTTTCTTTGAAATTCTTTTGGTTTTCAGGGTTGCGTGTACTCCTCCTGATGTAAGAGTAGGTTAGCATAAGAAAGGAAGCCATTTTCTGAATGACCTTAACAGGGTGTGGACCAGATGTCCTGTTTGAAAAGAGCTTATCTTGTTAACTGCCGACTGGGTGGGGTACAAGCCAGCTTATCTTGTCAAATCCCCAGAATGTGGAACAAGCCCATGATATGTATACTCTTTGAAGCTATGGAAAATTACTGGATGCTTTAAAGATGCTATATAAACCCTTGGCTTTGAGTACTCAGGGTCCTTGTTGAAACCTGCTGTGTTGGGCAGATACTTGGACCCCAGCTAGCTGGAAATAAACCTCGCTGTGTGACTTGCCTTATCCCGTGTGTCCTCTGTCCAATTGAGGGGTGGTCGATTCTAGACCTTAACACTGACTACTTAAAATAATAATCAGGACCCTTTCCATCTTAGTTTTGCAGTTCCTTCTCATGCAATATTTCATGTCTACAAAGCATTCATTAGAATCAAACAACTTCTAAGACCCACTGTTTCTTAGTTAATAGCAAGGGCTGTCTTCATTTTCTTGGATAAAGATGGCTATATCAGCATTCACATTAAGGCCAATGTACTTCCTTATAACCCCTTGTAATTCAGGTAAGGGCTGATTTCAATCCAGACTTTTAACTTTCTTTATGAAGAATAATCTTTCTAAATCCTGATAATGTGAATAAAATTCCAAAAAGATATTATGCGGTTAAATGAAAGATGCATGGGGCAGATAGAACTAGACCTTGTGAATTTTTCAACATTTTTCTCCAAAGATTTGGAAAATGTGGTTGTCAAGAAAGGGTTATTTTGTTCAGAAAATTGAATAGCATAGCATATCATGACTTCAAGATGATGAAATAATCTGAAATGATCTAAACATGGTTCATCTTTAATAATCTAGCTCAGGGGAATTCTGTTGAAGTCTACTGAGCTGGACGCAACGGCAAAGAAATTAACTAGCAGCAGAGATCATTTGCTGTTATTACCTTGCCTCACAGAAGGGGACAGCAGTACAAAATGCTGAGGCCAATGGAATGTACTGATTTTTCCAATCTCTCTGGCATCGTATTTAACTATTTTACATAAATATTCATAGTAATTGAGACTCTAAGCAGAAATGGATCTTCATTTGATAAAACACGTATTTAGTGACAACTAGGAGCATGTGGAGTTCAAAATCGCTATGCTAATGAATTTCACATATTTGGGCAAAGTATAATAAGCAAGTAGGAAAAAAAATCAAATAGTAACAAGCTCTGAAGATGATAATAAAATAATACTCGTATAATAATTAGACTCTAATAAATACAATAAATATGTCATACAGTAAATACACTAACATAATAGATAGATTACATAAGCGATATCATATTAAGTAGTGATAGATTCTATGAAGATGAGAGGCATGGCGATATAATGGGGGGCTATTGTAAAAGTGACAGAAAATGCCTAGTAAAGGAAGTGACACCTGAAATGAGTTTGAAATGATGAAAGTCTTTGAACAAGAAAGGACAAAAAAAAAAAGATATTTGAATATTTGAAGGTCTAATTAGAATAGGCTAAATAGAAAATGAACAATTGGAAAGTGGAGAAAGTGAGCATTTAGGTCATTTTTTGTGGGTAAAGAAGAGCAAAATGGGGCTTCATCTGAGAATATGAAGTCTGGTGTTGGAGTATTAAATCAGGGGCCAGTCAAGGCTATGTGAAGGATAAGAGAGAATGAAAAAGAAATAAGGACACTTTATATGAGGCCAATAGTTGCGGTGATGAAGCTGGGATCTAGGGTTGAGTTATGCATTCAATAAATATATGAATTTATTGGTGTAGTGGCCAAGGAACTAGAGACACTGACAGATTAGCCAGGCATCTGGGTTCCCTAAGTGGGAGTAACAGGCAGATGATAATTATCAGAATCCAATGAGAATAGTTCTTGATCTCGTACACTAGTATTCTGATTTGGAGAGCACACATCAGCATATGCAAAACTAAAAGTAACTGTGCTGTGGTTAAAGTCTGGTGTGGGGACATGTGGCTTTGAGACTCACCTTCTTCACAGCACACTGCTTCAGAGGCTCTCCTACTACAGGCTGCTCCATTTAGATCAGAGTCTGACACCTAGACTGCTAGTATGTAAAAGTATCATCTTCTCCTTTCCAATCCCAATAGTCTGCCCCCTCTCTCAGTGAGGTTTTATTATTTACTTTCTAAAATTGGGGGTGGAGAAAAGAAGGCTTATGTGAATATAATTAGACATGATATCTTTCTGGATAAACAGGAAAGGCTAAAGAAAATTCCACCTCTGCTACTATTTGTGAGAAAAGAGGAAGAAAATAAGAGGTTGAGGGACATTACAATGCATAAGATATATTTTAAATTGTTGTTGGGTAAATTAACGGTAAAATCAAAAGCTATTAAATGGAATGCCTTGTTTTATGTTTTGTAAGGGAGAGATATTATCTGAAAAAAAAGACCAAGTGACCCAGCCATCTGTTTATATCCTCATGACCGTAATAGGGATAGGATTTGAACAACTTTAAAATGGCAGTAAGGACTGAGACGTTTGGAGGAGAGTTGTGGAACACAGCTTTTTTAAAAATCTGAATTATCCAAGAATAGACTCTCCAAATTTGCACAGAAGTTTGTGGATATTAGAAAGTTAGTACAAGTCCAGATATTGAGAACTTATTATCTACAGTTCAGATTTTACCACTAAACTGCAAATTTGATAATAAACTTGTAAGGAAATCCCAATTTTGTACTGGAAGTAATATAATTGGCATCGATTTTTGTTTGTTTGTTTTTGTATCACATTTTACAATTATACAATGCTCCTACATAAACACTGGGTATAATGCAAAGATGTCAGCACAAAGACTAGAAAGAAATCGTAAATTGTTTGTTTATCTCACTTGCCAACTTGATTCCTAACAATTAAAATATAAATTGAGCATCTAATTTCTGCTAAGACCTGTGCCCCGCGTTCCCTGTTATGGGGGATAACAGTTTAGAAGAGAAGCGTTTATCTCCTGGAAAATAAGGTAGATAATAAGGTAGATGATTTTAATTTCTGATTATGGAGCTAGCACTAGGTGCATTCAAGTAGCAGTATGTAACAACATTGTGACCTTAAAAATTGAATCTGTTCCCAAATCCCTTAACCTCTTCACTGGGAGTAGCCGAATTCTAGGAGAAGTGGTAAATCATGTTGGTGTCAGTGTTCATTCAGTGTTGACCATGTAAGACGTAACATGGCAATTGTCTGTTATTTGTTCAGACAAGGGATGGAGCATGGCAGACTAAATGCCGTCTCAGATTTTTGTGTAGAGTTGCAGTCCCAGCCTGACCATTCTATTCCATGCTCCTAGGGCAAGTCACTTAGACTTTCTCTGCCCCAGTTTTCTCAGCTCTCCAATGAATATTATATAAGAGCAATATGGGAGTAGAAAAGTAGGATGTTAAAGGGCCCTTTTCATTTTAAATAGTAAAAAATACTTGTTCTAAAAATGTATCTTCCATCCCTTAGGCAGTGGTCCTCCACTTAAGTGCTGTGTAAGTATTTATATTGGAATTCATTTTAAAAGATATGACTGAAATGTAACTTTAAAAACAAAATGCTTGAAGTGTCCAAATAATATGGCATGAACTTCCCACAGCAGAAAAGCATTTTGTTTTCTCTCTCCGGAAAATGAGTCTCTAAACAGCTACTAATGTTGAGAGAGATGGAAAACAGTGAAGTAAAGTCCACTTACCATGGAAATGTAAAATTCTTTCTATCTATGATACTTAATTCTCAAAGGCACAGTCTAACATGATGGTGGTAAAAATGTGCTATTTAAGAAAATGTCTATTCGGAATGGATTTTTTTTTCCAGTTGGTTTATGAAAAATGCTGTAGTCAGTTTTTACAGCCTAGGAAAGAGAAAGCTTAGGGACTGAATTTCAAGAATGATGAAAGGTATCTGAGTCAAATGGGCTGCCTCTTGAGATAGGAAATAGAAGAGATTCTAGCCAAGTCTGACAGAAAAAAAAAAAAAAAAAAGAAAAAAAGAAACCTCAATAGGCATTAAAAGTGAAACATATTCCCAGATGAACAAAAGTTTTATAAAAATGTGAACATTTAAAGAGAGATTTTTTTTTCAGTGACCGGGTAGTCGTTCTTAGCTTGCTTTATATACTTCATACACTCTAAAATTAAGCACTTTTATCTAGTAAATAATTTATTGTTTAATGGGATGAAAACTCAATCACAGTTTCTGGCGTTATTTACATTTAGGTTCCTAACATTAAGGTAGGACAATTCTGAGATATTCTTATGTAATATTAATAGAAAAACTTAGCCATTAAAGCAATTTTTAAGGAAGCTGATGAGTCTTTTACCTGCTCAGATGTATATCAACACCAAGAGAAATAAATCAACACAAGTAGTTTGGAGCACCATTTATACTAAGATAGCAAGCATGAGAAAGCCCCTTGGCAAGCAGTGCTACACATATACAGAGATGGGAAAAGAAAAAAAAAAAAAAAAGCCAGAAACACAGCTGGAGAGCTTAACTGGGCAAGTGGAAAACCCAAATTATTTAAAGCAATAAAGATCAACAGGAAAACGTGTTTAAAGAACAATAGTACAAGAGAGAATCAGAGAAGAACTAAGGGTCATTGGCTTTTATTCTAACAGCAAGTAGAAAACCTTAATGACAAGGAAGATAGTACACGTCTTCCAGTCTTGATGATTTGTTGGAAAGCACTACTGGTTATGGAAAATTTTGCAAACAAATTTCAAAATAGTTTTTTGAGAGTCATTTTTTTTTCACTTTGACAAACTTAGTTACATTTTACCAGATTAATTTAAATTACTTATATAGTGTAGTCAAGTTTGCTAATTACTAATAGTGTAGTCAAGTTTTCTCTGATGTAAAATTTTCTTATGAGTAATGAGCTCTAAGTAATATGTTCTGCTTGAGATTACCTCACTTTTGGAGATGAGTAAAAGGGAAGATTCATAAAGAATATGTTTAATTTAGAATTTTTCAGATTTAAATGAGTTAAACAAAGATGACCTTGCAACAATCTAGGCAAAACAAGTTGTTCTTCCTAGCATAACTAAATATTGACTATCTGGGCAAAGACAAAGTAATTGGACCAATAATTAGACTTCAACTTTCTTGAATTGTTTAGCTTTTAAAAGGGATAGAAAAGATAAGACCCATTTTTGATGTAACAAGTTAGAGGCAGAGAGGAAATGCAGACCAGTTCAGCATCCACTGACATGAAGAGGAACGTAAAGATAAGAATGAGTAGCCATCATGAAGTGGCCCTGATCCTTTGGCTCTCTCCCTGTTGGATCTTAGTAGGGGCTGTACAGGAGAACAGGGGCCAGGGGTAGAGGTTAAGGCTGCATCTATCATTACGCATACTAAGTTTGGTTGGATACACCTAGATCATGAATATAATCTGCCTTTCCCCCAGAGATAGAAAACAAAAATAGAAAAGGACTGATGATACTTTTCCTGTTTTATATACCACAAATAGGCTTTGCAGTGCTAGTGTTAAGAAACTAAAAATTAACTGTCTGTTCTTGTTTATGGAGAATCCTTTGGGAGGATGGATATGTTGTACACTTCTTTCTTTTCTGTCGTTTCATGTCTCAGTTATGAAAGGCAGCAGAATATGCCAACTAGAAAAAAAATGCCACTATGGCATATTGATTATTTTGAGCTGTAGGCACTTGAAAATAGAAAATCTAGGGAGAGGCTTTCTTTGAGCTTCCTTATCTGCATAAAGGAACTCAATTGTCATAGATCTCTTTTGAGGAGTGTCATCAACCAGGGAGGACTGACTCATCTCGTGGGAGGAGATTAGAAGTCAACACCACATCCAGACACACTTTGTCACAAACTATCATACCTCCCATCTATTCTTTTATGGGTAGATTCATCTTTCCTAAAAATCATTTACTCTCCCCTAAGAGTCCTACATCCCTCCTTCCCTTTCCCTTTAAAGATGGTATTTAAGTCTGAATTATAAGCCATCTCACGGAGTTACTTATTTTTCCTTGGGTATCTCCCATGTGTACATAAGGTACACATGTTAATAAACTTCTGTTTGCTTTTCTTCTGTTAATCTGTCCATTATTACAGGACCCTCAGTCAAGAACTCAAAGGGGTAGGTGGAAAATTATTTTTCCACCCCTACACTGTGAACATCTGTCCACGGGGCAGAAAACCAGCTGGCTGCACAGAGCTAGCCATTGTATTTTCATCTGACCAACACTGTTCCTCCTCTGTGTGGTGAAAAAAGTGCTTTCTCCAAAGCTTGCATAAACACTTGGTTCCAGATTCTCTCATGTATATTTTCTAATTGCATTTTACAAAATTATTTAATATTACAAACAGCATTCATTTGAGTTTTGGAGAGTTATATTCCAGGTCACAATACCTAATTTAGGCTTCTACCTGATGATCAGAAAAGGCCTTGGTCATATTATGAATTGTAATTGACCTTTGTAAATTGCATTGAACTGGTTTAAAAGTACCTATCTTAATTAAAAACAGCACAGATAGGGAGCTTGGCTTGATGAATAGAAAACAAATGTATAAAAACATGTCAATTGCTGGTTCTAAGAATAACTGAAAAACTTGGTAACCAATGTAATCATTCATTTATTTATTTATTTATTTATTTATTTATTTATTTACTTATTTACTTATTTACTTTCTTTCTTTCTTATCACACCTAATGCTTTAGGAAAGGTAGATTACAATGAATAGAAAAAGGAACAAACATGAGAATCACCTAATTGTTTAAAACACTTTTAAAAATGTTATTTGAATAAGAAAAATTCACATTAAAATTCATTTGAAACCTTATACAAACTTAATGATAAACTACCCAGTGCTTATTCACTATATTCTTTCCATGATACAGTATTAGGGGGCTTTTGCAAAACCAAGAAGATATGCTCCCAAGCAGATATGTTTATGACCAGCTATGATTGGTTATATTTCTAAATTAAAAGGTTAAGTGTTCCTATTTAATCTGAAAATAAAACAAAGTGAACTAATTTCTTTTTGTTCATAGCCGCTCAAACTATTTTCTACAAAAAAAAATTTAAAAAATCCTTTTTTGTTGTAGAAACAGAACAGCACATTTTAATACTGAATGATGCTTCATTCAAGGGTGAAAAAGGGAAACAATAATAATAACAGCAAACAACTGCATGAGATTATCATGTGCCAGACACCAGTTCCCAGTAAGTGTTAACTCATTTAATCCTAACCACAATGCAGAGAGAGAAGTAATTGTTATTATCCTTTTCTATAAAACAGAGACAATATACCAGGAGAGGTTAGGAAATTTCTCCAAGAACGACTAGGGGCAAGTGTTAGTCAGGACAAGAAATACAAGAGGCACTGTCTGATACCTAACTCACTTTCTCAGCCAGACTTTACACTGCGCATGGGCCACGCACTGATCCTGCGCCTCTCTAGGTGATCTCATTTATTCATCAATACCGTTCTATAAAGGTGAGCCTTACAGGTCCCATCCTAGGAACTAATGATCTGAAGCCTCAAAACGTCAACACACTCAAAGTCCCACAAATGAGTAAAATGATTGATTTTTGGATTCAGGTCTGTAGATTAATACAAGAGTTATTGCTGATGTTTTCATGTTCTTATATCAAGCTACTTTCCAAATTTTACTAAATAGCTACTACACGCAAAGTATTTTAAATACATTTAAATATACTATACTGTCCCTAAAACCTATAAACAAATAGGCAAATGAATATAATCTGTGTTCTCCTAATGTGAGATTTGTACTATTGGGGGTAGGGACACTGTCTTAAGTGACAAGAGTAATCATTCAGATAGTGAATAAATGTGACATTAAACATCTTTGATTCACATAAAGAGAAATCCATTTGCTTTTATATTTGCTTCCAAGGTTTCTTAGCATGTCACATAGAAAACCTTTTGTTATGCTAATAAGCACATTACTAATTTCTACTTCCACCCCCACGAAACAAACAAACAAAACAGAGTTATTAAAGAAGTTTTCAAACATTATCTCTCTAGTTAGAAGGCAGTGACTTTGCTTTTTTGTTTGTTTGTTTTTGTTTTTGTTTCAGGTGTATAAAACAATGTAATAGATAGACATCATTTATACCCCTCGCAGTGTTAATGCCCCTCTCCCAATCTACTACCCCTCTGACATCGCACAGAGCCATTACATTTCCACTGTCTCTATTCCTAATGCTGTATTCCACTTCTTGTGAATATACATATATATATATATAGTTATATACATATATATAGTTATATATATATAGTTATATATATATATAGTTATATATATATATATATATATGTTTGTGTGTGTGTGTGTGTGTGTGTGTATATATATATATATATATATATATATATATTAAAGTATAGTTGACATTCATTATTATTCAGCTTCAGGTATACAGCACAGTGATCAGGCATCTATACCACCTCAGAAGTGGTCTCCCTAATAAGAAAAGTGTCCATCGGATACCTTACAAAATCTTTACATTATTGATTATATTCCCCAAACTGACTTTCATATCCCCATGGCAATCTTGTGGTTACCGACTATGCTTTCTAATCCCCTCACCTTCTCCTTCATCCCCCCCCATCTAGCAACACTCAGTTTTTCCTCTACATCTCTGAGACTGTTTCTGATTAGTTCGTTCATTTATTCTTTTCTTTAGATTCCACATATAAGTGAGATCACATGATATTTGTCTTTCTCTGTCTGACTTATTTTACTTAGTATAATGTTCTCTATATACATCCATATCATTATCTTTCCTGTTGCCTTATGGCAGGCGAAACTGGCCATCTCTTTCCTGTTATCTTTTGGCAATAGAAACTGGTTTCCACTTTATCATATGGATCTAAAATTTCCTTTCAAAATAGGTTTATTTAAGTAGAGTTGGTGAGCAGATTTAAAGAATAATAATCCGCAAATAGCATACATGCTTTATTAATATGGAAAGGAATTTGAAGTTTGTAGGAATTGACTAATGTTTGGAAGTCACCATACCTACGAAAATGAAGAGTTTTCTCAGTAGGCTGTCTGAAAATTAAATGGGTTAACTCTGCAAAAGTGGGGTTTCTTGAACTGTAGTGACTTAGTAGACAATGGATACCTGTAAGGAAATTCAAGCAAAGGATCCCTGCATAAACTGTGGAAAGGACTAGGGAGGGGCTTAATTCTTGAAACTCCAGGAAACTGCTGCTATGGGTCACTTAGCAGCAGTCCAAGCACTTTTGATGAATTCCATGTGAGTAAAGATGCTCTAGGAATTTAATGAAGGGAACAATCACTCTCTGAATAGGATATCAAGTAGCTGCTGAAGCATTTGATGCGGCCTTCATATAATCGTTAAGACTTTAATAAATGAAGAATAATCAAGGATGGTGGCATTTCAGGCTAAGAAAACGCAAAAGAACTGGAATGAAAAAACTTGTAAAGCATATTTGAAGAAACTTGAGCTGCACAAAAAATATGGCCATAACTTGATAACCAACATACAAAAACACGAGAAATGAAAAAAAATATTAAAAATAGAAGATGTAGTTGTATTTATAGAACATATAGTTATTATTTATAGAAAATAAATTATATTTCAGTTATGTTTATAGAAAATAATTGTTTTCTCAGAATATGATTGCAACCTTATCAGTCTACTGAATTGTTCCTTTAATTTTGGATTACAGTGAATTATTATTCTAATACAAAATGGAAATAAAGTCATATTGATGAATAAAGTGTAGGGAGTAAAAATGTTTGAAAGGGTAAGAGCGGTTTTTACCTTACCAGATATCAAAGTTTATCATAAAGTTATATTCAACAAGTGCGGTGCTGACTCAGGGGTAGTAACATAAATGACTGGAATATATTATATTTCCGGAAATAAACCCACACATATGGTTAATTTGAAGTTACTGAGAATACCAAGTATCAGAAAAAAATGTGGTGAAACAGGAATTTTCAAAAACACTAGAAGTATTAATTGATACCTCACTTTGGAGAACAACTAAGAAAATATCTGTTGGGCTGAAGACATGCTGCCCTATATCCAAGAATTTCCCTAAATATACTATAGAAAGCCCAGAATTTATAAAGAATAAAACATGTTCAAGAGATGCTTTATAATACTAAAATATTTTTTTTAATTTCATAAATGTCCATTGATAAGAAAATTATATATAAAAATTATATATTTAAAGAGGGGGATGATAATTAAAATGAATTGAATAAGATCTACATGTGTTAACACCCATAAATCATAAAACATATAATGATAAATGACAAAAACTATTCTCCTCCAACATATACATATACATGTATACATACCCACACATAAGTTATGTCCACATGCATAATCAGTAAAAAAAAAATAAAAGTCTGTTGAATAAACCTGTTTCAGAACAGTTATTAGCTCACTTCTTTCCATGTGTGAATGTGGACATGACATTTGTGTGCTAGGTACGTTTTTTGTAAAATGAGATTGATGAACATCTACCGAGGGTTTGTTTTAAGCCATTTATGACCGTATACTGAAAATTTATAGACAAATATAAAATGGAAAAAAATAGGATGAAGAACCATGGTAAGAGATCAAATTGTTTATCATTGTTCCATGAAGAAAATCTGTCTTGAGGTGAGCCTTCTAAAGAAAAAACTAGAAAAACAAAAACAAACAAACAAACAAAAACATGGTAATTTTAATCGAGGCAAGGAGAAGGAGGACCCAGGTACTGCATAACAAGGGGAGATGTATAGTGTAATGAGAGACCATGCAGTAGGAATAAGAGTTAAGGATAAGGTGGTTGAGGGAAATTTTAGGAACGGGAGATTTATTATTCATCTATACATAAGAAAATTGATAAAATTGAACTTGAATTCAATTATTCTAGGAAATTATTTTATGTCCCTGAGATGGTTTCTAGGAGACTGTCTCCTGAAAACAGTTACCTGAAGACACTTGCGTAAAGCCATAGGCATGCTTTCACATACCTGTTCTTTACAATCTTTTTTATTTAACATATTAGAGAGCCATAGGACACAGATCAATGCAATCTCTTGGACAGAGTCAAACTTCAGTGGAAGAAGTTTTCCGTTCTAAACATAAGTAGAAGCACACACTAAGAATGCAGTGGCTGCTCAATATAGTTCATTGTTTTCTAATTTTGAATTTGTGGTACAAATAACAGAATAGTGCAATCCTGTCAATATAAGAAAGAAATGTGAACGGTTGAAAATGTTGAATAATTCATGTTCATTAGATTACCCATGAAAGTGTTCATTTAAAGAGTCATCACCAAAAAAGTACTCCATGAAACTAGGCAATAAAGATTAACATACTTTAGATTTACTGTACAAATAATCTTTAATTAATGATTAAAAAAATAAAGTTTAAAATCTAAATGGTATAATATATTTATTACTTTATTAATATTTCCAATTACTCAAACAAATATCTAAATGAGGACTATATTACTCAATTAATACTAAAAGCATGTAAACCATGCTAAGTGCATTTGAGAATTAGTCATTAACTGAACAAATAAGCCTATCGTGCTATATGGACCTAATAGCCACTCAATAAAAATATATAAATTTACTAAAAAACAACTGACCACTATTTTCATGCTCATATATAAATATCATATTGATATATGATATTTTTAGTTGTTTTTATTTTTCTTCAACTGTATAAATTAACTCCACAATTATTTTATATACACTAAAATAAGAAATAAATAAAAGAAACACTATTCTCAATAATAAGTCTGAATGATATTCAAAATTTAACCTTACAATCTGTTCACAATAAAGTAACATGTACAAGGTTTTATTTGAATTTCACAAATTTGGTAAAATTCGAATGTGTCTTTTGTAGTGAAACAGGCCACGTTTTATCAGGTTGGTGCAAAAGTAATGGCAGTTTAGGAGGTTAAAAATAATTGCAAAAAATGGCAATTACTTTTGCATCAACCTAATACTAAATGATCATATACCATTCACTTATTTATTTCCAGGCTGCACTATGCCTGACTCATGTAAACAATACTCACTGAATAAATGATGAAACAAATGCAAGAGTGATTTTGTTTTTTAAATTTCTGAGATAAAACTGACACATAAAATGGTAAGATATTTAATGTTCATCATGGTGTTTTGACACACATATACATTGAGAAATGATTGCCTCCCATCGAGTTAACAAATCCATTACCTCATGTATCTCATGTATTTATCTGGTGTGTGTGAGTGTGTGTGTGTGTGTGTGTGTGTGTGTGTGTGTGTGTGTGTGTCTGAGAGTGAGTGAGAGAGAGCGAGAAAATTTAAGTTCCATTCTCTTAGGAAATTTCAATCATAAAACAAAGTGTTATCAGTGTTAACTATAGTCACCATCTTTCACATTAGATTATTAGACTCTATTCATTTCTTGCTGAAATTTTGTACCCTTTAAAACCTCTATTTTCTCCATCCCCAGTCCCTGGCAAACACTTTTGTGCTCTGTTTCTATGCGTTAATCGTTTTTACTCTTCGGTTTCTATTTTCAGCAGAATGACCTTGATATGCACAATAAACTGCACAAGTACATAAGGGGACTGGGAAACAATAACAGACTTTCACAATCCTTTCATTCCTTTTATACCTATACTCCACCTTAAACACTGATACCTATTTTATTAAATTTGGGTGGGGGTTGGGGGTCAATATACATTTTAGAACTACACACGCAGCTTTGGTGATAGAAAGAGGACTGATGACAAATACAACTCATTTACACTCACCAGGTGATTCAGCTAGTTGTCACATTCCACCTAGCCACTGCCTTTTTCCATAATAAAAATTTATTCTTAGACAAATTTACAGCTTTTAAACAGTAAAAGGACAGGGCCACTGTCATCTAAAAACAGGACTTGAAGCAGCATCTGGGAAGCAGAGTGGCTCCACCCCAACAGGCGCATGGTTACTGGCCCTGCTCAGTGTATGTGGAGATCTCAATTTCTTCAGGAAGTTCTGTGACATTCACTTCAAACCTGCCCTCAGTGTCATTGAGGATTTGGGCATCATTGTCAGCAGACACAAAAGTAATAGCCAAGCCTTTGGTGTCAAAGCGACTCACAGAGGCAATCTGGTGGAGGTAGGTGCCCCCTTATCCCAGTCCACACCTGGACCTCCACAGCCTACCCCAGGAATGAAGATTATTTGGGTACCCACCAGTTATCAGCAGACCAGTGAGCTCCATGGCACAGGCTCCCCCCTGCTTCACCCTTGGCCAACGACCTCCCAGGTTTGGGTCCTGACAACAATGTAGTATCACATTTTCTGTGAACATGTGACTAGGTAACAAAACATATTATTCTAGAATTTCAATGCAACAGAGATTATGTATTATCACTCCACTCAAAAGTAGTTTGGGAGACTAAGGAAAAGTGAATGTAATTTAATTAAACATTAAATGTGTTAAAATGGTTGATGTATTCTAGGAGGCACAATGAGCTCCATCTTAGTAAATTCAGCAATGAATAAGGAGGTAGATAACTTCTAATTTTAGTGATTTTCTTCAAGAAGATTCATGAATAAAAATAAATAAAATAGGATTCATTAGCCCATAAAACAAAAATCCTCATTTATAAGGGTCTAGATTCTTTAGACTTCATTTATTCATTAAGATTTCATCTATCTATACCAATAGAATATGGCAAAACATAATCATTACTAAATTATATCCCATTTGTGATTTATCACTATTTAATTAAATTTTATTATTGAAAATCTACATTTTTAAATTTTCTTTCCATTATAATTTTTTTCCTACTCTACCATTTACTTTAGGCTCTTCGAAGGATATACTCTCCATGTTTTGAAAAAGTTATCCCAATTTAATATCCACAATTAAATGATCTTTGCCTCTAATCCTACCTCCAGCAATATCAATATTTACACATAACAAGCTCAAAGGAAATGTTTAAAAAACGTATTTTGGTTTGCTCCCCAGCAACAAGAAGAGTAAGGAAAGTATCAGATGTGATCAAAAGATATGTTGAATGCTTAAATTAAAAAAAAAAAATACAGTAAAAGACACATTGCCATTAATTCCCCTCAAAATACTCCCCCTCATTTTGAACACACTTAGACTATTGTTCTTGCCACTTTCTGAAACAGTTCTGGAAGTCCTCTTTTGTGAGTGTCTTTACTTCATCCTCTATCATGACAATGTTCCACACTGCTTCTGATACACCAATTTTTGTCAAATAAAAACATTACAGTGTGTCCTCATCCATCTTATGCACCGGATCTGACATGTGACTTCTGGTTCTTCCCCAAAGTCAAAATGACCATGAAAGGTAAACATTTTTAATCGATTCAGGACATGCAGGCAGCCACAATAGCACAACTAAAGGCATTCACAAAAGAGGACTTCCAGAACTGCTTCAGAAAGTGGCAAGAATGATGGGATAAGTGTGTTTGAAGTGAAGGAGAGTATTTTTAGGGGGATTAATGGCAATGTGTCTTTCACTGTAATACTTTTTTTATTAATTTAAACATGCACCGTATTTTTTGATCACGCCTCATATTTAGAACTTAGGCCAACTCATCATTTTGTTTTTTTTTTTAAATTCATATACATATACATTGGTAACAACCAATGTTACCAAAGCCATCTTGAGTGTGGAGTGTTTTACTCAAGAAGACACCCTATCAAAATACAAAGAAATAAATGTGTTGATATGTGTTTAAGTTTTTAGAAAATATAAACTCAGATTGTACACGTCTATAAATTAGCAGATGTTTAAAACAGAGACCTTTATTAGAAGTGAGTGTTCTCATTCTTCCCTTCCTATTTCATTTTGAGCCAATGATGCACAATGATGTTTGCTTGTTTGTTTTTTAATCAAAGGACACTCCCAAGCACTTGCATTGTGTACATGCTGAATTAATTCAATGTTTCTTTACATTATTAAAATTAGTGAAACATTTGGGAAATCATATCAAATATGGCACTATGCAAATGCACAATGTTCTGAGAACAATGGATTTCTAGTATCTACTAATTTGTTATCATCCTATCCTATATACTCAGTTTGTTATATTGCTCCTATATGCTCTGTTTCTGAGGCAGTTTGATTAATGAAGATTCCAGGCAAAGGAAATTAGTTGAGACTTAGGGAGTGTCTAGGAGTGGCATGTGGTAATGTAATATATACATGAATTTTATGTCCACAGCCACAATATTTTTTTCTCTTCCTAGGTTTCCTTCTGTATATCTAAGTTTAGGTAAAATTCTGCATCTACATAGACAGACTGAAAAATCCTTATAAGTTCCTCTGTGTCTAAGCAGATGTTTTATGTGCCAGACAGTGATGCAGGTTAAGAGGAGTGTTTTTGTTCCATTGAGTAGTGTTCCACTTATCTTTTGAAGTGATTTAAAGTGCAGTTAACTGTGAGTGTTTCTGAAGCACTGCAGGTCTGTTTGGTTGAAGATTTCTCATGCATAACCTGTTTTACTGCTACCCAATACAAAGACAGTGTGAAGAAAAGGCCCTGGAGATGGATAGATCTAATAAAAAAATCACAAATACCAAATGCTTAGTAAGCTATGGAAAGGAGCAAGAGCAGCCAAACAATAAAATGGGTAAACATTAGGAAAATAATTTACAAGGAAACAATTTTCAAAAATAGAAATATTAGCCCATTCATTAAAATATTTTTGAATAGTAATACTAAAATATGTCATAAACTTAAAGGCTAATTTCAATTATGATTTTTTTCATGCATCTGAACAAGTTTCAAGAAAATGATTTTGGAAGTTTAAAACAATGATAATACTTTAAGTGAAAGGATCCTCATACTAGAAACTTTCAAAAGCACTAAAATTAATCTATAAATAAGAGATTGTAAATCTACTCAGGTTTTTTAAAATTATTCTTAGAATAATTGTTTGAAGAAAACCTTTAACAAAAATATTTAGAAGATAATGGTAGTAAAAATAAGTGAATACATCAATAATTAAATAAATTGACAAAAAATAAATGGAAGTAGAAATAACACCATATTTATACAGAGATATCTCAGAAATCAAAGTTACTATTATCAATACATGGACTAAAAAAAATAATGAGAAGTTTAAAAATTTGAGAAAAATATCCTAGTAAGTAATTGTCTTCACGATTCACAAAAAGATGCTTTAAACAAGCTGTAGGAGCTGTTCAACACAGGGATGACAAATTGGTTACATCACATATGCCATTCTGATCAATTCATAGTAGTTGTCTGGAGAGATGGATGGAAGAAGTGCCCCTCCCTGGCTCCAGGGAAAGGAATTCAATGATTGATCACAGTACAGGAGGCTGTCTCATTTATGAACAACTTGTTCATATTCACTGTTCTTTCTCTCAGGAAGAAGTAAGTTGGACATTGACACTATAATGTCAAAGTAAAAGCCTTTCTTGAGAATCATATCCACTACACCACACCAACACAAAATTCCTGGGAGATAGTCTCTTCTAAAATAGTAAAACTCCAAGGCTAGGGAATGAATTATCTCATATGTTTGTTACTAATTTTGTTTTCAAAGTGCTCACTGTGCATTACTGACTGAATACTTCCAACTCCATGATAAAATTCCAAAGCACTCATCACGAGGCACTAGACTCATGGGAAAAGCATAGAGTGAACTACACTAGTTTTTGGAGATAAAACAGGATCACCCGTGTTTTCTATACTGTTGCTTCAGAGTCTAGATGGCTTCAACAGAGTTATTATTCTCTTTCAATTTTTATGAAACGTATTGGGGTGACATTGGTTAATAAAATTATATAAGTTTCAAGTGTAGATTTCTATAATATATCATCTATATATTTCATTGTGTGTTAACCACCTTGAGACAAATCTTCCATCACCATATATCTAACCCCCTTTACCTTCTTCTAACATTCCCCCTTCCTTATCCTCTGGTAACCACTAAACTGTTGTCTACATCTATGAGTTTTTGTTTATTTGTTTGTTTGCCTTATTTGTTTGTTGCTTTATTAAAGGAAAAAAAGCAAAGCACTGCCTGCTACTCTCCATACTGTCAATTATGCCAGGACACTCTGAGAAGGGTAGAGGATATTGAGATAAAGGAAACAAATAAAAGGAAATTAGTAAACAAAAAGCAAAATTAGAGTATACTACTCCCAAAAAAACTAATTAGTCTGACTGCTTTTCATATACATTACTACAATAGAAGTGTGTATATACATATGTACACATAGACACATATACCTATATAAAATAATATATTTCATGGTCTATCGTTCAGATAAAACTGTCCTAAAAGTCACTACACTCTTCAGTGATTAATTTGTCTTTAATATTTTTCAGAGGAAAAATCTCAACCAATCATCAATAAACATTTCTGTCATCTATATTCAACTATCATCCGAATTCTCTAGCTTTCTTTCCAAAATAATGTATGCCCCAAATAATTATATAATAAGTAATATTCCCAAATAATATAAAATATAATTATAATTTAGGTCAACTAATAAACCATTTAGCTCTTAGTTTATCTAGGCATTTTCTTTCTTCTTTTTAAAAAACTATTATTTTCCCATTTTGAGGTAAGCATACTTGTAAGACTGCCTAAATTATTTCCGTAATTGGGCTGGTTTGTCTGTTTGTTTATTCTGAGCAGTACTCTGTTGGGAATACAAGAGTAAACGTTTTGCTCTTTTTCTCAAGGAGTTCAAAATCTATTTGAAATTATTAAATGTTAACATAAGGTGTAGATATCGTCAGGCAATGAGGACTACAGACTGTATATATTTAAATGGCAGAAGTGGAAATGTTTATTAGGTATTAGACTCACAGAAGGAGATGATAGAACGGGCATTGAAAGGCAAGTAGAATTTGTGTAGATTGTCAGCAGAGCAGTATGATTCGCATGATGCTGAAAACCCAAAAAGCATAAGAAAATCATGGAAGCTGGAATATGCAAGTGACAGCTGTGTGGGATGTGGGTTAAAAATTAGTATGAATTCATTTTATTTATTTATTTATTTATTTATTTATTTTTAAATTTATTGGGTTGACATTTGTTAGTAAAATTACATAGATTTCAGGTGTACAATTCTGTATTACATCATCTATAAATCCCATTGTGCGTTCACCACCCAGAATCAGTTCTCCTTCTATAACCATATATTTGATCCCCCTTACCCTCATCTTTTACCCCCCACCCCCCTTGAAGGGGCTTATACTTGGTAAAAAAATTTACAATTTTAAGATAAAAATATGTGTGTAAAGGAAAATACTGTAGGAATTTGAGCTAATGATTAGAGGAGTGTAATTAATGTACTCTGAACATTAATGTAAGGAAAGAGAAAAGGACAACAGGTGAGAAATGGTGATATGTGTCATAAGATAATTACAGAGATTAGGTTATGAAGTAATTGATTTTGAGCAATGATAGTAAAGTAAAAATAAAAGAGTTATGGATTCTCTAGGGCCCAAACCATGATGCATTTGCCTTTTTTTCACAGTACCTAGAACAGTGTCTAGAATATAGAACTCCATAATATATAAAAAAGGAAAGGAGAGAGGCAAATAGAAAAATGGCTATTAAACACATGTTCTGTGGTAGGAATTGTGCTAGGCAATTTTGTAAACAATATTCATTGTGTGATCATAA
Source organism: Rhinolophus hipposideros (assembly GCF_964194185.1). Taxonomy (NCBI): domain Eukaryota; kingdom Metazoa; phylum Chordata; class Mammalia; order Chiroptera; family Rhinolophidae; genus Rhinolophus; species Rhinolophus hipposideros. The sequence continues at coordinate 36,623,150 of NC_138050.1, read as the reverse complement.
TAACCACTATGATAAGTAGTATTAGGCCTATTTTCACATAAGAAACAAATTAAAAGGAGTTACGAAATTTAGTCAAAGTCATTTGACGGGCAAACTATAAAACAAATGAGTAAGTAAGTATGCATAAATCTCGAGCCCAGGTACTTTCCACCACATTGGGCTACAGGAACTAGTGAGACAAATTCTAACTCACTCGAGTTATAAGATATGGATGTTTAAATACAGAAGTATCCTGAAAATGTCAATATTTAAGCGATTCCCTAAATTTAGACAATCTCTACCAATAAACATTAGTTTTTAGCTATGATGACAAGGAAACTATTAGTAAATTTTTATTTCACCATTTAACATACATTTCAAAAAGCCATATTCTTCTGTTTGTCTTCCCCATTCAAAAACAAAAGAATTGAAAGAGTGTGTTTGGATTTCTATTACTATTTTGTAAGCTCAACTGTAGATTCATGAATATTTAACAGAAATTTTGATTGAATAAATCTTTATAATATCTATGTTCCACATTTGTAGTTCTGAAATTAGTGAATTATTATTTCTAGAATTCTTGCTATTTACAAAATGTTTTTATTGTAGGGCTACTCAATTATTTTAATATACTAAGACTCCCATATTATGCAGATTGTACTTCCCTAAAGTTGCAATATTAATGATTGTTTAGAGAGTAGATATGAAACCAGGGCAAAAACAAACATTTTAGAGAATTTTTAGAATCATGTAAAATTTTACTTTCACCTTATAAAAGTTATTATTCTTTTATGAAAATATATAAGGTACATTCTGTGAACTTGAAAATATAATTATCATTTAAGTTAATGTTACAGGACTACAGTGTTTCCCCCAAAATAAGACCTAGCAGGACCATCAGCTCTAATGCGTCATTTGGAGCAAAAATTAATATAAGACCCTGTTTATATTATATTATATTATATTATATTATATTATATTATATTATATTATATTATATTATATTATATATTATGTTATATTATATTATGTTATGTTATGTTATGTTATGTTATATTATATTATATTATATTATATATTATATTATATTATATTCAAGACCCGGCCTTATATTATATTAAAATAAGACCAGGTCTTATATTAATTCTTGCTCCAAAAGACGCATTGGAGCTGATGGTCTGGCTAGGTCTTATTTTCGGGGAAACAGGTAGTTCAATATTTAACAAAGAACTGTGTATGTATTCTTGATATATTTGATGGTGAAAGATTAATTAAATGTTTACTGCCAGAAAAAAAATAAGATGATTCAATGAAAACAAAGGATTCATGTGATTGTCAATTCTGTGTTCTAGCAAATCACGAGTATCCCAAGAAGAGAATTTAAAGTACCCTTAACCAACCATGAAATAGTGAAGCTGATCACATGGTTGCTTTTATTACAAAGAACATATCCAAATAAGTCCTCATAAATACAAAGCGATGTGTTGTTGAGAAAAGCAAAGTTATTCAATTTCATAAAATGCAATTATTGTGATAAATATGGCATATCTCAGTGGATGACTATAATGGCATTAGAGAAATACTGTTTATCACTATAAATTCATTTAAAATATTATAAAGATTAATTATATTATTTCTAAATGATTTATAATTTATTTTTCAGATTTTCTTACAAATCCAATTCCCTCAAATGCCAGCAAGATGAGAAATAATTAAGATAAAATTTTGACAGAACAAATAAAGTAGTTTGATAATAGTTATCATCTGTTTCACAAATTGTTTAAGATCATGTATTTATGCTATAAAGAACAAATTCATTCAAAAATACAGTTTAGAACATCAAACTATCTGCAAATTATCCTTACCTAATTCTCATGTAAATAAAACAATACATATATGTATATATAATTCATATTATATAAAAATTGAGAAAAACAATTGTCAAAGTTAGGCATAAGCATAAAAGACAATGTATATGCAATTGGTAATAAATGTCTCATTGGTGTGTCACGTAAACTTTCCCTATTTCATAATGAGATTTACAGGTCACTAAATGATAAAGGAGTTCAAATCAAACTTTATCAGAGGGTATAGCAAGATATTCTTTGAAATGGCATGGCCTTTAAAAATCAAAATTTCAATAACAAAAAAAATAGAAAACAAAACGCATGTAATTGATATAATAAAATAAAATAACTGCACTATATTTGGAGTGAAAACAAAACAAAACAAAAAGCAACAACAATAAGGAGGGAAACAAAAGCAATCTATGTTCAGTTTATGAATCCAGAAGACTTTCAAAATATTAACAGGCAATTCATCAGTTATACTTCAATAATCACAAGAGTAGGTCTTTTAGTTACTTAGCATTGTGGATAACTTCATTTTAAGATATACCTGCAACTTGTTTATATTTTTTATTATATTTTTGACTGTCCATACCATTTTAATTAGCCACAGAGAAAAAAATCTTATAACAGTATATCTTATATCTTAAATCCATCTATAGAATAGATGCACCCAATCTAACAGGAAGCAGATCTTATACTTCACCTCCACTTATCAATTTAGTGATGTGTTAGGTCACTGATTTTTAAATTATGTTGAATCCTAAGTGTAGTACATGAATCAATAAAATTGAACTCACCTAAAGGTTCGTTTTTATTTGCCCCAAACAACAAATATTAAAATAATCCAGAAAGTGGTTTTGTTATTTGAGTTATGTAAAAGTATTGTGTTATAAATAGATTTATTGGACAAGTTTGTAAGACTAAGCAAGTTATCCACTATCCCCTTGTCAATTTTATAAACTACTTCATGGATCACATTCTTCTCAGTGGTTCCTAATTTTTAATGAAGACGTTTAGAAACTTGGGTGTTGATACTGTAAACTTACATAGTAAACTCAGGATTACTATATATTTATAAAATTAAATAACAAATAATGTCAGAAGATAAAACCATATAATAGCATAGGAATCAGACAAAACTGAGTCGGATAAGACTGTCTTGGCCAGTCTACCAAAGGGAAATCTTGAACAAGTCACTTAATTTCTTTAAACCTCAGAGTTCTTATTTGTAAAATTAAGAATGAAGTACATTAATCTCAAAACCTTAATAAATGTTATTATTACACATCGTACTATTATTTGCTTTTAATTTCAAGGGGTAGGTAGAAATTTATTTATTTATTTTATTAAATTTATTGGGAGTGATAGTGGTTAGAAAAATTACATAGGTATCAAGTGTATAATTCTATAATACGTCATCTGTATATCACATTGGGTGTTCACCACCCAGAGCCAGTTCTCCTTCCATCACCATATACTTGAACCCTTCTTCTACCTTCTACCATCCTCCCTCCCTCCTTACCCTCTGGTAACCATTAAACTGTTACACGATTTTAACTTTTACAAATATGTGACAAGTATTTCTGGATTGAGATTCCAAGAGATATGTTCACTGTTGTGCATTAGTAAATAAGCATCAGGAACCACAGGCCCAAGTCATCTGATTAATATCATATTATTCAATACTTTGCATTTTCTTTCTTTGTAAATAATAGCTAAATAATTGAAAGGAGTGTAATTATTCTAATAATGTCAAATAAACTATTAAACTGGACCTCTGGACCTCTATGGTCTTTTTTTCCCCCTTAAGCTTTAGCTGTTTCTCTAACTCCTCTGAGGATTGCAAACCAGGTCTATTTACAAAGTAAATATTAAAAAAAATACATGTTTTACTGAAATTCCTATCTTTTAAAATCTAGGCCCTCTTTAAGTAAACCACTTAATATGTTATTTTTATATTTCATAGCATAATGCTGATTACCAGAGCTTTTATATAGTCCATAATTAAGGTATATAAGCTTAATTTTAAAAATCACAAGAAATAGAAATATACAGAATATATATTTGGAATATAAAAATAATATTTTTTACCTTAAAAGGGAAATAGTATACAAATAGAAGCTGTGATGTAATCATTTCATAAATTATTTTTATCCTTGAATTCATATTTTATGGACTTTGTAAAATGTTAGCATAAATGGATATTGATAAAATCCATCAACACTTTTCTAAGTTATTTCAATATGGAATATGGTGGTGAGAAATGCAATTTACTGTTTTAACTTAAAACATTGTTTCCTGCATTATTTTAATGTTTGAAGCTGAGTCATTTAGAGAAAGCAAACTTTAGCCATTAAAAAAGTACTTTTGACATTCATGTCAACAGGGCTTAAGTCAGCGTGTCTCTTCTGGTAGTGCAATTTGCTTGGCTTTATATTGTCAATTATAATTCCACTTTCTTGCTAAGTCGATACAATTAGATTACTACAGGGACTTCATTACAGTCACAGGGAGGACAGCAGCTGAGGTACACAATTTTCTTCCTATGATGCCAACACTACTAAACAGTTATTGGAACGATGGTCTGCAAATGGGCAATAAAAGCTGCTGTCTTAAATATCGTTATGCCATTATATCATCTGACAAAATATAACCAAAACTTTAAAAATGTTAATGCAATGGAAATTTTGTTTTTACTATTAGTCTGATTTGGGAAGTTTACTACAAAGTGGTTGTATCTCATTTATTCATGTGAACATAATTCAGATTACATATTATCTGCAGGTCTCAGATTCCTAGTGTGAAATTTGAGGGAGTTAGAATGTATGGATATCTGAAATGCCTCCAAATAAATGTGTAACAATGAAGTACAATGACACGTTTTTCTTGATTGGATTGCTGTTTGCTCATAACTATACCAATTTCAGAACTGAAGCTTACATTTTATGCCGATGTAATCCAGTATTCTTTCTTACCACCACAGCTTTAAACTATGTATGTAAGGATTCATATTCAGAATTGGTCTTTCAATTGGCATGCTAAGTGATTTCTTTTCTTCTTAATTATACAAGGTTTATCTCTTCTGAGTTTTATGCTTTATTTTCTGCCATCTGTCTTGGTATAATATAGCTCATACACATTACTGAATCTTAAAATTCTGAAATATTTCACTACTTTCCTTATTCTCAAAAGTAACAGACTGTGAAAAAATAACACTTTCTAACAAAGAAATCAAATATTAATAGTCATTAAATTTCTCTAGCAAAAATCAAGACTGTTTTACCAGAAATTTTTCATTTCATGTTACATTTATATTCAATTAGATTTTATTGATTTTTTACTACTCACTACATGTCAGGCCCAGAGATGGGCTTAGAGATTTCAAAATTACTGAAGGAAATGGGATGTCCCTTAAAGGTGCTCAGAGTTTAGTTGGATAAACAGACTATTTGAGAAGTGGTAGTACAGTGTAGTAAGTGTCTTTCTGTGCTCCCTAGAACAACGATGTGAATTCATTTATCATTAAGTAATTTAATGATCAATTTAACCCAAGTATGAGGTCTATAATGTGTGACTCTATTGAATTTTTGTTTGTTTGTGCTGCCCTCTGACATAGTGCCCGCAGATAGGTACTGAAATATCTTGTCCAATAAATATCAAATATGTATGTATATACGCCCTTATATTGTAGACTGAATAATGCGCTCTCTCCCCAAAGACGTCCACGTCCCAGTCTGTAGAATCTATGACTACATTCGTTTACATTGGAAAAAGGGGATTAAAATAAGGATCTAGGGATGCAAAAATTATTCTGGATTATCACAAAGCTCATTATGTAAGTGAAGAAGGACGATCAGAGATAGTAGGAAGAGATACGCAATATGATCACAGAAACAAGCAGTTGGAGTGATTTGAGGAGAAGACCACTAGCCAAAGAATTCAGGCAGACTTTAGAAGCTGAAAAGGCAAGAAAATGGATTCCCCTCAGACCCTGCAGTAGGAGCATGGAACACCCGACATCTTTATTTTAAATTTCAAACTTCCAGGACAATAAAGGAATAAATCCATGCTATTTAAGCCACTGTTTCTAGTAATTAGTTATAGCAGCAATGGGGAACTAATACACCTGTTTCCCAGCAAATTGTAAAGTTATTTTCTTTTGCCTTCATCTTATATGTGTTGATTTTTAATTTGGAAAGCATGGTTATAATGGTGAGAGTATAAGATATTGAGAAGCCTTTTATAGGAGAGTAAGAAAAGCTACAGAAGATAAATGATGAAAACTAAAGTCATATTGTTACTGAGAACTGATCCTATATCAGAACCTGTTACATATGGGAACCTATTACATATTGGAACATGTCACATTGGATTGGGTTTCATCCCCAGAGTCGTAGTCTGCTCCTTCAAAAGAAAAGGATGACTTTCAATACAGAACTACTTATTTGATAAGACAGCAGGTTTTAGACTTGAGTGTATCAGAATCAACTGGAGATCTTTTGAAAATACAGATGGATGGACCCCGCCCTCAGAGTTTAGAGTTATAATCTAAGAATTTGCATTTTTAACAAGTTTTAAGATGATGTTGATTCTGCTGGTCCATAGAACAGAACGTAATGTAGTAGAAAAAGTATGAAACACAGAAGATATGGGTTCATACGTTTGTTACTTTCTACCTATGAAATCTCTTAACTACTGTAACTTTAAGCCTCCTTCTGTCCAAACAATCTCATAAGTCTGTCTGGATGATCAAACAATGTAATACTTATAAAAACTTAAGTATGACAGTAAAGTCGTATAAAAATACAGTGACCATATTTAATAAAAGGTAGCAGTTTATGCTATGGAATGTTACTTAATACTTTGGATCGTTTTCAGTGAATGGACATAGTAAGTATTTACTTCACATTTGTCAAGCATTCTGTATATACACTGGTTACTTTTCAAATAGAAAAGTATGCACAAATATTTGTGTGTGTTCATGTGTGCATGCACGTTTGTATGCATGTGCATTGTGTGTTTGTTTGTGTAGATGTTATAATAATTAGGTGGATGCAAATAAGTCAATGTTTCCTGATTTGAGAACCAGGCACAATATTGTGATTTAAGCCTTCTTAAAAAAAAAAAAAATGTGTGTGTCTACTATTACAATGGCATTGTTATATCTACACTGTTACAGTTCATTGTTAAAAATTCAATAGATATTCAGCATGGAGAAAGGGAGATATTTATTAATCACAATTAGTAAAACATTAGTTTACTTACTTTATACTTTTTCTATAATAAATTATAATACAATACTTATTCTAAATTTAACTTTTTACATCATAGACATGGTTTTATTTGTATGTGCTTTGCTTCTTAATTTATTATCATCTCAAACATTTATTAATATCAACAATGATTAATGCAACTGGGATTATTTATACTCTTTCTTATTTCCCATTTGGCTGTTTTCCCCTGGAGAACCACTGTCATTAAATACAAATCATTTCAAATAGCGATGATTTTTTTATTTTTTTTTTTACAAAATATACTAAATATTTCCTCAAAGTCAAGGTAGCTATACCTGGCAATGTATCAAAATGAATACATATGCATCTGTGTCTATATCTTTGTGTGTGCATGTGTGTGTGTGTACTCACATATATAAAGACATAACATGCATACACACATGCATGTGTCACACAGGATGTATCGATAGATAGCTGGAAAGGGAAAAACGATTGAGCCATAGGTAGAACAATAACAACACAGTGTGTCTGAATGACAAAGTAGTGGATCATAAGTGTGGTGGCTGCTCTTAGATCCCACAGAGGTCCACCTATGAATAGTTGCCTAGCCTGGAGCGAATCCCATTTGGTTACAGCCCCATCTCTCTTCCACGACAATGAGGGTTTTTGAAATGCTCAACTTCTCTAACTCCTTCCACCTTGTATATCCTGTGAGTTCACCTTGGTAGAATGCCTTCAGGAGAAAATTATATACAGCTTATGCAGAAAACAAGAGTGGAGCCTCACTCAATGAGCGGTAAGTTAAATTGTTTTGATAATTTTCACATTTTAAAAAATGCAACTCTGCCATGTTAACATGGTAGATGTCCTGAACTCTATATCAATTTGAACAAAGGAAACATTCTAGGTTGTTTAGTATGTAAGAAAAATAACAGATCTACTCAAACTAAATGGCAAATGTGTGTTCAAGGAGACATCACAGAAACAGGCAGCTCTGTGTCGTCTAGCTTATCAGTTTACAGTGTTAAATAATGAGAGGAATAAAACCTTCCACCTTCAGACAGATGGACTTTGAATCCTCGGGACATGTTGTGGTCTTTATCTTATTTAGTATCTGTCATGATGAGTGAAAGTATAGTCTGAAATATTTGTAAGTAAGCCTTTCATGTTAATGGATTGATAGCCCCAGATGTGGTCTTTTTATGACTGGCTTCCAGCAAAATACTTACAGAAGCTCCCCAATTAGACCATGAATTATTGGCAGAAGTAGACACCTTTGCATTAACGTTCTTTTACCCAGCCCAGGGGCTATCACTGCCATAGAAAGTACTCCAGAGCAAATATGAATGAAGAGTAGATTCATTTTACCTAAGCAGATTTGGCAAAAGATAATTTTATCATTCAATAATAAAAAATAATTTGATCTTGGGCCGGCCGGGTGGCGCAGTCGGTTAGAGCTCCGTGCTCCTAACTCCGAAGGCTGCCGGTTCGATTCCCACATGGGCCAGTGGGCTCTCAACCAAAAAAATAATTTGATCTTGTAGCTAGGATGATTAGCATTTTGATGTATCAAATATACGTTTTATTATAACTTTTCATAAGTAGATATTTCCATATGGCTTAAATAGAAATATAAGGTTATCGGGTTTTGGTACTAGTGTTTTTGTTTTGTTTTGTTTTGTTTTTCTGAACTGAAGCAGCGTTTCCTTGGACTGCAGTAACTGCAGCAACCTTAAAAAAAATTAAGTGACTAGTGTAGAATATCCTTGATAAGCCTCAGAAACACAATCAAATAACAAAATGAATATTTTACCAAAAGAGACTGAAACTTTAAAACAGAACCAAATAGAAATTCTGGAGAGGAAAAGCCAAATAAATGAAGAATGAAATAGCCAGCTTGTGGCAAATGGCACTATTTCATCTTTTCTTAGGGCAGAATAGTATTCCATTGTGTATATATACTACATCTTCTTTATCCAATCAATTATTGAAGAATGCTTTGGTTGTTTCCATGTCTTGGCCACCGTAAATAAAGCTGCAATGAACATCAGAGCACATATATCTTTACGGGATGGATCTGGAGATTATTATGCTAAACGAAATAAGTCAGACAGAAAAAAATCAGGAATCCTATGATTTCACTGATATGTGGCATATAAAACTGAAAACAACAAAATAACAAGACAAATAAGGAAACAAAAACTCATAGACATAGACAATAGTTTAGTGGTTACCAGAGTGTAGGGGAGTCGGGGGGGGTGGTAGATGAGCATAAAAGGGATTGGATATATGGTGATGGAAGGAGAACTGATTCTGGGTAGTGAACACACAATGTGCTATATAGCAGATGTGTTACAGAATTGTACACCTGAAACCTATGTAACTTTACTAACCATTGTCACCCCGATAAATTTAATTAAGAAAAAGAAATATAAATAAATAGCCTGAACAAAACTGTCATCAACCTTTTGGAACCCCTGAAACCTAAGTCATAGTAATATAACACTGAAAACACTGCATAGCTGCCTGTAAATGTCTGAGATCATATAGCATTTTCCTATATTACAACATTTTCGGAAGTTCAGCCATAAGCAGCCATGAACTGCTTATAGACATTCTTAGTTGTAACTATTTTCAGAATATGTTTAAAGATTTTTAATTGAACAAACTGCAAATGCACTCTCCTAACAAAACCTGGCTTTAGGAGAGAGCTGCTGATTTACTTCTTCAACCATAGCATTCAGTAAGCGCTTCTTGAGGAATCTTTGGTGAACAGCACTGTTTGGAAGTTCAAGGATTTTAAAATTAGAGTGAGAGAGTAAAGATACTAAGATTAATAGCAGATATGAATAATTCAATCAATAGATTATACAGATGCGAGTCTCTTCCCAGGAAAACGGGCTGGGAAAATGTGATTTATATTTCTCTATATTTCACTTACTCCTCCAAGGTGACACCACTAGGAACATTGCAACGTTTAACAGAAAAATATACAGTCACATTTTGTTATCTTTCACTTTAGTGGCCTAAAGAATAATTACTCAAAACAAGGTACAAGCATCTCTGAACATTTATATTATTTCCAGTTATCCCTCATTGCAAATAATCCTTTGACGAATACATATAAACATAAGTCTTTGTCTGAACCACTGATTTTTTTTTTTTTTTAGGAGATATTGTTGGAGAAAGGACAAAAGTTGTGAATCTATTTCAGGCTTTTGCTATATATTACTAAGTTGATACTCAAAAATGTTATAATTGCCACCCTCAGATAATAGTGCCCATCCCATTGGACGTGAAAAAATGTTGAGAATTATCCTTTAAAATATATAGGTAATTTTATAGATAATAATGCTTACTTTAACTGATTTAAAGTGAGGCACTTTTCCCATATAATTATTAGCAATTTATGTTACTTCTTTGAATTATTAGTTTAAATATGCTCATTTTAATAATTGGATTAAATGATTTTTGCCAGTTTTCATATGCCCTTTAAATATTATCAAGATTTTGTCAAATTCATTAGAAATATATTCCTAATTGCTAGTATCCTTATAATTTTATATCATTTTATCTGTTTCTTGAAATAGATTAAAAACAAAACAAAATATTATGGACTCTAATCGCCTGCCTTGTTTCAATCATCTAGGGAACTCCAGGCCACACCCTCTACCAGCATGACTTTTAGACCTTTGGATTTTAGTTTTAGGCTCACTTTCTCTCTGTCTCTCTCTACCACTACTCTACAATACTTCATGATGATTTCAATATCCACAGAGATAATCGTCATAGTACCCTGGCACTTCAGACCTTAGATCTCTCCTCCAATGATTTTGGGGTCTACCCTAACTCATCCATTCAATAACATGATCATATGCAAAAACATGCCACCAATAAAATATTTATCCTATAAATAATGCAATTTCAAACACTGTGCTCTTTGAACGTATCTTCTCAACCTTTAAACTAACCACTTATCAATAATTCTTCTCTTTGGGGCTCCAATCCAATGATTAAAACAATGCATACTCTACAATTTCCTCATATCCATCTTTGCCTATGTAAATCTCCATATATTGCCCTGAAATCTGGAATATATCGCCTTTACTTGGAAGAGTTAACTATTCAACATCCTCACTGGGAACTACCCCAATAAAGATTCTTGCACCCAGAAGTGAGAATTTTACATTTTATACTCTATGACAACTGTCAGTCATTAGGTAAAGGTCTTCCCAATGTGGGGTACTCAAACTTTCCATGAATTTCCTGGGTAAGGAGGGTTCCCATCATCCAAGCATAAGTGCCCAAAGGAGGGTACAGGTGGAATCCATTATCAGTTAATATATACAACACCTAGGGGATGAATGAACCTGCTGGTATAAACTATCATGGCAAGACAAGAATATCAAAACTTGCATGCTGGAATACGCATATAATGGCTGTGTCATGAATTTAACTGAAATATGTATGGGTTTATCTTTTTATATTTAAGGTGATCTTGTGCAATATTATTTAAATATGAAGTTTACAAAATGAATCACATTAATTCATTTATTGTGCTTAAGTATAAATTGGAGCAGCATATACAAAGTTAAAGAATAGTACAACCACCACTTTGCTTATAAAATAAAGCATTAAAATTGTGTTCAAGCCTCCTGATATCCTTTGCTCTAATCAGTTTAACCTAAAAGTAATCACAATTATGAATTGAGTATAAAGTTTCCCATTTATTTATTTATACTTTTATTATACAGATCTGTCCATATGATCACAAAAATATATTATATAAAATGGATCATATTGTATACATTCTGCTACAACTTAATTATTTTTCTGCTAACATTATTTCTGTGACTCATGCATGTTTTATGGGCAGCTATAATTTATTCATTTCACTACTAACACATTTATGATTATATCACAATTTACATGTGCAACACCCTCTTGATGGGCATGTAGATTGTTTTATTTATTTCTTATTATTCCAATCCATACTTCTTTATACACATGTGTAAGGTCTTTTTCTAATATTTATACCTACAGAGTGCAGTTAAAGATAGAAGGATAAGTTCAAATATTATTAAAATAAAATAATTGGAACTATACACTTAGTGTCTTAAATTTGGTTTCTTCTTGTTAAGAACAATGAAAATTAAAAAAAAAGATGTGGTATATATACACAATGGAATACTACTCTGCTATAAGAAAAGATGAAATAGTGCCATTTGTGACAACATGGATGGATCCTGAGATTATTACACTAATTGAAATAAGTCACACAGAAAAAGTCAAGAACCATAAGATTTCACTGACATGTGAGATATAAAACTGAAAGCAACAAAGGAACAAGACAAACAAATAAAGAAACAGAAACTCATAAACATAGACAATAGTTTAGAGATTGCCAGAGGTAAGGGAGGGGGTGTAGATGAGGGTAAAAGGGGTCAAATATATGGTGATGGAAGGAGAACTGACTCTGGGTGAACACACAATGTGATATATAGATGATGTAATATAGAATTGTACACTTGAAACCTATGTAATTTCACTAACCACTGTCACCCCAATAATTTTAATTAAAAAATATTTAAATAAATTACTGTGAAGTTGACTTTTTGGACAGTTTACACGGCTTTTATGTGTGAAGGCAGGAACTGTTATTCTTCCCTGAATCTAGTCCCACATATGGATCATACTAGGTGGTTTTTGATATATGATTGTTTAGAAAAGCTGTTCCTGAATCTCACTGGGATTATATTTATTATTATTTTATATATATATATATTTTTTTTTTTTTCCCCTCAACCTGACACATCTATAAGGATGTATTTCTTTAGAGAGGAAAGTGGAGAAAGTAGTATTTCTCTATGTTCCAGGTCCTATCTTAGAATATTTATGTATATGTCCTTGATTAATCCTTAAACCCCAATAATATTAACATATAGAAAATTTTCTGCTTTGGAGAAATAATTATCTCCAAGTCACACAGGTAATAAGTGAAAAAAAAAAAAAAAAACCTGGATTCTAACTCAAATTTGTCTCATAATGTAGTAGGAGGTTGATTTATAGGAATAGCACTTAGGTAAACTTGGTTTAAATAATAATGCATATGGCAATGCACAGTCTAAATAATTAATACAGGTTCTGTACTTTAAAACTCCCACTATATTTCAAGACTCCAAACTAATTTCAATTCCTCTTGGAAGCCAGTCTCCATATGTAGACTAAGATTTTTCTTCCTTTATGCTGCTATGACATCTTTTTTATACACTATTGTACTATTCTGTAGTTATTGTTAAAACTGTGAATATAATTCCTCACTAGAATTTAAGCTTCTTGAAAGCTGTCACCTAAACTACGCATCTGTAGGATCTCTTAGTCACTATTTCTGAGCTAAAGGCCCAGTGCCTAAGAAGTGAACTTAGAAATCCACAGCGTAAAGGGAAATAAGACCACTGCCTAAGGAAAGGGCATGAGGATAAGCAAGAAATGGTTTTCACAAGATATTGGGAAATCACATACTAGACATGCAGAAATACAATCAGTAGGAAAGGAAACAGTGCATAAGCCAGAAAAAAATTCAGGCATGACATGAGAGACACGAGAGGATTTTAGGAAGGAGTCTAATATATCTTCTGGAAATACAAGGACCAAAGTCATTTGCAGCAGCAAGTCAAGGCAACTTTTGCACAAGTGTTCTCAGACTATATCCTCAGGCCATGAGATAGTCCCACCCTTGGGCTAACACAAATCTTGATTTTTGAAGACAATTATCTTTGGAGATAGACAGTGGGGTTTAGGTCTAGGAAAAAAAATGTCTTAAAAAACACTCAGCAAATATTTTTTTCTTCTTTGCCATTGAAATTAAGAAATTACACAAAGCAAACACTTCATTTTATAGTCAGAAACACTGAGTACCTGATAAATTGTGTCACTTTAGTATGGTCAAATGGCAAATTAAAATTCTCAGGTATGGTGGTCTTCTATGTAAATATTTTAGTCATGTTCACTCAGAAAGAACTTATAACTTTATTAAAACTACTACTAAAGAAACTTAAGTAAACAAAAATATAAAAGAAATGGCTTTTGCCCTCAAGTAGTTTTAAACCAAGAGTCTTTTTCAAATAATGGGATTTTAAACAAGGTCAGATGGAGGTTAAGGTCCTATTTTTAAGGTAAAATGTAACTCTTCATTTAAGTTTATGACATATTTAAGATCCATGAATGGAATTTAAATATGATTATTTTTTCTTGCCACTAACATGAACTTTTGAGTTTTGTTTGCTGTAAAGTACAATTTACCTTCTTTCCATGATAGCAGCTTCTAATTTGTCATAGACTTTCAAATAAAATGAATTTGCTGCTTTCTTCTGAGAAATTCTACTCTATGGGGTAATTAAGCTACTTGAGGTCAGGGCCCAGTCTTATCTTTGTTTTGTGCTTTTCAGAATACTGAAAACTTTTTTTACTATATTGCAAGTATTCAACGACGATATGAAATGATTTAGTTATACATGTCCTGCTGATAGTGTTGTCAAAGTAAGATTGCATAATGAGGTATCTCACATCGTTACCAAGGTTTAAAAAAATGTCCTAAAAATCATTCAATTTTCTTTACAATGTAGCCCAAGTAAAGCTCAGATATCTCACCTTTTATTACCTAGAAATTGTTTATTATCTCTGTTTGCTTAAATACACCTCTCTCATTTGTAACTTTTTTTCACTTCTTAAACATATATCAGATATGATATATGTTGTTTCCATATGATGTTAGGATGTCGTTTTCTATATTAAGCATGGTACAAATTGACTCCTATGGCAGAGGAATAACAAATTACCTTCATTCCATTTCCAACCTCAGGCAATTGTCAGTGGCTGCCTGGAGTGTTCTTTTTTTTGTGGAGGAATTGTGAGGTCTAGTATAGGCTTAGCAGGAAAACATGCCAAGATCAATTATTGATGTCTGCCATGGGCATACAGGAGAGTGAATGACGATACATAAGCCGTGGATCTTCTTAACTGTGCAACAGTGCTTAAAATATGTAGTCATTTTAATTATTAAGAGATAGACATATTCTTGCTAGATGAATGTTGACAGGTACAATAAACTCTAAGAATGTACACCGACTTTTACGAGCCTTGTTTATTACATGTTCCAATGAAGTGATAATAGACCTCTAAAAGAATTGTTATTCCCCAGGATGCTACTGTCAAAGGAATTGAATATCATAGTTCATACTATTGTATCCAGTATTAAGCCATGCTAAGGATAGACTGTAACAGTCTTCCAGAAACAACACTTTAAATAGCCAAGAGAGAATTATGTTACTTTTACTTAAATATGTTCTAACCTGTTCCTTGATGTCACAAAAGGAATCACCATTTTATTTTACAAAGCAGAAAATGGAAATCCAGAGAGGTTACTGTTTGACTCTATGGCCTTCTATTGTCCCCTTATTTCAGAATAAAAAGATCTCCAAACAGACCACTCAGTAATAGTGACAATGGGGGCCAAATTAAATCAAAGTGCTTTATTTGTACCAAAGGATAGTGACCAAAGTTGTAGATATATACATATAAATAAAGCAATGGACATATAACAAAAATTAAATTAAATTAGATGTTGCCTTTTCTTTTTGACAATTATCATCAGCATACATTAAGTTTCCTTTGTTTGCCAAAGTGTTAATTGTCCTTTAGATTGCAAATTCCAGCACTGATATTTTTTACCTCGGCACTAAAATAGCTTAAACATAACTTTCCTGAACTCTTTTTTATCTTTCGAGGTTTATAACAGACTTTGTCTCCTATACTATTAATTCATTCAATCTGATAATTCAATATCAGTTTATGCCCTAATTTAAAACAATCCATTTTTAAATGTTTCCCTACCAATACGGTACATTGATTCTTCATAACATTTGTGCAAGAAAATTTGGCAGCAGTTTTTTTGTTGTTGTTTGTTTTCTTTTTTTTTTTTTAAGATTTTATTGGGGAAGGGAAACAGGACTTTATTGGGGAACAGTGTGTACTTCCAGGACTGTTTTTTCCAAGTCAAGTTGTTGTCCTTTTAATCTTAGTTGTGGAGGGTGCCGTTCAGCTTCAAGTTGTTGTCCTTTCATTCTTAATTGTGAAGGGCGCAGCTCAGCTCCAGTTCCAGTTGCCCGTTGCTCCTTGCAGGGGGCACAGCCCACCATCCCTTGCAGGAGTTGAATCAGCAACCTTGTGGTTGAGAGGACGTGCTCTAACCAACTGAGCCATCCAGGAGCTCAGCGGCAGCTCAGCTCAAGGTGCGGTGTTCAATCTTAGTTGCAGGGGGTGAAGCCCACCTTCCCTTGCGGGACTCGAGGAATTGAACTGGCAATCTTGTGATTGAGAGCCCACTGGCCAATGTGGGAATCGGATCAGCAGCCTTCGGAGTTAGGAGCATGGAGCTCTAAGTGCCTGAGCCACCTGGACAGCCTTGGCAGCAGTTTTAAACCACATGTATCTTGAATACCACCCAAACTGACAACAATTTCAATTAACTATTCAAACTGTGAGCCCCAGCAAAATGCACAGGGTACAGAAATAAAGCGACAATGATCAAATAGCTAGAAAAGATTATCAAATGTCAACCTGTGGGCTTTACATGATCAAGAAAAGTGAAATGAAAAGTGTTCAAAAGAACAAGTATTTCAGGCTTACCTTGACCATTATGCTAACACTAACAGATGGAAGCACATAAACAATACACGCGTGCCCTGTTTAAACCCATAGATGTATTTTTATAATATTAACAAAACAATTTTACAGTATCACTCTACAACTTCTTTTTTTTTAAATTTTAGTTAAAAATCTGTTTGGGCGACTTGTAAAAAAATGATTGCTCTTGCTATCAGGGACAAAAACAGCTTTCTGAGTTTCCAATGAATGATGAGAGAGGTTATATAATCCTAAAAAAGACTATTATAGTGTCATCGGTTACTGTCAGCAGGAAACACACATGCTATTCCTTTATCTCTTGATTATTGCGAGCACAACAAAAAGATAATTACAATACAAAGACTCTAAAAAGCTGTTATTTAAAAATGAAGTGCCAAAACTCTCCACGAGTTGTAATGAAAATAATCTATAAACACAGCTTTCTACAAATTCATTTCAATTTATGTGCTTTATTTGAGGCTTCTTTTAAAAAGTGAGGCTAATACAAAATACCATTTTAAAGTTTTGGACTTGAAAAAAAATGACAAAAAGAAGACCCAACTTTCCCAAGATCATTAATACTTCTAGGTCAAAATAGAATTCTTTAGACAATTTAGACTCAGTTAGACTCAGGTGACTGAACAGTAGGAAAACAATTCAGAACAAACAATTCCACATTTAAAATTCATTATGAATGATGCAGGGATTATTTACTGGTGTTGTTTCATTTTGTATAATGAAGTTATTAAATGTTTGTTTCTATTATGAACTATTTTTAAACACTTTAATTCCTTATATACCATCGTATTTTTCAGAAAGACAATTTAAAGATCTCAGTGGTTGCCTACGGCCAAATATAGGTCCCATTTGATATTATCATAATATGAAAATGAGCTCATTATTATTTAAGAGTAAACAGGATTTTTACCTGTGGTGATATTTAGTTTATTTATTTACTTATTTATTCTCTTATTTTATAATTATATAATGATACTGCCGGGGTTATAATAAAATGAATTAGTTTCTTGGTTGAATATTACCTTGGAACTGTACCAAGTTTTGTGAACAGAAGTTTCCAATTAATAATATCTGCCCCCAGATGTCTGTAAGTCACTTTGAGAACCCTGGAAGGAAGATGTTAGATAAGCAATATCATACTTTTCTTTGAAAAAAAATTAAACCTCCTGGCATAATGAGAAGTACTGCATGAAAAAGTAAAATTGAATTGAAGATACTGAGGTAAATTTCATCCATTGAGAAGGTTTAGAGATATAAGAATGGTACCATGGTATTCAGCACTTTAAAAACCGGCTTTTCTGATACATCCTTCGCAAACCTGGTACCCAGAACTGAAACTAGAACTAAATTTGTTTCCTAAGGAGTGATCAAAGGGCAGTGGGTCGTGTCTATTTTCATTTACTTTCAGTAAAACAATAAGGAAAACAAACAGAAAGAGGGAATTAGACAGCGGGGACCTGGTGAAGCCAAGTTCTCCATTACTCTCCTATTATGGTAGATTTGAGCACCCCGATTTGGTTAATGAGCCAGTGAAGAAACTCACGTTAAGTACGAAAATATTATATTAGTAACTTATAGGTCTGCTCTGTTTACCGTGGGCATTTCAACGGCTACAATTTTTATTGAATTCAATCGATATTTATTGAGGATCTACTAGGTGTAAGGCGCTGGCCTGGGTCCTGCAGGAAATCCACAGTGAGTAAGACAAGCTTCTGGCTGTAATGTAGGGGTTAGTCTTTTAACCGGGGATAGAAGGAACATAGAGATGACCATGATTAAGTCAGACAATGCATTTCATGAAAGGAAAAAGATGAATCTATTATAAAACCTTCGAATATACAGACATTGTCACAAATGAGGGAAGATTCAAATATGAAGGAATTACTGGAGAGTTAAGTAAGTGCTCACTGGTACACACACGTGAAGATACAGGCTATGTCTTTAGAAACTGAACTATGAAGTTGAAGAATAGATTGCAAGATAATCATAATCAAATGTTCAGATGGGAATGCAACCCAATAATGTTTACCATATATATCTAAACCTCAGTTTAGTTATTTCTTTAAAAATTAAATTTGCTGATTTGTTCGATATTCTGAGCCACAAAACTTAAATGTATTTTTTATGATTAAAAAAGAAAAAGAAAAAGCAAAAAGCAGAGAAGAAACTTTTGTTTCAAAATAGCAAAAAAAAAAAAAAAATGTCAGCTTAATAGAGATCAGGGATTAGAATCACCTAACATGTCTATTAGGTGATTCTTTACTCAGTTTTAATATTTATTTCTTATTTAAAAGCCTCTGACTCAAAAATGATATTGTAAAATATTTAACACCGATTCTTCCCCATTAACAGGCCTGTGATTTTTTCCCCCCTTTGGAAACAATCTTTGCTACCTCAAGGGGATAGGGTAAGGGAGTGTGTGTATGGATCTCTGTGCACATACAAGTATGAGATGCATTGGGGAACTCTTTTTGGAAAAAAAAAATGTCACTCATAGGGTATTGCTTTTAAAAATTATTTCTGAGAATAAGGAAATTTCGGAGTTGGTTAAGATGCCATTTTTATAGGTCTCTATGCTAAAATTTGTACAAATTAATGAGTCATAAATTAATGAAATCGATATAAATTAATGAAGAGTTATACATGTATTCAGGGTGATTTATTTTGTCCTTTGCTGAAAAATATTTTCAGCATAACAGTCTTTCAAATGCTAATGACGTCTTTTTCAGCAGAAACTCCAAATCAGAAAAAATGGCAGTGAAATTAATTGGTGCAATATTGTTCATAAATAAATGTTTCAATATGTAACTAAAGTGCTAACATGATCTACAAAACAATCCAAATCAATATTAGGAGGGTGGTTTAATAAAATATGGCTTATCAGTTCAACAGATTATTAAGTAGCCATTAAAAAAACAGAAACTTTTTTTGTTGTTGTTTTGATACAAGGTATGTCACTCAAGAGTCAATATCATAAATATAGATAGCATACACACTATGCAAAATATATGTAAATATGATATATAAATATATATGGAAGTCATTTTTTTTTAATTTTTGGTAATTCTTGCTATTCCAGGCGAAATTATCTTTCTTTAAGGGAGGGAAGGAATAACCCATTAATAGCAACCACAACCACAACCACAACAACAAAACGGTATTCAGCTTTTTCTCCAAATTAGGATTTCAGGAATCATTAGCTATGAAAGTTTCTGTTTTCAGACACAAGAGCAAATCTTGGTTTGTTTATTTGTTTGTTTTTGTTTTTCTATAATAGGAAAAGAAGATTCAGGATTTATAGCCACAAAGTTTGGATTAGTCAGAACCTAGAGTTTTTATTCATTGGCCAGAGATTTGGAAGAGTTCAGCATTTTTATAAGGACAATTTCATGATGACAAGGAGAAGATTAAAACAAACAAACAAACAAAAAAGCCTTTTGGATCTGGGGAGAGGAGTCTGTTCACAGGAGCGGGTGCACACTAGCAGAGAGGGCCTGTGCTCTCACCTGCCTGGCACACAGAAGTGACCTTGCTGGAAGGTCCACAATGGATGCCTCCCCTCCACAGAGCCCTGAAGGACTGATGAGTCTCAAGGGAGTTTTTATAATGTTTCACTACAATCTAAATTTAGAATTTAATATGCATTGTTATTTCCCTTTAGAGATTTTTCCCCCAAACAATATAATCTGTCATTTCTATTTTGTTGCATTGAATCAAGCTAGTTAAGTTTATAAATTCATGATTGGAACCATACTTAGGTGGATCATTAAGAGAGGAAATGGAAAAAATATCATGTCAAAATGAAGTTTCTTTGGATAAAATTTAGAAAGCCTGCTCATTTGGGATCATGAAATTCAGGTAGCTTGAACTGAAATGTATTGAATGATGATTTTAGGATGATACAGTTTTTCAAATAGTATTTTGTTTGTCACTTGTGTAACAGGAGCTGATGAGTTATTTCTTACTACCCCAATATTTAAAAAAAATAAATAAAGACCCCTTAATCATAGCATGAAGAATTTTTAATGTTAAAACTCCATTAGGTTGCATAAATAATGTGCAAATCACATTTCAAACAATTGCATTACAAGGCAAAGATAAAGTTTGACTGTGTAAGAGTAATTAACAAAAAAGAATACAACAGCTTTAATAAACTTTAAATTACCTATTTAAAACCTAGTCATAATTATGAAACTTAGCTTAGGGATAAATAAAAGTAGCCATTATGCCCCCAATATAAACAAATAAAAGAGTTAATATTAAACAGAAAGCCATCGTTCTACAAAAAAGCCAAGCATAGAGAGAAATTAGGCAGATGAAAGTAAAGGCATTTACAATAATTGGCTACAGGAAAGAATAGCTCTCAGATAGTAAGGATAAAATTTGAACCAGGTATGCTTGAACCACTTTGTAATTTACAAAGATTTGAAGGCATATATTTTGGAAAAGATTTGGTAAGGTATGAGGGTTGAGCAGAAGTTTACTGAAGTTAGTCATCTATAGCTAGGAAGAAAAAATTGAAATAAAAATGGGGTCCAGTGTACATTCTTTTACATGGTGTCAATAGATACTACGAAAAGAAGTGGAAAGGAAAGAATATCCAAATCACGCACATGCTCTCTTGCTAACAAGCAACTGACTCGTTAACAACATTGACAGATTAATATTTTAACTAAAATTATTGAGAGTTTAAAATGTCAGTTCAACCGCTGGTATCTGTGAGTGCAAGCAAGGCCTTCACTGAACCTCATTTTAGAACATACAGTGAATTATGTGACTAATAGTAGATTTGATCCTCCAGATTAAATTATACTCAATTATGTCATTCAGTACAACTTTCCTCGCATTTGCACCTAGATTAAATATGTTGTCAAGAAATTGATAAAATAGCCTGTGTCTTCCAGCTGGAGAAATAGCTTCAAAAGAGACTCAGTGATAAAATCAGACAGAAAATAGGGACAATCTGAAAAAAAGACCCGGTTCCATTTAATAAACAAAGGTTTTTAGGAATACTGACTGTGTGCCACACTCTATGTCAAGACAGGGCCACAGAGGCTGAGTTCCTGCTTTTAAGGAGCTCAGGATATATAAGAAGAGACAGACAAAGAGACAAATTATTAAAAACAGAAATATTCAATAGTAGAGGAAAGTAGAAAGAACAGGGAGGGGAGCACATGACACTGCCCCTCCATTTGGGTGAACACTCACAAATGGAGTTACATGCACTGTGATTCTTAGAGTTCAAAGAACAAAAAAGACCATTCAGACTGAAGCAACTGCACGAAAGTGGGAAAGAGTATACAGCATTTGGAAACCTGCAAATGGTTTGGTGTCATTTGGAGTACTGAGTTTTTCTATGGTGGAATTTCTTTCTCTTTAGTGAAGTTCTTTAACAGACTTTTTTTTAACAGACTTTAGCAATGTCAGACTCAATCATGCTTTTAAATAAAGAAGTCCTTGAAACAGATCAAATGCCCCATAGTCAAATGTCTACAAAGTGAAAGGAAAAGAGATCAAAGTGTCAAAAATAACAATGCAAGGTAGATTGCTCAGTGAAACACTGGGTCTTCAAAATGAAGGTTCAATATATATGCTTTGTTTTCATAAAGTTTTATTTCAATGCTAGTTAGAAAATACTATAAGTAATTAATAATTAGATTACTAACACTTCTGAGGTCATGATGATGTATTATTTATTTTTGGACATCCCCATATTTTACACTATTCCTCATACCTATCCCAAAAGTCCCATAAAATATTTTGCATAAACTTGGAGTGTAGTGAGTATGTGTTAAAATAAAGAATGACTAGGTGATGAATGAATCTATAATTACAGACTCTACTTATTTTCTAGGATAAAACAATTAAATACAAACAGACAAGAATGTAAAAAAATGCCTCAATAATCTAACAAACATCTAAACGAAAGGCAAAGTAGCATACACAATTATAGTTACCTTTTGAACTAAAAATGAATTAAACTGCTCAAAACAACCTTAAAAAACTAATGTATTTTAAAACAACATGTGTGGCAAAATATAAAAAAATAGAAAATAAAAGACATATATATATATATATATATATATATATATATATATATATATATATATATAATTAGAATACTAAACATATATAATTAGAATACTAAACATAATATACTCCCCATACCCACCTTATGTAAATTTATAATGTTCACCCCCTCCTGAACCCAACACACAGAAAAACATGTAAACTAAAATTTCTAACATGGACAAAGATTTGTGTATAAATTGAAATAAGAGACATAGTTATATTTTTCTGTTTATCCATATAAAATTGATTCAGAAAGATATATGTGGCTTTTAGTCATCCAATATGTATGTATCCTAGAGAATATTTCAAATACTCTTTATGTAAATGACAACTTGACTCAACAAAATTCAACTTCAAAAATTTTTTCAAAAATCTTTGCTATTATTTCATTTTTGAGTTCTTACTTCAGGTGGTTTGCAGTTAGAGTTAGAAGATGCTTGAAGAAAAGAAAGAAAGGCTTTACTACAGACAATGTGTAGATATAAAGGAAAAACTTTTTTAAATTTGATAAGAGAAGAGAATTAAGAAAACAGGGGGTGGGGACATATTTGCAACCAGTATATTTCAGTATAATGAAATGAACAGTAAAATATGTTCATTTTACTGTTGAAGAAATAAATACAAACCATATTAATTGTATCTACTGTTGTCGAACATTACAATGTTAAATTACCCAATTATTAAACTTTTTATCATTTCATATTTATAAGTAAATTTTATTATAAAAATTAATATAGCATAATTATACTTAAGATAACGAAAGTTGTATTTTACATAATATAAGAAGTCATTTAAAATAGATATCATTATGACAATACAGGAGAAGAATTATGCTCATATTCACATGTGGGCACTTTCTCCTAATAAGAGAATGAAGAGTATAGTAAGGAAAAAACACTGAAAACCTTTTTGTCTTTCATAAATGATGGATCATAACATAATTGTAAACATCACCTCTGAAGAAAACAGTAAAAGCTATGCTACGTGAATCTTTTCAAACAGAAATTGGTAAGCATCAGATTTGGGGCGGAATGTTCTTAAATAAAGCAACAATTATCCGACTAAAGTTTCATTGTTTTCCCCACAAATTGGAGTAAGAAATGCATTGTACATCGTGACTTAGAAATATTGACATACAAGTATATAGGTATGCATTTAAAACTGCTGTGTGAATGTGTCTATTCTATTCCATTCTGTTCTGTTCCATCCTATTCCATTCTATTCTATCTAATCTTTCCTCTACTATTTTACTTTATTCTATATGATATAATTTCTGATCACAACTCATCAAATTGATTACCTGATGCATTAATGGATCGGGACTTTAGTGTAAAATGCCAACACTGTGCTAACCTGAAGCAAATTGATCCCAGTAACAATACAGACAAAAAATAATGGGATGATATATTTTCTGCTTTCATTCTCTAAAAATTAATCTTACCCCATGCAAGTATTATTAGCCTATTTTTACATTTTAACAAGTAGGTTTAGATAGTGACTGATATTAAATTTTAGTCTAAAAGACCATATAAAAAGGTGTTATGCAAAACATAGATATAAATGCAAAACTTATATGATCTATGCAAATTTGCTAAAACATCCATGCCTAAGTATTGCTCATCTCCTCTTTTTAAATAACCAAACTGAAAGAGAATTGAGTACAATATAAGGTCATTGATTTTTTTCAGGACACTTTTAATTTATACCAGATATAACCATCTTCCAATTTAGAACCTTGGCAACAATCAATAAATGGTACTGTAAAACTCAAATAATATCATTTGAAGTTTGAGCCTTATCTTCCATCTGTAGTCAGTGAGATCCCAGCAGGTCTTTCCTGGTATTACAGATGTGACAAAAGGGGGGTTCCTTCAGAGGCACAAATTATAAGGTCTTTTGATAGTTCTTTGATGAGAATTGGGGGAACATGATTTTATTCACTGTATTTATTATTCCATACCCATTTGTTTTACTCTCTCTGCTTAGTCAATTTATTCTCACAATACCATTATGGACATCTTATCCTCATTTCGACTCCTACCACACACAGGTCCCTTGCCTTTTCCTACACTAAGTCCTACCTCTGACATCTCTGACATGTCTTAACTGGAGCCAACCTGCATCACAGCATCATTAGAGTGGATTTTGGTTGTCAAGGCTTTGGGCATTAATATTGAGTGGATATTTAAATTTTGCATATATTGTGTGAATACTAAGAGGTTGCAATCCAACGCATTATTTTAACGTTCTTTTTCTTATTTTTAAGTAATGAGCATCAAAAGGCTTGACTGTTATACCAATAATGAAAAGTGATTATATGATCATCCAATAAGTAATTAGCAATAGAGTCACTGCATGCCCTGTTTTTTATGAGGCACAGAGCACTGATAAGTAGGTGGAGGAAATACATTAAATAAAAGAAATGACCTCGGTGCTATCCTCAAGGAACTTAAAAATTTAATTAGAGAGGCACAGCACAATTATATTTATTTTGCTCTTTCTTATACCCCAATTACTTTAAACAACCATTCATTTCCCTTCCCCCCCCACTTTCTGCATTATTTAATATAATTTTATTTACTATCACACCTTTTAGTAACAAGAAAAGGGCAATCTAGATATTTGTGAAAAGAAAGGATTCCAAAATGGAGCAAAGTTCCAGGAAAGATTGAGTAATTTTGATTAACAGAAAATTATAAGGAAAAGAAGGTATCAGTTTAAATTTCCCTTGACAGGTATTCGTTTTTAATTCTCCAAAGCCATTCTGAATACCAAAAAAGTAAAAGCAAATATCAATTATGTGGTTAACATGTATTTATACTTACCACATTTATTTTATATCAAGTTTATCATACAAGATAGTCATATTCATATATGTTATTTGTAACTATAAAGAACATTAGGGACTTTGGGAAATCAATACATGTATTATTTTACACCATCATACACTATTTGGAGCATCTTTTATTATTCTAAATTATCATGTATCATCTTTGTCAAATTTTACAATGTCTCATAGTTATGATTTTTTTCTACTTAGTTAAATTTACTAGAATAACCGACTGGCAACATTATATGTTTCAGGTATATGAGTCTACAGTACATCATCTGTATATTACATTGTGCTCTCAACCCACCAAAGTCCAATTTCCTTCTGCAACCATATATCTGACCCCCTTTAGTTATGATTTATTTACGTTATGTCCTTGGTAAAAAAAAAAAAAAAAAGTCATTACCTTTAAAAAGTTAAGCTTTAAAATGATGAACTGTATGATGTAGTTTACAGAAATATATTTTGGCAAAAAGCCAAAGAGGCTTGTTGTTGTTTTGTTTTTATAAACACTGCAGTCCTAACCATAAATGCACTTGAAGTTCAGAGAACACAGAAATAAACCTGAAGTGGATTATTCAGGAAAAACTTCCAGTTAGATAAATGGCTTTGGTTGAGCCTTTGAGAAAAAGCAGTATTTAGCTAGGTTGGGAAAGGAAGGTCAATGGGCAAGAAAGAAGATATAGCGATAGAAGAATAATATGGAAAAAGAAATATTGTAAACTCTTTCCTGATTAGTAAAGACAATCCGTATTGAGAGTGTAGGACAGTAAGTTTGTGTAATTTGTGTGTGTGTGTGTGTATGGAACTTTAAAATGTAAATTTACTTCCATAAACATGAACTTATTTCACCATCAGAAAATTTTTAGGAAGTAGATAAAACAGTAATTATTCTCCTTTACAAGTAAAAATTGTGCAGTGCAGAGACCTCTTTGAGTCTCCATTGTTATGAGTAAAATGAGAATACTGTATTAAATGACTGATCGAAAACTAAGTTCATGCCCTTTCATACACCCAACAAATATCTACGGAGCAGCCACTATGTAACATACCCTGTTCTAGGCACTTAGAATAATTTAGCAGTGGAGCAGATAAAAAATATCTACCCTTGCAAAGCTTATATTTCATAATGGAAAACATAACAAAAATAATAAAAAGTAAAATACACGATAGGTTATTCAAGTGTTTCAGGGGAAAGAAATACAGCAGGAAAAGGGACACTAATTTGATAGATATGTCAAATAGAGCTCATTGCATTTTTAAATACGTTCATTAGGGTAAACCTAATTCAGAGGAGTCTATGCAGATATCCAAAAGAATATAATATCAGCAGAGAAAAGGGCCAGTGTACACGGAGGCTCTAAATCATATATTCTCCTGACACATTAGAAGAATGACAAGAAGAGCACAGTGGCTGTGGCAGAAGTATGGGTGGAGAATACTGGAGGAAGACAGAAGAGTAACAAGGGTGAAGATGGAGCATGCAGCTCATACAGTAATTTTCAGTCTTTAAAAAGACTATCTTTTACTAAGTGAAAAATAGAACCATTGGGGGATTTTGAACAGAGGAACGAGATGTCTGAAATAGGGAGACTCATTGATTTAGGCCAGAGATGATGGAGGCTCATTGGGGTAATAGTCATAGAAGTCATGAGAAGTAAACAGTTTATGATATAACATATTTTAAATATATACCCAAAGCATTATTTGACCAATCAAATATAGATCATGAGTAAAAGTGAAGAATCAAGAATATTGTCAACACTTGGCCTAGGTAAATGTAATAATGGAGCGAGGATACATTGAGATGGAAAAGATTGGAATAAACACGTTTTATAGAAAAATAAATAAGTAAAAGCCTAGTTATGTCTTTAAGATGTCCAAGTGGATATATGAATACGGAGTTCAATAGAGCACTATGGTCTGTAGATATCAATGTTGACCTACAAATCATCATATAGATGATGTTTATCAATCTAAGAGTAAATGAGGTCATCGAAGGAGTTTGTGTAGAAAGAGGAGAGGCCCAAGGACTCAACCCTGGAACTCTGCAAAGAAAAGTGGTTTGGGAGGATAGAAGCCTACAAAGGTGAATGAAAGGGATTAATTGGATTAATTGGTGAATTTGGCAAAAAAATCAGAATGTGTGTTGGACTCACAATAAAATAAAGAAAACATATCAAATAAGGGCAGTGAGCAACTATGAAATGCAGCTGTTGCATATTCAGAATTGACCACTGGATTTAACAACATCAGGCTCTTCTCTGAGTTTCTTGAGGGTAGGACTATGTTCTTATTTATTTATTTGTCCTATAATCGAGCAGAATCTGAAAAAGTCCAAGGGAAGGTCTCTTTCCATCACAAAAGCTGATTTTGTAGGGGAGGTGCTATTAGAATATGATGATGGAGGGAGAACTGACTCTGAGTAGTGAACACACAATGCAACATACAGATGATATATTATAGAAATGTACATTTGAAAGCTACATAATTCACTAACCAATGTCACCCCAATAAATTTAATAAAAAATGAAATAAATAAAATAAAATGGGTAAAGAAGGAAAGTATCTCAACAGAATAAAGGCCATATACGAAAAACACTCAGCCAATATTATACTTCATAGTGAAAAACTAAAAGCTTTTCTTCTAAAATTAGGAACAAGACAGGCATGCACCCTGTCACCACTGTTATTCGACGTAGTATTGGAAATCCTAGCCAGAACAATCAGGTAAGAGAAAGAACTAAAAGGCATGCAAAATGGGAGGAAAAAAATAGTTAATTTGTTACTTTTTACATATGAAATGATTCTTTATATAGAAAACCCGAGAGACTTCTTAACCAAAAAACTATTAGAAAAAATAAACAAATACAGCAAAGTTAAAGGATACAAAATCAGTGTACAAAAATCCATTGCATTCTTATATACTAACAATGAAATTTCAGAAAAAAAAAATTCCTTTTGCAATTGCAACAACAACAACAAAAACAACACCAAGGAAAAATCTTAAAAGAGGATGTGAAGAACCTATACACTGAAAACTATAAGACATTATAGTTTTGAAGAGATTGAAGAAGACAAAAAAATAAAAATAATGGAAAGATACTCTTTGTTTATGGATTGGAAGATTCAACATAGTTAAAATAGCCATATTACCCAAAACAATATATAAATTCAATGCAATGCCCATCAAAATCCTAATGGTATTATTTTCAAGAAATAAAACAACAACAAAAAAATCATCAGATTTGCATGGAATCAAAAAGAGCCTGAACAGCCAAAGCAATCCTAAGAAAAAAGAACAAGACGAGGTAGCAAACTCCCTGACTTCAATCTATACTGCAAAGCAACAATAATCAAAACAGCATGCTATTTACAGAAAAACAGACACACAGACCAATGGAATAGAGAACCCAGAGAAAAACCCACATATATATGGGCAGGTAATTTTTTACAAAGGAGAAATCCTCTTCAATAAATGGTGCTGAGAAAAATGGAAAGTCACGTGCAAAAGAATGAAACTAGATTGCTATCTCTTACCATACACCCAAATTAATTCAGAATAGATCAAACACCTAAAAATAATACCTAAAACAATACATTTCACAGAAAAAAAAAAGCACAGGTACTAAACTTTTGGACCTTTAATTCAGAGAGGATTTTACGAATTTGACTTCAAAGGCAAGAGAAATAAAAGCAAAGATAAATGAATGCAGTTAAGTCAAAGTACAAAGCTTTTGATCAGCAAAAGAAACCATCAACAAAACAGAGGCAACCAACCAAATGGGAGAAGATATTTGCAAACAACACCTCATATAAGAGGTTAATATCCAAAATATATAAAGAACTCGTATAACTCAACAACAGCAACAACAAAAAACAAACAATGCAATTAAAAACTTGGCAGAGAACCTGAACACACATTTCTACCAAAAAGACGTACAATGGCCGATAGATATGTGAAAAAATGCTCAGCTTCACTAGCTACTAGGGAAATGCAAATCAAAACTACAATGAGATACCACCTCACACCTGTTAGAATGGCTATTATCCACAAGACAAGTATGTAATAACATGTGTTGGAGAGGCTGTAGAGAAATAGGAACCCTCCTACACTGCTTGTGGGAAGGTAAATTGGTGCAGCCTCTGTGAAAAACAGTATGGAGATAGCTGAAGAAATTAAGATTTGAATTACCATACAACCCAGCAATTCTTTTCCTGGGTATCTACCCAAAAATGCTGAAAACATTAATCCATAAAGATATATGTACCTCTATATTCATTGCTGTATTATTCACTGTGGACAAAACATGGATAACAACCAATGTGTCTTTTGATAAATGATTGGATAAAGATGCGGTGTATATACACAACGGAATACTATTCTGCCATAAGTAAAGATGAAATACTGCCTTTGTGAAAACATGGATGGATCCTGAGATTATCATGCTAAACAAAATAGGTGAGACAGAAAAATGTGAGAACCATTGATTTCACTCAGGTGTGGGATATAAAACTGAAAGCAACAAATAACAGAACAAACAAAAACTCATAGAGGCAAACAACACTTCAGTGGTTACCAGAGGACAAGGGTGTGGGGGTGATAGAAGACGGAAAAGGGGGTCAAATACATGGTGATGGAAGGAGAACTGACTCTGGGCGATGAACACACAATGCGATATATAGATAATGTATTATAAAAAAATATACACTTGAAATCTATATAATTTTACTAACCAATGTACCCCAATAAATGTAATAAAGACAAAAAGAATACACAGAAGTTCAATTAATTAGACCATGCAACTTTTAGATAAAGAAACAATATATAGTTGTTTCCTGAAAGTGTGTTATTATTTATGTTCTTTTATTTTTCCTTATTTTTAAATTGAATAGTCATTCAAGATAGTTTAGAAGTTAGTAAAGAAAACTGATGGGAAAATGACTTAGATGACTACACAAAGTAGGCAGCTGTCTGGGGTGACACTTTAAGGAAAAAATAATGATGTTATGTGAGAACAGTATAAAAGATGTGTATTAGAAAACTAGAAGACTGATGATGCCAATGATAAATTATAATCACTTATAATGATGTAATTAACGACTTTAAGTTACTTTTTAAATTCTAAATAAAGTCAGTTAAATAAAATAAGACATTGCTTTTTTCACCTTAGTTAGTTAAGTGAAGAAATGAAATAAAAGCAGATAATATTCCAGCTATCTCCTGTGTTCAGGCAAAACCCCATGCATCTCCTTGATCTCCTCAGGTACAGATGAAAGAACATGTTTGCACTGAAAAAGGTCTCGGCTTCTCTGATACTTCAGAGGGCAGAATTCTCTCCCGGAATACAACAAAACGAGAACCACCCTCATGGGCCTTATCAGAACTCTATTCAGTCGCTTTGAACTTAGCAATATCTTGCCATAAAGTATTATTTAAAATTAAAAGAGTGAAGAGACAAGGAAGCAAAATAATACTATTCAACTGCAGAGACTATAACATTAATGCAAAGAAAAATTAGAAATTCAAATCAAGCTTGAAAAACAAATTAAATTGTTGGAAAGCAATGTTCTTACCACATTAGTTTGCACAAAAACATAATTAATAAAGAGAAAGTACATAAACGACACTTGACATTTTTTGTAATTAAAAGGAACATGTCTTTGAATGAGGTAAAATAACCCGAGAAGCGAACAACCATCCCACTGATGAGCACGTAACAGGCAAAGAAGGCATGTCCTCTGGCCTCTGCATCCATCACGACAACAATTAATATACCGTACGAGGTCTACAGGAGGGAAAAAAATAAATAACCTCATGTGTGTTTAGACAGAGATTTCAAAATTTAACCCAAAAAGTACACTTGCTTTTCTTTTTCCTTGAAATAGAAACTCAGATAGGAATTACATTTTCTAGTCTTCACACCTTCATTGGGCCAACGGGTTATGAATACAGTGATGTTTACAATTTTTAACCCTTTCCCATGAAGAAGCTGATTGCTTTTCACTCTTTTTCCCCTCCCCTGAGGTTGGGATATGGTCATGGTGCTGAGAGCTGGCTTTCACATGCAGAAAGTGTTAATGATTTAAAGGATGGCAGTGCCACAAACAAGAACCTGAGTTCCTAATGGTCATGGGAAACAGGATTGCTTCCCCACCCTGGAAAACACCCACTTCTAGACTTTTCTGTGAGGGAGAAATTAACTGTTATACACGTATTTGGCCAGTGCATTTTTGAGTTTCTCTGTTTGTGTTGCGTAACATATACCCTAACCAATTCACATGTAGGTCCTAGCATAGTTTCTAGCACATATATATTCCTCTTTCCATTTTATTATATACTATACACAGAGGGTGCCAAGAAATGTATACGCATTTTAAGAAAGGAAAAAAACCTATTAACATTGTAATACTCAATATATACCGATAAGAAAAGATGAATACAAGTCACATTTGACTTCCGCCATTACAAGAAGTGCTCAAAGTGGTTACCATCAGCATCCAGACACTTCTGATTACAGTGAACTACTGCTTGAGCAACATTGACCAAAGGGTCCACTTATATACATTTCTTTTGGCACCCCGGTGTGTGTGAGTATCTCTAAATATATATCTCCAACAAATAGTCACTATGTGCCAAATTATTAAGTACCGTTAACAGTCCTTAAAAGTTTGAGCAAAAAAAAAAAAAAAGTTTGAGCAAGTTTTACATATGCATATTTATTTTTTGAAAGGGCCAATGAAGAAACATGACTATCAATATTTTCTTAAAAAGCTTACACTATCAAATTTCACAAAAGAAATAAGTAAACCTCAACTGAATGTTCATGTCTTTTGAAAGGTTTAGGAATTCCCCAGTATTAAAAATGTTTTTAATGCCAAGAAAATGATTTGTTTAGGGTTCTAATGTCTGGTGAGCCAATTTTGTTGCAAACAAATCAAATTATTTGGCAATAGAGTATACAAAACTAATTTATTTGAAAATAACATCCATGATAGAAGTGTTGACTAAAGGTAAATGATAATGTTTACTGCAACACATACCAATGAGCCAGTAGTTTTTCCATGCAGATCCATGATAAAGAAAAAGGAATTATAGGGAAGCATCACCATGATCATACCTGACATAAGTTCTTGTAAAAATGAGCTTGCACAAAAGGCACACATTCTCCTTTATATCTAAAATTGCTCCTTAGATATTTTGATTTGTTTTTACATGTGTCGTCTACCTATTAGACAGCTGTTTAAATGTTTAAAACTATTAAACAGTGTTTTATATCTTTGTTTAGTAAACACACAAATCTTTCCTTTTGCCATCTTATCTGACAGGTAAACGGATAATACTTTTGTTGCAATATAATGCATTGCTATTTAAATGTGTTCACTTTGTTTAGTGCTCCATAATTTAAGGATATATTATTGTTGATTCAAGAGAATTGAAATGATTTTTAACATACTACAATATGTCTTGATTAAATTGCATATTTTGAAATCTTTGTAATTGATTACTGTTTTCTTTTCATGGATCATTCAGTGACATTTTACATTAGCAGCTTCTTCTGATTCATGGCCATTTGGTGCAGAGGACAGGCTTTTCAGAAGGCAATCTCTGTTCTACTGCAACTTGTGATCAAGACAGAAGCATATGCATATATATATATATATATATATATATATATATATATACATATATATATATAGTATGATGCTGTTCTTATTTTACTGCATAATATTTTTATGGTCCTACGAGCATGATATGAGCTCACTACATGTGGGGAAGAAATATAGCTGGGGCTTCCTACCCAGAGGATCTTTTATCAATAAATGACCATGACTTGAAGGTAAACAGTCATGGAATAGTTCCTCAAGTTTCACTTCTGAGGCTCATAAAGTCTCTACATTAATGGCAGGTGAATTGAAAGTTGGATCGTTAAAATAAAAGATGATACTAAAGGCAGAAGAATTACCATCACCTTGAAAGGTCAAACTAGAATCCACAGCTTTCTGAATTTGTTAGAAAAAGTATGTTGAGATCCCAAAGAAATGAATTTAGATAGCAATGTTTCATCCAAAGCCAAAGTCCATTTACAAAGAAAACAGGACTGTAACATACTATTCTATAGTTGACTTTTGAGATATGGTGGCTTCCATTCTAAAAGGTTAAATGTAAATTTGCAAAAATGTCAAATGATTGACATAACTCCGGATTATAACTTCTTTGCTATCTCCATCTCTTCCTTACGTCCCCTAAAAATCTCAAAGGACCTCATAATATACTATCCTCTTCCTTTTAGCTTTAGATAATACTGGACTTAGATATAATATCTGTTCCTGGCTGTTATGGGTTGAATTCTATACCCTGCACCCCAATTTGTTTGTGAACTTATTTGAAAATAGGGTCATCACAGATATAACTAGTTAAGAAAGGATGAGGACATACTGGAGTAGGGTGGGCTCCTAATCCAATCTGACTGTTGTTCTTATGAGACAGGGAAATTTTGGACATAGACATAGAGACACAGGGAGAATGCTACATGAAGACTGGAGTTTACACTACCACAAGGAAGGGACCACCGTAATTGATGGCAAACCACTAGGAGAGAGACATGAACCAGATTCTGCCTCAGAGGTCTCAGAAGGAACCATCCGTGCCAACACCTTAATTTTTTGACTGTTAGCTTCCAGACTGTGAGACAAAATTCTGTGTCCCAATCCATCCAGTTTTTGATACTTTGTTATGGCAGCCCTAGCAAGCTAGTGCACTGGCTCACGTTTTTTACATATAAATTGTATAGTGGGACTTATTGCTTCAGGTTCTTGTCAGGATTAAATTAGATAATGCTTAGAAAGTATGGAATATGGTGCAAAACACAAAAGAGTGGCTCTCCAAATCATTTTTCTCATTCTCTTAACTACTTTTGCAATATTGAACATGACTTAGGAAAATAATGTAGTAATATTCAGAAAAGAATTAATTCACATGTCAGTACAAGTTAGTAGTACATCTCACTAGCAATATCTCTGTTATTTGAAAGTTATTTCTGAATTAGTTGGAAGTATACAAGTTGAACATAAACTCTACTTTGGTCCCGTCCTATTGAAAACCTCTCTGAATCTTCATTTATAGTACATCTTCTGGAGTAAAATTAACAGCATCAACCCTGAGCTGCACCTGCCTAAATGATTGTGCCTTCGAGTCAGAGGGTTCACCAATTGCCCAAATCCATTTTTAGACTCCAGATTAAGAACATTCAATATATAAATTTCAACACTGAAACATTTTTGATTCATTCTGTTCTCTCTTCTAATGTTTGGGTGTAAGTTGGCATATTTCCCTTGTGTTAGTTCAAGTGAAAACCTGATTTGCTTTTGAGATCTAATAGCCTGTCTCTATATTTATTTAAAAGTGAAAGAAAATGGGTCATTCTAAAAAATAAAACCAGAGCTATACAGAACTCTACATAGAGAAAATGGAAATGGAGTGAATAAATAAAGGTAAATAAAATACATCAATAAAGTTCTTTAGACTACATAACAATGGCCACTTTAAGCAAATAGTAAATCAATGGAAAGCAAATATAAAAATGATTTTGCATTTGCTTTAAATTGTCAATAAGTGCATAATGTATAAGATTGTTTATAAAATATTTCTTATAAAAATGAAATTTTTGTTTAAGAATTTAGTTCCAAAACAGGCCAAGAAGTGGTCAAATAGCATGAATCCCCTCTCTGTATCTGTAAGTGTCATAACATGATGTTTGCAAAATGTTTGCAATACAATGAATGTTTGTTGAATTGAATTGCATTAATATTTCATGAATGGATGCACCCTGTAACATTTATTATCTCTATTATTCATCTGGTATTATTCTACTTCTCTACCTCACTTTTTTTTCCTGTTTATTGGATAAGAAATTAATTTGGGGAATGGCACATACTGAGGTTTGGATCCTAGCACTCTTTATTAGCTCTGTGACATTGAACAAATTACTTGCTACTTTTTTGAACTTTACAGTTGTCTCTCATCTAAATGAGACATAATAACTCATAAGATGCTTAGATTAAATACAATGTTGCTTACCATATAACAAACATGAAATAAAAGCTATTAAAATAAAATAAATGCATTTGTAAGCAAAAGCATTTATTATTTATTATCATTCCTATCTTCCTAACTAGAAAAAAAGTTAGCAAATGATTATAGGAACAAAGTCGTACTAATCTGTATAGGTGACGGAAATGGAAAGCCCACAATATTCAGCTGTTTTCATCTACTTAGGTTTGGATCCATCTATGGAATTTTATGATTTACTTGTATACATCTCATATTCAGTTTACTCTATTTTATTTTGATATGTGGAATCAGCAATAATTTTAGCCCCAAGGGAAGTATAGGAAGCAGAAATGTACAACTTTGCATTTTTTTAAAAAAAGTCCTGATGCTAAAAGTTAAGTATGAAACCTTAATTCATGAGTCCACTTCTATTAGCATTCATTTAATTTCACAAACATACTTACCTCTCTCCTTATTCTAACATTAAAAAAAGTAGTTCTTAATTTTGAATTACAAGAGTCTATTTTAGCAGTCCAGAAGTGAATACAGATAGTACATTTGCTCTTAATTGAGATCAAAGACTATCAGTATAAATAATTTGAATACATTTTCCAGAAAGTTTGACAAACGGAACACAATGTACAATGTAATATATAGATGATGTATTACAGAATTGTACATTTAAAACGTATGTGATTTTACCAATCATTGACACCAAAAAAAATTTAATAATAAAAAAAAAGATGTAGTTTGACATTTTATATATTATTCAATAAAGAAAAACACTTATTTTATTGAGATATCCCTTTTCAGAAAGTATTTTGAATGCCTTAAATAAATGTTTACTCCCTGGCTCTGATTTCTATCAAGTTGATGTAGAAGTATCATTATGTTATAATGAATATATTTGTGTCCATAGTATCAAACTAAATAATGATTTGAAGGAAAAATCACGTTTTCTGTTATTTATTTAAGAAAACACAAAATGATAGTCAATTTTAAAGGGATATTGGTTTCATTTTCTGTTTACTTGTTTTGTATTTTTAAACATTTAATTACAAATTAAAAATTACCTAAAGCCATAGTATAGCAATTTTTGCAGAAAAAAATACTTAAAAAAATGTTTCCTTTATGCTATTAGTGGAAATCTTTCAAATAAATCAGATTGAACCCTTATCAGTAGAACAGAACCAGGGAATTTATATATGAAATGACTGTGAAAGAATGATGCCTTGCAGGAATAAAACCACCACGGAGGTTTTCAATTTCACTGGAACACCCTAGGGATATTAAGAGAAACCTGATGGGAATGAATGACTCAGATACGCGTGGAAAAATAAAACCCCATAAACTTCTCCTGGTATCACTAAGAATAAGAAATAAATATTGATGCATAAATGAAGAAATAATTCCTAAATTAATAATTCAGAAAGAAATTAAATGCTGATAAATGACACCCTAAGTACTATATTTCTTTTTTGGTTATGAATGGAGATTATCTGAGTATGATAAAATTCACTGAATTACAAATATTTACGTAAAGAAATACTGATAAATTTATTTAAGGATTTAAAGCATTATGATATTCATATAACACATTAGAGGGAAAATTAAACTTTATTCCTGAGTTTTTAGTAATATTATATTTAAACATTGTTATCTTGAATTAATTAATATGATTATGATGAAAATTTAGGCAGAAGTTTTACGGTTAAGAATCAAGCTTTGCCTATATTTTCACATCAAACTTTTCACATATGTATTAACTATACCAGCACAGGTGTCAAGAAATCCTATGAAGCAAATTAGATATTTTTCATAAACCAATTTGAACCATTTTGTTCCAACCCAAGATACTAAAAATTATATCTCAATTTCCATTTACTTGCTCAGCCTTTTCTCTTTTCTTATTTAAAAGGTCACTCTTC
The DNA here is from genome assembly GCF_964194185.1 of Rhinolophus hipposideros. Taxonomy (NCBI): domain Eukaryota; kingdom Metazoa; phylum Chordata; class Mammalia; order Chiroptera; family Rhinolophidae; genus Rhinolophus; species Rhinolophus hipposideros. Next base: position 36,585,501 of record NC_138050.1, on the reverse strand, counting down.
TAACCATTAGAAGTACTTCCTACTGCACTTGGATTTAAAGCCACTCTAGATCTTGCTTAATTTATTATTCTTCATTTTATATAATAAAAATATCTACCTTGTTTATTTAATGTAGTCATAAAATACGTATAGAGCAATTATTTGCCTACTAATATATTGGGTTCTGGAGCTAAGATGGAGAAAAATGAACCCATTTCTTACTTTACAGAAATTACATTTTACTTGGCACTATATACAAGTAAACAGGAATTGTAATGCCGATGATGCGTAATGACAGCTGACATAACAGATGGTACAGTGGAACCATTCAGTGGCACCCACTAAAGACTCCATTAGCTAAAGAAGGCTTGCAAAAGCAAAGATGTCTGAAAATTGAGAAGCTATTAATCAAGTATAAAGACTGGAATATTAAGTAACTGAGACAGCATACACAAATATCTAGAGGTGAGTAAAAGGTTGCAATGTCTAAGGACCTGAAGGAAATTCAGTGTGGTGGCCAATAGAAGGTAAGGTGGCAGCTTTCCCTGCTGACAGGTGAAGCTGGGGACATAAGCAGAATCGGATTTCTGAGAACCTTGTAGTGATCTTAAGAATGAATTATTTCACAAAACAAGTAGGAGAAAGTGAATGGTTTTAAGCAGGAAGGTAACATAATTCCATTTTAGCTCCAGAAAGATTATTTTAACTACACTGTAAAACAGAATCAATAGATTCAAAGCAAGAAAAAGGAGAAACAGTTAGAGGTTTACTGAACTATAAGGGCAAGAGATGTTGGTGAACTGACTGAGCAGTGATAGGGAGGATGAAAGACATGAACAAATTCAAAACAGTGATATAAAATGATGTGAATAAAAGAGGGACAGAAAAATCTATATTGATGTCGGATTTCTCGTTTGGACAAATGGGCTGTCAGCAGGAAGAACTTGTGTGTAGGGTGTGGTCAACTTAGGCCATTTTGACTTTCAGACTCACAAGCGGGGGATGTCTGTTTGTCAACTGGTGCATGTATCAGAAGTTCAGAAGGGAGAACATGTCTGAAAATTAATTTGAGTATCACTAGTGTATGGAAAGTAACTTAAACCTTGAGATTGAATGAGCCTGAATGAATGGATGACTATAAATGCTAAGGATAGTTCCAGCTGAGATGGACTAAATGGTTTTACCTATAAAAGAATAAAAGTCACAACTTTAAAACAAAAGCAAAAGTGTGTCATTATGAAAACTTGGAAGATTAAAAGACTTACAGAAATGTATTACTATATCCACTGGATACTTTTAAATCCTTGTGTTTCTCAATTATGGCAGCATTGAACATTTTAGGTGGTTTCATTTTTCTGGCTTCTGAAACAATATTCTTATTTTAGTTGTCTTTCTAATTCTTAATTTCTAATTCTTAGTTTTAATTTAGGCTCCTCTTTATTTTTCTCTCCACCTATCCTTTTATGTTCCCTTCCTTGAAACATTTCTCACAGCTCTGAATTTACCTATCACTTATATGTGGACAGCTGCAAATTTTATATCTCTACTCTAGATATCTCTATTGAGTTAGACCTGTTCAGTCTAATTGCCTACTGAACCTCTCAAAAAAATTCTAGTATTCCAGTTTGTTATGCCCTCCATACCTGCCCACTCCTGTTCCATTTTCCATTTCCATTAATATGATCTCTACTTAACTATCAAGTTAAATAAATCATAGTTCTAGGAATAGCGTAAACTCCTCACTTTGTTTCGTATCTCCAATCCTGTTGGCCAAGAGATCATGCGTATTCTACTATGTAACATTTCTTGAAGCCTGATACATTGTCTCATGAATTATCATTGTGCTAGGGCCAGAGTAGATGACTAATAAGTGTTTTGTGAATGAATGAATGAATGAATTAATTAATTATGAGTCCTCTTACCTCTGCCCCTACTTGAGTTTGTATTCCTCATTACTCTATGAGAATGCATTCTAAATAAGTAACCCAGTACAAATCATTTTCCTTCCTACAACTCATCCTTTAAATTGAAGCCAATGTAATAATTTTTATAAGTTTAAATGGAATTGGTCCAATCAGTTCCTTAAAATTAATATCTCCCTACCTTCTACAAGACAAATTTAAACTCGTTACCTTGTTCTTAGCTTTACTTCCTTTCATTTACTGCTACTCCAAAACACCCTCTTAACCTCCTCCTAGAATGAAAATCTCTTCAGTCTAGTGAACTCAGTTCTCCTTAGACTCAGTTCAGCTGTCACCTCCCCTAAAGACATCTCAGGCTTTCCACTCTCCCTAAAGAGGTGAGCCCTCCCTATTTTGTGATTCTAGAGATATGAATGCTTAACCTTTGAGTCTCTCTCAGCTACATTGTGAATTTAATGCAAACATATTTAAAATATATTTTCCTATCTTCCACATTTAGAGCAGTTACAAAATCTTAAAAAATCATGTTAGGTATACAACATATGATGACATAGTGAAAGAATAAATATTACATATAAAAATCTCATAATTCACTTGCACCAACAATAATATACCAAAAGTTAGACAATGCTATTATAATACAGAGAAAGTAAGTATCTTTAGCAATACTACTTTGAAATACTGAGACCAGTTTTAATGAAAGCCTGCAAAAAAAAAAAAAAAAAAACTAATCAGTAGAATTCCGTTGAAAGTCAGAATAGCAGTCCACTTGTGTTAAGGCTTACCACTAATATATTCTTCCTAAAAGCCATCTGAGAACTGCCATTAAGAATGACTTTTCCCCAAGCTCCTTGCATTAGTAATGAGCTCATAAAGTCAAAGACCAAAAGCTTTTAAGGGCCATATTCTTTAACAAGGGAATAGAGTACTTCATAAAAATATTAGGCATTACCAAGGGGATAAATCAAATCACTCTTACTGTACTTTTTCTCTTTTTCAGAAAAAAAAACAGATTTCAAAATATGACTTCTAGCACATAATGCCAACACTTACCATCTAACTTCAAGAGGTTAGATTTAAATCAAAGTATTAAGCAACATGAAACGGGGCAGAATTGTAAAATCAATTAAAATTGCCTTACACTGACTTTTAACTTTTACTTAGAGAATTCCATGGAGTTCAAAGTCATTCTGCATCTTCCAATCTGAGAAGCCTTCACACAGCTCATCTTCTGTCCAGAGTGGCAAGGCACATCTCATCTCTACTTATGCTTAAAGACCCTGCATCATTTGCATTCTTTGAGTGTGGTGGACTAAAAAGAGCTCCAGCAACTGTGATAAATATCACATCTAGTATAGTATCTGGAGACATGTGGCTAGGAGTCATTATAACATGTTCTTCATTGCTTTAGACAATAGGGGTAATATCGGTGTGAAATGTTGCTCTAGGAAATGCAGACAATATAAATTTGAGAAGTTCCTTAGGACATTACAAACAGGCAAGTGTACTCTGTTACTGTCTTCTCCCATAGTTCAAACTGAACTAAAACTTGTGAAAAGAGAGGAGGAAGTGGGAACCCAAGAGTACCTCCCAAGTATCTTTCCCCAACAGGTATCAAATTTGCTTTCATTGCATGGTAACCAGGCTGTCATTTATGTTTTGGCTCTAGTTTTACACTATTATATTACTTTGAATCAGTTAGCAACACAAGCAACAATAACAAAACCACCCAAAACACACATGCACACACACATATAATATACACAGAGCATATATTTAAATCAAACACCTATATCTTACAATTTCAAAAAGGCTCCATCATTCAATCAATCTTTTTCTCATGTAGGTTATTTTAAAAGTATTTTAACACTGTTCTTGCAAAATATAACATTAAAAATAGCAGAATTACAGAAAGTAGTTTGATATAAGTCACAATAATTTCCTTAGAAGCAACTGTAGGACCCTGAATGTCTCCTACATGCCAATCACATATTCAAAACAGTATTAGAGTTTCCAAGTCAGCAGTCTTTCATTCTGTTTTGTCCTTTGTTGAGACACAAATAAAAATAATGCTTTGTGTCTGAGGTAATACAGAAGCATTACTCAGCAATCATTTAATCACAGTCTTCAGAACAAATATATTTCATTTAAAAATACATACTTTTTTTCTATTCATCCCTGAAGATATAGAATTATAACCTGTTCCATGAAATTCAAATCATGTAAGTTTCAAGAAGCTGTAAACCCACTTTCTAGATGATGAGCTAGTGAAATTCTGGAGTTATTTTCCACTTCTAAAATACCACTATGGGAATAAAAAGACTAAGGGAGTCAGTTTTAGTATAATTCCACTGTTTGCAATTTTTGGTAGTGAAAATCAGCAAAGTCACATAGGCTGACTAAGATGATGACATACAGAGCTACTTTGAAACAAAAGCTGCCTACTTCTTAAAAGTGCATCTGTCTAGGGATGAAGGACCTTAGAAGATAACCTAGATAGTATGGGAGTATAACGAAAACAATCACATGGGATAAAATCATTAAAAAGTGGATAAAATAATTGCAACAACATCACTTTTATTTCTATTAGTTGTGTTTATATAACTGGTATGAAATTATAGAGAAGGCATATCATATAATTGATAAATCAGAATGAGCTGTTGTTTCTTCATACCTATTCAAGAAATACAAACCTAAAAGCAAGTCATATCTATTTTTGTTGTCTGTAGACATAGCCCTTTCCTTTTGATGATTAGAAAGATTCTGTTCCAAAGAAACTGTCACAGAGCATTACTAGTTATGTCTCATATGTGCTTCTTCTACCACCTTGGTTTAACTCTCATGGCGGATGAAAACGATATTTGTTATTGGTAAGTTTACTTGGTAAATATTTTTATTCCAACTTTTATGCAAATTTTTATACACAGCTTCCTTTCTTATATGCAATGCTGTTTCTATTCAAAATCAACGTAAACATCAGAGATCTGATCTATTTTTTTCATATAGATAATTTTGGGCCAGATTTAGAAATTTGCCACTTTTAAGAAAATGAATAACTTAGCATATATAAGAAAATATAATTTTCCAATAAAACAAAGGAAAATTTATATTGTCTTGTAAAGTGCAGAGCAATAAATTACGTGGAATTATATTATTTAGTATGCACTAGAATATAATTCTAAAAGGGTAGAGACTTCAACTTCATTCACTGATGTATTTCAAGCCCCTGAAAAAACATGATGTGCACATAGGAGGTGCTCAATATTATTTGTTTATATATACTTTTTTCTATAAAGCAAAGACATTAATTTACTCAATTGAAGTTTTCTTTTCCTCTCCCCCTGCACACTTTTTTCAAAAGAATAAACTTATAAAGAAAATGAGTAGCAAAATAGACTACAGAAATAAAGCAGAGGGAGGTAAGAAAGCTGTTCCCTATTAGCATAACTAAACATAGAGAGCCAACTCCACCTTTAGGCTGTTGGGCTTCAGGGGTGGAAATTCTTGCTCAAATTTAATGCAAGTGATGTTTTTCTTTTTTCTTTTTTCTTTTTTTTCACGTTACTTTGTCACTGTTCCTGGATGTTGTCTGATAGAGACTTACTTGGATTCATAAATGTGATCGTTATAAATGCAAATAGATGAGAAGATTAAGGATTAATTAATAAAGTAGCTTAATTAGATCACTAGGCACCCCAAGTTTATTTGCAGTCACTTTAATTAAGTAGATAAAAGGCTTTCTTTCAAGAGAAATAGAAGTAATTTTGGAACCTTGGGGTTAGGATGCCAGTCAGCAAAGCACAAAGCGATCTGGGTAGGTTGGATCTTGAGATTGTGGGAAATGCTCCAGAAAAGAGAATAGAGGTACAAAGGGAGAGATGAAATCATGAGCATTTTATTTCAAAAATTACCTCTCACCAGCCCTGTACCCAAAAATTGTGGTAGGTGGAGGGGGCACTTTTCTTTGTACTTTTTGTCTGGAGCACAACTGGCTCTCTGCTTTCAGAGGAGAGTTAAGAGTCACAGAGCCTTCTTCAAAGCAAGATACCCGAAATGAATGTGGTGGCTTAGCTTTATCATTGACAAAGTGTATATTGGAAATAGAAAGACACTTTAACAATATTTTGTGCTAGATTATTTCACACACATACACACACACGTAAATAAACCACAATAGAGAGATCAATGACTTCCTAAGTCACATAGCTGGTTAGTGAAGTTGTCTCTCCTTAGATCTAAATTTCTGTCCTGAAGAGTCTCCATAATATCATATGCTTCTCACTGTTTCAACAGGAAATGCTTTCTCACTTCTTCAGTGAATTACAGTGTTACTTTGAGAATATCAGAATTTAAGATGGCAGGTGTTAGTCTTGAAAAAGTAGCCAAATGCAATGTAATATAAAGCATTACAACTATTGTACAATACATATGTTCGATGGAGCATATTTCAAGTAATCCAAATGCAGTGGATAACTTTAAGATTGAGTAAACAGATCTAGTGACTAAGACAATTAGAAAGAGTAGAGCTTATGCAATGAGCAGATGAAAAGAAGGAAACAGCAGAGAGATGAAGATAGCATTTCAAAAAAAATAATCCATTGCAAGACAAGAATTGTGTGAAATGACTCTTCCTCTAGCTTTTTTTCCCTATAAAGAATGCTTATAAATTAAATTTAATAAGATAATTATAATATGTGTTGATGATAGAATCATTCCAAGGCAGGGAAAGATTAAAGCATGGAAATAACTGAAAAGACAAGCCAGAGCTGTGTTGCACAATATGATATGCCTGCCTTTGTTTTTCCTTCAACGAGTCACATCCTGAAATTGAAGGATGTTTTTATCATGAGACACAGAAACCTGTTGTTAATAGCACAAGCTTTTTGTTGTAATTGCAAAAGGATTTTTTTTTTTTTAATTTCTTTTCTGGGATTTCATTGTATATAGGAATGCAGTGGATTTTTGTATGTTGATTTTGTAGCCAGCAACTTTACTTTATTTGTTTATTATTTCTAATAGCTTTTTGGTTGAGTCTTTAGGGTTTTCTATATATAGCATCATGTCATCTACAAAAAGTGACAATTTAACTTCTTCATTACCAATTCAGATGCCTTTTATTTCTTTCTCTTGCCTGATTGCTCAGGGTAGGACTTCCAATATAAAGCAGTGGTGACATATTATAGAATTGTATACTTGAAAGCTATATAATTTTACTAACCAATGTCACCCAATAAATTTAATTAAAATTTTTAAAAAGACTGCTATTTTTACAATTCTTAAAAACAGATTTTTAACTTGGTAGTATACCTACGTGGAAGGTCTAACAAAGTAACTTGACATAAAAATTAAAAACCCTTTTAGGAGTTATTACTAATCAATATTGTCTTAGTTATGTTATGGTGATGGTTAATGTCATATGTCAACTTGGCTAGACTATGGTGTCCAGTTGTTAGGCCAAACACCAGTAGAGGTTGCTATAAGGTATCTTTTTAAGATAAAATTTAACATGTAAATCAGAAGACTTTTAGTAAAGCAAATTACTCTTCATAATGTGGGTGAACCTCACCCAATCAGCTAAAGGCCTTAAGAGCTAAGACTAGTATTCCCCAAGGAAGAAGAAATTTTGTGTCAAGACTACAACACAGAAACCTTGCTGCTCTGCAGAATTCAGACTCAAGACTGAACATAAACTCACTGGAGTTTACAGTCTGCCAGGCTGTCTCACAGATTTCCCACATGCCAGTCACCACAATTACGTGTGCTAATTCCTTAAAATCTCTCTCTCTCCTATTTTCCTGCTTCATGTCTTCATCTCTCTATATATTCCTAGGTAGTTAACAAAACTACCTTCACTTGTTGAGTAAACTTGCAAACTCATTCAAATAATTGGTTGATTTTTGTAAGGGAAATATCAGTCAAAATATTGGTGGCCAGTAAATGCCAGTCATCTCTGTCCTGCTGAGTTAGATGCCAAACCTTAGGCATACAGATAAATATAAAGTCATTGTATGAGTACACATAAAAAAAAGACAATATCTCAAACAGTATTTCTTAGACAATGGGTATGTTCATGTGTATTATGCACATCAGAATCACCTGAGGTATCTATTAAAAGGCAGGTCCTTGGTTCCATCTGAGCCTTACTAAATTAAATGTTTTGGAGAAAACTTCAGAATATATCTATTTGACAAGCATCCCAGGGTATTCTCACGCCCCCTAAACTCTGACAACTACTGAACTTTAAATAGGATTTAAATGTAGTGGAAATTGCAGTTTAAACTACAAAATGATAAACTATGTATTTAAATGATTTTTCAATTTATTAAATAAAATGTAGGTTTTTTTTTATAATAACCACAACATGTTTACATTTTCAATGCAATAAGATATCTTTCTAATTGTGAATTATACCTTATACTTAAAAAATTATCATGCATGTATTTTGGGCAACTTAAAAAACAACTGGAGATAAAATTTTCATTTATCTTTATAACACATGCTGAAAATCCCCAAAACATTTTATCCTCCAAAAGATTTGATTGCAAGTATAAGCACACTTCTATATGACCACTTATAAAATTATTTTTGATTAGATATATATGCAACCTATTATAAGTAAACAGATCAAAATAAATTCCTGACATCTCCTAAGCTTTTAGTATCAGCTGAAAAATGATCCCTGAATTTCTTGAAACCCTTATAGCACCTTTTGTATCTGACTTTTCTGGGTGTTCTTGTTACCTTTCTTATATCCTACCTACCTACCTACCTACACACACAGGCAGGCACACACAATCTCCTTTAATTTCAATGTTGTGAACTTCCATGTAGTAGGTCCACAAATAATATCTGTTGATTAAATGAAATACTGATTGAAAATGCAGGCAAGTTCAGACATTTAGAACCAATTTCATTTTTCTACATTAGAAAATCATTGTCTTAATTAAACTAAATTGAGATGTTCTATGAAGTACTTCATGTAATTATCTTGCTTTCTTCAAACTACCATAGTGCACATAGTTTTATTCCATAAAAAATGATCAAAACTGTATATTCAGAATCTCAAAATTCTGAGCAAATTAAAATAAAATATCACATATAGTTTATTAATGTTATTAAATACAAATATTTTGTCTAAAAGTTGGTTTTTGGAAAACAGTAAGCAATGGAAAGTATTATTCATTAAATATTTTTAATGATATATATATTCAAAAAATTTATCTATCCATCCATCCTTTTAAAGTATATATTTGGGACACCAACTATAAACCAGGGGCAGCAAATGCTAAATAAAGCAAGTAAGATACAGCCCCTTTTCTAATGGGCTTTTCATTTGTAAAGAGAATAATACTTTGTGAGTAAGAAGTGTATTTATTCTTTAGGACTACAGTTCCAGCTATCTCTAGGTTCACATTTCAGAAATTAAGCCGAAGGAATTCAAATCATCAGAGTTTTCTTGAGGTATGTACTACTCTAGGCAGTCTTGGTAGGATAGGGAAAAGCCCATTTTATGCTCCCACACATTTCAATCTTTCCAATGTCTCTTTGGGCATCAATATGTAGACTGCGGTTTGATAGTTAATGCATTTATAGAGACATGACTAATGATAAATTATGTAGTTTTGTGTACTAATACCACAGCATTTATAATACCTTCAGCATTTCTAATAGCTTCTTTTATAGGACATGTGTAACAATTCTCCATCATTAGCAATGACATTATTCTTTTTGATATCACTGATATCAAAATGTCTAGAAGAAAATAGTCTACTGTACAGCACAAAAGGACATATATTTAACATAAAAATGTATAAATCAGATGAAAAGATGAACTTTATTGCTTACTTTATTTAGAGGCCTGGATTTATTTAGAGGCCTGGATATATATATGTGTGTGTGTGTGCATATATATATATATATATATATATATATATATGTATATATATATGTGTATATACATATATACACACATGTCTGCAGCTTCATATCAATCTGTGTGTAAACAAATGTAGCTATATAAATACATATAATATGAATAGTATTTTTCTGTGTGTATGTGTGTGTAAATGCACACACACACATATCTATACACACACACAAACAAATGTAGACACAATTAAGGTAATTTTATCAGATATACAATTAGAAATATTTTTCCCAATATGTAGATTACCCTTCATTTTGTTGATAGTTTTCTTTGCTGTACAAATTTTTTAGTTTGCTGTAGTCCCACTTTTTTATTGTTGCTTTTGTTGTCTGTAGTTTTGGTGCCATACAGAATAAATCTTTGTCAAGACCAACATAAGGTAGCTTTTTTCTATGCTTTCTTTGAGGAATTTTATATTTTCTGGTCTTACCTTGAGGTCTTTAATTTATTTTGAGTTGATTTTTGTGTTTGGCGTAAGATAAATTTCCAGTCTCATAATTTTGCATGTGGATATGCAGTTTTCCCTGCACCATTTTTTGATGAGACTGTACTTTCTCCAGTGTGTATTCTAGGGGTTTTTGTCAAATAGTAGTTGACCATATATGCTCAGTTTATTTCTGGCCTTTTTATTCTGTTCCATCGGTTTATGTGCCTGTTTCTGTAACATTGTCACATTTTGATTATTATACCTTTAATGTTTCAAAATCAGGAAGTATGATGCCCTCCTATTCCTTCTATCTCAAGATTGCTTTGCTATACGAGGTCATTTGTGATTCCATGCAAATTTTAGATTTTTTTTCTATTTATTTGAAAATGCCATTAGAATTTTCATAAGATTGTGTTGAATCTGTGTATCACTTTGGGGAGTATGGACATTTTAACAACATTAATTCTCAATCAAATAACATGGGATACATTCCCATCTATTTGTGTCTGCTTCAGTGTCTTTCATCAATGTCTTATAGTTTTCCATGAATAGGTCTTTCACCTACTTGGTTAAATTTATCCCTAACTATCTCATTTTTTTTTGATCTATTAAATGAGATTGTTTTCTCCATTTCCTTTTTGGATAGACCATTATTGGTGTAAAGAAACACGACTGATTTTTGCATGTCAAGATTGTGTATTGCAACTTTACTGAATTCATTTATTAGTTATAATAGAACTCATACAATTCAGTAGCATCACACACACACACACACACACACACACACAAAATGATAACCCAATTTAAAAAAATGAGCAAAGGATATGAACAGATATTTCTCCAAAGATGGTATATAAATGACCGACAGGTATATGAGGAGGTACTCAACATCACTAAGTATTAGAGAAATGCAAATCAAAAGCATTATGAGCTATCACCTCATGTCTGTTAGGATGGCTATTATCAAAGAAGAAAAAATAACAAGTTTTCGTGAGGATGTGAAGAAAACGGAACCCTTGTACACAGTTGGGGGAAATGGTACAGCCATTAGAGAAAAGAGTATGGGGGTTCCACAAAAAATTAAAAATAGAACTACCATGTGATGTAGCAATCTGTCTTCTGGAGATTTTATATATATAAAAAATAAAATGAAATAAAATGAAATCAGTACCTTGAAGAGATACTTGCATGCACATACTCACTGCAGCATCCAAGTAAGTAACCACCAAGATATGGAAACAACCTACGTTTCTATCGACAGATGAATGGATAAATAAATTGTGGCATGTATATGGCATATTTGTAATATTATCTAGCCTTTGAAAAGAAAAGATTATCTTAAACGGCTGAACCTGGAGGACATTATACTAAGTGAAATGAGCCATACATGGAAAGGAAAATGCCACATGATCTCAATTCTACAAGGTGAAACAGTTGAAGCCGTAGAAGCAGAGAGTAGAATGATAGCACCAGGGGAAGGGAGGCAGGGTAAATGGGGAGATGGGGAAATGGAGCAAGGAGGTGGGGGAAATGGGGAGAGTATTAAGTTGAAATTATGTAGGATAAATAAATTCTAAAGATCTAATGTATAACATGGTGACTATAATTAATAATACTGTATTGTACACTTGAAATTTGCTAAGATTGTATGACAAATCTCAGGTGCTTTCACCACACACATAAAAAGGTAGCCATGTGAAGATAAAGTACTCGACTGTAATGACCATTCACTCTGTATATGTATATCAAAACATCATGTTGTACATGTTAAATATGTATACTTTTAATAAAATTAAAGTTTAAAAATAAATGACATGACCTAAAAATAATTTAAAAAAGAAAATTTCATAAGCCTTCCACAGGTGTTTTAGACATGACTATGGCATGAAGATTTTTAAGATCTATAAATTATTAAATTCAATATTAAAACAGTATAGATTAGTTTATTCATTCTAAATGTACCACTCAAATATAATTAAAGTGTATCTAGACATGAAATATATATGCATAGATATATTAAATATAACTGCATAGTTAAATTTATTTATTTGTTTGTTTGTTTGTTCGTTCGTTCGTTCATTCATTCATTTATTGGGGCAGTGAGAATGCTTAATCAGGAATGAGACGACCTGGGCACTTCTGGAATGAGAATTAATATCAGAATACTTCTAGACAAACCACTTAACTATTCTGCTCTTTAGTGCCCTCCTCTGTCAGAGGGAGTTACTGACGACTTTAGTGTTGTGAGCCTGATGAAGGGCCGAGGTACGGAAATCTGGTTTGAATATTTTTCCTCTATTGGGTAGGAATGCAGTCCATACCAATGGCGTTAATTCCTAATACTAGACTCACTATCATTTCTTTACATACTGAAAAGATGGACACATGGTGAAATATATTAAAACAGCTATTTTTAACAGTGTGTAACAGCACATAAAACTATTTGAAAATCCAACTTAAAATGTTTGAAAAACGTATTCTGATAGAAATGCATACTGTTTTTAGAACCTGTCTCAGAAACCTTCTTAGTAAAAGCTACTTAAATTCAATGCACTTTTTGAGACCAATGCAGTTTGGTAAGGGAAGTCATTGAAACAAAAAGTTGACCAAAAAGAGCAAAAAATGGAAGGAAAAAATTAAATAGTAGTAATGAAAGCATGGGACATTAATTCTCATTTAAGTGTATTTTGTATCCAGAGCACAAAGACATTGTAGACGAGTTTTTTCTTTATTCTTCTGGGAAGGAAAATTAATTAATGTCTATAAAGTAAGTACTTTAGTGAATTTTTTAGGTATATCAGTCATTTTTAACTGTATAACCTTAAAATTAAAAACATAGAGAAACTATGATAATGTCACTCACGAACTTGACAGTTTTCCCCATTGATCACGAAGAATTTTAAATTGTAACACTAGAAATTTTGTCCAAAATATAAAAAAAAAATGTTTCCATGAAACCTCTAAATGTTAAGTCTATGAAAAGCATGTTGTAGATCAAATTGAATGTATTAATTACAAAAGATGTTTAAGAACAATTCTGCATTGCAATAGTAGCTAGGCAAAGATTATTTAAACCTAGCTTGAATTCAATTAATAACACAGTGGTATAAATTGATTCAGGAAGGACTTTTGCAAATTCCAGTTGACCTTTTTACACTAAAAACCAAGGGGGGAAAAAGTAATTCTTCTTAAAGTCAATTATATTAATGTACAAGCTTATTAAATAGAGCATTCCAAATTATCTGTTTTATCTGAGGTCCCACAACTTAGGGGTAAAACAAGGAATTAACTATCCACATTTTCTAAAAGGATGTGCTTGTCTGTCCATCAATATAGTATTTGCTAAGGATTGACTCACCAAATGTTCTAGCCACTCTTAGCCCATCAACACCTATATGGCCCTCATGATTTTGGAAAAGAAAGCTTTAATTGATAAACTGAAATTTGAATAGGAGAGTTTATTTGAAGAAAGTTGTCACAGTTCTATGACATTTCCTTTCTGCCAGGTGCTTCCTTTTTACCTGTATTTGTGTGTAGAGTGGGTGGCAAGCATTGACACTTCAATGGAGTCATTCAACAAACTAGGATCTAACAGAATACAGGCTCTGGAATCTGATTCCCACCTAAAACAACTTACAGTGAAAGACTGTCTAGTACGCCTGATGACAGAGTGAGGAAAGATCACCCAGGGCGATGCAAAATACGTATCTCCAGTGGATCTGCCTGGAAGAGAACAGCCTAGATAGAGCTTGACAAAAGGACTGCGCTTAACCAGATCAGATAGAGTCTGTATGGTTTAGGGCTGTTGGGAGCAGCAGGTTGAGGGGGGATTTGTGAATAGTCAGAGAGTAGTATCTTTGCCAGGAAACTGCAGTTAGAAATTCAAGGTGGGGGAAATTTCTCCAGGAAACACCCAAAGGTGCCTCACACAAAATTTGGCTGGGCACCCAAGCAATGGAAGCAATTTAGAGCTACTCTAGCTCTTATGTCTATGCATTGTTTGTTTGTTTTTTCCTCAAATCCATCAAAGCCACTAGAGTTGATGACAGTGACAAACAGTGTAGCCAGAAGATGAGTCAGGAGGCAGAAAGATGAAGGGAGAAGCAGGTGACTCACCTCTCTTCATCACTACGGGCCTCTTACACAGACACAGCCATGTGCTAGGACTAGAGAGTAATTTTCAATGGGATAAGATTATTTGTAACACTAGATAGAACCACAGAACTGGAGTTTTTATTACAAAAAAAAACAAAGAAAGAAAACTTTTGTTATTACCTGACAGTGACTAGTAAAGCTGTGGGATCTGCCTGAAGTATTACCAGGTAAAATAGATTTGTTATAACCAGAAAGAAAGACAGCAATGCAAAAGAATGAGGCTGTTGGTGGTCGGTAGAGAGGAAGTCTAGCTCATTAAGTATTCCAGTTATTATTAGCATTAACATAAATGTTCATATTGTAAAAATTAAATGGGGAGTGATATTGTATGAATAAATAATTAAATTTTCCTTTACAATGTACCCATGCTGAAGATGAGAACATAAGGCAGAGAACTTAGAATGATTAAAAATGGAAAGTTTCATATTTTTCTTGAAGTGTAAATTACAAAACCAAGACTATTTGATGAACACACATACTGGGTATAAACATGTTTACCCTTAGACAATTCCATGAATCTGAATAATTAGGAGCCATTATTCAGTTCTTCATAGCCAGTATTAACCACACATACATTTAAGAATGTTACTATAATTTGTATTATCCTGCTATCATTTACATTTAAATATAAGCTATGATTAAGGCAAAGAAAACATCAATCAGAAAAGAAAAAAATAATATATTTATCCTAAAAACATAATTGCAAGAACAGACTGAATTTATGAAACATTAAGAGCATATCTTTAAGCAACATTTTTAACATATTATTTCCTTCTTATTTGGAGGCATTTCCAAATCCTATTTCATTGTTGGCAGAGTAGGAACTTAATATGAGCACCTCCTAAATGACAGCAAATTGAAGAAAATTTTAACTCATGCTGTTCTTAAACTATTTTCTGATAAAGATTTCCCAAAAGATGAGAAAGTGGTATCATGGTAAGACTTTTTAAGCCTTGATGAATTGGCTAATCATCCCTCTTTTTTTTTTCTAAGTCTTTTTTTTTTTTTTTTACTACCAATGCACACATACTCAGAATCTAGTTCACTATAAATAGATTAACACAATTCCAAAAGCATACATAGACAATTTTTATGTACAGATTTTGTGTTAATTTTCTTCCTGAATAGTTATTCTCCTCTTCTTAAATTTTAAAATTCAATACATATTTTAGCCATTCTTGCTCTAGAACTTAAAAGATTGTATTTCTACCATATAATCGATGCCCAGTTTTTACCCTGTAAGACATGCCCACCCATTGTTCTTTGAAACATCCTTGAATATTTATCTGAATTATATTTTCAGAAAATTGAGTCAGTATGTTTTTCTGGAAAAGAAAAAAGTATCTTTGTCTTAAAGATGAAAAGCCTCAATATAGTCCTAGCTGTCCGAATTCTCAGCTATCTCCAATAAACATGGGAAGTCACTAAAATTATCTGTGACTCAGTTTCGACATCTCTATAATGAGAATAGGAGAACACAAGATGCTCTTCTGATCTCACACATGAGAAGGACAAATCAGTTAATGTATGGTGGGTTATCAAAATGAGCAAAAGATGAGTTAAAAGTATGAAATAATGCATATACAGATATAATTATATACATATATATGTATATATTATACAATGGTACCTCAGTTTTTGAACATAATCTGTTCCAGAAGACAGTTTGAGTTTGGAAACATTCGAAAACTGAGGTGCGGTTTCCCCATAGAAAGCAATGAAAAATGGATTAATCCATTCCAGACCTTTAAAATCAACCCCTAAAACAGCAATTTAGCATGAATTTTACTTTCTAATGATACCATAGATCCACATACTTTATAGAGTTCGTAAACCGAAATGTTCGTCAACAGAGATGTTCCAAAACTGAGGTACTACTGTATATTACATGTATAATTAGTTTCAGGTGCTCAAAACAATGTAATAGTTAGACATTTACACCCCTAACAAAGTGATAATCTCACTCCGTAATCTGCTACCCCTCTGACATCGTATATAGCTGTTACAATTCCAGTGACTCTATTCCCTATGCTGTACTCCACATCCTGTGCCTATATACATGTTAAATTATAGTTGACATTATATTTAAATAATACATGTGAAATCAACAATGCTCTTATAAGCTGTAAGGTATTTCCTATTTAATTATATATACCAGTATATAATATATATAATTGATTTCAACAGAATGTCCATTTAGGTTACTGCATGATAATGCAAATTATATTTGCAATTTTTTCAAAAATATAGTCATTGAATTTTAATCTCAAAAACTTTTGCATATATATAGAATAGTAGAATAATAATCTACTAAAATCCAAACAGACCGTTATATTTATTCTAAAGTAAATAAATGCGTAAAAAATACTTAATGGGCACCTTGTACTGAATTATATTCTGAAATAAAAAAGCAAACATCCACTACATGGAGTGTTCAGGAGCTAGACTGCCTGGGTAAAAATCCTGGTTCTACCACCTGTTATTGTTTTCTTGGGCAACCTCATCTAGGCTGCTTGCTCTCTCTATGTTATTTTACCTACCTGTGAAATGAGAAAGATGATAATGGTTATAACAACAACAATAATAATACAGCAGATCTTCAAACAATGCGGGTTATTCAACATCCTTTTGTTATCATGTTGATGAAATGCCATAAGAATTTAACTCTTGTTCATGTCAATTGTTTATATCAATTAGCCTGAATGTTGTTTCACTTAAAGTTGTAGAACCCATACGATCCACATAAAATGAGGAGGTATATAGTACCAATTCACAGGGTTTGCTGTGAAAATTAAATACGTTAAAATATTTAAATACTTTAGGAAAATGCCAGTATGTGGTAAGCACTCAATACGTATTAGTTATTACTACTACTACTGCTACCAATACTTCTGCTACCACTATTACTAGTATTACTGCTCCAATCATTTTAGGCATCAGGTTTACAAACCAGAAAAATTAACATAATGCTTTCCCTTTTTTTTCCCAGAACAGTTCTGGGTTTTATCAAAATTTTGAAAATAGTATAAAATAACAGTGAAGATTCAGAGCTTATTTCATTACCAAATTAATACAGTGGACTGCAGGACAGGAAAATGGCATACTGTATACATGGTGTGAACTGTAAGTTACTCTTATTGGTTCCCCATAATTTCTTAGCTTTTTCATTGTCATTTTTACTAAATTTCAAGTGATAACCTGTTCTAAGGTTTCTATTATGTAATTACAAGCAGAAGCTGGTTATATATTCAATGTAAAACATCCAAATGTTTCCTTAAAATAAAAACATAGCTATGAATTTCTTTCATATTATCACTTAATTGACTGAAAATTCTCGTATTTCCATGCATAAGATGAGGATAAAATACTGAAAGTATTTGTGAATATACATCATTTTCAATATAGTTTATTTTCAAAAGGTGTTATGGAAAATGGGACTGATTATCCAGCAAATTTTAATCATGCATATACTATTTTTCCCTTTAACTTTTTAAGATAATTGGAGATTCACCTGCAGTTGTATGAAATAATATAGATACATTTTAGCTTTTACCCAATGCCGTCCCCTGCCATGGGAGTATCTTGCAAAACTATGATACAGCATCACAACCAGAATATTGACATGGGTACAGGTTAAGACGAACATTTCCAACACAAGAAACTCCTGCGTGGCCCTTTTACATCCACATTCATTCCCTTTCTACCCTCATCTTAGCCCTAGGCAACCAGTAATCCATCTTCCTTCTCTGTAATTGTGTCATTTCAAGAATATTATATAATTAGTATCATCTTATGTAATTTTTGTGATTTTACGGAAATTCTCCCAAAGAGTTTCACGTAGCAGTGGTTTGTCCCTTTGTGTTGGTGAGCAGTATTCTATGGTCATGGATGCAATGCGAGCGTTTCAGCCATTCACCTCCTAAAGAACATTGAGGTGTTTCCAGTTGGCGTTATTCTAAATCAAAGTGCTACGAACATTTGTGTACCGATTTTGTGCGAATCGGTATTCATTTCTCTGGGAAAATGCCCAGGAGTGCAACTGGTGTGTCATACCGCTTTTGCACACTTAGTTTCTAAGAAAGTACCAAACTGTTTTCCAGAGAGGCTGGTCCGTTTCACATTCTCACCAGCCATGTGGGAGGGATGCAGTGTCATCTCGTCCCACCAGCATTATTTGTGGTGATTACTTGAGCCATTCTGTCAGGTGGGTAGTACTAGAACAATCTCATTGAGGTTTTGGTCTTCATTTTCCTTATGGTTCCCATCATGTTGAACATCTCTTCAAAATCTTTATTTGCCACTTGTATGCCCTTTTCAGTAAAATGCCTCTTCATAAATTTTGTCCATTTGCTAATTGAATTGTCTCAGGTTCTTTGTTGTTGCTGATTTTGAGAGTTCTTTAAACTACCAAAACACTCTGGATACTATTTGTTAGGTATGCAGTTTGTAAATATTTTCAGTCTGTAGCTTATCTTTTCACCCAATTAATACAGCGTTTTTCATAAAAGTTTCTAAGTAATGGATAAAGCCCGATTTATCAATACTTCCTCCTATGAATAATGCTTTCATGGCAAGTCTATCAACTCTGCCCATCAATAGATCACAGAGGTTTCCCTTTTTTTTTTTAAAAAAAAATGTAATTTAAGATCTTACATTCCACTTCATAGTGCAGTTTGAATTATTTTATTTTTATTTTTTTGGATCAACTTTGGGACTCTTATATTGCACTTTATATTTTTTCCTATGGTTGTCAAATTACTGCAGCACCATTTGTTCAAAGCTATCTCACCAGATGATTTCACTGATATGTGGGATATAAAACTGAAAGCAACAAAAGAACAAGACAAAGAAACAAAAATTCATAGACACAAACAACAGTTTAGTGGTTACCAGAGGGTAAGCGGGGAGCGGGGATGGTATATGAGAGTAAATGGGGTCAAATATATGGTGATGGAAGGAGAACTGACTCTGGGTGGTGAACACACAATGTGATATAAAGATGATGTATTACAGAATTGTACACCTGAAGCCTATGTAACTTTACTAACCATTGTTACCCCAATAAATTTTAACTTAAAAGAAAACACAAAAAAAACTAAAGAAAAGGCTTTCTCTCCTTTATTGAATTGATTTTGCAGTTTTGTCACTAAGTATGATGTTACCTCTAGGTTTTTTTGTAGATGCCTTGTCAAGATGAGGAAGATTCCCTATATTCCTAGTTTCTGAGAATTTTTATTATTAATGTGTGCTGTATATTTTCAAATTATTTTTTCTACATTGATTGGCATTATCATGTGCTTTTCCTTTATTATCATGTTACAATGATTGATTTATTTATTTTTTTTAATACTGAACCAGCCTTGCTACCCTTGAATACACCACACTTGGTCATGGTATATAATTCTTTTAATATATTGCTGAATTCTATTTGCTAATATTCTGTAAAGGATTTGTGTTCTGTACCCAGGAGGAATATTGGTCTGCAATTTTTGTCTAAGAAATTGATCTAAATTATTTTTGTACTGCCTTTTTCTGGTTTGGTATCACAGTTATACTAGCTTCAGAAAGTGAATTAGGAAGTGCTGTTTCCTCTTCTGTTTTCTGTAAGAGATTGTGTATTATTGATATTATTTTTTAAAACATAAGTTAAAATGCTACAGTAAAATCATTTGGGCCTGGAATTTTTTTCCCCTTAAGATGGTGATTTAGTTACATATTAAAAGTCCTTAATACTCATAGAACTATTCAAAGCATTAATATCATATTTAGTAAATTGTAGTAGGTTTCTTCTATATTTTCATATGTTTCCGGTGTGTTCATTTCAACATGTTTTTGAATGCTGCTTTAAAATTAATTGTTGGATAGTTTGACTATCTTGTCATCTTGGTGATGTCATTTATTGACTTTTTTTTTTTTTTTCGGTCTTCACCCAGTTTTAGATCTTTCACATTCTTGCTAAGATGAGTGATTTTTTTTTATTTGAAACTTGTATTTTTTGGGTATTTTGCTATGAGACCGAACCTTTTTTAAACCTTCCTTTTTACCTGGCTTGCTCTGACATCAGACTGGCAAAGGATGGGAAGTATTTCATTGTTACTACTAGGTCAAGGTTAAATTACAGGTGCCATGGTCAAAGTCAGCCTTTATTTGACAACCAAAAGGAAGAAGTCCCCTTGTTACTGCTCAGTGCGGGTGTTAGTTCAGCCTTTCCTTAGGCCTTCACTGACAGCTCCATTGCTGTGAAGGGCAGTAGTGGCTTCTTATTTCTAAGTACACATGTGACCTTCACTGACAACCTGGGGTGAGGAGGTGGGCTCATTACTACAGAGTTCCACACATGGTATCTACTGACACAGCAGTGACTCATTTACAGCTGTGGAAGATGAAAGTCCCAGGTTCCCATTTAGCCTCCTCTGAAGACAGTCCAGCTCCTGGGTTGAGTTACCTCATTACCGACTGGCATGGGTAGAAGACTAGGCTCCCCACTCAGCCTTTGCTGTCATGGGTAGTGGCATGGGACCACATTTTTTTTCCCTCTGAGTTGCTCAGTTAGCATAGATTGGTATTGTCTAAATGTTTTCTGTCTTCCTGGATTACCTGCACCCCCCGCCCCCCCTCTTTTTGGTTGACTAAAGAAAGCAGGTTTTGCTGGGGCCTTCCCCCCGCACTAGTATTTCTGCATTGCTAGCATTTTCAATTCGAAGTCTGGGCTATATATGAGGAATTGGGGAAAACTATGTCTATTCCATCTTCTCTGAAATAGAAATTCTGCACACTGAACATATATATTATGCTGAGACCAGCACAAAAGTATGATATAGATATAAGTATTGATGAAATGGCCCTCCCAGTATTTAAGATTACATACAGAGACTTTCTTTAATAAAAATTAAAATGCTAGAAAACAAAGCAAACAAGAAAAAAGCCCACTGAGAAAAAGCATGATTTCATCTATTAATTACCTATCATCTATCTATCTATCTATCTATCTATCTATCTATCTATCTGTCTATATTGCTTATCTCAGATGTTCTGAAATATATACTGTCAAATATCTGGGGCATATTGTTCTTTAGGAAACAACTGTATGTCAATATTTATTTTCAATAATAATTAAATTAATGAAGTTAGCAAATTGCTTACATATCTCTAAAAATGAGAGGGGTTTTGAGATTTATGATCATGTTCACTCTCACTCTCCCACAGCCTAATATTCTAACTTGAGTCAAAAAGAGAGGGATAGAATCCTTCCTATCATGCTAACCCACAATAATTGTTATTGTTAACTTTATCAGATAAGATCTCCAGAAGATAAGGAAAATTGTGAGTCAGACCATTTGTCTTTGCCTGTGTCCTGAAAGACAACTTAATATCTTGGTAACTGATTATAAAAATGATTAAGTTTTTAATTATATGATCATTTTTACATGATTGACTTATTACTCAGTATTTGTTTTGTTACTGGAAATACTGGGTTCGTTTAATTACACCAAAATATTTGCTGCCAAATTAACTAAATAAATAAAAGGAAAATAAATAAACCTTCATATACACTATATTAACCAGGCTTATCAGACTCAGAGTTGTACTCAAAAAATTGAGAAACAAACTGCCACTTTAACATTAAATCCTCCCGCCATTTTTGCTTGTCCTGTTTTCTCTATGTACTATATTAATTGATCTAATCTAGTCTCTTTGCTTATCTAAATCCTACCTATACTTCAAAACTTTAAATCCTGAGGCAGACAGACTTTGGATTCAAATTCTTAGTTCAGAAATCTGCTCTGCATCTTTATATGAGTCTTCTCAAGAAAGTTAAATTACCTGAATTTGTTTCTTCATGTGACATGGTTGTTGATATGTTTTCTATACAGGAATTATTAGGAAAAAGGAAGAAAAAGCACTGGGCATAATTCCTGGCAATTTAGGAGGCACCCAAAAAAGGTTAATCCCTTTCTCATTCTGTTACTCAGTAAAATCTAACTTATCAAGTTAGAAATAATGTACTGAAAAGAATATGGACTCTGGAGTAAATAAGGGTTTCAACAGAGTTTACCGTTCATTAGATGTGTTACCTTCACTAGGTTCCTTCATCTTACTGATTCCATGTGGTAGAGACAATAATGACATCCCAAAGAGGTCCATGTACTAACCCCCGGGACCTGTGAATATGTTATATTGCAGGGCAAAGGGAAATTAAAGTTCAGGATAGAATTAAGGTTGTTAGTCAGCTGAATTTGAGATGGTGAGATTATTCTGGATTTCCATATGACTCCAGTGCAATTAGAAGGGTCCTTAAAAGTGGGGGAAAGGCAGAAGATAGGTCCAAAGGATGCACCGCGAGAAGGCCTTGTTCTGCCACTGCTGGCTTGAAGGTGGAGAAAGGGGCCACAATCCAGAGAATATGGCAGTCTCTAGAAGATGGAGATGGCTCTAAACAGACACCCAACAGGAAAACTGGAACATTAATCCTACAATTTTAATGAACTGAATTTTGCCAATAACCCAACTAAGAAAACAGGTCCTCTCCTAGAGCTTCCAGAAATGACTGCAGCTGTGCCAAAACTTTGATTTTAGTATCAGGATTAAGACCATATATTTATGTTGTTTTAAGCCACTAATTTTGTGGAAAATCTTTACAGCAGTATGGGAAAACTAACATAGTCTATTTTTTAAAAGTTCTTTAACAGAGACAATAACGAACAGCATCATTTTGAGCAGCAAACTGAATTAGGACCAGAAAGAACCTGGCACATATTTACAGCCCAATAATAAATATTTTTTAATTCTTTTTGTATTTTTTATTCCTCTTTGCATTCCTATAATTGTATATTGTCTGTAGATATTGTTATGTAATAAATTATGTAGAGATAAATATTGTCTATAAATATGGATAACAAATATATACAGGCATCATCTTTTGCAGTATTAATTTGTATTATAATTTAAATGCCACCATTTATTGGCTGTGATTCTGGACAAGTTGCCTAGCCACACTGTGCATGCCTCTTACCTGTAGATGGGACTGATAAAAATAATACTTCTTTTATCTAGTTGTGGTGATGGTTCCATGGAATGCGGCCTACACAGCATTTAGAATAGCACATAGCAAATGATATGCTCATTAAAATGAGCCACTTCTATTATTTCATAGGCTTATATTTTATTTCACTGACTAGACAATAAGTTCCTTGGTGTTCTAATATTATCTTGGAATGGTTCTTTTCTCACTTAAAGCCTGGAAAAGTATTTTGATTATATGCTCAAGAAATAATTGACTTCATTTTATTTCCTCCTTTAATCTTGGTGATATGTCATCAGCACCTGGGCCCCTTCTGTCCCCATCCATGGCCCTAAGGAAAAACAAACAACTTTCAGTGAGAGGACAGAAATAGGAAATAAGCTCAGAGAACTAGCTGCATAGGCGCTGAGTCCCAAAACACACACTTTCCTATTCTGCTGTGTCAGAAAAAAAGAAAATAAGTGATAATAAATAAATAAATAAATACATAAATAAATAAATAGAGACACTTAAAGTAATCGAAGTCTACTATTATTATAGATTATCCCAAGAGTTAAATCCTTAATTTTCATAATCATACATAAAAATGGGAAATGAGCAAAGTGGTTTCAAGTTATTCTCATAACTCTAGATTCTGCAAATCTAAATTTATTTCTGTTTTTATGCTATCAAAGACAATCTGTTAAATACTATTTGAACTCAGCATTAGGCATTTTGCCATTTCACTAATCACACAAAAAGCTGACTTGGCGAATGAATCTGAAATGGCACGGTGTGTACCTGCCTCACCGAGTCAGTCACTTTGCTGCTGCACCTGGGGTAGGATCTCTAACGATAATTAGATTCGATTGCTTGAAGATAGGATTGGATCTTACAAGTCAATATCCCAGTGCTTAGAAGAGTGTCTTGAAACATGAAAGAAACTCCAGTGCTGTTTAATTTTAATTTAATTGCATGTATCTAAATGTTGTTTAGCAGACCTTATAAGAACAGAAATAAAAATATGGAGATTCAATCAGGGAATCAGGATTTAAATAGAGAAACAAATATGACATTCATATTATCAGCATTCCTTTAAATTTAGTCAACAACTCATCAACTCAGATGCTTCTCATTAAAACGAGGGTAAGACTACTAAGTGGTATTACGTTTTTTAAATGCAATTTTAGTATATTAAATGAGTTACTTTAGTACATTCTATTCTTTCACGTGTCTTAGTGTATGGTTTACCTTTAAGTCTCATTAAATTATTGATTTTATAAACCTTCTATCAGATGTTGATATCACTTGCACTAATAATTTGGATTCTATGATGGTAAAATACAATAAATGATATGCTCCGAGAAACACATCCAGAGAAAAGTAAGTAGCATTCGCTGCTATGTATCTTGTGCTGTTCTAAAGCTCAATGACACGGATTGAATAGAAGAGCTACCTCTGCAACCAGGTCACCTAGTTTTGGATCCCAAGTCAGTGACTATGTATGTAACCCTGATTAAGTTTTCTGTAAAATGCAATTTACATTTTTAGGAGGAAAATAAAGAAGATATGGCATAAAAGCTCTTAGCACTTTATCTACCATACAATAAGTGTTCCATAAATGTCAAAGTTATTTGTTTTACTCTTTGTGAAAAAAAAACAATGTTTATCTTGTATTTTTACTCAAACCATTTTTACTTGGAAATTTGCATATCCATTCATCATCTTTATAGTATTTAATACAACCAACCAAAAAAAAGACAAGGTGTGTATATATTTTCCTCTTCCATAGTTTAAATGTCTGTTTACCAGCTACCACTAAAAGATGACACAAGTTCTACATTAATTCTGAAATTAAATAAATTTAAACTCCCTAATGCTAAAGAAAGGGCTTTGCAAGAAATACATGGACAGCAGCCCCATCTCCTGGGCGGCATGTGACACTTGCAACATTAGGACCTGGGATATAAGCTTGGGCAAGAAACTGATCCTGGCAAATGAGCAAACGTGTGTTCCCACTGAGTTTTTAAACATTAGCCCTGTATGTCTACCACAACCATGTGGCTGCTGCTGTTTCTGTCAAGACTCCACCTGCCTTTCAATGTCCTAACAAACACTATCATTGCATCCAAATCCCATGAAGCATTCCATTACCAAAATGTTTGTGAGGCATAAAAGAAATACTGGCAGTGTGTGCAGTAATAAATACTCTTTCCGTGGTTGGTAATTTCCACATTACCGTTTTCATTAGTTACTCACAATCTGGGGTTTATGGGATGGCAGAACTCATGCACAAGGCCTTTGAAAAGCTTTCTTTAAAATAGATTGACATCTTTCATTGTATGATGGTAACTGGTGACTAGCTGCAGTTAATCAGGGAAATGTTAGTGTCCTTTCAACCCGACAATCTTTTGTCTGCTTAAAAAACAGCAGGTTGAAGACTATAAAAGCAAATCAGAGATAATATGTCCATTCTATCTTATCAGCACACAGATAAATGCACAACTATTTTGTTTGGCTTTTTTTTTTTTTTTGTAGATAAAACAAAACATATTTATCAGAGTTTGGAATTGAGGAGAGCATAAATTACTTTCTCAATACCCCCGATAGAGAAACAATGACATATCTTTTGCTTCTAAGATTTGCAAAAAAGAATTGAAGTATAAGTTTCTAAGAAAAAAGATAACAAAACTAGAGTACATTTAATCATTCTTTTATCATATTGAGAAAAATAACACCTGGCATCACTGCCTTTATCTACAGGTATTGGGAAATGGGGCAGTAACTCTTTAACCTTATTAAAAACAAAACAAAACAAAACAAAAAACAAAAAAACAGAGCATATAAGTAAATTACTAAAGTATTCTATAAAAATAAACTTTACAAAGATAGATACACAGATAGATAGAGACATAGATAGATAAAGAGAGATGTTACACTATTATATTTAATAATCAATTTGCCTAAAAGCAGGTATGATATAAATGGAAACTTGAAAGTTTCCAAGAATTACTTTGAAACCAATTGTCTTAATGCTGAAAGAACTGAGAGGTGTTACAGTTCCTAAACTAAAATGTTTGGGAGGTGTTACAGTTCCTAAACTAACCTCACACAATGCCTCTGGCATGTATAATTCATGAATAAGCTTATTACACAAAATTAGAAAATGTACATAGACACTAGAGATACAGGTTGACAATGTGCATCATAAGTCTTTTCATAACATACTTTTCAAAGGATCATCTCAGGATGTATCACTTGGCACGTTGGGAACAACACATAAACAATGTGTGAGATTACAACCACCACAGGACCTGGCCTTCTGTTGTCATGAAAGCGCCTTTCATCACACTTCATAAACTTGCAGAGAAATATATCTAAACCATTATTTTTAAAGAAAGATATTAATAAAACTGTCATTTTCTATGATGTACTGAACACTAACAAAAATGAACAACTTTTTTCTTACACTGCATTGAATATTGTGCATTTATACACAGTTTAAACCACAAATATAACCCAAAATTTATGATTATTTTAGAATAGTAAAATCACAATATTTAGAGTTATTGTTATTGATTTTTTTTTCCATTATGCTTAGGGCATTTTGTTTTCTTGTCATTTCTGAATGAATAAAACATAGCCCCTAGAATCAAAGGGCTGGTGATTGAGGCAAGTCATAAAAATAGGGAGAAAATAGATGACACTGAAAAATAATAAACAAATAATTGTTAAAAATATATTTTTTCCTACATATAAGGAGCTCAGATATCTTAAGGATACCTAAAAATGGTTTACATATACTTCTTCAAAGAAATCTGAACTATGATCCATTAAGCAGCCTGGATTCATTTTCAAATAAATTCAATTCATGCTCATAGTCAAAAATGTTTGTTATGATTATATCCAGCACTTGAATCGAGATTTTTATTTCCTATTTAATCACTTCCTTATCTTTAGACTGTACTTGGTTTGACTGCTAAAAACAAGCAAACAAACTCAGGTTGTTTCAATCTCTGAAGTTTAAAAAAAAGATGGCATGACAAATTGGGCTGTCACCTTTCTCAATAAAATTTAAAACCTGAAATCTACTCAGATGATTTACAATCATGAATTCACTCTTAGCTCTGTTTCAAACTTCATAACTTATTTTAAAATCTAAATTTTGATTACTCTTTCCTCTATATGTTTTACAAGACATAGTCTTTGTCCTAAAGCAATAAATTCTGATGTGATCCAAGGCTGAAGTTATGAGAAAATATGGAGGCACTATTCTGTCATAGAACAGCAAAGAGGATAACTGGGAAGGATTTATATGAGGGCTGTGAATGAAAATGCCAAAATCATGAAGTCTAGCCATCACTGCATTTTGTTTTTTTGGTGCATTGTGCTTTATTCATAATAATCATACAAGAAATATTTACTAGATGGTATTAATTAGTATGATTATTCATTAATTACATTTTGTTTCAATAGCCACATTGTTTACCGAATTTTTTAAAGTTGGAAAGAAATAAGTGTTGACCAGTATGGGTTATTATTATTCATAAACAATAAACAACTAAGTTACTGGGAAAACATACCAGTTTCCCCCCACACACACTTTTCTTTAATTAAAATTTACTAGGGTGACAATGGTTAGCAAGATTACATAAGTGTCACGTGTACAGTTCTGCAGTACATCACCTATTAGGTTGGAGCAAACGTAATTGTGGTTTTTGCATTGTTGAAATTTGCCATTTGATATTGGAATACATTCTTAAATACAAGTAGTTATGTTATACATCATTTTTATGTGCATTTCTTGCTTTATACTTTTTTGCTAATGACTTACTACTTGCTGTTGATTTATATTTATTTTAGACTATGGAAATGATGTCATACAGAAAACAAATTTGAGTGATTTTCTTATTTGAGTTCAAAATGGGTCATAAAGCAGCGGAGAAAACTCACAACATCAACAGCGCCTTTGACCCAGGAACTGCTAAGGAATGTACAAGTGCAGGGGTGGTTCAAGAAGGTTTGCAAAGGAGACAAGAGCCTTGAAGATGAGGAGCATAGTGGCCAGCCATCAGAAGTTGACAATGACCAATTGAGAGCAATCATCAAAGCTGATCCTTTTACAACTACATGAGAAGTTGCCAAAGAACTCAACGTCAACCATTCTATGGTCACTTGGCATTTGAAGCAAATTGGAAAGATGAAAATGCTCCATAAGCGGGTGCCTCATGAGCTGACCGAAAATAGAAAAAAATCGCTGTTTTGAAGTCATCTTCTCTTATTCTCCGCAACAACAGTGAACGATTTCTTGATCGGATTGTAACGTGCGATGAAAAGTGGATTTTATATGACAACCGGTGAAAACCAGCTCAGTGTTTGGACCAAGAAGAAGATCTAATGCACTTCCCAAAGCCAAACTTGCACCAAAAAAAGGTCATGGTCACTGTTTGGTGGTCTGCTGCCGGTCTGATCAATTACAGCTTTCTGAATCCCGGTGAAACCCTTACATCTGAGAAGTATGCTCAGCAAATCGATGAGATGCACCAAAAACTGCAATACCTACTTGCCAGCATTGGTCAACAGAAAGGGCCCAATTCTTCTCCACGACAGTGACTGACCACATGTCGCACAACCAAATGCTTCAAAAGTTGAACGAATTGGGCTACGAAGTTTTAACCTCATCTGCCATTTTCACCTGACCTTTTACCAATCGACTACCACTTCTTCAAGCATCTCAACAACTCTTTTGCAGGGAAAATGCTTCCACAATCAACAGGATGCAGACAATGCTTTCCAAGAGTTTGTTGAATGCCAAAGCACAGATTTTTACACTACAGGAATAAACAAACTTATTTCTCATTGGCAAAAATGTGTTTATTGTAATGGTTCCTATTTTGATTAATAAAGATGTGTTTGAGCCTAGCTGCAATGATTTAAAATTCAAAGTCCAAAACTACAATTACTTTTGCACCAACCTTATATATACCCCATTGTGTTTACCACTCAGAGTCAGTTCTCCTCCCATCACCATATATTAGACCCCTTTTGCCCTCTTTTACTATTTTTCCTCCCCCCTTACTTTCTGGTAACCACTAAACTATTGTCTGTGTCTATGTTTTTTATTTATTTATTTGTTCATAATCCACATAAAAAACAAGACAAAGAAGAGAACATCCACGTATGGGGACAGATCCTTCACCTTATTACGTATTAAATGACACATGCATTTAATTCCATGATATTTTGGAAGCAATAACAAAGCTTGTTTTTCTTAGCTAAAATAGTTTTCCACAACAAGTCAAATTCAGCCTTCGGTTCCTGCACTCCAGCAGGGATTTAAAAAGTAATTTGCATTTGGCAGTTTTGGTAAAGTAATCACAATGCATTGTGTATCTCTATGAATCGTTCCAGGTTCTAGACTTAGGGAAATGAGGGGATATGTTTCCAAAAATACTGAAAATGTAAAGTTTTCTATTGTAGCTATAATGCATCTACTAGTTTGGTGATTTAAATATATTAATTTATAGAATAAATCATTATTTACGATTCCACCCAAATCAAAACAAAATAGTCTGCACTTTAATTTATATCTAACACTGTCTTCACTGCACTGCATGATATTACTATGACTTATCATTAGTTTCCCTCAAATTGGTACTTTTGATGAGCCTGGAAAAATAAATAATGATTTGTAATGACAGAGTTAAAGTATTTTCATGTATCTTTTAGTCTTTGAATATGCTACAAACCTCAAATGAGAATAGCAATGATAAGTTAGACTAAACTTGAGACCAATGAATTACCAACAGATAATAAACTACTAAAAATTTTAATACCCGAAGAAAAAAAATCCAGCTAGTATATTTTAATTGAGACATAGTCTGTAATAAAAGCAACAAAAACAACAACACAACAACAATAAAAACTGGTGCTCTCAATGTTCCAAGCACTGTTCTAAATTCTCTGCATATTTTGACACATTTACTCTTTAAATAACTCATGCGGTAGGTGCTATTCTTGTTCCTAGTTTTTAAAAAAAGGAAACTGAGGCCCAAAGGGATTCAACAACTTGCCCAAATTTACCCAGGTAGTAAATGGCAAAGCTAACATTTAAACCCAAGCAACCTGGTTACACAGAGCACTTTGAACGCACTGAACTTAAGCGCTAGTGATAGTGCGCAGGATGGAGCAGGAGTGAGAAAGCCTGAAGAGAAAGAACGGGTCGTTCTGTATGTTTGCACAGAAGCCAAGTTTCTAACCCACAGGCTTCCTCCATGCCTGGCAAAGACTGAGAGAAGTAGCAGTCCAGTCTGTATTCCTTTTGTTCTTCAAGTTCTCTGGGTCTATACAAGTCATAGGTCCTCTGCACTTCAGAATCAGAGATGATGAGGATAAGTCATCATCTACAGAACTAATTTTTTTTCTGTGACCTCTCAAAATATTTTAAAATGTGCAGGTAAGGGCATCTGACAAGGCCGACAACGGAGCAGCATGACTGGTGTCTTGCATGACCTCTTCTGACTGTCTCTGCTTTGGCACTGCGTAATTGGGCTTCAACGTCCCAGACTGAATTTACTTAATAAGAGTACCTTATCAGGTGTGAAAGTAAAAACTCTTTCACAAATAGATGGGGTGACATCACTTGATTTTAATTTTTATCCAGGAAAGGAAAAAAACAAGTTTGAAAGCATTTATGCATTCAGTGCTACCTACTTTAACTGACAGTCATGCAATTTTTTGGAAAGGCATAATTATAGGCTAGCACAAACACAATTAGATTTCCTTAAGAAGGAATTACTGTGTAACTTTCTATTACAAACTTCACTTCAGAGTGTCCAGCTGAGATAAGGGCAAGGATGACAAAGACTATGATTAAGAAAGTAAAAGAAAAGAAAAATCATAAATTAAGCATGCGTAGTTTACATTCTTAACACTCAGATTCTTCATTTTCACTCATAATCCACATTACTACTGATAAATGTTTGTGTAAAACAGCAGGTATAACAATATAAGTAACTTAAAAAACAAATCACAAAAGAAAAAAGAGAGAACAAATAAATGCCTAAATGCCTACTAATTATAAATATGTAGTGGAGGATTTTTTTCCCATATAGCCTAGTTCTAGAATATGTCTTTCCTACTATAAATACACTAATATAATTAATTATTAATTATTCTAACATCTTTTGCCTATTTTTCTTCTTAATCTCAGAAGACAACATTTCTAAAACCTGAAGACATAGCTACATCAAAAAAAGAAACAAAAACAAACAAACAAAAAAACACTTTTCCAATTTTGGAATAAATATTACAAATCTTCCCTATAGACCAAGAAGTTATTTTGACTTCTTTCCTTTTGGAAACAGGGGTATAATGCTGAGAACAGAAAATGCTGTAGGAATTTTAAAAAGCTCCAAAAGCTTTCTGTGCCTTCTAACTCCCTTGAACAGGTATTACACTAATTGTACCATTTATTTGGCAGTTAGTTATAACCTCATGTCTGAAAGCTATTTCATTGAACTACTTAAAATACCTTTCGGGTTTGGGGGTAAGGGGTTGTCGGTTAGCTCAGCTGGTTAGAACACGGTGCTAATAACAC
This sequence comes from Rhinolophus hipposideros, assembly GCF_964194185.1. Lineage (NCBI taxonomy): Eukaryota > Metazoa > Chordata > Mammalia > Chiroptera > Rhinolophidae > Rhinolophus > Rhinolophus hipposideros. The sequence continues at coordinate 36,553,491 of NC_138050.1, read as the reverse complement.
CAAGGTTGCCGGTTCGATTCCTGTATGGGCCACTGTAAGCTGCACCCTCCTTATAAAACAAACAAATAAACAAAAAAACAGACAAAACAACAACAACAAAATTTCGGTCAATAAGTTACTAATAATGTGTGACTTCCTAAGCATCTAAAGCCCTATGTCTATATAATTGATAGGTTGGCTGTAAACATGTGTTGACCAATCAGATGTGCGATTTAAAGAACATTCCTGAAGAAAACATCACAAGGCATTTGAATTACATAGTGGTGGTTAACTTTTTAATTCATCTATGTATTTATATATTCAACAACCATCATTGAAGAACTACAATATGACATCACTATACTATTACATAATGATTTTTGCACCATAAATCACACTTTAACAAATTTAAAAGAATAGACATCATATGGAGTGATGTCAGCACACTGGAAAAACAGAAATTTCTAGCACCTGTACCCTCCCAGAAACATCAATATGAACAACTATCCATCCGTAAAAATACCTTCACAAGAGCTAAGGATTCCATGTAAGGGATTACAACACCTGGATGAAGCACAGAAATAAGAAAAGATTCATTGATGAGGATTAGGAAGATAGATTTATTTACCCATATTATACCACCCTCAAGCCAGGGTGGTCCAACATGGAGAGAGACTTTCTCCCCATTGGAGAAGGAGAGTGAGGTGAGTGCCCAATTTAACTGCAAACCGAAGTGCTGGCTTGCCCCCTCATCAGACCAACTCTTGCAGCCTATAATATGGTGATGTATTCATCACAACTCTAGTATAAACATAAAAGAACAAAAATATTAAAAATAACTATAGCTACAATAATTTGTTAATGGATAAAGAATATAGTAAGATATAAACTGAGACATTAAAAACATATAGAGGAGAATACAAGAGTAGAATATTTATATGCAATTAAAAGTAAGTTATAAGTTTAAAACAGACTTTTATATATATATAATGTATTTTATGTAAGCCTCACAGTAACTACAAAAACAAACACCTTTAGTAAGTTAACAAAAGATAAAAAGAAGGAAATAAAGCATACGAGTAAAGAAAATCATCAATTCACAAAGAAAGTTAGCAAAACAGGAAGACAGGAACAAGAGAACTGCAAAATAGTAAGAAAAGTCATGAGAAAGCATTTGTTTGTATTTCCTTGTCAATTATTACATGTAAATTGACTAAATTCTCTGATCAAAAGGCACAGAGTAGATGAATGAATTGAAAAAGACTGAACTATATGCTGCCTACAAAGATTCACTTCAGCTTTAGGGAAGCAGATAGGCTCAAAGTGAAGGGATTAACCAAAGTTATTCCTAGAAAATAAAAACCAAAAGATAGCACAGGTAAGTATATTTATATCAGACAATATAGAATTTAAGTAAATGTTATAACAAGAGACAAAGAAGGTCATTATATAATGCTAATGAGGTCATTCCATCAAGAAGATATAGCAATCCTCAGTATGTAGGATCAACAAAAGAATACCTAACTATATTAAGATAATAGTAACAGATCTGAAGGGAGAAACACACAACAATGCAATAATAAAAAGGAACTTTAATACCCTACTTTCAACAGTGGAGGGACCATCCAGGCAGAAAATTCATAAGGAAACATTGGACTTGAAATATACCTTAGACCAAATAGACCTAATAAATTTTAAAATGTTTAGAACTAAAAGAAAATAAAAACACAACTTGTTAAAATTTATGGGATGCACGAAAAACAGTTGATAGCACTAGATAAAAGTTGATAGCACTGAATGCATATAAAGTTGACTTTTGAACAATGTGGAAATTAGGGGCATCGATCCCACACACAACTGAAAATCTGGGTATAATTTTGACTCTGCAAAATCTTAACTACAGACCCTTGGTACCCATAGGGAATTGGTTCCAGGAACCAATTTCTGGAATGTATACCAAAATCCAAAAATGCTCAATACCTTTATGTAAAATGATAAAGAACAATGCATATGGTAGGCCCTCTGCATCCAAAGATTCCCAACTTTGGATGATAAATATTGACCATGATCAATATTTTGATCCATGGTTGTTTGAATTTACAGATGTGAAATCCAGAGATGCAAAGGGCCAACGGTGTATTTATTGAAAAAAATCTGGGTGTAAGTGAATCTTCACCGTTTAAACCCATGTTCTTCAAGGGTCAGCTGTATTAGAAAAGAAGTGATCACTAAAATTAATAAACTTTCATTTTAGAAAAGTAGAAAAGAAAAAAAAGAAAATTAAATACAAAGTAAACAGAAAAAAAGAAACAATAAGTATGAGCAGAAATAAATGAAATAGAAAACAGGAAATCAATAGAGAAAATCATGAAACTAAAAGCTGCTTCTTTGAAAAGATAAATAAAATCAATAAGCGTCCAGCCAGATTGAGAAAAACAAGAGATAACACAAATTATGTAAGAAATTATATAAGAAATTAATGAGGGAATATCACCACAGATCCCATAGACTTTAAAATGATAATCAAGAAAAAAGTATAAAGGCCTGTGTGTCTAAACTTGATAACCTAGATGAAATGGTCCAATTCCTTGAAAAACAAAATCTGACAAAATACACACAAGAAGTAGACAATCTGAGTAAGGCTCCATCTAGTAAGGAAATTTAAGCAATAATTAAATGCCTTTCCAAACAGAAAGCTCCAGACCCAGAGGGGTTTACTAGTGAATTCTACCAACATTTAAAGAAGAAATCATACCAAATCTCTACAATGTCTTTTAGAATGTAGAATCAGACGGAATATTTCCAAAATCATTTTAGAAGGTCAGTATCACACTAATACCAAAGTCAGATAAAGACATTGTCAGAAAAGTAAATTGCAGACCAATATCTCTCATGAATATACATGCAAAGTCTTCAACAAAATATTAGAAAATCAAATCCAGAAACATTAAAAAATATGTACACCATGACCAGGGAGGATTTCTCCCAGATTTGCAAGGCTGGGTAGGCATTTGAAAATACAATATATTTCATCAAATCAACAGCCTAACAAAGGTATATCACATGATGAAAAGCATTTGACACAATTAAAAAAAAAAGACATCAATGATAAAAACTCTCAGTAAACTAGGAACAGAGAACTTCCTCAACCTGATGAAGAATATTTCCAAACAGTTGTATAGCTATCTCACACTTAATGTTGTGAAAAACCAGTTTTCCCACTAACATTAGTAACAAGGCAAGAATGTCCTCTCTCAACAGTCCTTTTCAACATTGTACTGGAGAACTTACTAATGAAATAAGGCAATAAAAGTCATACAGATTGGAAATAAAAATGTAAAATTGTCTTGGTCTCAGATAATATTTTTGTCTATACAGAAAATAAAAAAAAGGACAAAAACACCAGTAGAGAGGTTTCAGGATATAATGTTAATATACAGAAATCAATCATTTTCCTGTATAATAGGCTTACTGTTTCCTTATGATCTAGCCTCCAAAACTCCTTTAACACTAGCTTACTTGATTGTACTGTTTCTCCTACTACCAAAAACTCAACTTTTACTGATTAAGTGTGATAAATGATCTACAAAGGATTAGCAAATATTTTCATAAAGGACCATATAGTAAATATTTTAAGCTTTCTGATCTACATGGTGTCTGTTGCAACAATTCAATTCTGCTATTATAAAAAAGAAAGCTGTCAAACAAAGCTGAAAAGAATGGATGTAGCTGAGTTTCCATAAAACATAATTTATAAAAAAAAGGCAGCAGGCAGTATTTGGCTGGCTGGTATAGTTTGTCAACCTCTGGTCTAGACCATATACCTCAAATATCCTGGTTTCTTCTACTATGCTCCTATGGTACCTTATCCCACTATTGTTCTACATTGCTGTTACCCATCATGCCACTCACTATACTGCACTACAAATATTAACTTAGAATCTGTCTTCCAAACTAGGTTGGAGGTATGTAAAAGTGAAGTTGCATTTATAGGTCTTACTGTGTTTTTAATCAATATATAAATGTAAAAGTGAATAAATTAAAAGTTGAAAAAAAATAGAAAGATAATCCGATACCTAATACAGCCACCATTTAAATATTCTAGAGCAAAAAATATATGCAGGAGAAAAGAACAAGTAAACATAATGTTCATCAAAATGTAGTACTTCTGGTGGAAAATATATTATTTTAATTTTAGTCATATTGATACATTTAGTTATATTGATGAGAAAAAGTTAGAAACAAGCAAGATACTGCATTAAAACATCTTGTTTCAGAATCTGTCAACTACTTTTAGATATTTTAGAGGGGACTTCAGACATAAATGCAAAACTGTAATTTGTAGATATGAGATATATGAATAGTTTACTTGTGATAAAAAAATAACCTGAAATAAAGTATAAATACGTAAGTAACTGTTTGAATTATATTATGACAAAATATGTTTAAAGAAAATTACGAACGTTTTTTGCTTATTTTAAAAACCTAAAATCTCTACCACTTGTATCTGAAATGCAAACATGAAACTTTCACTTAGTAGGTTTAAAGGAGTTATTATTTTTTTTCTTAGTTAAAAAAAAACAAAAACAGAAAAGAGTTTTAAAACTTACCAACATCCAAACTGTTCAAAACAGTTTATCTCCAAGATTAAATTCACAGGAAAAAATAAAAGATTAATTATACAGAAACAGTTTTCCACAGCCAAATGAGGTAAGTTATGCTAAACTGATTAATCCCTAGGTATCTGTCAGTCCCTGGTACTATAGCTATAAATATGGATATATTTTTTGAAAATAAAATGTTTACTTGCAGCATCCTAGGTGGACATTTTTTTTCACATTACACAGTTTTTATTATTCAATAAATAATGCGCCATGCTAGAACTAAAATTTCTCTAGAATTTCTGAAGAAAGTACAACATACACTCATTGCTTCAGAAACGTCAACCTTACAGGTAAATGATTCATATATTATGTAAAGAGAAGATATTCTGTAATACAAACTCTAGATACTAAAAATCACTTAAGATTGTTTATTTATATCTAATTATTTTCCCTGAAATTACATATTTTATACATATATTCCATTTATATATAAATTCCATATATATATATGTATATATATATATATATATACATATATATATATATATACTCCATTACATGAACAAACATCATTCAATGATTCATTAAATGCATATTGAGCCCCTATTATGTGCCAAGTACTGGAAAGAATATAATGAGCAAAGCAGAAATAGTTTTAGTCTAGTTGGAGGCAGTGGGGGATAAGAGGGAGAAGAGAAAAAGGAGGAGACGAACAGGAGCAGCAGCAATGGCAAGAGAGAGGAAGGGAGGGGAAAGAAAGAAAAAAGATGAAAGGGGAAAACATGGACCAGATATGCCACCATGCCTTAATCAACTGGCACCCCCAAAAAATTACATAAAATGTCAGCTTTTCAGGCATTGGAAAAGGCAACAAAGAACAGTGATATCTGAGATAAGCAAACAAATATAAGCTTTCTGAGGTCTCTATAGCTTACAGCCTGGAGGGAATTTTCAAGCTGCTACTCAGACTAGGAGTGCCCAAACAGAGCTCATGTTTTTTCTTGTTGAGTTGAGGAGAGAGGTTTGAGTTCAGGGAGATTAAGGTAGCTAGAATACTGGGCCAGAATAGAAGGGAGGTGAAAGTTTCAGATATCTGCAAAATTTGGGGCTGTAGAAAACTACTGAGACAAGAGGATAAAAATACATCAGAAAGAAGTAGACAGAATAATCCGAGTCTTAAACAAAACCAATATTACCTGTTCCCCACAGACAGGATAAAGATATCCTGACATGTGGAACTGAAGTAGACCTAGACTACAGGCTTTTGTGACCTTATACTAAAACAAAACAAAAACAAAACAAAACAAAACAAAAACCTTAAAGAGCACAAAATATATCATAATAATTCAACTCTCTCACAGAACAAAGTTCAAAATTATTAAAAAAAAAAAAAAAAAAAACACAAAGAAAGTGTATTACCCAAAAATGTAAACCAAGATATCAGGCATTAAATTAAAAATTATAAGATGTGCAAAGAAGTAGGAAATCATGACCCTTAAATGGGACGAGGGGTGGGGGGACTAATCAAAACAGCCAGAAATGTCACAGCTATAATTAGGGAAAAGGCATTAGAACGCTATTATAGAGAAGAGATCCAAGATGGTGGAGTAGATAAACACTGTGCAAGCTTCCTTCCAAGAACACATTAAAATTACAACTAAATTATAGAAGAATCAACCTGGTGAACCATCTGAAGTCTGGCTGAACAGAAGTTTTATAATTAAAGATATAAATAAGAAACCACATTGAGACTGGCACGAGGGGTGAAGACACAAAATGGTCTGCCCCCAAATCTCCATGTGGTAGTTGAGAAATGAGAGGGATATATTGGCCATGGGGATTCCCCCCAAAGGAGCAAGAGACTCCAGCCTAGAGCACTGGTGCCGGGAAGAAGAACCCCCAGAACATCTGGCTGTGAAAAGCAGTGGGGATTCCAACCATCTGGCTAAGGGAAACCGAGATGTCCTCTTAAAGGGCCTGCACATGGACTCTCTCACAGGCACTCACAATGGTCTCCCATAAATGGACAGTAACTCAGGGGTGTCAGAGACATACAGGGGCAGACTGAGATGCAGGCCTTCTGAGCGAGGGCTGGAAGACAGCTACCATTTTCCCTGTGAGGAAGCGTCCTCTTGTGCAGCTCAACATCTTTCCTGTGTTGGCCAAATTCAAATCTGATTGGCCTGGTGAGCAACAATGCTCCACCCTGCTGATTCATTGGGACCCACCCAGCTCAACTGACCCAACACCTGAGGCACTTTTCTCCTAGAGCAGCTAGCCCTACCTTCACTCTTTCTGAAAAGCAATCTGAGTCTGCAGGAGCCAGGCAAGTGGCAGCTGGCCACGGTGTGCTCTGAGACTTTTGCTGAGTAGCTCCAGGCTCAGCACCGGCACCAAACCAGAGTCTACATTGACCTGTTCACCACAGTTCTTCCCATTCTAGTGACTCCCTGAGATCCTGCCACACTCAACTTATGTACCACATGAGGCTTTATCAGGGGTTGAACCTTAAGGGTGCCAGGTTAACTGCTCAATATATATATACACGTATATATATATATATATATATATATATATATATATACGTGTATATATATACACACACACATATATATGCATATATTTATATATTTATGTATTTACTTACACACACACAGTACTGTAGTGTACTATGAATTTCCTATGAATGAACATTGTGCAACAATTAGGACAATCAGTTCATTGATAAGTTATTAAGACAGCCAATGCCTAATTGCTTTTAAAATATAAAGTCAGGGTGAAGAGGCTGATATCTGTCTGGGCCCAGTCTCAGTTCAGATCACTCTGAAAGTATTAAGAGGCATAGTCCAGGGGGTAAAAATAAAGTTTGTCTCCAAATAATACACAATACTTTTTTAAGTAGCAGTTGTTGAATAAATGAAAACACTTTATTACTATTTTTGTCTAATACCTACTTTAAAGAAACAAAAGGAAATGATGACTCAGTCCCAAAACTTAAATGTTTATTTTTACTCCTTAAACACAATTCAATGGAAAGAAATTCCATCAATGTCAAAAAAACAACTATTTCTGTAGCACTTTCCAGCTAAAAGAGGGAAAGACAAATATAAAATAGACTGATTTATTTTAATATCTAGTCTGGATCTTAATGCTCAGATGACAATAACATAGAGAGAAAAACCAGTTTGACACATACATGAGAAATGCCTCTTCTAGGTAAGTAATAAAGAATATACAACAACTCCTAAGGTGATATTACATCTAAAAAGGGGCAATGATCAAATAAAACTCAGAGAAAAAAGAAGATAAAATTCCAGATTATAAATTCCACACTTTCGCAGCTATTTCATTAACTCTTCCTCTTAGGGACTGAATTTTCTTAGAGAGTCCTGCTTGTTTTCAGAAGACTCTCCTCTCACATTACAGGAAGCAGAATTACTCAGTGCAATAAAAAGAGGGATCCAAGATAGCATAAAATGGCCTCTGGATGATACAAAACATTTCAACAGGCATTTGAGGAGGAAATACTTTACGTAATAAATGGAGATATTGATAGTTAATAATCATTAAGTATATAAATGCCCCAGGTACTTTAATATTCATACAATTAATTCATAATAATAATGACTTTAATATCCACAATAACAAAGAAGGAATTCAAGGTACAGAGAAAATAAATCTGCCTACAGGTAACAGAGTGTTAAATCCAATCCTAGACAATCTGATTTCAGGGCCCATGTGCTCAAGCCATTATGTTCTCATGTTTCAAATGTTAATGGGAAAGGTAGAAAAAGCTCAGAGAATAGCAAATGCATTTGTTTCATGAGAAATGTTGGAAAAATATAATAGGAATATATGACAAGGATATTTAAAAGACTAGGATTATACCATTAGAAACTTTTAATTTTAGACTGCAAGATTATACTTTTGTTTGGATATGAAAAGCCATTGAAGGTCAGTAGCAATTCCCCATGTGATGATAATAATGGTGATAATATTTAGGTTACATATTTTGCATATAGAACTTCACTAAATACATACACACATCATACAATCAAAATAAAAAAAATAATAATCATGGCATATTCTTAAAAGAGAAAGACGAGCCTTTTAGTACATATGATACTTTAACTTACAAACTCAGTTTTTAAATCTGGAAAAATTACTCCTGAGTCTTGAAATTCAATGCTTAAATTCTAATTGATTGATTCAAAAGCAGAAAAGGCCAGGTTCAGTATTACTTAACATTTTATCCATAAGTGCATAGATGACATTAGCTGGCAGATAGTGAAGGTCAACCCCTTCGATTCTGTGATTGGAATTCAGAATGATTATAATGCAATAGAAGAAGATTAAGAAAATAATGCACTTTAATTCAATAGGACCCAATGCCAAATAAATCTACAAGGAGGAAAATAAACTGGTTATGTAAATACATGATAAGAAATGACTATGTATTTCTTATACATTAAATCTCTTGTTATTTCTGTGGTAATAACAACAACAGATCCACGGTGTCTCAAAATCAGAAAACTGAATAACTCAATAATGTAATGGAGTATAAAATATATTTAAATTCCATAGAGAAATCTTCAGGAAAGACTCATTCACAATAAAAACTACTTATAATTATAATCTATTTAATATCTAAAACATATGAACAATTTTGTTAATGGTAAGAAACAAATGATATCAGTCTATCTTAGGTGGCACCAACCATTTAAATAACACTTAGCTGACATTAAGGATTTCAGAAGAACTTCAAGAAGTTTCAGAAGGGAGATATAAATAGGAATTTAAGAATGGGACAATAAATAACTAAAATTAAATTATTTATTCTAAAGTGGCAGGTATTCATTCCAGGAAATAGAACAAAAATAGATTTGGATTCTTTGTTACCATTAACTTGAAATAAAAAAAATGTAAATGACTTCTTCCCAAATGCACCAAATCAATTATGTTAAACATTAGAAAATGTGTTTAGGTTAGTTCTAATTAGGGTTTTTATTTTATCTTATTTTTTATTTTATTTATTTTTTATTTTTATGTTTTCATCTTTATTAAATTAATTATTGGGTGACATGGGTTAGTAAAATTATATAGGTTTTACGTGTACATTTTTATATTAGGTCATCTATATATTGCATTGTATGATTTTTAAATCTCAGAAGGACATTAAGAGCTTTAATTTCCTCTACTTTGAGAATTTTAAATCAGATAAATACACTGCAACAAAACAGATTTCAATAAGTGTATAACTCTTTATTTTATTTTATTTTTTTTGGTTAACTTCCATTGCTTCATTCTACCGTCAGAAGGTGATAAGAAGGAAGTACTATTCTTGTACATAACAATGAAAATATATCAGAATGAATTTCATCTCACTATCGATGGTATGTTATAGTTTTATCAGTAGTGATTTTTTTCTTTCTTAGTAATATATACAAAAATGTGTGTGGTATAGTCTTAGAGATGATGAAACACAGCATGCCATTACAAATGGATAAATTAAGTGATTTTCTATTGGCGAGAATGTACTCAAATTGCTTTTTAAGTTTTTAAAAATGATTCTTCATTTGTACCAAATGAAAGTATAAATGTACTCACCTCCTTTATAATATAATTTTTATTTAGAGTTTTATGTATTTTAAATGATGTCTTGCCCCAGTCAAAGAAATATTAAGAGGAAGTTAAAAGTATTTTGAACTAAATTGCAAAACAACTCTTCAAAAATTAGGGAAATTTTTATCAGTGAATACATACATTAGAAAAAATGTAATTTCTAAAATCAATAATCTAAACTTCTATCTTAGGAAAGTAGAAAAAAAGAGAAAGTCAAATATAAAATGAGCATTAAAATAATAAAAACAAATCAATGAAATAAAAGAACAGAAATTTAATAGAGAAAATCAATGAAATTAAAGCTGGTTCTTTGAAAAGATCAATAAAATCAATAAACCTCCAGACAGACTAACTAAAAACAAAGAGAAGATACACATTATTAATATCAGAAATGAAAGAAAGGACATTAGTACAGATCCCACGAACTTTAAAAGGATAATCAAGAAATGCTATGAAAAACTCCATGCCCACAAATTTCGTAACTTAGATGAAACAGACCAATTCCTTGAAAAGCACAATCTGCTCAAACTCATGGAAGAAGAAATAGATAATCTGAATAGTTTTCTATCTACCTAAGAAATTAAATCAACAATAAACAATGTTGCCAAATAGAAAGCCTCCAGTACAGATGGGTTCATTGGTAAATTTCACCAAAATTTAAAGAAGAAATCATACAAATACTATATATATGTATGTGTGTGTGTGTGTGTGTGTGTATATATACATATATATATATATATATATATATATATGTATATGTATACATTTCAGAATACAGAAGCAGAGGGAATACTTTCCAACTCAATTTCTGAGGCCAGTATCATACTAACACCAGACAACAATATTGCAGGAAAAGAAAATTATAAATCAATATGTTACATGAACATAGATGCCAAAAAAATCACCAACAAAATATTAAAAAATCAAATCCAAAAAGCATACAAAGTATATTATGCACCACACCAAGTGGTATTTACCCCAGGTATACAACGCTGGTTCAACATTTAAAAAAAAAATAATGTAAATCATTATATCAACAGCTTAAAAAAGACAGATCAAATTATATCAATAGATGCAGAAAATCATTTGACAAAATCCAACATCCATTCATCATTAAAAACTCTCAGTAATCTAGGAATCAAGGGGATTTAACAACTTGATAAAGATTATCTAAATATAACAAAAAAAAACCACAATAGCAACCTGACATTTAATGGTGAGAAAACAAGTTTTCACACTATGGGCAGGAACAAGGGAAGGTTGCCCCCTCACCAGTCCTTTTCAACACTGTACTGGACATCTTTCCTAATGCAGTAAGGCAAGAAAAGGAAATAAAAAGCATACAAATTTTGAAAGAAGTCATGAACTTGTCTTTGATCAGGTGATGTGATTATCTATGTAGAAAATCCAAAAGACTGAACAGCTACAATAACAAAAACAAAACAAAACAAAAAATCTTTGGGGAACTAATAAGTGATTTTAGCAAGTTTGCAGAATATGAAGTTAATATTCAAAAGTCAATTTTTTTCCTACATACCAACATTTAACAAGTGGAATTTGAAATTTAAAACATAATACTGTTTCTATTTGCATTCACCCAAAAAGAAAAGTGTCAATGTGAATCAAGCAATATATTTACAAGATCTAACGGGGAAATCTACAAAACTCTGATGAATGAAATCAAAGATAAACTAGTAAATGAAGAGATATTTCATGTTCACGGATAGGGTTGTAGAATATTGTCAAATTATCAATTCTTCCCAACTTGACAAATGCAATTCCAATTGAAATCCCACCAAGTTATTTTAGGAATACTGTCAAGCTCAATATGCAGTTTATTTGGACAGGGAAAAGTCCCAGAGTAGCCAACAGAATATGGAAGAAGACAAATATGGAGGAATGATGCTACCCAACTTCAAGACATATTTTGAAGTAACAGTAATCTAGGTAATGAAATAGTGGTAAAGAATAAACAAATAGGTCAATGGAATAGAACGGAGAGCCCAGAAACAGACCTTCATAAATATAATCAACTGTTATTTGACAAAGGAGCAAAAGCAATACAATGAAGCAAAGATAGTATCTCTTTAACAAATGGTGCTGGAATGATTTTGGATCCACGTGGAAGAAAAGTGAATCTAGACACAGAACTAAAAATGGATCATACACATAAATGGAAAATGGAAAACTATAAAAGCCTGAGCAAATAACTTAGGAGAAAATTTAGATGATCATGGGTATGGTGATGCCTTTTTAGGTACAACACCAAAGATATAATCAATGAAAGAAATAACTGATAAGCTGGACTTCAATAAAATTAAAATGTCTTCTATGCAAGAGACAATATCTACAGAATTAGAAGACAATCCACTGGGAATAAATTTTGCAAAGATACATCAGATAAAGGACTTTTATAAAAAATATAGGAAGAACTCCTAAAACAAGGGGGAGAAACATTTAAAGAATAGACCAAAGACCTTAGCAAATAAAATATACAGATGGCGAATGAAAAGATGCTGCACATTCCAGGTCATAACGGGTATGCAGAATAAAACAATGAGATACCACTACACACCAACTGGAATAGCCAAACTCCAGATCACTGACAATACACACTAGCGATGAAGTAGAGCGGGAAGACTCTCATATAATGCTGGTGAGAATGCAAAATGGTAGAGCCATTTTGAAAGATAGTTCTGCAATTTCTTACAAAACTAAACCTACTCTTTCCAGTGATCCAGAAATTGTGGTCCTTGATATTTACACAAAGGAGTTGAAAACTTATGTCCACACAATAAGCTGCACAAGGATGTTTATAGCGGCTTGATTCATGACTGCCAAAATAATGGAATCAATCAAGATGTCCTTCAGTAGATGAATGAATAAACTGTGACACATCCAGACAATGGAATACTACCAGCACTAAAAAGAAATGAGCATCAAGCAATGAAAAGACGAAGAGGAATATAAATGCTTATTTCTAAATGAAGGAAGCCAAGCCGAAAAAGCTACATACTGTACAATTCCAACTGTACGAGAATATGAAAACAGGACAAAATTATGAAGACAATAAAAAGATTGGTATTTTCCAGGAGTGGAAGTGGGGGACAAATGAAGAGCACAGCACAAAGGATTTTTAGAGCAAAACAGTACTCTTCATGATAGGTGATGTGAAAGTAATTGCGGTTTTTGTCATTGTTTTTAACCTTTTAAACTGCGATTACTTTTGCACCAACTGAGTAGATATATGTCATCATACATTCATCAAACCCCAAAAATGTACAACAAGAGTGAACCTTACTGTAACTTACTGCCTTTGGGTTATAATGATGTGTCAATGTAGGTTTATTGTTGATAAAAATGTACCATTTTGGTGATTGATGTTAATAGGGGAAACTATGAATTGGGGAGGCAAAAGGTTTATAAGAAATCTCTGTAATTCCTCTTAATTTTTTTCGCTAACCTAATAGTGCTCTAAGAAAATAAAGCTTTTTTTTTTGTTTTTAAGAAAGAGTTAGAGTCGGGGCAGCCAGATGGCTCAGTTAGAGTCGGGGCAGCCGGAGGAGTGCAAGCTCCTGCATTGGATGGTAGGCTGTGCCCCCTGCAACTAACGACTGAAAACGGCTACTGGACTTGGAGCTGAGCTGTACCCTCCACAACTAGATTGAAGGACAAGGACGTGGAGCTGACGGGCCCTGGGGAAACACACTGTTAAAAACAAACAAATAAACAAATAAACAAACAAATAAATGAATGGATGGATGAATGAATGAATTAATGCATATATTAAAAAGAGTCAGAGTCAAGGTAACACATTTATGCACAGTTCACTTAGGTTTGTTACATCACTTTTTGTGTAACTTGAATTAATTTAACAACTATTTTTTGCCTCCTTCTCTTTGTGGCTAAAAGAGCTTTAGGACCACATAGTTGGCCGGTGTTCTTGGAGCTGCCAAGTTTTGCTAAAATTCTCAGAGCATATGTACTGCATGCATGGAGATATTTCTGTTGTAACTGGGTTAAATCTTCCAAGAAAAAAAACTATCGTTACTGTTATATTGTTTGCAAAGGATAGTCTACAAATATCCAAGTGATGAGTCCTAAACTTTGTTTTGATGATCAATCACAATTACAAAAATTTTCTCTTTAAAAATTCTAAGTTTACTTTATAAGTTTCCTCCTTATTATTGTAAATATGGTATTTACAGATGAACTTACAAAGCAAGAAAAATGCCTTTGATATCAAAATTAATCACGATCTTCATGGGCTTAATCAGTCGATCTAGAGTGTCTTTGGTGAAAAGGAATAGTCATATCAGTCTCTTCTTAAAAACCTCCCAACGAATTAGTAAGGACATTTTAATAAATTAAAAATTAATGAAATCCAAAGCCCTTGCCATGATATAGATGTTCAACATAATTAGTCTTAAATGTTACCAAATAGCATTGCATCTATGAGGCATTCTCCATCCTATTTGAAAAGCTAAAAGGGTGTCAAATATATGATGAGGGAAAGAGACTTGTGGTGAACACACATGCAATATACAGATGATGTATTATAAAACTGTAGACTTGAATCCTATATAATTTTATTAACTAGAATGTTACTCCAGGAGGATGAGAGCTTAGCCCAATTTATTCACTGTCCTCAGTGCCTAGAATTGTGTCCAGTCCATGGTAGGTTTCAATTGTTATATGTTATATGGTGGAGTGAATATGGGAATATGACTGACTGCAAAAGTGTTGTCTTCCTCCGTCAGTTTTGGACTGTTTAACTTTAAGGTACCCGGATACAAAAGTCACGGCCATGGCTTAAAGATATTTGAACAAATATCTTCTCTCACTAATATCCCTTAAGGATAATTGTTTTACTGCTAAGTAATATTTTTACTAGATAGCACATTGACATTGCTTAAACTTAATTTTTGGATAAAATATACTTCAATATTGGCATTTTACTCACAAATAATGGAAAAGAAATTGGTTTTGACAATATATATTCAATGCATTTTTACTTTCAATTATGTATGTCCATTCTTCATATAATTTAAATAGAAACCTGAAAATTCTTAAATCATACCAAATATATTAGTCATATAAAAATTGAGATTATATTCTTATCAGCACACCAATTTCCTTATTTATAAATATTAAATAATTGTACAGTTATTCAAATTTTCATTGGCATCTTTTAGTTTCAGGACTCAGTAGTTTTTTTTACTGAATTATATTTCTTAGAAGACAATTTTTTTTTCCTGGTAGATTCCAACAAATAAGAGGGTAAACAAGACACTTTTTAAAGATTTAATGTAAAAAGTGTAAATAACTGTCATGCAGAAATTTTTTCCAGACACTTTTTTTCAAAAACAGTTTAAGATCACATCATGTATGAAGTTATTGCAAAGAAATATTCTCTTTAGAAAAAAATTATATAATGTTTCATACCCTGTTATCAACTGGTCCTTGTCATTTCAATAGACAGCAGAGCAGAGCCTTCGATGAAACACATGTGTGGGGGAGGTTCTGTTATTTGTGCAGATAGTAATGCCTGATCATCTGTTTAAATATGCATTGACATTTCCAATGTAATTAAATTTCTAATTGTACATCCAAAATTTGTCTATGTATTGGCATGTATGATAAATTATGATTTATAATAGAAACCATTCATTTGAAATCTGTGGGGCAAATCGTCAACATCTTGACTGTACCATGAGACTCATTTCTTTTAGAAATTATCTGAACCATACTAATTGAACTTAAGTTTAAATATTATTGGAGAAGGAAAATAGAATCTTCAAGTTATGTTTATGCTGGTTATGTTATGTTTATGTTTATGCTGGCCTACTGTTACAGTCTCAAAAAAGCAGTTATTTATAAACAAGACCAATGAAAATAATAAATAATAAATGCATGTGAATGGAATGTTTTAATTATTATGTGGTGTTTTGGAAGAATATTTCCAATTATACCGTAATTTTTTTAAAAAAATCATCTGGATTACTATTGACAATTGGACAGTTGAAAGTTTAGCAGGCGCTATTAAGGCATATTGAAAGTACATCTAAAAATGAAAAGACAATTTCTCTAAATTAACAACGTTTAATAATTAACAACTGCTAAGTCCCATCGTTTATGGTATTGACAAAAACCTATTTATGAAAATTTGAATTTACAATATCCTTTGGGTAACACACATCTATATCTAGCATTGCTATTTACTTTAATGGTCAAATAAGGCCAGGATCATTTTTAAGGGCTGACACTGTCTGTTGGACTATGGTATTATTCTAATTAATCACTGCCTATAGCATATGAGTTGTTAAAATTTTTGAATATCACTCCTATCTGTATGTATATGTCAATATGTCTAATGCATGTATGCGCGAATTATGCAAATTAAAATGAATTATTTAATTTTTAGAAAATTCTATTTAAATGTTACAGATTATCAGACAGATATCTTTATTAAAAACAAACAAACAAAAAAAACTGGCCAAGTTAATAAAACAATACTTCCAATGAATAGTGACTAAATCATCAGGAGAGCATTCATTAAAGGAAAACGTTTTTACCAAGTTTACTGACCCAAACCAGATAGAATTCATAGCAGCAACCTTGGGCTTAGCTGTTAACCTTGCAGATATTCAACATCAATATGGTGATGTAAAAGAGAAATTATAGAAACCCTTAGTATTTCTATTAATGACTAAGCGAGTAGCTAATTTTTATAAAGTAGATGTTTCTCCTCAACCAAGACTTTAATATCAACACTGAACTTCAATCCTTTCCTCCTCTTACCCAGATAATCCATATAAAGCCCATCTGGGAAGTTGATATGGAAAATGACTCTTGCCCTCCCAACAGTTTGTTGACGATTATTTTAAATTATCTACTTAGAACTGATTAAGCAATCTTAGATCCACTGCTGCTTTTAGGCTATAGTCAGGATATTGAAATGAATAAGTATTGTCATGCATTATAGGCACAATGTCGAAGTATATACAATGTATAACCTATCACTAAATTAAAAAAAAATCAACTCTGAAATACCAAATAAAATGTTTACAAGGAACACATAGAAGTTACAGAACTCTGAAAACAGAGATAATTAGGAAGTTATTTTAATAATTGAGATGAGAGAAAATGAAATCAGAAACTAAGTCAGGAACAATAAGATGACAGAGAAAGGATCTGATAGGAAAAATGTTATTAAAGTAGAATTAATAAAATTTAGTCTCTAGTAGATATGGTCTATAAGTCATGTTATGTGAGGAATGTGGTGAAGGGAGACAGGATAACATCAGCTTTTTCAGGTTCTGAAGATCCCAGGCTATTAACTAGGAGAAGGGACCCTTGGAAGAAGCAGCAGATCCAGGGTCTTACAAAAATCAGGTTTAGACATTTTGTAGTATCTGAAGTTCTGTGTATAGTGGTATAGACTAGATTAGAAAAGCAGTTTGGAATAGCAACCTATATTTAATGCCTTGAGTTAAATATGATAAAAATGCAGTGAGTAAAGAAATGATCAAGGTCTGGAGTCTACCAAGGAAGAAGAGCCAGTAAAAGAGAGTGAGATGGTGGCTGCACCATCAATAAGAGAGAGAAAGTAACACACCATTATTAACATCTTCAAACTAGGCCCATGAACTGTAGTTGACTCTTAGTAAGTTACTTCTCAAGATCTTCAGGAATTTTATTTCATATAGTATTATTTAAAGTCACAATTAAAAGCAACCCCCCAAAGCTCTCCTTTAACAATAACAACAAAAAGTCTATGTCAAAGATTTGTACATTTTACTTTATTTTGAAATGGTTACAAATGTAATTTTAGTTACAAGAAGCGGAGTACAGCATTAGGAATAGAGACAGTGGAAATGTAATGGCTGTGTATGATGTCAGAGGGATAGTGGACGGGGGGAAGGGGGTTCACACAGAGTGAGGGATAAAAATGATAAATGTCTAACTATTACATTGTTTTGTAAACCTGAAACTAATAAAAAAAATATAAATAAATAAATAAATAAATAAATAAATAAATAAATAAATAAATAAAACCTTACCAAAATTTGATTATAAGACTAGGACTTGAAATATTGAGCATTATTTTCTGAGGCTTTTTTCTACTTCAAAGAAAAATCTATTTTATAAAATATATGTTTTCAATCAATCAGAGTCATTTTCTTGTTTCAATTGTTAAAACTATTACAACAGTTAATTTTAATGCCAACATAGCAAAATAACATTTGCTACTGAGCATATAACTGATATAAGTTTTCTGAACCAATTTTGAAATGGATTATAAAAGAGAAAAACTGGACTTATATTCTATCTACTAATTCCACTACAAGTTTGTTTTATTAAAAATGGCTAAGATGTTTCTGGAAGAATGAAAACGTCTTAAAAATTCAAATTTACAACAGTAGTAAAATAGCTGTAAGGTATAAAAGAAATAATTGGAGAGAGAAAAGCAAAATTAAAACTTCTATAGTTTATAGTTCTAAAATGAAACTGTGAATCTGCATGTTTAATAAACCTATTTGTCATTTAAAGTGAAGATATTTTTACTTAATCACAAATTTATTTTAAAACTATAATCAAACCATAAATTTAAAACATGATTTTTAAAAGAATTAACATACTCGACTCCTGATAAATATTTAAAGATTTCAAATGAAACATATCTCAAAAATTTCCAAATGTTTTACTTCATTTTAGGAGCTCTACTATGGATAATAAAGGATGGTATTGAAGAAATAAAAATTACATGCTAAGATTAAAACAATTATTTTTATTTCTTATTCCATTAACACTAATAAATAAACATGACCCCCAGAAGTAGAACTATGAAAGATAATTTACAATTTTGCTTCATAAGGAACATTTCTAATAACAATTCATTTGTTTTACAAGTAGTTATTTGGATAGAAGGACCACTATATCTGTAAAAAAATTAGCACACTATGGGCTTTGTTACTCCCAGCATAATTAAATTCTAGATTTAGTGAATTATATTATATATGAAAATATACTTCTGTACCAGGGGGAATAATTTGCCCTACAGAAATCTTTTATAATATTTAAATGAAATTGTTAATCGGGGACTATTTACAGCTGCACCTGCTCTTATTTGTAACATGAAACTGTGTAATCACTGTCAGTTCTTCCGATCTAAGTAGAAGATAATCATTAATAAGACTGAAGCATAATTAATGAGAATCCCCATCTGCTGTATTATCCTGGCTTTGTTACAGTGAGAGAAGCTCCATTTGGTGCAGAAGGCACCAAGGAGAACAACGGGAGGAGACTGGGTGTTTATGACGCAAGTCAAGCATCTTTTCATATATCTGTTGGCCATATATATATGCCTTCTTGGGGGAAGTGTCTGTTCAGGTCCTCTGCCCATTTTTTTAACTGGATTGTTTGTTTTCTGTTGCTGTGTTGTATGAGTTCTTTATATATATTGAATATTAGCCCCTTATCAGAGGTGTTGTTTGCAAATATCTTCTCCCATTTGGTTGGTTGCCTCTTTGTTTTGCTGGTGGTTTCTTTGGCTGTGCAGAGACTTCTAAGTTCGATACAGACCCATTAGTTTACTTTTGCTTTTACTTCCCTTGCTTTTGAGGTCAAATTCGTAAAATCCTCTCTAAGACCAAGGATTATAATTTTAGTGTCTATGTGTTCTTCAAGCATTTTATTGTTTCAGGTCTTACATTTAGGTCTTTGACCCATTTTGAGTTAATATTTGCGTATGGCGAGGTTATGTTTGAGCACGTATTGTGTGCTGCAAGATATTGCAGCAAGTACACTGAATGGTTTTAGAAGAAGGATTATACTATGGTTTCAAAATTATTCGTATATCGTGTCTTAAGGAGTAATTTCTCCTTCTTGTTTGAATAGTTCCACAATTTTAAAACTTGCTCCAAATGTTTATTATATATACAAAGGGTGCAAAAAAATCATATACACATTTTAAAAATGGAAAAAAACTGTATTAAAATTATGCTGATGGTAACCACTTTGAGCACCTCTTGTAATTGCAGAAATCAAACGTGACTTGTATTCATCTTTTGTCATCAGTATTTTTTGTTATCAGTATATATTGAGTATTACAAGTTTAATACATCCTTTTCCTTTCTTAAAGTGTGTATATATTTTGGCACCCTCTGCATATATATATATATATATATATATATATATATATATATATGCACACACACATATATGTATATATATGTATATATAAAATATATTATGGATTTATGCATTCCTGATGGAATACATGTCTCCCAAGACTCTGTGTTAGCGTTGCAAGATTTAAAGTTATGCATGTGATGTAAGCACTGCACTCAAAGAATTTCTGAGATTGTAAAGACATCATGAACAATATGCCCAGGTGAACTTAAGCTTAGCAATCAACCTACATTCTCTGAAATATCCTAAACAATCAAGAAGTTAATACTAGTCTCATTATATGTATCACTTTTTAATATGTTTTAAATTGACCTATTTATTATTATTTATTACTTTTATTGTCTGTCTCTGCACTAAAACTTGTGCTCCTACATAATAGGATATTTTTTTCCTTCAGTGATGGATGAGCTCTACCTGAATGGATATGCAATAGTTGGGTGAGACACGTATATTTGTTGAATGAATAGATGGTCTTAATCTGAAAAAATACAGAAGAAACATATACTCATGCAGTGGTTTGCATTTTTAATAGAATGCTGTAGTATTTATCTTAGTTTTAAGAAAGATAAAAATATCTGTAAATACATTTTGGTGTCAGAATCTATAAAATATATGGCAACTAATAAATGACTAAGTGCTTCTTGGAGAGAATGAATAAGCTCATCCTAAATATCACAAGTATGAATAATATCACTTAAAATGATAATTTGACTTCTACAGTGAACATAGTTCTATAAATAAATAACAGAATAGCTATAAGCATATGATTTATGTTGTTCAAATTTAAATACCGTTCTTAAAAATCAAGTCCAAATGTAGAATGACAAAATGGCAAATAGTGGACAAGTGAAAGTGTGGTTTTGAATGATTTTTATTATAATATTATACAGAGGTAAATTAGGAATCTGAATTAATATAAAAAAACAAAATAGGGCTGGCCGGGTGGCGCAGGCAGTTGGAGCTCCGTGCTCCTAACTCCGAAGGCTGCCGGTTCGATTCCCACATGGGCCAGTGGGCTCTCAACAACCAAAAAAAAAAAAAAAAAAAATAGAAAAAAAAAAAAAAAAACAAAATAAAAATGTTATCCTAAGATATTCCTTTAAATTGTTTTGTGAACAAATAAAGCATTAATTTAGTATATTATATATATATATATACATATATATACACATACACATATTATACATATATAATACATTACATACATATATATATAATTGTGTTTTGTGAAATGGGTACTTTGTTATTTAATTTCTATAATTTATACACAGAATTTTAGTAAAATATTTCACACATAATTTTATCACTCTGTTGAACTTAATTTCTAATCTTATTTTAAAATCTCTTAAGCATATCAACATGTATCCTATTATTCTTACCCAGGGATTTCTTGTAACAAAATATAATTAAGAAAAATGAAATCCTGGATCATCTGTCCATAAATTTATTTGACTTAAATTACGTACTTAAATTAATGTTATAGTAGAATGATTAATTTTTATGAATTTCAAAAACTTAAATCATTAAAATTAATGATATATCAGAATAAAACCTTGATGGAAAATGATCAAATGAGCTAGGAGGGAAACATAATTATAAACAGTGCTTAGGAAACACCCATGAAAAAAGATAATTTGCAATTAAGGTATCTGCTAAAATGATCTCACTGATATGACTAGGAGCATTGCCAGATAAATTTATTTTATATACACATCGACATACACATAAATAGTAGCTATATTTAATTTCTGCTTTTTAATTATTAAAAAAATTCTTGTCGTGTTCATTTATGAAATATATGCTATTTTCAGGTATCATTTATGAAATATACGCTATTTTCAGGTATATTTTCATCTCATCTTTACTTAGAGTACTTATAGCAATTACAAGTAAATTAACTAAGTTTTGGAAAAATATACTTTGCCATCCAATACACAGAATTTGAACTTCTATTTATTGACATTTGGGACAAACTGAACATAGCTAGTTTTAAAATTTTGCCTACATATTGGAATTTTTTTAAACCTATCTTGAAAAAAAATCACCTAACTTTTTTCTTTCAGAGTTTACAGTTAGTAAAATATGGCAAATGCCTCATTCCCTAATCGAAAATGATCTAGGCAAGAAAGTCATCAATTTTCTGATCTCACTGGATGTGATATCTCCGACGCAGAAACAAATAATAATCCTCAACCCTGTTTGCAAGCAAATTTTCTGTGATTGGTTTTCACCCTGGAATGACCATGGATTTATTCAAAATGTTCCCAGAGCTACCTGTAAAAGTTTAAAGAAGGGCAGTTAAGTAGTGTTCATGATTCCAAACTGATTTCCTCTGTTTATACAATTCTGGCACAGTGAAATGTATTATAAACAATTAAGCACACACAGGTATTGTGTTAAAAGTTACCTAGACTGAGTAAATTATAAGTTCCATGTTACATGTGAAAATGAATATTCATTGAATATTAGCTTGAAAAATAACTGAAATATCCATTACCAAATATTTTAATATGTTAAAATACCTAGCATATTTTCATTCCTTAACAACTGTACTTTCATTATAAGAAAAGATTAATTCAATGTGTTAATATTTGTGGGCTATATACTGCCAGTATTTAGGGGTATAAACTGGGGTGTTTCCTAAATACTTGTATAAGGTGGGGGTGATTACAGAGAAGATGAACGGCAAGCACTAAACACCACCCTAAATAATATGATTTAAAAATTAAATAAAGGAATAACTTACAAAAAATAGGCTTAAAGAAGTTGTCCATGAGAGCAGTCAGTGTACAGCTATAGGTCAGCAGTTCTTAACTTTGAGAACTTTAAGAAAGCTCTGTCCCACCCATCTTTTCATAGCATGTATGCACATACATGCAAAGTTTTACTTCCATTTCCAGAGTTTCAAGAAATCCTTCCTTACAGTCTCAATTCAAACACCTACTCTTGGCAGAGCTCTGCTGCACATTTTCAGCTGTGAAGTTCTTCATCCAACTTCCTTAGTCAGCACTGACTGTAGCACATGACACTCTTTCACGTCTCACCAAGGTACCAACATGCAATCAATTCATTTCTGACACAATGCTTTGTTATTGCTTTCAATTTTTATTTTATATAGGTTGAAAGGGCTCTTTAAGGCAAATCCAGATGTAAATTTGTATCCTATCATGCGGCTCTATTTTTCTGACTTTCTATGTACACAATATTTTTTGTTTTAATGTCTAATCACAGTGTTAATCTTTTCCTAGAATACTTTAAATAGAAACTAATTGCCATTTGCATAGCACCGCTAGCACATCTCATGCAATTGGACAGTTAGGATCAAAGTTCCATATTTTCAGGCAATGACAATAGTGTAACTGCTGCCTGGCTTATAGCAATTGTAAGATGTCACTGATTACAAATCACAGAACAAATTTACAGATTTTAATATTTGGAGAAAGTGTGTCATAAAATTGATGAAATATGATGCATAGAAAAAGCAGGGAGAGGGTAAACCCTGAGTGGACATTCAACACAGTGAGGGCAGAGAATCCTGTACAACATCGAGGAACTTAGTTCCATGGGTAAGGCTACCTATCTAGATGGACTTTTTTTTAACTGGGAAACTTATTATAAAATGGTATAAAGTAAGTTTTCTTTAATTCTATCCTTACAAAATTGCTCTTTAAAATGTTCACTACCCTTTAATACAGGGAGGGAATCAATTGATCTGGGATATTGACATATTCAGATTCTTGTTACAATTAATTATAATTGCAAATTAACTAATTAGCATTCTAGAATTTACTTCAGTCTTTGTCTATTGTAATGTCATAAATCAGTCTCTCTCTCAAGGCTTGATCACCCTTAATGCTAATAAGTACAGGTATTGGATCTTGGAAAATCTGATTCTAGAATTCAAGAAACTAGTTGAAAATTTGACTATCTTGTGCCTGCCTTGGTAGATTCTAATCTCCATAGGGACAGGAGCTGTGATTTTTTTGTTTTGTTTACACTGAACACACCAGATTTTAGCAGTGTGTCAGGTGTAATATATTTTAGTTTAATAAACCTTATTGACATTTTGATATAGAATTCTAACAGAGCTATTGTTATTTAAATGAAAGATCTTAAACAGATCCTTATAAACCATTATTTTTGCATCTATAATCCAATTTAAGAAGATTCCTAGGATAGCAATATATTTGTTCAATACATTGCAGAAAAAAACAAACACAATTTATTAGTTTGTCTCTCCAAAATTCATCCCAAATTCAGATTCAAAATGCAATATATAATATAAAGAGAAAAATAATGCTTTCACAGAAATGCCTTATTATACACATCAACATGAACCAGGTCAAGGAATTAAAAAAAAAAAAGAAAGTGAAAAGATTTTCAGTGCATTGGAAAACAAATTACTTGTCTTGCCTGAAAAAACAAAGTGGCTAATGTCCAAGAAACACTGATGTCCACAAGTGGTTTCAGGAAAGGGAGTGGTTAATCAGAGTTGGTTTGGCTATCAAAATAAGATACTAGCAAAAGACTAGTGATATATTTTATGGTGGTAGTCATGATATTAATAATATTTTGCCATTAGTCCGTATAACTCTCTTTTTAAACTTTTCTCACAGAGCAATAACCTAGATCAATAAAATTTGAAAATAAACCCTTAAAGGAATACACAATTTTATTTATCACAGCTATTCAAAACAGTGGAAGAAATAATAGTAAATGCTCACGAAAGAGGCACCACTAGCAATATTCCAAAGAATTCAACTCATGTTCAAAAGTAGTATGCAAGATGATACATATCATGACATTTGTTGTGGCAGCAGGAAGTAAGCTGCAAGCTGGATCTCATTACCCAAATGAATGTGGTGCATCGTTGGGTGGTATCTTTTGCAGAGACCACATTTAACGATCTTAACTTACATAGAATAGCACGGATAGATATTTTGATTATAATTAAAAGACAAAAGTAAAGAAAAAGTGTCAAATCTACATAGCACAGAATAATTTACACAAATTAGATACACACATACACAAACCAATGTTATAGTTTTCAAAGAGGCATCCATATATTAGTATCTAAATCAATTTCATTGGCAAGGTTATGTACCAAAGTGGTGGGAATGGGAGGGATGCTAGAAATGATGGAAACATACTAAAACAAGACAGAGGCATTACCAGGTCGATAAAGGAAACAGTTAGTGAACTAAGGAGCATGACTACTTCTGTGCAACCAAGATTAAATAAATAAATAAATAAATAAATAAATAAATAAATAAATAGATAGATAAATAAATAAAACAAAAACTAAAACTTTTCAAATTGCCTCGTACAACTATAACATGTCAGAGGAATTTAGCACAATGTCAGTTTCCTTATTTCTCTCACCTTAATTCCCCTAAGACATCTTGGGAAAATTAATAGCGGTTTTATAAAAACAGTTGATTCATGTGGTAGTATTTTGGTTGTTTTTTCAGGTTATAGAAAATTGCATTTTCCTAAAATGTATAGTCCTTTAATGCCTTAATTGTATATGGGCTGACACTGTATCACATTTGTTAAAGTGAATCGGATATTTAATATTCCTTTAATCTATAACCCCTCTAAACTGTGTGATTTAATTAACAGATAATTATATACCAAATATGAGAACTTCAGGGACTGCGGCATTGAGGCGGTATCAGGATGAAAGATGTTTATTCTTAACACAGAGCTTCTCCTCTAACTGAATGAGGCCAGGAATTGCCAGCAAGGCTGAGTGAGAGCTAGCTGATAACAAACTGTTCATTAAAGCATTAGCCTCCCTGAGCTTAAAGAATGCCAAAACCTTCTCTTGTCACACATTCATAGAAAAATAATTACAGAGCAAAAAGAACACTGCTTTGCATTTGTAATAAGAGGCAAAAATTACCGTATGTTACATTCAAAATTACTTCCCAAAGCACTAATTTCCAGCAGGTTCTTTTCTAATGGTCTTTTCGAAGTTTATTATTATGACCCCTCTGTATTCAATCTGTCTTCCACTCTGCTTGCTGCCTGTCCTCTTCTGCGTCATGAATTTGCTTGTTTGAGTTGTCATGTCTCATTTGACCTTGCACGTAATATATTGGCCTAACACAATTAACATAGGAATTCATAGGTGTACGATTGCCAAAAAAAAAAATACAATGTTAAAGTCTAGAAGACAGAAAAAGACATGTTTTCCCAAGTTGTTATACTACGAAATAATTTGGAAATTTAATATTGGTAAAGTAAAAAAACACAAAAAAATTAACAAAGAACAGAAAATGAGCTTAGTGCAGTCTTTTATTAGACATGGGGAACAAAGATTCACAGGGTTTAGGAGAATTTTTCAAAGTTTTACAACCAGTACTAGAGATTAAAGTGCAGAACACCCCCCCCATTTCTGTGATATAAAAGAGCATTATATTATACTAAGCATAAATTAATAGATGTGGACTCATTCCACTCAGCTATTAGAGTCGCCAGGACACTATGGTTAGGAGAAAGCTGTTTGGAGTCGGAATGCATGGAATCATATTCTGGCTTTACTACCCACTGACTTTTGGCAAATCTCCCTAAGCCTCAGTTTCCCTATATGCATGATAGGTAGAATAATCATGCATACCTCATAGGATTATTAGCAGGATTAAATGAGACTATACATGTGAACCAATCAGCACATCTCCATGCACATAATAGTTTTTAAGATAATATTTATCTTTAAAACCTTAAGTCCGCCTTTCACACAACATTTAAATACCAGTTCCCATGCTAAATACTGACATACATACAAGGTACATCCCTATAGTTGAAAAGTGTATAACTGGGTTCTGTTGATTATATGATTCTTTAGTGAATTCAACAATTAGCTTATATCTTTTTTCCATCTTGCCCCTTGTATATATTTATTAAATTCAGGAAATCCACCAAAATACCTTTCTAAAATGTGCTTGTGAAACTCTTTACCTTCTTATTGCCTGTTATCTCCATCTTGCCACAAAACAGACAATAAAAATTCAACACTCTGTATCTTATAACATCTTAAATATTAATAGGTTCACCCTCAACACTTCAACTCTAAAACAACAGTCTCTCCAGCCATCTAATTCCCTTACTCCACAAAATGGGCTCTTTTGTTTATCACTGACTTTGGAATTCTTCATTGCTTTCTATCTTCCAACATTGTCCATCCTGTCTCTATAATAGAATCCAGAGTAAGAAATTTCAAACATGTTTGAACCACTCCACTATTTGTTGAGTGTTCCGTCAGCTTCTGACTATTATCTTCATTTAAAAAGGCCAACATTTCATTTTAAACTTTTGAGGAATGAAAGGATCCCTTTCTATTTAGTAACTACCCATCATTCCAATGATCACCTTTCTAAAGCTTACACAAAATATAGATGAGTTATTTTTCCTACAAGATCAAAATGTTACACTACATGAATATTTCACACTAATAACTAAATAAAATGTGCTCCTGTGTGAAATTATTATTGAAGACTCTCAAAAAGTACATCAAAGTTTCTAACATACCAATCCCAATAAACACGTTCTTGGGAAAGTAAAATATACATTGCAGAATGCTGAACAAGATTTTTCTGGTTCCTAAAGTTGCAATACTCTAACTTCAAATTAAACTTTTGTATATAACTAGTCATAGTATTATATCAAGAATCCAGGAGTAATGAAAAAATACAGGTTATGAATTTTATTAAAGGTCATTTCATTTTATTAAAACTGTAAAATACACAAGCATAATTGCTAATTATAACCCAAATCCTATAATTATAGAAATACGGCACTAGACATAATATTTTCCAGAAATGTAGCTAATACTGAGTAACTTGTTATTAATAAATTTCATGTTTTCTGCATTCAGCATACATGCATACATACATATATAAAATCATATATATGCATATACTTAATTTTATTTACATATGTATATATAATTGTTTACTACATGACATTTTATAACCTAATGTCTAAATAGAGCCAGATATCCCTCAGCTTCGGAAACCCCCTGCTCTCAGTCTGGATGAGAATCACGGATTAACCGGAGCCAGGAGACACCCACTAAGTTGCCCAGAGAGCTGATATTGTCATGTCACTGCCATCCTCTATTTGAAGAAAATGAGATACAATGAGGAACAAATTACATTTCCAGAAATAAGAGGAGCATGATCAATATAAACATGTGTGTTTTCACCCACTGTCGGGTAGAAAGAAAACCAGGAGCAGATCAAATATTGTTATTCTGAAAACTTTAAAGGAGTGGATTCTCTACCAGAACAGAGCCTGCCATCCTAAGTATATAAAAGGAGATAAAATATGGTAATAAAGTATGACAAAAAGTTAGGAAGTTAAGAAAAAATATACCAGTGTTATGAGAAGCACTTAACCACTTAGCTTTATACAAATACTCGTATAGAGGTGAGACAATCCTTCCAGGCTCTGGATTATATGACATTGAAAAAGTATTCAATAACAACAAAATACATGGCAGCAGTTATCTCTATTTTTCCATTATTTTGACCACTTTCTTTGCAAGAAAATAATATTATTGAGTATTTACATATTTCTCATCTGTGTTTCATATTTCCTCTTGTTAAATATAAATATACTAGTCACCTTCTTGCATAATCATCTATCACAGAATACTGACACAAACTAATGCTGTGTAAAAGAAGTGCTCTGATGGTTTGGAATCCAGGCTTTGCAAAACATTCTCTGGGAGTCCACCAACTAGCTATTTCATTTCTATCAGCCACAGCTTTTTTTTTTTTCTTTTTTCTGTGAACATAAGCAATGTAATTGATAAGTGTTATCGTGAGGATTACATTTATATATATATTTATTATATATATACATGTGTTATATATGTATATTATACATATGTGTGTGTGTGTATGTGTAGATAGAGAGATGATAGATAGAGACAGACACATACACCATGCCCCATAGGTGATCAATAAGTAGAAACTGTTATTGTATTTGTCAATGTCATTCCATAAATGAACTTCTGCTCCTTAATAAGAAACATGGTAGTAGTTATTAACTTCTTAATCCTTAATATGCTTTTGAGTTTAGGAAAATGCATAAATGTTTAGAAAATCTCTTCTTCAAACACCTACAAAATACTTAACACATTTTGAATGCTAGCATTTTTGTGAATATGACAAAGTACAGGAAAAAAAGTTAATTCCTAAAAACAACTAGCACTTCTTTTTAATAAAAGGCTGATTCCCATCATAAAAGAAAAGCGGTGGAAGAAAAGACTTATCAGGGAGTAGTAAGTAATAAGAGGAAGATGGTAATAAAAAATATATAATAAATTACGTAGAGGAAGGAATGGGACAGAGTAGTAAGTAGGTGAAAGAAAAAATTTGTGAAGAGGCTCACACTAGCATGCAGTTAATTTCTTTATTTAAATATTTTAACTTCATTGGGGTATAAAATTTTAGTGAAATAAAAGAAAAACTGAAAATATGTAAAAAGACAAAACAGAGACACATGGTATCTAGAATAAAATTGTTACTAAAGAACACTGAGAAACTGAATCTGAACCAAATGTTAAAATAAATATGTATTACTAAAGGTACCTGCAACATGGGATTGTTCAAATATTATCTCTAACAGGACCCTATTTAGCTTGTAGCTCTCCTTTCTATTATATGAACTATTTGGGAAATTATCCAACTGTTGTAAAAATGAACCAGACTTTTATTGACAAAAGTTCCTCTCTCTTCTTTAAATAGTGAAAATATTATGACCACTGAATATAACACACTTCCCTCACAACTTTGTTTTTTTGTCTTATGCACTCATCCAAAATAAAGGCTCAAGCCTGTTTCAACCCTATTCTATTCTCCTCAGCACCTACTCCGATAGAGGAAAACAACCATCGAGGCGTCCTTATTTCAGCACTTTAAATTTAGTACCACAAATTCCATGGACTCACAATGATATCTGATAAGTCTACTACATTTCCATTGTAAACAAATTTTCCCACACTCCAAGACAACAAATCTGTACATTCTCATTGCTCTTCCAACTGCCTCTTCTTTTCTCATGGTCAGTTAACTATGTTGCTCCTTATTCCACAGAAAAAGAAGACGGAATAAGAGGAATTCTTTTTCTCATCACCACCAGTTCTACCACCCTACTGACCTCACAGCTATTTACACCCTGTCTCATTACAATTAACAGCATGAGTTTCCGCTGCCCCTCCCAAACATGTGCTTCCTCCATGGTGCACTGAATTCCATCCATTCTCATCTTCTCATCCACTCATCTCTTCAATAAACCTTTGTCTTTCCTTCATTATCAGCTTTTTTTCTCTTTTTTTGGTTATTCTCATCAGTTTAAAACATGTGAAAATATATCTCATCTTTAAAACAAATTTCTCTTTATGTATAATTTTTGCCTGTCCTATTTTGCCTATCTATTTTAGCTATATCCTGATTGTGTCATTCTCTTAAAGGCTGACCTTCCTAAAAGTTCGTATACTCAATCTCTACATTCTCTAGGTCCATTCCCTCTTAAGATTCTCCAGTCAGGATCTTCCCTTCCCCACTCGACCAAATTATTCTTGACAAGTTCACCAATTGAATTCACTTTGTCGAATCCAATAATTTGTCGTTTCTTCTCTTTGTGTCTTTCCTTTGTTTCCTCTTTGTCTTCCTGACATTTAATGTTAGAACACTGAGGGACTCAGTTTTCTATTTATACACCCATCTTAAGTGATTCAATCTAGTCCTCCTGTGTTCTGTAGAGTACAGTGTATAGATTCATTAAATGGCTGGCTATAAAACATAGCCCTCCGATCACAGCTCAGCATCACTCCTGATCTCCAAACTGCTATAAGCAGATTTCTACATGACATTTTCACATGAGTAACTAAGAGGCAACTCAGCCTTATGTCCAAAGTACAAAATCATTGATCCAAACCCCCATAGCCAATTCGCCTTCAGTGACCTGCATCTTAATAAAGGATACCGTTATTTACCCAGTTGTTCAAGTCAAACACCTTGGAGTCACTCATGACTTTCTCCCAACCACCATTTCATATGCATCAGTAAATTCTGCTGCTAGCTTTAGAATTCATGTATATTCTTAATCTGACCAACTCTCATCTCTCCATAACTATTATCTTGGGGCAAGCTTCTATAATTTCTCCCAAGGACTGATACAATAAGTTTATAACTTGTATCCAATAGTATATTTTAACAACCAATGGATTCCTTTAACATTAAATAAAATCTTATTACCACTACAATCAGAACATTCTATGGCTTCGAAGTAGAATCAAAACTCAAGATATTTACTTTGGTCTCTGAGGTGCTACATAAATCTGACTCTGGCTTTTTTGTGTTGTTGTTGTTGTTGTTGTTTGTTTGTTTGTTTTTAATTTCATCTCCAAACATTCACTTCTGTGTTCACTCCCCTTGGCCACATTAGCCTACTGCTGGTCTTGGAAACAAGCAAGCATACTTAGGGCCTTTGCATTTGCTCTTTTCTTTGACTGGATGGTCTTATTCCAGATATTTGCATGGCTTATTCTTTTCATTCCAATTTCTGCTCAAGTATTAGGCCATCTGAGAGATCCCTATTAATGCGATCTAATATATCATCCTCAATACTCTTCATCTCCTATGCCATTTTTATTTTTTCTTTCATAATATCTAATTCTCCCTTATGTCATTTTATGTAAGCTCCATGAGGGCAGAAATTTAGTTCTGGTCTGATATATGGAAAATACTCAATACATATTGAATAAGCAAATAAATCATATGGCATTCCCTGCAGCCATAAATTCATATAATTCATATATAGTTCCAAAAGATTTTTGGAGAGCAGCTGGAAAACAATGTTTCCTGAAATACTGCACTTCACTAGATTGTATAAAATGGCTTTAGTGGCTGTGGTCTCTTAATAACAGTAAGTTTGATTGAAGAGCCATGTCAAGCAATTTGGGTTTTTAGTTATTAATCTGAAAACTGAGAATGAAAGAGAAGTTGATGAATCATGCCAGTTATAGAAGATTGCTAATTTAATAAGCAACTCATTAGAATTTGCTGTGGTGGCTCTGAAGTTTAATGAGCAGAAATTTTCCTTCTAATTTTTCTGAAGCAGTGAGATGTCAGTGAACTGAATTGATGCTTTAATAATAGTGATTTCTCCTCTACTTTCTTCTTCATAAGAAATTAGCCCACATAATCCTCTAACTCATACTCACATACATCAGCTGTACCAGTATGAGAAATCTGGAATAATATCATTTATAGTGGTAAAATACATTACATAGCACATACCACAATATTCTTAATTTAGCCTTGTGGTAACTAGTTCATGGTTATACAGTGATGCATGTCCATAGATTTGTATAATATGCTAGTCTAAGACAGTAAGCTAATGATAGCAGTAACAATTGCCAAGACATTTAATGAGCACTCTAAATACTTCCTTTAATTCACTTTCTTTAACATAGCTCCTTTTATTTTAGAAAGGAAGACCAAATTTATTTAACCATTTTTAAATTTTATATCTAATTCACACATATATGTTCACATAATAATTCTCTTTAAAATTGTGCTATTTTTACACCCAAAATTAAATCTTGATATGCTTCTTTAAAGGCTAAAACTCTTTCTTCTTCCATATATAGTCAAATTTCATTGGCCCTGTAGAGAGTCACCTTCATGATGATTATGGCAAAGAGATGTATGTTTCTCCAAATCGTGTACTTTGAGGTCAGCTAGAACTGAATTTAAAACCATATCGGTCATCTGGCAACTGCAACTTTGGGAGGTTAGCTTAATCTCTCACAGGCTCAATTTCTTCATCTTTAAAAATGGGTAAGTCTGTTATAGAGAATTGCTGTGTGGCTTAGCTACATACAATTTCATAGCATACTGACTCATAGTAAGCAATTAACAAGTGTTCTTTTCTACTTTACAATCCCTCTTGAAATACTGACCTATTATTCTGCCATTCCTTTAAAAAATATTTCTTAGGCATAAAGTAAATGATATCCATTGTGCAGTCTCCCTGGTCACCTGAGCCAAGTGCTCCAGGTATGTCCCTCCTTTGAGTAGTGTGTGCCCTGATGCTGCAGTTGTGCCTTGGTTGCCATTTGCATTGGGAGGCATTGACTCTGAGGCTCATCGGGTGTAAGAACTGGCAGTGACTACAGTGGAGGAGCTATTGTGCAGGGGCTGACACTACAGAGCAGGATTCGTTCTTTAGCAGGGCTCCAGGGCCTGCCCGGTCTGCCTTTTGTGTGTATCATCCTTGGAGGCAGCTAGGTGATTTGCCTGTTTAGTCCAAACCCAGCCACTGGCTGTGCCTATACCAAGGTCTCTTAGGAGGGGCTCTGCCACAAGCCAAGTTAAGCCCTAGCCTGTGTCCTGCCCAGGGCCACCTGGCATGAACCACAAAGCAATCCACAGATGGCCACCACCCACGCTGGGCGTGGAGATGCCTCAAACGGCCAAGCCATGAACTGAGGCTGACTCCCACTACTGCAAACCTTGGGGCTGCTCAGCAAGAAGTGCAGGACATGCAGAGGCCAGATGCAGCTTGCTTGGGTTTTGTGAACCTTTGAGGAATATCAGTAAAGCTCTCGGCCATTTGTACAGATAAGCCACTGGAAACGGCTGTGTGTGACTGAAAGTTGGGTAGGATGGAGTCTCAAGAAATTGACAGGGTTGGGTGAACTAATGGTGTTAGCTAGTTTGATGGAGATTTATACATGGCAGCCACCTGCATCTGCATTCAGGGAGTGGGGAGAGCTCATCAAAAACACAATGGATTCTGCCATTATTCTGTCTTGGAGAAAGCTGCCTCTCTATCCATCATCCCAAGGCCAGATAACTCAGTTCCTCCCCATGTGTCCCTAGCACTTTTCGAGATGCTGCTCCAGCAGTGGAGCTCAGAGCAAATAAATCCGTCAGCAAGTAAGTCTGTGCACAGGTCCTTTAAGAGCAATGCCTGGGACTCCCGAAGACCTGTGTCTTACTCAGCCATAATCTCCACTGGTTTTCACAACCAGAAGTTCTGGGGACTTCTTTTCCCTACACTGTAACCCTGGGGTCGGGGGGGGGGTGGGGGTGGATTGGGACCACTTGCTTCTCCAGGTGAAACCGCCACAGCCAAGATATCCCTCCAGATTTTTAATGGTTACACATGGGTGTGAGACCGGTCTGTTCTGCCTCTCTGCCCCTCCTACCAGTCTCTAGGTGGTTTCTCTGATATTTGCCTAGTTGTTGGACTTCGGTTCAGCTACATTTTGGGTGATTCTCAATGATTGTTGCTCAGTAGTTTAGTTGTGATTTTGATGTGGTCATGAGAGGAGACCAGCACAGTGTTTGCCTACTCCATCATCGTGACTGGAAATAAGATGCACCCAATTTTTGATCCATGGTCAAAAATTTGGAAAATACTGCTTTTATAAAGCTTTTTGTATCTTTAATATCTTGACAAAATTATTTTCAATTAGAATATTAACTATGTGCTGTTCCTTATTTAGTTATTTGTTTTACTTATGACAACAATGCTAGTGGAAAACAGTGGGGATATATATAATGAGTGTTATTACCACATAGCATTAATGTTAATGAGCCTTTATCATGTTGATTTTACTTACTAATTTAGTGAACTGTACACAGTACCACTAATTTATCTTATTTGATGTATTATGATAGGAGGTGAACAGGAAACTTTACATTTATTGAAGACATTTCTATTAATATTCTTTAACTTAAATCTCTTAATATTTCTTTTTAAATCCAGGCATCATTAGAACAATTTAGTTTATTTCCAAGTTGTCTGTAAACGTACAACTATGAAGTGCGAGCTTATACAGGACTGCTACTAGCTTATAAGGAGCCTATATATCTATTTTTAAAAGTCTCTTGATTAGGCAGAAATATTAGAAAATGACTCCTTCTTGAAGAGACAAGGGTATCACTGAAATAGAAGCAAGCCCACAACTTGGCAAGGAAGAATCTCCTGGATTCCAGCACCAATTCATCCCGTTAGCTGGGTTCCTTTGAGCAGTGCGCACACTGCACAACTGTATAAGGTAGCCCTGAGAATATTTTTATTTATCTAATTATTTATTTCATTAGTTAGCACACATATTCTTTTTGTTTGTACATTTTACAAACATCCTAAACTCATATATCACACCTCTTCCTACAAACTCTAGAAACCATATTTAAACATGACCTTATTTTTACTTTTGTAATGGGAATGAGTCAGTGCATTCTGTAATGTGTTGCCAATCAAGCATATGTAAAAATGGCACTTTCAAATTATGTCCTGGTTCTTTAAAAATACACCAATTAGGAGTTTGACCAGCAACGCCAATTGTAAAACACTTTCTCCTCAAGACTAAAACATCTGAGTGACAAACGCATTCATTTGCTAAACTACTGCAGGAGCCCCTAGTTGGTCATTTTTACTAAAAAAGTAATTAACTAAGCACAATATAACAGTTTCAAGGCTATCAGGAAAGTTTCTTGGGAATTTAAATAAATTAGCTATTATTAGAACTAATGAAATCTCTAAGAGTACCACAGTTAATTGCAAAAGTTGTTCAGATAAGATGTCTAATAATTTGAATAAAAATCTGTTTGAAGTTAAATGAATGTCCAAGTGTACCAAAGTCAGCGTTAAATTAAAACTCCAAAAACATCAGCAATGCAAACTGACTTACATTTTCAAATATTTTGATCCATTTTTAAAAACTAAAATGTTAACAGTAGTACACAGAATCATTGCTGCTATAATTTGCAAAGTGGTCACAACAAAATAGAAGAAAAATAAGTATGAAGTCAGAAGGGGAGAACAATAAATTACTGACACAGAACAAATCAAAATGTGAAAATACTGGGATAAAGTTGACCGAATGACGCACCTTAAAGTACATGGGGTATCTAAAGGTAAATGTGAGTTAAACTAATCTGCTAGCATAGGATTTTTTATTGTTGTAATTGCAAAGAATTGTAGCCACTTTGATCAATAACATATTTTGGAGAAGAGAATTGACCAGGGCAAGAAAAATAATAGAAGAAAATTCCAACAACTGACAACAGTAATAGAAAAATAATCCTAAAGGTCAGTAAAATATATATAGAGAAATATTAACCCCTCCGTATCAATACAGCGATGCAATTTGTGTTATTTGTTACATTCACTAAAGCTTTACGTGTAATTCTGTGGGAAAAGTACTCTTAATTAATGCATCTAATTTATTTTGAATGTGTATTTATATAGATAAAACAACTGAAATTTTCTTTACCATTTGCTGAGGTTTAATGAAAAAAACATAATTTGTGAAAATTTAAAAAAGCCAAAAACTGGGTTGGGGATGGGGGGAAGGGTGAAAGGATTGGGGGGCGGCTGGTGACCACAGGATGGCCTCAGGGTTTTTTGAGAATTACTTTGGGGAACTATTCAATAGTGTTTGGGGATTTTGTTGGGTATCCGATGGACATGTGTCCTGTTTGGGAGACCACCTCAGGGATGCTGTGGATGCCTGGTCATGGCATTGTATACCAGAGGCTGGACATTAATGAATGCCAACTATAATTTTATGTGTATAATGTGATGGCTTGGTGTGAGGTCGGGGTGGTGGTGGATGGGGGGAGGGGGGTTCACGGTGTGAGGGATGTAAAAATAAAATAAAATAAAACTATAAAAAAAAAGAAAAAAAAGCCAAAAACTGCCATAGTGTAGCTAAACTACAATATGCATTTCAAGCTCATAATTTTTGAGTCAAAGATTTAACAACATGATTTATTCTCATGCAACATAAACATATTAAAAACTGTGTATCGTTTAAAAAGCTATATAGTTTATATTTTTGCAATGAATAAAATGTCTTATATCCAGAAAATTTGTCTAAAATATTTCCCTATTAAACCACTGCATGTGTTTTGGTCAATAACTTCAATTTCTAATGGCACACATATTTTTGATTTCTTTTATAGTGTGCCTCAATACTCATATGACTAGAAAAGATTTAAAATTAAATAACTAGAATAAAATTGTGAGTAAAAAATAAAGCATTAAGATCAGAAAAGTGAATTGAGAAATAAAAATGAAGCACTAGGAAAAAGATTAAAAAAAGAAAGAAGCAAGTTATAGCAACTATATATTTAAGAACAGTTGAATTTCAAATGAAGTTGACCTTCCTAGCAGGTAAAATAGCTAGTTTCTCAGTCCTCACTGCCAGAAATTGAAAAACTCACCAGGAAATGCAGAGGATTTGCTTAGTGCTAAATTTTAAAATTAAATCAATATGAGGATTTATATTAGAGAAGTGAGAGACAAAGACAAGTGGCACGTGCCCTTAGTGATATTACTTTATCAAATGAAGTGATTTAATGTGGCTGAACACTGTAGTTTCCCACTATAAAGCCAAGGATATAAATAAAGCTATTATTTTTCAAAGGGCAATTCTAATGTGCTCCTACTTTATAGTGTTCCAATAGTCTTGCATGGCCTGAAAATGACATTTGATAACATAGATTTAATTTTTAAAATGTATACATTTCGGGTAGATTCTTAAAAAAAAAAAAGGAAAAGAACGCATCTTTGTGTTATATATTCCAGAAATCTGAAAAACAGTTTTAGAGCTTGAAAATTCAAAAATATTTTGAGCTTTTGGTTGAGGGTAAATACATAAAAATAAAGATCCAATCAACACATATGGTTTGATCCTACACACACACACACACACACACACACACACACACACACACACAGAGCAAGTTAACTCCTCAGAGGCCAGAAAGAAGAAAAAGTTCCCTAAGCATATTTCATTGAAATATATTAAATGATTCAGAATAAGAAAAAAGTTTATATTATATAAAACTTCATATCTATCTATCTATCTGTCCATATATATATATATATATATATACCGTGTTCCCCGAAAATAAGACCTAGCCGGACCATCAGCTCTAATGTCTCCTTTGCAGCAAAGATTAATATAAGACCATGCCTTATATAAAAATATTATATTATTATATAAGACCCTGTGTTATATTATATAAGACCGGGTCTTATATTATATTAAAATGAGACCTGGTCTTATATTAATTTTTGCTCCAAAAGACACATTAGAGCTGATGGTTCAGCAAGGTCTTATTTTCGGGGAAACACGGTATATTAAATATGTGTAAACAGTTCGTCTATCTCAGTATGTATACATACACACATATAAATTTATGTGTTATATATTATATATGAATGCACCTACATGCATATTATACATACATATGTACATAGTATGTAATATTTAATTTTCTAAATGCAATAAAAATTATTCAGTAAAAAGACTCTTCAAAACATTAATACAATTTTAGTGGCTCCTTCTTCTCTCATTAAGAAAAAAGGAAAAGGTTTTCACTGCCTTTATAGTAGCACACGTCATTGAAGCATAATATGATATTGAAGCAATGAGTTTTGACTATATCAATAAACAAATGTTTAAGAGAAATGAATAGCCTAGTGCAAGGAGTATTTTATTCCCACTTTTGGTGTTAAAGAACAATTGCTTAAAGTCTATGAAATCTCAAAATAACTATATATCAACTAAATTATAATATAAAATGAGAGATTGAGAAAAATGTACCCTACCTTAAATAATCACTGTAAGGTTAAATGTGAGGATGGCAAAGACTTTTCACTATTTGACCCTCGATATTTTTTTCTACTCTACACTACTTAGATTTGAGATTGAAAAGAGTACTGAAGAAAAGGTAGGGTGAAAATATATATGTATTTGCTTCATTTTCCTTTTTTTATCATACGGTAGTATCCCCTTATCTTTGGGAGGTTCCAAGACCCCTAGCAGATGCCTCAACCTTAATATATAGTATTCACTTCTACATATATATTAAATTCTTCTTTGCACAAAATCTTCAGTATCAATTAAAAAATTGTAAAACTAAAATGCTTAGACAATCTGAGTACCATTATTTTCCTATTTCCATTATCTTCCATTGGATAGTTTCCTGGATCTTTCTCCTCAATAAATCTAGAGGATCTCTGACTCATTATCATGTTAACGTTACATATCTATTTTATCAAATGTCATGACTCTTCACCATTGATACCTCTCCTGTGAAATAAGATACTAAAGTGCAGTTAGTGTGCTTAAGGAAACCAAAAATTAAAATAAATCTTAAGCGTAACTGTGATTCAAGTAGCATTTCTAAGGCCTTTTCTTGAGAAGCAATGTTGCTTCTGATCTTGGGCTTAATGCCAGCAGAACCAGAGTGTATTCTGGTTATTTAAGTGGTAACAGAATCCAGATCCTTTTGCACTACTCTCTCACACTCTGTAACTCCCTCCTCATATCCGTGAAGCCTGTGCTTGCTCTCAGTCCTCATTTTAATGAAAGAGGGAGTATTGTCAACTCTGCTTAGGAACACTATTATCTCGGTACTAACCTCCTATTCTCAGACTCCTACTCAGCATCAATTTCATTACACTGATTCATTCTTATCTCAGTACAGCAGCTAAGAATGAATGAACGAATGAATGAATGAATGAATGAATGAATGAATGAATGAATGAATGGATGATGGATGCTGTATGGAAGATATATTAACAGGAAAAAAATGATTCAAAATGGTTTCAACTTCTCTAAGACCTGTGTGTAGTCAGGAAACTGGTAAAGTTCAGTCATACCTGTAGCTGTCAAAAACCTGTGTGCTATGCCCCTCACTCTCCATCAATGGAGCAGTCAGCAGAGCAGGATGCAGGCAGTGATACTTGCAAGGAGATGACTGGGCTTGTATAACCACATGCTGATGATAGAGTGATTCTGCCAAGTTACTTAACCTCTTTCAACATATCTCTTTCGCTCTATACATGCAAGATTGTGGACAAGACAAAATATGTTGTATAAAATGTTGTATAAACTAAAACTCACTCTGAACTGAAATTGTCTTTTTTATAGTTTAGGCACAAGAAACTAAGCACCTTGTTGTCTGTTATACTAGAAATGTAATTAATGGTCTAGTAATGATACCTTAGATATCATGCTCTAAGACACATTTTCTTTTTTTAATCTTATCTACAGATAAGATTTCTGTTGAGTGTACATGGGTTTACAATATAAGACATGTATTAGCTACGCGTCTCTGATGCTTTGACATCTGAGTCCTTGCTGGTTGTGTAGGGACTGCTCCACCCAAGGCTAATCAATTCCTATACAGAGTAATCAACCCACCTGCGAGCACGCCTTTTCTATATAAACCAGTCAATGAAGAACCCCCCCCCCCAACAGACCCTTTGGCAGGCTTTCACAGGTCTTACACAGGGCCACTATCCACCTGCATTACTTTTCCTAGGAACAGATGTCAGCCAACTAGAGACAGACTCTGTACCCTAGAGCCTGCTGAAATCATTCAAACCATCCGATACTGAACCCGCTTAGCCTACTTACTCATTTTTCTCTCATGGTAACCACAACTAAGCCCATGTTTTCCCCTCATTCCTTACTACTGACTGACCCTAGTGTTTCACTATGTGGCCCTGCATGGAATGAATGCCTTGCCTCCTGTTTCTATGAATTCCTGTTTCTACAAATCTGTAAATATAAAAACGTCTTTCATGATAGTAATTTTCATGTCTGCATCTTTCCCATACCTGTTTTTAAATAAATCTGGGTCCTCTTAAAATAAGAAAATAATATGCTGGCATTAATTTTAAATAAATAATTATCCTCTTTGAACAATTTCTGTCAAATGTTTTCTTTTTTATAAGATTTTAATTATTTAAAAAGGCCATATTCATCACTCCTATTGTAATTTCCAGTTTTTTACAAAAAGATTTCAATGCATTTGTATAAATGCAGATATGCTAACAAGAGGGAAAAATGAAGAATTTAAACAATCATACCTTTAAAATACTTCTCTAAGAAGTCACAAACTTAGAGTTAATTTTAACTTAGTTGTAAATCTTGCTATAAAATAGAATAAAATAAAACTAATTTCAAGGCTTTGTAATCACGTTTTTTAATCAGATACCTATGAATTTCATACTTTTCTCCTCCTTTGACTAGACACATGCCTGGATAGTAAATCAAAGCAAAGAATAAATCCACATTGAAAAGTTTTTTTTTTGTTTTTGTTTGTTTGTTTGTTTGTTTTTATCTTCTCCTATGTTGACTCCATAAATCAGTTAATGGAGAAGCTGAACTAGTTTCTAAACCATTGTGTTTAGCATTTATGTACCTTGAAAGGGCTTTGACAGAATAATATAAGCAGCAATCATGGAAGCTGTTACAGATCAAAAAAGTCAGAGGAGAGTATGATAGGTCCCTGACATAAATTTACGGAATAAAACAACAAATGTCAAAATGCACTGTGATTGTGATAGCTGGTTAAAAAAAGGGTATGACAAGGTTATGTTTTTATATCAAGATTGAATTCTTAAGATGTGAGTTTAGGCAGAAAAAGATAAGAACAGAACATACTAAGTTACCTGTAAAATATAATAAAATAGTAGGAACCAATGATTGAATAATAAATAGTAAGAAAACTACAGCAACAAAAAGAGTATTTGGATCTCTAAATTTAAACA
This sequence comes from Rhinolophus hipposideros, assembly GCF_964194185.1. Lineage (NCBI taxonomy): Eukaryota > Metazoa > Chordata > Mammalia > Chiroptera > Rhinolophidae > Rhinolophus > Rhinolophus hipposideros. The sequence goes on along the minus strand of NC_138050.1, from coordinate 36,511,486 downwards.
GTACAAAGAAATGCTTTTATAAGAGAATATACTTGCATTTGCTCTGAAACTTCTACACCAAAGTGTATCATTTTATGTCTTCCAAAAGGCATACTAAGGAACTTACAGCCTAGGGAACCTAATATCATTGCCGCATTCCATAAGTATCTAACCAACGTGTTTCTTTTTTCCTTAGTTGCCTCATGTATGGACAGAATATTGAAGGAATACTGAAGGAAGTATAATCGCATCCATTTACACAGATATGTAAGGAGATAATTCAAATGTGTTGTGTCTGAAACATTATCTTCAAACACCCCCCTCCACAGCATAAACTGTTCTGGAAAATGTAGTATTTAACAAGAAAAATAGTCTATTATTCTATATAATAATTACAAATAGTTCCACCCAAAGTATTGTGCCACCACTCACTCTTATATCAAATGTTAATACCGTGTTTTCCCAGAAATAAGACCTAGCCGGACCATCAGCTCTAACGTGTCTTGGACAAAAATTAATATAAGACTTGGTATTTTCTTACACCATATCATATCATATCATATCACATCATATCATATCATATCATAGACCTGGTCTTATATTAAAATAAGACTGGGTCTTACGTATATTAATTTTTGCTCCAAAAGGTGCATTAGAGCTGATAGTCCAGTTAGGTCTTATTTTTGGAGAAAACATGGTATGTATTTTACCACAATTAAAAAGTTTAAAGACACTAAATAATTACATAAAATGTTTATAAAGTTACTTTTATTTTGTCTAACTTGGTATGGCAGTGGGAGTACTATTAACCAAATACTTAATAGCATCTTGTTATGTTTATGGTAAATAGAGTACCAACTTTAAACAATACGACTATAGTAACTAAATTTAGTTTACCCAAATAAGCATTAGGCATAGGAGATACAAAGACTGAAGCCAGGGACACAAATTCCTCACAATGAAGGAGCTCAGAAAATGATCTGAGAACAAAGGAAGGTGAAACACTGATTTTAGTGCTTTCCCAGGTATATAAACGATGCGTAACACAGTGCCTGAACCAACGTAGATGATATTTAGTTTGGTGCAAAAGTAATTGCGGTTTTTGCAATTATTTTTAACCTTTTAAACCGCAGTTACTTTTGTACCAACCTATTTTTTTCTGAATTATTGAATGATGTTAATATAAATATATCAATATAACCTGTCATGGAAACACAGATGATCAAAAATTTTACTTTGTGCAGTTAAAGCAGCCTGAGGAGTGATGACAATCAACCTGAGTAGGAGTTTATCAGGGGAACAGGCAGCAAGAATGAGTAAAGCCATTCCAGATGGTCTGAGCATCATGAGCAAAGGCACACACTTGTTATATATTCTGGAACTTTTGATTAATGTAGATGGATATGAAGATTAAAATCAGACTGAGATTTGAAGAACAACCCACCTCAATATGCAAGTTTTACTCTGCACTTAAGCCTTCATCTAAATATCTCCAGAACATAGACTCTAATTGTGAGTGCCTGCGGCTAATAGGTGTCTAAACCATGCTCCCCTGCTTGAACTCACCTCATGCCAGAAAAGTGAAAATATGGGCCATATTTTGTGATAGTTCAAGTAAACCACTGTTTATTCTTCTGGCTTTAAGAGCTCATAAACCTCAGAGCCAATATAGTGCACATTTATGTATTTGGATCATTATTATAACTAAGAGACATAAATTCTCTCTAAATAGTTTCTGTTACATTTTTTCCTAGTACTTAGTTGTATTCTACATTAATTTAAACAGACTAAATTGCCTCAACACATTCAAAAGCAAAGTAGCTATAAAAACAAAATTAATAAATGTTACCTTTCTTCGATGGTAGAAGGTTTCTCAGCGTCCTATATTGTTGTTCAATAGAGGTACAGGGTAATTTTAACTTGTACAAACTTATTCCAAGAACTTCTAACAAAACCCAAATCTTCAGAATTATACACGGTCAGTTGGAAGCAAGCTAATGTGATCCCCTTTGATAGAAGCCTAGTTAAGTTGTATATTTTTCACTGTCACTGAGAATCCAGATTTCTTAACTCCAGATAGTTCTCCCCCAATTGATTGTACAATGTGTCCCATCTTTATCAGTTTCTCTGAAAAATCTTTAACAGCAATATATTGTTCACTATCTTTTTTTGTGAAAATAGATTCTTTATGGAAATTCAGAGATTCTCATTTCTGAGGTGGAAAATAGAATTTAAGAGCCATGATAATAAGGGTTAAGCTCACATCTAAATACTATAGCATCTTCAAAGAAAGTTATATTGTGAGAAGAAAAATTATCACATACCAAAATGATTTCTTTTATTCAACAATGAATAATGAAATTATGAATTGCACTACTCACATTCGGTAAGTTTGTCTACATAGGAAAATAAAATTGGAGTCAATTCATTCTTTATAGATTCGATATGCGTTACAAACACCTTTAGATCACACACACACACACACACGCACACACCAAACTAAAGAAGTAGAAAATTAATTATCCAGAGTACCATTTAGGAAAATAGGGATTACATATTTCCCTTTGTTAGTGAACTCAAATATTACTTAACAGCTAGATAATATACACTATAGAAGTCTACTACTAAAGACTCTAAAACTGGCCAGTCATGTTTATTTTTAATACAATGCTCTTTTTTCTTGTATAATTTTCCTCTTAGAAAACTGTTCCATTTCTATGCAGCATGTGTGTAATGAGTAACAAAATCCTCAAAGATGATTTTGATCATAATACTTACAATTAATCTGCTTACTAACAAAGAATCTCGAACATAAAAGGGAAGGGGAAAGGATACTCTGATGTGATCTCTATTCATATTCCAGAGACAATGTTTATCAGAGTAGGTCGTTAGAGACTTCCAGTTTTATCCAATTAAAGTGGTATCACAATTTCCCATTTCATTTCACTACAACATAACATTTATGTACCACAGAAAAGAGAAGACATACCTAATTTCACTAGTAATAAGGAGCAACTTCATATGGAAATGGTCCTTGGCTTTTTTAAAAAGCCCATTTTTAGGCCCCATTGCAAAGTAAATCCTTTCTATATCCTTTGTCGATGAGGGTAAAGTTGGCAGTTAAAAAAGAAAAATTAAAGAGTATATAATAAGAAGAATAAGTGCAGCCATCAGGTATTACATGACTTCTAGAGGTCACTGTCAGCTTCCTCATCTTAGATGCTAGAGTCAGTGACTTTTAACATATTTCCTGGAAGGTATTATAAAATCATTCAAATCAAAGATTTGGGTATATCAAAATGCTTACCTTTTACCCAAGACAGTTGTATTTCTTCAAATTGTTAATTCCAGAGAAGGATCCTTAAGTGATTTTAACTGACTGCACTACCCCATGTCAGGTTTATTAATGATCCATCCATGGGTAGGTGTGTGTGGTCTTTTCCACCCCTTCCCTTTATAATTGCATCCCGTGTCCCAAGTCTCACAGGCTACCAAGGAGCTAAAAAATTGTTTTCTGATTTAGTGGGACCCTGTGGATGGCTCATAAACAGACATTTGGTAGGCTGGCAAAATATTGTACTATGAATGTCCACTAATGATGTCCCATTGTTTTTAAATCTCCTTCTCAGTGTGAATCTGCACTAATTGAGAGCTGACATAGGCACAACTTGAGTTCCTGAGGTGCTACACAGTTAATATTAGTCAACTCTGTGCTTTCTCAGTCGTTTGAGGTTACTGAAGCGCTTACACCATGTTTTGGATCAGATCAGGGAATAAAATTAAATATTTTGTTTGGGCATTATCATCTCCCCCGTTTTCCTGAGTTGACCTGAGGTCTTTCTCAATTAAAATTAAAAAAAAAAAAATCTTTGCAAAAGTAGTATGTAAATGTAAGGGCATGCACCAAATCAGGGATCCATTCACTTCCTGACTATACATTGTTTCTTTTGCCAGTAATCTTCAGATGGCATGATAACCCAGGATAAAACATGAAAACTATTAACAGTACAACATACAACATCCACCAGTAAAATCAGTCATAACATTATTTTGCCTTAAAATTTTTGACCCCCAAAATAGATGAGGGAATAAAAGTTTTCTTAGTAACTTATAGTCACCAGCAAAATGGAAATTAAAACCCAGTTCTGTGTAAGTCTAAAGCTTGTATGTATTACTGTTAAACAGCTCTGGCTCATACTTGTTTTATTCCTTTCTGGGGAAAAGTGAGGATATACTTATTTTGTGTCAACCCTTCCTTTCACTCACACTATGTATTTTGAGAAATGACAAGTGTTACATAACTGACATATACCAAAATTAAGTCCATTCTTTGGACCACATTAACCAAGAAATAAGCAACTGATTTAACTCTTAAGTTTACATTTGTAGTAGGTCCTTACAAGGGAAACCTTTAAAGCCCCTTGTATACATTTGTTCCATTCTGTTGGATCTCTCTTCTAAATATATGATACTACAACTTTTTTATATGCTACAATGAATAAGCATTAAATTAAAAAGTATTTTAAGCATGTTAGCTTCTCCATAATATAACATTCTATGAGTCATACCTAATAAACATTTACATTAAAAACGTTAACTTGTTATTTCACAGAATTGTTAAATGTATCATCTGGAAAAATTATAACTAAATAAGTGATTTTTATAATATTGCCAGAATTGGTTGGCAATAAACCATGCTAGGACCATCTGTGAGAAGATATAAAATACAGATATTTTCCTAAATTGCTTTCTAAAAGTATATCTAAAAGGAAAATTAGTAGGCCACATTTAATTTCTGAACAACATGAATCATTAAACAAATTCAAAGCACTGCAAAAGATACAGAAAGATTTAATTTCATTGGTAAAATTTAATTCCATAATTGTGGAAGTAGAATAATATCAATATCAACTTCACTTTTAACTCATTTTTTAAAAGTGTTTTTCTGAAGCTGTTCCAACCAACATACACTTGTTTCAAAATTTAAACTAGTTAAACATTCCTATCTGCTAAGTCTTACATATACAAAATACAGAAAGTATAACTCTTTATTGATCTCTGATTGCAACAGTATTAAAACGATTGTATACTGCATTTAGAGAGAATAACTAGATTTAATTTAATAAATATTCATATATTCTAGAGATGAAACACAGGCCTAAAGTTTATATACCACCCTAACAATCTAAACATGCAATTCAAATAAACCATCTGCAGTTGGCCTGATGATACCATCTGTGGGGATATTTAAACAATGATAGCACAGGTGAACAGTTACAATAAATTTCTTGAATTATAATGTACACACACACACACACATACACACACACAGCAGTAACTAACATTAGTTTTGCAAACTCATCCAACTTTAAAACTCAATAATGACATAATCTAATTGTGCATGTTGTCTTCTCTTACATTCACCTATGTGGATTAAGAGGAAATTTTAAGCAGCTATGACATTCATTTAGTGAACAAGAACCATCTCGAAAATTCATACCACACCCCCTCCACTCCCTCATTTACAATATAGGAAATGCAGGGAATGAAGGGTAGGCAAGCTAAATTATCTATTCAATTTACTTGAATCTCAATTTTAATGATATTTTGCCATACACATACATATCCTGGATACTATGATTCATTCTTAGCAAAAATTATAGTCTATAAATTTGAAATGACTTATGAAGATGTTTACTGACACAAACACTCCTAGGAATGCAAAGCACTAGTAAGACATTATCTTTAGTTTAGATAGATAAATATAGACTACATTTACATGTCAGTTACCTAACAATGTAAATTAAACATATATTTACTCTGTCCCTTTCATCACAAGATTGAGTTTCAGCCTGTCAGCATATTAATAAGCAGAACATTTAAAGATTATTTTCCAATAATCAATTATCTAAAACTTTTAGATTATATATGCTTTTAATAGGAAACGGCATTTGCTAGATGGTTTGTGCCATGAGAGCTTGAATTTGCTTACTAATCTGCTATGACCTCACCAATCTGCTTAATTAACTTAAATATTATAAAAGACTATGGATTTTCTTGAAGTTAAAAAAAGTGTAGGGTTATCAGCAATTGTTTAAGAATATTGTGTTTTTTTCTAAATAATAGATTAATAATCACTAGTATGTTCATTTTAATGCAAACCCCTAAATCTTCATCTTCCATACTCTATGAAGAATTCTTATTTTATAGACAGTATCAAATGTTATCATTTGGAATAGTCCCGTTAAACATAATTTTCCATTAATTTACTACTGAAGACCTGAATAGACATTTTACCAAAGAAGACATACAGATAGCCAACGGGTACATAAAAAGATGCTCAACATTACACACACAACTATCAGTGCTCGTATCCCTGCCGCACACTGTGAGGCGTGTCCAATGCGAAATGCATGGCAGTCATTGATCAGAACTCAGTGGATTGATTCAGGTGTTTTGAGAAGTTAGATCTATGGAATAGATACTGAGTCTGACACAAACAGTCTTGAGAATGCAAAACACTATTAGGCCATTATTTTTAGTTTAGATAGACGAGGAAGAAAGTTAGAAAGTAGGAGCCTTGTGGGTGTTCCATAGAGATGCTGTTACATCGATCTTCTCCTTTGTGTGACATAAGCCAAAGGTGAACCAAAAGTAAAAAATCAGTCCCCAAGTGGTATCACAATTTGACCACAAGAATAGAAGCAGTGGCCTAGAGTATTAGTAATTTTGAGCATCTTTTCATATACCTGTTGGTTATTTGTATGTCTTTGGAAAAATGTCTATATAGTTCTGCTGCCCATTTTATAATTGGATTGTTTGGGTTTGTTGTTGGCTATTGAGTTGTATGACTGCTTTATATATTTAGATATAAAATCCTTATAAGACATATGGTTTGTAAATATTTTCTCGCATTCTATGAGTTGCTTTTTCATTTTATTAATTGTTCTTTTGCTTTTCAGAATCAAAACTGCAAAGAGATATCACTTCACACCTATTACAATAGCTATCATAAAAAAGACAAGAGATAAGTAAGTGTTGGCGAGGATGTGAAAAAAAAGGAAACCTTGTGCACTGTTAATGGGAACGTAATTTGGTACAGCCACTATGGAAAACAGTATGGAAGTTCCTCAAAAATTTAAAAATAGACCTGCCATATGATTCAGCAATCCCACATCTGGATATATATCCAAAGGAAATGAAAACAGGATTTCAAAGACATATCTGCACTCCCATGTTCATTATAGCATTATTTACGATAGTCAGTATATGAAAACAAGTAAGGAGTCTGTTAAAGGATGGATGGATGGATGGATGGATGGATGGATGGATGGATGGATGGATGGATGGAGAAAATGTGAGATTATTTATGATGAAATATTTTTTTAGCCATGAGAAACATGTAAATCCTAACATTTGTGACAACATGGATGAATCATGAAGGAATTATACTAAGCTAAATAAGTCAGACAAAAAAAACAACAACAAATATTTTATAATCATATGTGTGGAATCTAAAATCTTATGCGTAGTAACAGAGAGTAGGATGGGAGTTTCCAGGGGCTGAGGGATGTTGGAAATGGGGAGATATTGGTCAAAGGATACAAACTTCCAACTATATATTCTGTGAATTCAATATACAACATGATGATTATAATTAATATTAATAATACAGTATTACATACTTCAAAGTTGCTAAGAGAATATATCTTAAATGTTCTCACAACAAAAATGAAATGGTAATTATGGGAGGTTGATGCTTGTGTTAGCTAATGCTATGGTGGTAATCATTTTTAAATATGTAAGTGTATTGAATCAACACTGTACACCTTAAGCCTATACAATGTTGTATGCAAGTTGTATCTCAATAGAGCTAGGGGGAGAAAAAGAAGTAATGGCCTAGAAGAGGGGGTTGAGCGAAGAAGAGTAATCTGCTCTCATTATAGCTTTCTCATTGATATTCCCAAGTAGGGACTTTAGTCAACAGATAGATAGATATAGATAGACAGACAGACAGACAGACAGACAGATATAGAGATATCAAGCATTAGTTTTCCAAACACTCAGAAGTCTGAAAACTTCTTCAGGAAATCATACAACTAGATTTTAAAAAAAAATACTTTACAATTAAAATTTTTATTTCATCATTTTCAGTTAATTTTATAATCATAATTCATATGTAAACCTAATAGTAATTATTTTCTTAACCCATAGGAGAAATTATACAGTAAAATATTTTTACTTTTTTATATAAAATGTGATCTATATGTGTACATGTATATATATATATATATATATATATTTTATTTCCTGGAGCTCAGAAAAATCATTTAACCCATTTTAGCTTCTATTACATCCTATGTAAAATGGGAAAAATAAAACTACCTACCTCATAAACTCCTGTGAAGATTATGTAAAATAAACCGTGTCAGGATCATAACACAGTACCAGACACATCAAAAGTGCTCGATAAATAATAATAGACATTTTAATCTATTTTATTTCTGGGGTTAAACATGCAACACTTTAAAGTATATTCACTAAGTGGATTAGATTTCTTATTCGTGGGTTGATTCCTTCCTCGAAACAGGACTTCTTGCCTATGCTGGAAGTGAAACATTTTGGAAGGATTTAACATAATTTCATCCAATTTCCATCCAATATATTATAATATCATCACTCATTAAATGAATTAACCTTATACTTAATATATTAAATGATATTCAATTTGCCAATAAACCTATATACTCTATAAAACCTAGGCTATATTTATAATACAAAATAGGCAAGCTAAACCTGCCTGATTTATTTTTATCATGTAATTTACTTTATCACGCAACTGGTGATGTTAAAACCAAAATGAACTCTGCTGCAATCAGGTCAGAGTGATCACAACGTTCTTGACCCAGTTTCGTTGGCAATGAACGCTCCATATGATGAAAACAGTCGAATGGTCTTAAACATTCCTCACCCTATTTTCTTTCTCAATGAGAGCAGAAAGTTTCATTAAGTAAAGAAAACACTCTATTCAGATCTCATTTCTAAAAAGAACTATAACATTATAATGTTCCTTGTGCCACTATAATTTCCAATATGCTGTTAAACAGCAAGAAAAAAATCACTTTTTAAATAGCAAATTAAATACTCCCAAATTTACTACCACAGGAAGAGCACTCTATTGCTATGCCTGGTTGCGGGAGGCAGCGGGGGGGGGGGGCTTTTGGTCAAAATACATAAAGTGATTTAACAAATTTAGAGTCCATACCAGCAGAAAACTACCATGGTAAAAGGAATTCAGATCTGTGTTACAACAGTACTTTTCTCCCCCCCCCCCCGATTTTGTAGATGATGATGGTCCATTGTAGGACAGATTTTAAAAGCAATCTGTCTAGATTCAGATAACTTACTGGGTGATTAACTTACTCTTAGCAGTTACCATAGTAAGGAAATGCATAGAAAAAAATAACTCAAACAAAAAACAAGTAGATAGATAGATGACATAGATAGGTAGATAGATAGACAGACAGACAGGCAGACAGACAGACAGAGTTGGTGTTCTTTAAAATCAGAGCCAAGATTTAGAATGAGAAAAACTTATTGCCCAAAGTCTGTGATTCTGCCTCTATTGGAAGACATAATTATTTAAATACTACCTACACACATTTTGAAACCTCACATATTTGAAACCTCAACATAAGTATGATTTAAATCCAGAAAGGTAAACTGAATGAAGAATATCATGTACAAAAATCCACAAAGACACACTGCTTTGTTGAATCAATGTTTGTGCAATTTAAATATGATAAATGGTATTATTAAAATTTGTCATTCAAACTGTTAGAAAGGAGTTAAAAATAACAAATCAGTAGAATTACTATATGAAGACATGAAACTTTAAGATTGTTTCTTAGCCTCAGTAGTTGAAATTATTAATCCAAGTAAATTGAGTAAATTGGTATGTATAATGACTTTTTTAAGTTAAAATTTATTGGGGTGACAATGGTCAACAAAACCACACAGGTTTCAAGTGTACAAGTCTGTAATACATCATCTATATATTGCATTATGTCTTCACCACCCAGAGTCAGTTCTCCTTCCATCATCATATATTAGAGCTCCTTTACCCTCTTCTACCAGCCCGTCTTCCCCATTACCCTTTGGTAACCACTAAACTATTGTCTGTGTCTATGAGTTTTTATTTTTTGTTTGTCTTGTTCATTTGTTCCCTTCAGTTTTATATCCCACTTATGAGTGACATCATACGGTTCTCAACTTTTTCTGTCTGACTTATGTCATCAGCATAGTAATCTCAAGGTCTATCCACGTTGTTGTAAATTTTTCATCTTTTCTTACGGCAAGTAGTATTCCACTGTGTATATATACCACATCTTCTTTATCCAACCATCTATGTAAGGGCATTGGTTGTTTCCATGTCTTGGCCAGTGGAAATAAAGTTGCAATGAATATCGGAGCACATATAAATGTTTTCAGATTTTTTGGGGGTAGATACCCAGGACATAGATCGCTGGGTCATATGGTAATTCTATTTTTAATTTTCTGAGGAACCTCCATACTGTTTTCTGTAGCAGTTGTACCAATTTACATTCTCACCAACAGTGTATGAGGGTTTGTTTTTCGCCACAGCCAGACTCTCCAACACTTGGTATTATTTGCCTTGTTGATGATAAGCCATTCTAATAGGTGTGAGGTGATATTTCATTATGGCTTTGATTTGCATTTCACTAATAGCTAGTGAAGTTGAACATTTTTTCACATATCCGTTGGCCATTTATATGTCTTGTTGGGAGAAGTTTCGGTTCATGTCCTCTGCCCATTGTTTAATTGGATGTTTTGTCTTTTTGTTGTTGAGTTGTATGAGTTCCTTTTATATTTTGGATATTATCCCCTTTATTGGAGGTGCTTGTAAATATTTTCTCCCATTTAACTGGTTGCATCTTTGTTTTGTTGATGGTGTATTTTGCTGGAAGCATCAACATAGTTAAAATGGCCATATTACCCAAAGCAATATGCAGATTTAATACAATCCCCATCAAAATCCCAATGGCATTTTTAATAGAACAAAAAAACCCATCAGTTTTGTATGGAATCACAAAAGACCCCAAAAAGCCAAAGCAATCCTAAGAAAAAAGAACAATGCTGGAGGTATCACACTCCCCGACTTCAGCTTGTACTACAGGGCTACAATAATCAAAACAGTATAATGACTTTTGAAATATGACTGAAGGATGACATTTCACAGCTAGGAGAAAGAAGTATAAGTAGAGGTAAGGTAATTAAATAATATAAAATAATTAAATAAGATAAGCTAAAGAGATTGTGTTCCTGTTTCCTATCCTGAAACTCAGGGCATTGCTGCTTCAAGGCTCAGATGAAATAGTAAATTTTTTTATATGATGTCATCTAAATTTTTTTGCACATTAAACATCCACAGAAATATTTTATTTAATGAACAGAGAATACAAGGAAATGCCATTTAGAATCTAGTGGAGTAGGAGAACTGAGTAAGTTTTATTTTGCTGAAGCATTCAGAGAGAGATACTATTTCTTCCACTTCTACCTCAATAGGCGAGAAACATAAGAGCTTTCTCTTATTAACTAAGGTAAGAGCTGTCTTTATTTCTCACTATCATTACCATGAAAAACACTTATTTTCTTACCATCATAGAATACATAGAAAAATGTAGCTTTCAAGAAGTTTATGGCCTGTTTGTTTGTTTTAAAGCTGTTAACATACATCAGACAAGAAAGAAGACAGGAAGTTCAGTGGTGCTATGATGTTATGTGAGTGAAAGCTCATTTGATTATAAGCTAGAATATTTAAAGCATTGTGAAGGACGCTATGTCTAGGCACACACTTTTAATCAAGTTAGTTACATTTATTTAAATCTAGAAAAATCACTTCCATATAAAGCAAAATAGCTCTGCAAAATGCATATTACTGTAAGTGCCTATTCAAAGTTTGCAATTTGATAACTGAATTATCCTTTTCTCTTTCCCTCCATTTGTATGAATAGAACAAATTATGACTAATTGAAAACTGCAGTCAGAATACAATCAGGCTGACATGGTTAATCACAGGTGTCTCTATTGAAGTATCATCATGAAATAAATTAATATTACATTTCTTTGCTAAATATGAAATCCGATGTTATAAAATGTTCAATTCTGCTTTTTAAATTGGATGTTAAAGTAGGAAAAACCACAGATTTTAACATGCCTTTCTTGGTGTGAGCCTATCTTTAAGTAAGTGCATTTTCAATGTATTATTCTTAGTATCCTTTTATCTTGTTTTAAATCATAAACATAAAGCTTGAGCAGATCAATGACAGGAACAATTGCTCTCTCCTTAGGCAACTTAGTGAATTAGCAAATGGCATATATTTCATAGAAGAAAAGTTGAGTCAGTGACTTCCTGAAGTAGCTACTATTCACTTAAAAGAATGGAATCAGTAGCTGGGCTCATTAGATAAAAAATAATAACATTTACTGAGTCAAAAGGCCAGTGGTATTTATATTGACAGTATTTTTCTTGTGCAACATCTACACTCTGGTAAAGAAAAAAAACTAAAGCCAATTACTTAATATGCAATACATTGAACACAATGGCAACGATACCCTAAAGACCACAGTAAGCATTATAATCTAATGGATTTAAAAATCTCACATAACATTTATACATCACATGTTAGGATCTAGAATACTCTACTTGTCTCCCGTAATTACAGAGATGAACATTATGGTTGATAATTAATTGTCCCCTAAATTACTTCCCCCTCCAATTTCCCATTTAATAGCAGCTGTGTCATTTGGGAAGGTCTGATGGACCTGAGCCATTCAGGGTGTGGCATTTTCTCACAAGAGGCCTGGTTCTGAGGTGAGCCAAGCATTTAAAACCTTAGGGGATTTTAGGACACGATAGAACTATTGCCAATAGTTTGCTACAATGAGAGGAGCCAAAGTGAAGAAACATTTCAAACACAAAAAGAGAGCAAAGATGAAAGGGCTATTGAGCAACAGAACCAAAATTCTGGACTTTTTATTTACATGCATCATTATAATTCATTTGTATTTAAATTGCTTTTAGTTGGGTTTTCTACTATTTGCAGCTGAAAGTTTCCTATGGCAATCATTAAATTGCATGTATTGAGTGGTACGTTCACAAGCTATTTCATATGTTTGCAAATGCAATCCATAACATCTCTTACGCTACTTGATCAGATTTCTTGTGAAATCATCCCTACTTCCAACTTTTTAACTTATATATTTTTAAAGTATCCTTTTCATTTTTGCATAGGCCAATCTGAGCTGAATTTATTCTATTCCATTATTATTTTTTGTTTAAATCACTTATCACTATCTGAATTCATTATAGTAATCAATGTATTAATGTAGAATCCAACTGGCCTATAAGCTTTGCAAGAGTAGGGACTCACTGATACATCACTATATTGCCAGCAACTACAATATTGCCTGGCATATGGGATACATTCAATAAGTACTTGTGGAACGGACCAATAGTGAAATAAACCAACACTTCAGAAAATATGCAAGAAAGCAAAATAAATTATAGATATCTAAAGGAGTTTGGAAAGCAAGCAAAAAACAAAAAACAAAATGATACTGAGAGGTGGTAGTATAGCAGAGACTCAAATGAGTTAAATTTCACTGGGGAGATGAGAGTTTAGGTCTCATGTATAGATATTTTATGCTAAATAACGAAAAACATGAAATCATTAAGTTTATGTTTAAGGAAAGCAATAGTCCCAGGTGACCTATGTAACAGATAGTAGGTCTGTATTATTATTTCTTATAATAGTTGCCCCGTCAACAGCCCATGTCAATAGAGTTATGTATTGAGTTTTGCAGCAAAAGTTCTAGCTAATATAACTGACATTTTGTCCTTGATAATCCTGGAGCACCTCAAAGAGACAAAGCATAATTGAGGATAGTGGCTAAATTTGATTATTCTTATATCATTGTGAATACTAGATTACTTTAGATCACCCTCATGTACATCTAATATTTGAAATAGTAGGTCACAACAATGTCTACAGAGATTACCCCACTTAGAACTGAAATATTTTCCTTCTCACTACAGTCATTTCTCATCCTTTAACCTAATCCACATTTTTCCTTTTTTCAATAGAGGATACCACATTCTAACATGCTATCTGATATAAAATTATTGCTTATTTTCTATTCATCTCTGCACCCATGGAATCTAAGTTCCATGAGTGGAAATTAATTCATTTCATTTACAGATGTATTCCAGGAGTCTAGAATATGTCTGAAAAAATTATTGAATGATAGTTTCTGAACTACATTTCTACAATTGCAGAATACATAAAGGTTGTGTTTAAGAAATTTGCATTTATAAGCCTTAATATTATGTTGGATTTCCCAATGAGTTTTAATGTTCAATGCCTCATTCCAGTATTTATTCAAAATATATGTTTGTGAATTTGTTTCTGGTCTTTTTTTTTTTTCATCTTGTCTCATTTGTACTAACTATTGACTTACTTTTGCTTTTTTAATCATTCTTTGGATGAATTCAATATAATAGAATTCAAACTGTTTTTTGAAATGATTAAAAATGATGCTAGTTTGCTCTTTCTTTATGGCTATGGTTTTGTTGATCTCTACTGAGCATTAATTTTCCCATTCAACTGCACTTTCTATTTGTTGTTATTGAAAACATTAGCAGACAAACTAACTGAGAGGGACATAAATCCAAATGAACAATTAAGTGTCTCTACTAATTGTTTATAAAGTGTCAGTTACTTATTCATAAAATTCTAGGGAAGGCTCACTTGTCTCCTCGTCAGCAGAAAGTGCAAAGGAACAGTATTTTATAATTGCTTACAATAGTCTTCTTTTCGTAAGCTTTTAACAATTTTTAAGCCCTCAATTTCTGTAATGACACTTGCTAAGCCTTTATTCATGAGTAAGTGATCTATTTGACATGTAGAAAATATTTACAAATAAATAATTTGGTAAAGAATGACATTCACAGAAACTTCCGTATCTGGTCCTTAATTTCTATTAGTAAAATTCATCTCTAATAAAGCTCTGCCAAGTGACTGACTGCTCATAACTAGAATGAGTGCTTTACAAATAAAATTGCAGATGCAGCCCATGTCCTCTACAGACACAACTCTGCAATGTATAGAATATAGATAAGAGAGAAACAAGGAAATTAAAAATACATTTGGGACAAATTTAAGATAACTCCACTTTAGTTCATGAAAAC
The DNA here is from genome assembly GCF_964194185.1 of Rhinolophus hipposideros. Taxonomy (NCBI): domain Eukaryota; kingdom Metazoa; phylum Chordata; class Mammalia; order Chiroptera; family Rhinolophidae; genus Rhinolophus; species Rhinolophus hipposideros. The sequence continues at coordinate 36,496,236 of NC_138050.1, read as the reverse complement.
CAAGCTCAAGTTAAATGTATAAATGTGTAGTTCAAAGGAAATTATCATATAAATTCTAAGATATTTCAGAAAAAGAGTTAAACTTTGACCTAACTATTGAAGACGGAGTTTCTCATGTTCAGATTTCAGTAAACGTTTACAGGTGGAGGCTGGCAACACTGTGACATACAGGATGGACAAAGTTGTGACAGGCATGTAAGATTCTATTAGAAATATTTCAGTAGAGGAACCAGATTTTAGAGGCCCTCCATGTACTGCTTCCTCATTGCTCTTTCCTCAATGCTCTCCCTATGCCTCTACACTAGTATTTTCTAAACTGTATCATCACTCCATTTTCACATTTCTATCTCCTGCACTACAATATAAGTTCCTCAAAGTAAAAGTCATGCGTCTAATTTATTTTCTTTATTCTCAGAGAATACCTCTTTGTCTACATATACTTGGTGATCAGTAAATGGTGATGGAAAGTAATAACCTTTTATTGAAAACAAATGAACCTATTAATTCAAATGGGTAAACATAACTAATACATTTTGTCAAACATTCTGGAGATATACGAGGTCTGACAATTAAGTTCGTGAACTCATCCTAGAAAAAGTGCTACATACCTCATTGCTGAATATCACTATGGTCACCTTTGAAGTACTCCCTTTGGGAAGCTATGCACCAATGCCAGCACCTAGTCCACCCTTCAAAGCAATTTTGGAACTCTTTTTCTGGAATGGCCATCAGAGCTGTCATAGTATTGCCCTTGATGTCCTGAATGCCATCAAAATGCCTTCCTTTCAATTATTTCCTTTTTCTTCAGGTAAAGAAAGAAGTCATTGGGGGCCAGATCAGGTGAGTAGGGAGGGTGTTCCAATATATTTATTTTTTTACTGGCTAAAAACTCCCTCACAAACAGTGCCCTGTGAGTTAGTATATGGTCATGATGGCAAAGCCATGAATTGCTGGCGAAAAGTCCAGGTCATCTAACTTTTTCATGCAGCCTTTTTAGCACTTCCAGACAGTAAACATGGTTAACTGTCCAGTTGGTACAAATTTATAATGAATGATCCCTCTGATATCAAAAAGGTTAGCAACATCAGTGCAACAAGTTCATGAACTTAATTGTCAGATTGTCATATCTGGACTTGTATTGGCGTTAGTATTATTTCACGAAACCTCACATTTAAAAAAAAAAAGCAAAAATAAAGAGTGTCACACTGATAAGACTCCAACAAATGTCATTATCACAATCTTGTAAAACCACAGAATATTTACTTTATTTGCTTGAGATATTATGGAATTACTTATAGAAAAACTCAAATGTTCCAAACACATTGTCTTCCTATCCTGCTGTGCTTACATTAACATTCAATTAATTATGTCATCTGTCTTTTCAACCATATCTCTTTCTATCCAGTGCCACCATCTTCATGAGCTAATGCCATGGCTGCCTGGCTTTCTGAAGTAAAGGTGTGGATGGAACCAGTATAGACATCCCTTCTTCCTGTCCACTTACACCTGTGGGTTCATAGAATATAACCTCAGAGCAATCTGCAAGCATTGCCTATAACATAAAATGGTGGCAGAGATAAATTGCCAGACAACATTAGTTTTGAGCACAAAGTAATATAATAGAATGAAGAACTCTTTTGGTTGCATAATAATTCTAACCAGCCACATCACAAAGAATTGTCCATCAAAAAGAAATCAGAACCTAAATATAAATGTCACTTTTAAATAAACCTCAAGATTCCTACCAAGTAGTTACCAATGTGATTTTGTTATTATTTTATGAAGATACATGCCTATATTCTTATGATCCAACTAAGTAGTAACTATTAATATAAAATGGATACTACAATTCAGTAAGCAACTGCAATTTAAACTATATATACTAATTGTATTTAAATGTGTTAAATATGATGTAAATGCATTGAATATGCTTTAAATGTGTCAATTCTCCTAACTCTCGGAGAGATGTACAAGAATTCTCTCTCTCTCTCTCTCTCTCTCTCTCTCTCTCTCTCTCTCTCTCTCCATCTCTCTCTCTCTCCCCCTCCATCTCTCTCTCTCTCTCTCTCTCCCCCTCCATCTCTCTCTCTCTCTCTCTCTCCCCCTCCATCTCTCTCTCTCTCTCTCTCACTCCCATTATGCACATTTCCCCATTTCCACTGCCTTTTTTGATGTTTTCATATATTATTTTAAATTTTTCACTTTATTATAATACAGGTATTCTGAATTAACTTGTTTTTTAAACATATTGAACATATATATATATATATTATATATATATACATATATATATATAATTTTTACATTAGGAGTAATAGGAAACTATTAGGATTCTTGGAAACAGTATGGAGGTTCCTCAAAAAATTAAAAATAGAACTACATTATGACTCATTGATTCCACTCCTGGGTATTTATCCGAAGAAATCCAAAGGACTAATTCGAAAAGATACATGTACCTCTATGCTTACTGCAGTGCTATTCACAACAGATAAGATATGAAAACAACAAAAATGTCCATCAATAAATATTGGATAAAGAACATGTGGTATGTACCTTGTTTCCCCCAAAATAAGACCTAGCTGGACAATTAGCTCTAATGAGTCTTTTGGAGCAAAAATTCATGTAAGTCCCCATCTTATTTTATTATAATATAAGACCGGGTCTTATATTAATTTTTGCTCCAAAAGATCTACCAAAGCTGATTGTCCAGCTCGGTCTTACTTTGGGGGAAACACTGTATATACAATGCCATAACGAAATAATGAAATCATACAATTTGAAGCCACATGGATGCATCTAGAGTGTATTATGTGAAGTGAAATAAGTCAGACTGAGGAAGACAAATAGCATATGATTTCATTTATATGTGGATTCTGAAGAATACAATAAACGAACAAACAAAACAAAAGTAAACTCACAGATACAGAGAACAAACTGACTTTTGCTGAGGGGGGGTGATCAATGAGAAACCTGAAGGGATTAGTAAGTACTAATTGGTAGTTACAAAATGGTTACAGGGATGTGAAATACAGTACGGGGAATATAGCCAATACTGTTGTAAAAACTATTTATAGTGTTAGATGGGTACTAGACTTATCGGAGGGATCACTTCATAAATTATATAAATGCCTAACCACTATGTAATACACCTGAAACTAATATAAAATAACATCAATGTCAAATATATATGTATATCAAATATACATATATATATATATATATATATACACAAAATATAAAGTATAGCATAGAGAATATAGTCAATGGTATTTTAACAGCTATGTACAGTGTAAGATGGGTGATAGACTTGTTTGGGTTATCACTTTGCGAGGGGTGTAAATGTCTAATTACTATGTCATTTGGTAAAACTGAAACAAATAATAATAAAATGGAACTCTTACGATTCTTGGTTACAAACAAGAGTCTAAACACAATGATAACAGCATTTCATAAATGAATTATATGATCCATTTGAGGATTTAAACATTTTTAAATCTAGTAGTTTTCAAAATATTTTTCAGCATGACTGTCTGTTGTAGTTCATTTTTACTTACATAGCTGATGGAATACAATGGTGTTTATTTAGTTCCCTACATATATATTCAGATATGCCAGCTGTCCAGAAAAATATACAGTCATTCACCTGGCTTACAAAAGCTTGTGTATAGAATGTATGTCAAGATCTTAGAGTGATTTCTTTCTCAACGGTGGTTACTAAAGTTATATCGCTAGTTCTTGATCTCAGGAACTCATTAGCAGTTCTCAAGGCTACTTCTCAGCACTTTGGGATTGCAAATATTGCTCAACTCAGTTGTTAATGCTGAAATTCCTTTTTCAGACAAGTCAGCTTCTTGTCTGATCAATTTATAATTTCATCATTCTCCCTTCTCTTTCAGTAATTTCCTAACATAGGGCAATTACTACTAAGGACTGAAACCACAGAAAAATATTCTCAAGTGGTGTCTAATTAGAAGTTTAATCCCTCAGAAACCTAGAAAAAAAGTGAAATTTCACATGAAAAATTCAGTACCTTGGATATCATAAAATGCTGCAGATGTTGATCTCTAACTCACATATTGAAATATGTGATAGGTGCAGATTCAAACAATATTTTGAATAACTAACCTTGAAATTAAATAATCTATTTCTCATTTCTTCATTTTCTTGGAAAAATTTTATAAGTGAAATGTAATTGATATTTAAACAAAATGCACCTATATAGAGAATATTATGCAGCTGTTAGAATGCAGTATCTATCTATTTATCTATCTATCTATCTATCTATCTATCTATCTATCTATCTATCTATCATCTACCTATCTATCTATCTAGACAATCAAAATGCTGCCGAAGAAATGTTTACTATAGTATCATTCATATAAAAGTACATTAATCATTTTACATGTATGTATATAAAATTCTATTCATAAATGAAGAGTGAAATTTTTGGAAAGATTTAATGTCAGAGAAGCCATGTAATCTCCGGAAGAAACTAGAGACTGGTGAAAAGTAAACTTTCACTTTTCACTTGATATTTTTTTCTGTTTGGACTTAAAAAAATGTAAAAAATAATTTAGAAAAAAATAAATTACTTTTATTTTTCAATTTGAAGTTGTTTTCTCAAGCTTAGTTTCTTAAGTTAGTCTCATTTCCCTTTGTAGTCTCAAAATAACCAAAACATATTTGATATTTTGGTAGTTTTAGAAAGGAAATTTATCCCACAAAATATCGAATGATCTTTAACTAAAAGCCTAGACTATGCTCTTCCATATGCCATCAAGTAAATAGCCTCTAATGATTTCTTGCTTAGGTGAGCTATTAACATTCATGGAGAGTCTATTACTGGACTTGATTACCTTGTGTATTAAATTGACAGATCTACAGTCACAAGCACCCATGGCCAATTAATCCCTTATGAATCGGACCAGAGTTAGCCAGTTGTGACAGCTTTGGAAGTGTGTCAGCTCTCCTTGATAAAGGACACCGCAGTATTTAAACTCGCTAAGTGAGTGTCTGCAAAGGCACTCTAACACAACTGTTTCAGAGCTATTGTAAAAGGAGGAAAGGTTAGAAATCCACAGCGTGGCACAGGTCTCAGGATCAAAAGAGCAAAGCAGTCATGGAGATTTAACTCTGGGACAAACTTCCTTTTTATTTGAAAACATTTAAACATAACATTATAAATATGTTTTCTAACAAAATAACTAGGTCTTGAGTTGTGTTCAAGCTGCCGATACAGTCCTAAGTATATTCTGTTTGCAAAATGTGTCTGTGTTCAATTCTGTTTCTCTACGACAAGAACAACTGCTCTAAATTCAGGGAGTTCGCATGACTTTATATTTCAAGATTTCAGACTCTATTATGCAACTGAATGATTCTTATGCCCAGAAATAGTGATATTACTTATGTTTCTTTACTGTCACCAAATACCCAGAGCGCAATAGAGATAAAATAATCCCTACATATTCCTGTATACCCAGTGAGTAAGTAAAGGAAGAAATCATTATACAACAGTATTTGATGAAGAATTCATGGACATTGTCAATTAACAATATGAGAGAAGAACTGCTGTTTGATGAAGATGTGGGAAATTGAATTGCTGTTAATCAAAGTAAATCATAAAAATACCATCTTTCTTTCAAAACTAGATTGGGGACAATATATAGCTCAAATTAATTTGCCTGCTTTAATAACAGATACACTGGAATAGAAACATCATTTAACAAAAGATTTCATGTGTGCATTTTATAACCAAAGAATGGCATGTAACCCTCATTTAACCTTCGTAGGGTGTAACCGACAACTTGTTTTTACAGTTTAAAATTAAATGTTAAAAATTTTACTCTGGGGTTAATTCAAATTTCAATAAAATTCTTACAACTATTCCTGTATTCTAGGGGAATAATGGATAGAACACTGGTTATATAGCCTCTAAAGACTCATCCAAATAATAGTTACTGAGTACTTCCTCAAAGGAATCATCTGTAATATTGCAATATTTGGGACTTAACTAATATTAAAAATGTTATTCACTGATCATCTGAAATTCAAATTTAACTGAGGGCCCTGTATTCTTATTTGCTAAACCCGGCAACCTACATCACCTTATTTAATTCAAAAAAAAAAAAAAGATAATAAAAATTTAAAAAGCATAGAAACTTAGAAACTTGGGGTATATATGAGGAAATTTGAGTTCAAAAGTTTTCTTAAACTTTTAGATGTCAAGTGTAGGTCATAAGAGGTAGAAGGATGGTGAAGATCAGTTGCAAGAAGATCCAATCATTAATATAAAGCTATTATTTTCACAGAGCAATGCCCTAATCATCAATTTGTATCCATTTATGTAATTAGTATAATTAAAGATAATTATTCTGTCACAGTGCTTTCATGGTCTTCATTAATTCAAATATATAATTGCATGAATCTTGGTCAGCTGGAAAAAGGGGGGTTTAAGAATTCACACACAAACACACACACACACACACACACACACACACACACACACACAAATCCCACTAACAAAGTAAATTTCTGAAAAGTATATTTGTGAGAGCCTTAAATACTATTTTGAAATGTTCCCAGTTGATATATCATGCTGATATTTAAAACAATGCTGACCTGCTCACTACAGACACTTAAATATTTACCAAACACTAAAAAACAAACTTTATTTTGTTTGGTGAAAAAAAAAAAAAAGCAATTATTCTACACCTAGTCCATTAGATGCTATGATGTCCCGCTTTGTTCTACCAGTAGAGTTTAATTCATGAATGAACTGGAGATTTTTACCCTAGACACTTGAGAACTCACTAGGGCTAGGATGTTCTTCAGTAGGTTGTCCTGAAGAGACCACCTTTCCAGCTGCAGAGTCAGAGCCGCACCAGTGTCTCTAACCTGTGAGAGGAAGTTCACCCCATCACATTTTTCAGTAGACTGAACTACATAATGGAAAGTTTTGCTCAGGTGAAAGCTGATGATGTGAGTGAATGCCAAATAAATGTAGATGTCACATTGACATGAAATTCTAAAAGCTGTTGTTTTTCACAATGGGAATTACCGTGCCAGGATTTAATCTCAGAGTTTTTCAATAATCAAAAGAATCCAATATTCAGTGTGTAAATCTGAGCACTGAAATTTATTAAGAATGGAATATTGAGTCATATATATATATATATATATATATATATATATCCATGAACCTCACTCTCCTCATCTATAAGTTAGACACATTACCAATTTGATCATATCTGTGATCTAAATATGTCATTCTCCCCTGTATGCATATACACAAGTAGTTATTTTTTAGTGATAGTGCATTTTCAAGCCATGGAAAACTGGTAGTACAGAGTAAAGGGTATTGGAAGGCAATCCCCTATGATTTCTCATATTTCTGCCTGTTTTGTGAACAAAGACATTGATGTCCTCTGTTGAGGATTAAGCATTAAGACACATTTTTATAGCGATCAGCTTTGGATGATAAAGATCCATTATCTCCCTTCAGGGCAGTTTCTTTGCTGTCTTGTATAATATGGAAATATTTCTCTCTGGGGCAAAGGTGGTTCGCAAACGATAGAGTTTCCTAAACTGCAGATTCCCAGAGTGTGATACACACAAGTCCATGGTGTATATAACACTCAGGGTGGTCTTCCAGGCCTCCCTGTGGGACTTGAGAGACATGAGGGTCACTTGAAGGTCATGCTGCTTTTAGTATGTGAGTAAACACAGCCCTGTTTCCATCCCAGGAATATTGATCTTATGCAAGCATGTGGTAGGCTAACACTTTAGCTTTCAAGAAGCAAAAACATCTCAGACTTTCACAATTTTTGGCTCGGCACTAATCATGACACCCTGAATAGAGTAACAGGAATTATTTTCAGAGCTTATCAAGGTATTCCAATGGGTGCTACATCCTTACGAAAATAGCATTCATTTTCTAATTGGTGGAAGCAACTTAAAAATAGAGCCTTCTTCAGAGGTCAGTTGTGTAATTTCTTCTCTGGGTTAATATTACTGTACAACACAAAACGCTCCACTCCCACACTCACAGAAGATCTAAATTGTATCTATTGCATCTCCACGTTTCTTGGTTACAGACACATGTTATACAACATCCCAGAGCATAAGTTCCATGAATGAAGGAGATTCATCTGCTTTCTTCCTTCCTGTATACCCAGGGCTTAGAGCAGTGCCAGGCAAAGAGTAGACACATTATGAATATTTGTTGATAAAACACAGTGGCATGAGTCATTACGGAGTCACAAACCAGTCTCTGATTTAAGCTATTGTAAAAATGACATGAATGTTTGGTTTTCATCTTTCCAAATTATTATAATCATGCTTTAATTCACATCACACCTACAGATACATTTTGAAAATAAGTTATTTGAACTAATTACCTAATTATAAAAAAGCACCTGCGTACTTTTAAAAGAATAGCAATTTTTAAAAATTATTTTGACCAGAATACAATTTTATACAACCCTCCCCTATAAGTCTCACAGGGGAGGACAGTACAAAATGAGACATAAAAACCTTAGTATTAGATACCTATACTGTCACTTAATAGCCATGTGCTTTTGGCAAGTCATTGTGGTTTACTGAGTTTCAGTTTCCTCATATGTAAAATGGAAATAATAATGGCTATCTTAGAGGTTCGCTGTGAGGTAAATGAGTTAATTTATGCATAGTAATTAGCACAGTGCCTAGTATATGATGAATGCTGAACTAGTAAGGAGGTGTGGTACACAAAATCTCTGAGAACTATCTTAATTTAATACAACTAAAATCAGGTTCTATAGCTAGTTGTTATATCACAATAAATTCAAGGCAAATCGAAAATATGAAAAGTAATATGCAGAGATATACACCTTATTACTTGCTGAACTATGTCTCTCTGTCGTCTTAAATTCATTGTATCTGTATGCTGGAAAAATGGAAATCAAGTTTACCTTGACCCTTTTACAAATAACAGACCATGTGAATAAGTTACCATCAGGCAAGCATATGTTAGTGGGCTCTACACAAAGATATCTGTTTTCAAAAGAACATTTGGAGAGGTATGTTGGAGAGGTCATGAGATTTTAAGTTAGATCATTTTAAATTTAAATTTCATCATTGTCATTATTCGCTGTGTGACCTTACAAAATTTACTGAACCTGTCTGAATCAGTGTCCACATTGATAAAGCAGCTATAATAATATCTAACTTGTAGTTTGGTACATAAATAAAGTAAGATCACATATCTCCAGCATATTAAGTGTTAAAAATCATAGCCATAATCATTAATTTTAAATAGTTATTTAAGTTATTCACTGATACTCCCTAAATTCTTCAAAATGTGATTTATATATTTTATTTCCCTCTATAGTCAGATAGTGGTTAAAGCAATCTCAGAGATTGCGCTCCTTGTCAAGTTCTTCAAAATACCCTGGGTTTTATAGCCTTCCAGAAGTATCTTATGCTATTACAAGCCTGGGAAATACTGTTCACTGCAACCAAACTTTGAACCAAAAGGCAGCTTGATGTCTTTCCATTCTAATAGTGTTGACAAAGACCATTCTCCAGGATTGCTGAAACCATCCATAGAACCCCAAATCCTTCAGATCTGCTCACTTACAAACACAACTGAATGCACTGTCTCTTTCTTCTCCAGGCTTTCACAACTTTCAGATCAGCACCCTACACTGCTTTTATCTCAGATGCTCTCTTTCATCCAAATATGTAATGAAGCTCTTGATGTTCTTAGCAATTTGGATATCTGCAGAGGAAACACTGTATTGTAGACCAAAGAACTTTAAAGAATAATCTCCAACTCCAGTAAATATTTGCTCACCAAATATATAAGTAGGGAAAACACTAGTGACTACCTGGAGATATACAATTACCACAGAGCAGATAAAAGAAAGCCAACTGATTGTTTAGTACCTACCTACAATATGTAAGCGTTAAACCGTGAAAGGAAAGAATTACCATTTAGTTCCACATAACCTTAGTTTTATGTAGCCTCTGCAAAGAAGTCTTTGTATACTGAAATTATCTCGTGTATTATAAATGAGTAAACACAGAGAATTGGGAACCACAGATTTCACTATGGGGTGGAGATAAATAGGTAGGTAGATAGATAGATAGATAGATAGATAGATATAAGTATATCTATATCTATAAATGTCTAGATATATCTAGATATATCTAGACATTTATAGATATATAGATAGATAAATAGATATATAGATCATGGGAAAGGTGAGGAAGAACTCTTGTTGCTGGATACGAATTGCAGTAATGGATATGATGCACAATCATTTCTGTATAACTCAAGAATTGTCTGGTTATTTTTGCCCTTAGAATATATCCATCCTACAACTGTCCATTAAAGGGCTTTGAAGAATTGATGCCCAAGTAGCAATAAATATAACCCATGCCCAGATATTAGTTTCTAAATACTATTCCCTGTCAAGTATCCCTGGAGAAATGGCTACTTCCATGTCATGGCAGGAAAGTATAAGACAAACATTTTGTTTAGTCAGAAAATAAACAAATGCTTAATGAGTAATGGGAGCATATCCAAACGCACTAAGCAGCCACTTTGAAGAATTCTTCTTAGCCAAATTTGAGATTTTAGGGAAGGGAAAAAAAGCACTTCTTCACAGAAAAATGTCAGGTATTGAACGTAGGTGGAACACTAGAACTCAGAAAAAATGCAATGGATTATTGGGAAACAAGGCTAATAGATAATCTCAAAGTATTACCCAAGAGATTACTTCTTAAATTCAGATGGAAATGTGTATCCTTAAAATCAAAGGGAAAAAAAAAAAAAGAAGAAGAAAAAAAGATTGGTTAATACATTTACCAAATGATCACACAAAAATTTTCCTCAGTAATGGAGTAAACAGATGTAATATCTCCTGATATGATGCAAAAATAAGTGTAAACCCACATCGATGTAGTGTTCTTGCCAAAATGAATCTAAAATGAATCTACATACGAAGAAACTATGAGCTACCACCAAATATGAGATATTTTACAAAGAAACTGGCCTGGACTCACAAAAAATGTCAATGTCAAGAAAGACAAACCTGCTAGGAGTGCAAAGACACTAGTCTAGATGAAAGGAGACTAAAAACACATATAAACTAATGGGATGCTTACTCCGTAGGAAAATACCTTTTTCTTAAGAAATACATATTAAAATATTTAGGAATAAATGATCATGATGCCAGTAGTTTATTTTCAAATGGTTCAACAACAAAAAATGTGGCAAAACCTTGACAATTGGTAAAGGCGGCCATTGTACTATTCTTTTAACTTTGCTAGAGTTTTACATTATTTTCAAAACAAGGTGTAAATAAACATAATATGGAAAATGCCTAGCAAAGTGCTAGATACATACCACGTGGCCAAAAGTTCACATTTGGTATGATGCCAAGGTCTCAGTTTCTGACAAGTTCCTATGACTCAGCCTTCCTACAACCCCAGCAAATGATGCCTCTACCTTACTTTGGGGAGTTAGATTTGATCCCTCTGGACTCTCCCAGAGTCATCAAAAAAAGGTGCAAATATATTTAATAACATTTTTGTCATAGAAATATAAAATAAATATAATAACTTTTCCATCAAAGTGATTACATTTTGAAGTATTTTGAAAGAGCAATCCTCTCATATAAAATATTAATATATATAAAACATGTTATTTTCTCATAAGCTATAGAGATGAGGGCTATCGAGACTCATAACTGGAAGCCTGAAATATAATTTAATTCTATTGCTATGAAACTAAATAAATTCCCCCTTTATCCATTCATAGACAAGTGAACTCTGGCAAATACTCCCACAGAATAAAACGGCAGATAAGTGGACAGAATGAATATATTACCCCTTCGTATATTCTACAGGGGAGAATGTTGAGCAACAAATAAAGTACGAGTTACACATAAAACTATTAAGCAGGAGACATAAAATTACAATTTTCTAAAAGCTTCAGTAAACAAGTGCATTTTGTGGTATGAAAAAAGCTAACAGTTATGATAAGAGAAAGTATGAGGAGAAACTTGGGCTAAAGATCAATCACCAAATGCCTTTGCTCAGAAACAGTCAAAATTCTGCCCATATCTTAGTCTGCAAAAAGTAAAATTAAAGTAAAAAATAAAACACAAATGTTCAAAGGAGGCATTTAATCTTGCAGAAGGTAAGATGTCAGGTACATCATTATAACCTTCACCAATTCTTTATTAACCAACTCTTGTGTACAATACTCATTTTTTTTTCTGAAATCTCATTAAATATGGAAAATAACAACTATTATAACAAATATTATAAAGCTTACTTGTGGCATAGTATAATAGGGTTGTATATAATTCTGGAGAAATGTTGTGATGCAAAATAATATATTTCTTTATTCATTTATTGGATCTTTTTTTCTGAATGATGAACTTCTTAAGGCTGGGACTGTATTTTGAAATTTTAGCCCAGCATATGACAAAATTCCTGGCTCATATAAAACAAACTCAATAAATGTTTTACCAGAAAAAAATAATGATAGTTGATCTATTTTTAATAGAATTTTGTTAAGCTCAAATTGATTTCATATAAGAGGAAGTTTTACAGGTAAGTACAATACAAAATAAATATTTTGAGAATAAAGTTCTTTCAAAGGATAACTTTGAAAAGCACCTATGCTTAACAGTAGAAAAGTTCAGAATGATATAAATTCTATCACATGGTGTTTTATTTCTAAACACTTATTTCAATCTTCCTTCATAATTCTTTGAAGCTCCTCTGGTCAATATGTTAAAACATGTTTCTTACCCTTGAATCTAGGCTAGGCTTTGATTTACTCCGCCTAATGGGATGATGGAATATGGCAAAAGTGACACCGGACAAGTTCTAGACAATATCTTATCCTCTCAGAATTCTCCTGCAGCCGCATTAGGAAGACCAGGCTAGGCCACTGAATCATAGAATATAACTGTGTTTTTATTTTATACATAATTTGCTTTGTTCTATACTAAAGTAAGTTTAGACAATAAGAAAGCTGGTGTTCATTAACCAGAAAGTTTTAATGGACCCAGTGAAAAAGAAAACAAAACATTATTACTGCAGGAATAACATCATATTTTCTCAATTGTACAATTACCCACTATCAATTTTACTTGAGCTTTTTAGGGGAAGCAATTAAACAATTTAATCAGCAAGGTAAAGGACTGTGACTAAGAATGAACATTGTAATGAGCTCCCCATATGCAGTGGGATGAAGGTAAATCTCAAATCCATCTCTAGTTTCTAGCAGAAATTTATAGCACCATTCTTCTGATTTCCAAAGAAATGTTATTATGATTCTTAATATTTAAGCTATGCATAAATGGAGCTACTACAGTCACAGTAGAGGAAAGGAGCTGTCAACAAGTGTCCCCTGCATATCTTAGAGTCTCAGGCTGGTTCTGAGACACCTCTGCAGTCCTACCGAATTCTGTGTGAGGCACTGTGAAAACCACTGTAGACTCTTCAAGAGCAGAGACTCTAACTCTTATTTAGACTCTCTCTTCCTATCAGAACAGTGTTTTTCATGACACAGACCCTTGGTTGCTATTAATATTTGATGAGTGAGTCAATAAACAGGAAATAGCTAGAGAACAATGTAATGGTAAGTAACAAATTCCAATTTCATGTACTATATATAGACTTTTGTTTTCATTGTATTGTATGTTTTCAGAAAAACAATATTTTAGTACAATAGACAGTGTACTTTATGAAGCACTAAAATCTATATGACAAAAAAAGAACAGGCAGAGAAAGAAAGTACTACATAATTTTTAACTATGCCTACCAATGCTTGATAAGGGTCTGTCCCACGTGGGTGACATTTCTGATTTTATAAAACCCTTTTACATGTGATCTTCTAATGAAAAGCACTAAATGAATGAAAGGTTGTTCTTCCAATGATTGATCTAGTCAACAGAATATTTTTAGATACTTTATGAAGTGCAACATTTGTTTCTACTGATTGAGCTTCCGTGTAGTGCCATATAGTGATGGTGAATTGAGAGTTCTTCCTTTTTATCACTTGCCTTAACACCAAGGAATGACTTAAGCCTTGTAAGGAATAGGAAGAGAGAAACGATGTCTTTATTTAAAACTATTTCTCCAAACCTAAAATTTTATTTTGATTATTTAAGGAAATCTTTGTCCAAGAATAGAAATCATAATTTACCTTAAAATTACATAATTTTTTGCCTATAACCTCACATCACTTAGCATTTCTTCCCCATCAGGATCGAAAACCTAGCTGTTGGAAGTCACTATTTCCCACTGAACACACACCATTAACATCAAGAGATTCCTGAGCGTGGTTTACTGTTTTTCTAATACAGCATCACTGAGCACTTGGGCGGATAGAAATGGAACAGAACTGGGCTGATTATTCACAGACTCTCATTTGAATTGAGTCTCTGCTTGTCCCATTTTGGCCACTGTTCATGGTACCAGTTAGTCAATCCCCAACGGACCAGTATTTAACAGATAGAACAAAGCCAAAATGTTTCTCACATATCAGATGAATGTCCAGAAACATAATTGGCAGCATGATGGATCTTAAGTCCTGACCATTACACTGTACACAGATGTAGAGACCAGCTGTTATTTTTTTATATGGTTGGATTTTCTCTGATATTTATGTGAATGCACACACACTCACACACACACACACCACACACACACCAGTCACAGGGTAGGTGGAAATAGGTCAATAAGAAAGTACGAAAGATAAAGCTACCAAATAAAACAAATCCCTAACAAGGAATGAAGTGTAGCAGAAAAACCTTAGGGAGCAAGGGGAAAACAGATGGAGAAAGATGAATGATGGTAATAATGATAATGACAATGATGTGAATAAAAACTAATGAGAATAATAATGAATGTTCCCTTGTACGATATCTCTCATCTAAGGAACACACATGGGGCTTATATGAAAAACATTGCAGATAAACAATTCCTCATGTTCGAAAACTTGGTGGATAATGGTAAAAAGAAGCACAGCTTATAGGACAGAGAGATGAGAAGAAAGGAAGAACTCTTTTTAGAAATGTAAAAAGGCAACATGGATTGTTAAGTTTGAAAGAAACATCTAATTGTATTTATCAGTGCTTAGAAAAGAAAGAGTTGGCACACAAAAACAGTTCAATAGCTTCCACTTTCTGCTGAAAAAAAAATCTAATTTCTTTCCATCAGCTGCCAACTCAACTGGCAGGTACATATTAGCCATACTCAAATATCTGTGGTTTAAACACACATGCTTCTTCTTCATGGCTTCGTATTTGTTCATGGTTTTCCTTCCAAAGTTCACTTGGTCAATACCCACTCTACAGATCAGGATCAATAAAACTTTTCTGTAAAGTTCCAGATAGAAAATGTTATAGGCCACATGATCCCTGTTGAAACCACTCAACTGTGCTGTAGCAGGGAGGCAGCTGTTAACAACACAATAACAAATGAGTATGGGTGTGTGCCAATAAAACTTTATTATACAGATACCAAAGTTTAAATTTTATATTATTTTACATATCAAAAAATATAAAAGTTATTCTCCGGTAGTAGGCATTACAGAAACAGACTGTAGACTAAATTTGGCCCGTGGGCCATTGTTTGCTGATCACTGATCTATTAGGTTGGTGTAAATGTAATTGCAGTTTTTGCATTGTTGATATTTTCCATTTGATATTGGAATACATTCTTAAATACTTAATTCTTAAATAATGTGTTAACACATTCCTAAATAATGTGTTATGTTATACATCATTTTAATGCACATTTCTGGCTTTATGTTTTTTTTGCTAATGACTGTTACTTGCTGCTTATTTTATATTTATTTCAGACTATGGAAATGATGTTAGACAAAAAGCAAATTTGAGCAATTTTCTTATTTGAGTTCAAAATGACACATAATTGGTGCTCAAAAAGTACTTTTTGTATTGGGGAAATGCATCTGAGATTAAAAAATTATTTCCTATTTTTCCCCCAGTGGTCAGTATATTTGGGCGGTGGGGGTGAGGGTGGGCAAAGAAGTAAACCCATATACAATTTACATAGTAAAAGTTAAATGTTATAAAGTTTTATGTGTGTGTGTATAATATTTATGTTCTCACATATGTCCATTATTTATTCATTCAGGAAACTTCTATTGAACCTATATTCCATGTTAAGATGTGTTGTTAGAATGAAGAATAAGACATGGTATCTTCCACCAAAAAGTTTCCAGTTCTGTAGTTGAGATAGGCTCATAAACTTATGGTATTAATATAACCCAAAAAGTGCCATATTAGAGGCAGAAGGAAATGAGCATATGCACAATGTACCCATGGAATCAAGGAAACTCATAAAACAAAAAAAATTTTAAAAATAAGAAAGTTGATCATTGAATTAAGCATTTTTTAAATTAAGCATTTTTTTAAATTAAACTTTTTGATATAGGAGCATTTGTGACAACATGGATGGATCTTGAGAGTATAATGCTAAGTGAAATAAGTCAGACAGAAAAAGCAGAGAACCCTATGATTTCACTGATATGTGGTATATAAACCAAAAGCAACAAAAGAACATGACAAACAAATGAGAAAGAAAAACTCATAGACACAGACAATAATTTAGTGGTTACCAGAGGGTAAGGGGGTGGGGGATGGGTGATGAGGGTAAAGGGGATCAAATATATGGTGATGGAAGGAGAACTGACTCTGGGTGGTGAACACACAATGGGATTTATAAATGATGTAATACAGAATTGTACACCTGAAATCTATGTAAATTTACTAACAATTGTCACGCCAATAAATTTAATTAAAAAAACAATTAAACTTTTTATTTTGATATAATTATACTTATATGCAGTTATAGTAAATAATACAAAGATTCATGTACAATTTACCAAGTTTCCCCCAAAGGTAACCTCTTGAAAAACTATAGCATAATCTTACAACCAAGATATCGATATCAATACAGCTCAGCTGCATAACATTCCGGTCATCACAGGGGTTCCTTTTATAGAATTAAGTATTGAAGATAAATAGAATTCATCACACTGACAGATGAATTTTCTGGGAACAGGAACAACTTTTACATGAATGCAAATGCATTTAGTAGCTTGGATTTTTCAGACCAAAACAAACAAATATAGCTCAGAGGAGAGGTCAAGATGAAGCTGGAAGTTAGTTTCCAAACACAGAATAAACGGTTGGTATGATGAAGATTTTGAGATTTCTTCTATAAGCAAACAGAAATTGTAAGGTTTTTGAGAAGGGGAACAGATGTAAGTACCAGAGGAGAATGACTCATTGCAAAAGGCGAGGAGGCAGGCATATCTCAGTAACAAACAGATGATGAACCTGCAAAGAAGAGATACCTCTTCTCCAGGAACTAGCAAATGATAAGGGTAGGCCAGTATAAGGAAAATATAGTTAATGGGTTGGAAAGGTAACGGGAAAGATAATCAACAAAACTGTGTTAAATTTAAAGGACTTCAGGACATCCCCAATACATGTATACCTAGTGGATCATTTAGATATACATAATAGCATATACATATGACAACCTGGATGTAAGCTGCCCTTTATGTCATATTTATTTAATAATTACTTCTAGATTAAGTTGAACCACAAATTAATTTTTCTGTAAATGAAAAAGGAACACATAGTGAGACCAGGCCTAATTGCCATGTGACTTGGATAAGGTACGAACCTCCTTGGACTATTTCTTACGAAGTAGACATTATCTTATTTTCCTCATCTATAACATAAAGATTCTATCTGCTTTATAAAACCAATATACATTAAGTGAGACAGTATCTATAATGCTTGGCGCAGTGCCTTTTAAAGAATAAATTCTCAATCGTTATCATTCTCTTTGTCCATCTCTGTGCTGAGTGGGGGGAGGAGTCACAACAATAAAGGTATGACACCCACTTCCAAACAGTTCATGACCACATTGGGATAAAAATATTGCAGTATAAAATTGAATAAATGAGGATAGTAACTACACTGTTTAAAAATTCATAGACTAAACATTGAAATGGAAAGTGATCAGCAAAAGACAATATAATTTCAAATAAAAAGTTATAGATACAAAAGTCTTTAAAGTTGATGTGTATTTTTCTACACAGAGACCAAAAACAAATGCAGTAAATATTAAGAATTGTCATAGCTCATTCATGAGATTACAGAGTATTTTCATTTCCCTCGTCATAGTTTCTGTATTTTCTAATGTTTCTACATCAAAACTGTAGAAATTTTAAAATAAAAATATGACAAAATGTTAATTGCAAAATATTTTTATTCCTCAGCAATGAGAAAAAAATCTAAATGTATATATTATTAAATATTAATATAAATAGTATATGTAATATATGTACCTAGATAATATATTTTTGTATTCATCAGGTAATGTATAATAATATATCATAAATAAATTATATGTGTGTGTATATATATGTATATGAGTGTGTGTGTGTGTGTGTGTGTGTATATATATCATAGATATGGAGCAGGAATATTGAGATGTTTCTTTTAAAACTTAGAGCAATGGATATGATATCACATAGGAAATTTGAATATTAAGCCAGGCAAGTTTATGTTCATGAAGTGAAGTAAATTATATGTGGCTGAAAACATATCTCTTAACTGCACATTCAATCAAATATGGCAAAAGTCTGACTTCTCCTGTTCTGGAATTACCATACAAATATTTCAATTCTTCATAAAAGGAAGTAGACTCAGTTGACACATTCAAATGTCACATTGAGTGTAACAACTCAATCTTAGTATATGAATTAAATATAATGTTTTTTTTATTTTACTTGTATAAAACATAATAGAAAATTGCACCATTATTGGTATATACATTTTAAATAATTTGTTTTAAAATCTAATTAAGTAATAATATATAATGATTTAAATTTTCATTTATCAAGTTGTCTAAATATGTTTGCAATCAAATTTATGAAGCAGTGAGATATTATTTTCAAAAAAATATATAGGCTCAAGAAAATATAAGCTTCATATTCCATTACGTAGGGAAAAAAAGACTCATTTAAAACTAAGGCTACATTAATGATAAATTATTTATCAGAATACTATATAGTGAAAAGTTATTTTTTTCTAGAGAAAAATTCCATGCAAGTGGTCTCAAGTTGAATCAATGTATTATTGTCATAACTGGAAATATTTTAACATCTTAGATACAGCATAGTTGATTTCATGTGATGTATTATAAAAATATTTAAAGTTTAATGGAATATAAATATTTGCATAATTTTCATCCATTCTTACCAAACAAACAAACAACAAAAAAAAACATATATGACTCTGAATATTTCAAAGAACATGATGAACTTTTCAATATCTCCTAATTTTTTTCTGGACCCTAGCTTCTTGCACATTTCTCCTGGCAAGTTTTCAAATATAGTGTTGACTCATATTTGCCCTCCATGGCCTGCTCTGAACATAAAACAAACAAAGGTAAATAACAAGATCCCTTTGTTCCTGCTCTTGGGTTTCCTATCAAGATTAATGATACTATTATATATCCAGATGGGAGAAACTAAGCCATATGATCAACATTTCAAACTCTTCTGGCTGCCTATTTACTTTCATTTAGGAAACAGTGAGTGCACAACCTTTTTAAAAAGGGCCATACTCTTCCACTCTAACAAACTACAAATATATATATATATATAGATATAGATATATATATATATATATATATATATATATATATACACATACATATATATATACTAGTTATAGTATATATATATGTATATATATACTAGTTATATATACCTAATATATGTGATATGTCTAATATACATATATTAGATATATTTCTAATATATATATATATATATATATATTTGAAAAAACACAAAGATTAAATTCCTGCTCATCTTTCTCTATATTGCCAATACTGTGATGCATCCTTTCTGCCCCTGAGCAAAGGGAGAAAAGCAACACCACCATACAAAGCTGTAAGACCAACACGGTGAGCATGGGTCTATTAATCTAAATCAGCATTGCCCCTTAAATAAAGGAAGAGAACATTTTACACCCAATTGCTTCAATTTCTCTAAAAAGTGGATAAAAGTAAGAAGGGAAGTGAACAATTATGTTGGGAGAAATGTGGAATTTAATATTAATTTTAAATAACTTACAGTATTAATTGAAACAGGCAACTGAAGGCTGGTCTCATTCTCTCCTAGCTTATTGCCTCTCTTAATTTAGTCAAAATTAAAATAGCATGGCCCTGGCGAGCATATCATCTTCATCATGGTCTACAGAGGCAAGAATATACAGTCTGCAGAAACAATTATATTTTACAGGTTAACATAAAGAGCTAGCTCTACATTTTTACTCAACTGAAATTGTGTTTTGTTCTTATAGTTGTTTGTTTTTTATTCAGTTTTAATTTCTATACATTTTTACAAATTGAAAGCAAGAATGGACTGAAAACCACTTCTCATTTCCAACCAAGGATACAGGATCCTGGAATAGAATGTCCTCATACTCAACTGTAACATCTCCATATACCATCAAATTCAAAGATCTGTCTATTGCCATCTCCTTCATATATCCTTGCTATCTTCCATTCTCCCTTGCTATTGCTCTTGTTCAAATCCTCACCTTATTTTACCTCAATATTGCCATTGTACCCTAGCTGATCAGTTCCCATCCCAATTCTCATCTGTTTCAACCTTTACCCCTCATCATACAAACAGACTGATTATTTTCAAAGTGAGGAGAAATCACTCCCCTTCCCAGAAACCTCACTGTAGTCCACTCTGTTTAGTACGACTTTCACAGACTTGTGCAATCAGGCTGCAAAAGCTGTTGGCTCCAGGTTATTTTCTAATAGATTTAACCCCAAACTTCCTACTCTGGTCAACTTACAACCTGCCATCCCTCAAATACTTCCCTGACTCTGTGCTTTTATTAGTCGGGTAACATCTCTCAACATAGAATGTCTCCATCTTTGTTTTCTAACACTTCTCATCATTAAAATCTGAATTGAAATGCTACAACCTTCATGAAGCTATCTATAATCTTGGCAGAAGAGAGGACACCTTCATCTCTACCCCCATGTGATGTTTAACATTATTTGTCAGCTTGGCTGAACTGGCTATGTGGTCAAACACTATTCTGGATGCTTCTGTGAGGGCATCTTTGGATGAGCTTAACATTTCTTTTAATATCCTGGCTCTTATAACTTCTAGTCAAGTGTTCTTAGACAAGTTACTTAACTCTTCTGAGATTTGCATTCTACAAACTTGTTAGATTCTTATGGGTTTTAATTAAGATACATGTATTTAAGTGTCTAGAGTGAAACTCATCACCAAAAAAAAATCAACAAATTTAACTTTCCAAGAGTAACATTTAAATCTGTGAACACTGAGTAAGCACACCATCCTCTATAATGTGGGTGGGACTCATTCAATCAGTTGAATGCATTAGCAGAACAAAGAGGAACCTCCCAAGAGCAAGAGGGAATGCTGCAGTTTGACAGTCTTCAGACTTGGAACCCCAGCATTGGCTCATCGCTGCAGAGGCAATCTGCAGATTTTAGATTTCTCAACTTCTATAAAAGTATGAGCCAATTCCTTAAAATAAATCTTCATATATATATATATATATATATATATATATATATATATATACATATATATATACACATATATATAATGTACATATATACATATACATACACACAAATGTACATATATACATATATATGTATACATATATACATATATACATATATACATATATACATATATATGTATTAGGCTGGTGTAAGAGAAATGGCGGTTTAAAATGTTAAAAAAAAATTGCAAAAACCGCCATTACTTTTACACCAACCTAATACACACACACACACACACACACACACACACACACACAGATACCGGGGGTGTCAAAAAATTGTATACAAGTGGACACTTTGGTCAGTGTTGCTCAAGCAGTAGTTAGCCATAATCAGAAGTGTCAGCACACTGATGGTAACCACTTTGAGCATCTCTTGTAATTGCAAAAGTCAAATGTGACTTGCATTCATCTTTTGTTATTGGTATATATTGAGTACTGCAATTTTAATAGTTTTCCTTTCTTAAAATGTGTATACATTTTTTGGCATTATCTATATCTATATTTATCTCTCCTCCCTCTCTATATGGACATAGAGATATATAGATATATCCTATTGTTTATTTGGTTTTCCCATTCTAGAGAACCCTAATAAACCCCACAACATGCTATCAACATCTAGAACTTAGCAAATACTTTCTTCAGTTAAGGTTAAGGTTGTCCATGCCTCCCTTCCCTACAAGATGATAAATCCAGTGAGATAGGGACCACATTTTACTGCCTTTATGGATACCCCACAAAATCATCTGGTAGGAACTCAGCAAGTGTTTAATTAACTGAATCAATCCACAGAACTTCAAACACAACTTTAAAAGAATGCCTGTATTAAAATGAATAATATATTATTATTTTCCCTTGTCTTAGAAGTCCTCTTCAGCTCCATGTGTTTTGGGTCACTCTGGTTATGCCTTTGTGCAAAATATTAAAAATAAAATCACTAGCTTGAAATGTCATTAATTGAACTAATGATTCTCATTAGCACAAAGGCAATACATGTAAGCCAACACGATCAAGTATCGCAGTCCCTTCAAAAGGCTCTCTAATCTTATTTATTACAATTGCTATTTTGCTCCCTAGTTACTTTTTTAATTAACTGATTATCTATTAAGCACTCATTTAATTACCTAACATGTAGGAACTGGTTTTACCAAGAATCTTTGAGGGTTTTTCCTGACAGCCTAAGGAAATTATCACCATAATGACTTTGACCCAAACACCACATGAAAGAAAAAAAAATGCTTATAAAGAAAACATTCAAATGTGTAAACAAATATTCATAATTATAGTGTATTAAACTGTGAGGACAACTTCACTGGGTATAAAGAGTGATGAACCTAAGCTTGTCACAACCTCAGTAGCATCCAGTGCTTCTCAAACATGACTGTATACATGAATCCCGTGGAGATCTTGTTAAAATGCAGATTCTGAGTTGGCTTAGAGTTTTGTCTGAGACTCCACATTTCCCACAAGCTCCCTGGTGATGCTTTACACTATTTCTACACCACACTTAGAGTAGCAAGGGTTGAGATTGTAGACTCCAGAACAAACGTCACCTTCCACTTCTAAGTAGTGGAAATCACTACAGTTAAATCACCTTCCACTTCTAAGTAGTAATGTCAATCAATTGGAGATTTCTGGTTCCACACATTTTTACTCATAGGAAGTATTTCCTACTACTCACACACAGAATTATTAACTTATATTATTATTTCCCTATGTCTCTCCTCTGTGTATGACAGTACGCTACATAAGTAGTGGGTCTGAATGTGTACGTGTATGTGTATAACAGAGAGGAGAATGAATTTTATGATATAGGGATATACAAAAGATAGTGGCTCTGCCTTCATATTGATTACAACTGAAAGTTATCGAATAACTTAACCACATGATGAAGTGCACAGAGAACATGAGTACCCGAAGTTAAGTGGAGAAGTATGTGTGGAGTGAATTTAGTTACATGCAGAACTCCAGGTGAAGATTTTGTATTACTTCTGAAAGACATAGAAGGAGACAGATTGTCGAATTATCAAAAAAATTGGAATCAGAAGTGGTTATTGAGTATTGGTGGAAGTGACACATGTAAAAATTGAAGGACTCATATGGCACAAATTATCTTCATTGTGATGTAGAAGGAAATACGGGCAAATATAATTTCAATATGAAAAAAAAGAGGGGGTGTGGGAGGGTGGGAGAAAGAAGAAGTCAGACTCTTTTGAATATGGGCTTTCCCAAGTTAAATAAATTTATCATGGAGAAGCAAACATTATCATGTGCATACAACAATGTCATTCAGGGATGCATACAGAAAACTGTTGAAGCAGTTAAAAGTTAATAGTGAAACTGGAGGAGAAAGAAAGTGAATTATGAATTCTTACTTAAAAATTTATGTGATAGATTGAGGCCTATTTTACACTTTTTAAATTACTTTTCAAAGAAAATATAGAAAAGGTAAAAATGACTGTACTCTTCATTTTGCCAAAACACTGCCATACATTAAATGTCAAGTTGTAGAGAAACTAGTTGATTAACCTCAGGAGAGTGGTAACAATTATTTGATGTGCAACCTGGAGAAAAGATAGTGGAATAAAATACAATGATCACTTTACTAAACGGTACCCAAAGGTTTAGACAATTTTGGAGTGAGCCAGATGCAGTCTAGCATGTATTAGGTCTATGAGAAAGAAGCTGTGATAAAGTCTGCAGTGAACATAGGCTACCACGTTTCCCTGAAAATAAGACCTAGCCAGACAATCAACTTTAATGTCTCTTTTGGTGCAAAAATTAATATAAGACCCAGTCTTATTTTACTATAAAACTGGATATAATATAATAATATAATATAACATATACTGGGTCTTATATTAATTTTTGCTCCAAAAGATTCATTAGAGCTGATTGTCTGGCTAGATCTTATTTTTGGGGAAACAGTATATTAGATTAGGTCATTGTGACTTAAATTTAGCAAATGCTTAAGTATGTAGCATTTGAGATATGTGAAATTTTATCTAGAATCAATCCATCCTAAGGCAATCTAGAGATTTTTCACTAAATTCATGTCATTGTTCAGACATGAATTAGAACAATAAAATAAACAATGTAAATTGTTTCAGAAGCTATAATATTTAGCAATGTTATAATTACAGAGATGATAAACTGATAATATTAACGATACACTTAATTTTCAAAAGAAACACTGGAATAACAAAGAATGTTATTTTCTACACAGTTCAGGGAGAAAAAAAGTGTTTTGTTTTTAAATGACTAAAAAAATAATTCAAACAAATACCACACTTTAAGAATATTAAAATTTCTCTCCTTAATGTATTGAGAATTTTTTTTCCTCTTGTAATGGAAAATTTAATCAAACGTTGTGTACTGCATTTAGTCTCCATGTATCTTTAATCTTATATATTTTGAAATGCTTCATTAGCCTTTTAATAACTGTCATGTGGTACATAAGACACATGCATATCCATGTTCACAGAAAATATACACACTAAAGTAGTTATTGAATATGATGTCTACAACATACTCTCCAACGATTCAGGAAAAATGTATGTTATTGTGTGTGTGTGTCTGTGTTTGAGAGAGAGAGAGAGAAAGAAAGAGAGAGAATATAAGATAATGCAGCAAAATGTTGACTGAATCTGAATGAAGGATATACAAAAGTTATCTGTACTCATCTTACAACTTTTTACTTATGTTTGAAATTATTCCAAAATAAAAATTTTAAATGATGGCTATATGCGATGTCAGAGGGGTAGTAGATGGGGGGAGGGGAGGTATCACTGTGTGAGGAATATACGTGATAAATGTCTAACTATTATATTGTTTTGTACACCTGGAACTAAAAAAAAAAATCAAAAATATTTTTAATGAAAACAAAGACATTTTTCTAAATGTTTTTTATAAATCATATCAGATGGTATGGACTCTTACTTGTGGAGTTCAGGAACAACAGAATTAAAGTTGAGAAGTTGACTAGATTCTATAGTAAGATTTCTCAATGGTGGAGGCTGGTCATTCAAGGGCCTGAAGAGGCTCGATTGAATCCATGAACTTCTTAAAAATGTATGCAAACTTTTGTGAAAAAACTTTTTTCTGGCAGGATAGACTAAGGTTTTCATCCCAGTCAAAGAAATATATGGCCAAAGAAAGTTTGGGAATCACTGCAGAAACACTGGCGGCACAGCTGGTGTTCATCAAATTTTTGTTCATCAAAAGATGCTTATGGAAATAGCAAAGACACAGTACAAACTAGGAGAATAAATTTCAAATATATGTAAATAACAAAAGACAAAAATTAAAAACATATAAAACATACCAGGAAATCAATAAGAAAAATAGCAATCTAATAAGAATGGGCAAAGGACATTAAGTTATATTTCAAAGACAAAATGCACGGCCAAAAAACATTTGAAGAACTGTTACACCTCGTTAGTAATCATAGAAGCACAGATCAAGACCACTATAAGATATCTTTAACACACATTTAATTAAACAAAGAAAAAAGACCAGTGTTGAAGAGGATATGGATTAATAGTATCCTCAAGAATACTGGGAGTACAAAGTTGTTTAATCATTTTTGAAAACACTTTAGCATTATCTCATAAAGTTAAGAGTCATGCAATTCATGATCCAGCAATTGCATTCCTACGCAGATATCCAACAGAAATCCTTACATGCATACAAAAGGAAACATGTACAAGACTATCCACATTAATACTGTCAAGAACAACAACAACAACAACAAAACAACTGAATACAATTCAAGTACCACGTGAAATAATAGAATATATGTCTGCCTCCAGTTCCTAACACAGAGCTACTAAAATTCTAATAATTTCCTGGGTGACACAGGAATATCTTCTGTTCTAATGAGATGACTCTTCTTGGGCTCCAAGATAGCTGCGGGACAGGAGCTGGTCACCAGAAAGACCAAGCCATGTTCAGAAGTTTGGAACTTTCAGTCCCACCCCCCTGTCTACAGAATGGAAGAAGTACTGGAGACTGAGTTAATGACTGATCATGCCTACATGATGAAGCCTCCATTAAAATCCCCAAAGTATGAGACTCTGAGCGATTCCAGTTTGAATACAAAAGATTAATACAAGTCACGTTTGACTTCTGCAATTACAAGAGGTGCTCAAAGTGCTTACCATCAGCGTAATTCTAATACAGTTACTTCCTTTCTTAAAATATGTACACCTTTTTTTGGTACCCCCTGTATATACTGACTAGTTGATATACACTTGACTACTGTTGAGAAACTTAGATAAGAAGCTTTAACAATATCACTTTGACATTGATGTCTTCCATAAATAACTTCACCCATGAGAGAGGCCAGTTCCCTTATTGATAAATAAAGAAGTTGGCTTAAAATATCCTATCAGAGCAAAATTTTATAATGTATTATTGAGCACTTCTTTAGTAAAAAGTAATATTCTGGAATTAGTGGAGTAAAAAATCTGCCATTTTAATTAAGAAAATCAGATTTCATGAGTTAGGTTTTGTATGTATGTGGAAAATGCAAATCCCTGTCTCCTCACCCCTCACCATGAATAAGCTGAATCACAGTGTGAGTCTGTGGAAACTTCCTATTTGTTGTTGAATTTTTTGTGTGTGTTTGTTTTTAATCTATTATCCCTCTAAGGTCTAACATCTCTTTCCTCCACATTTCAGAACTCAAACTCTGAAATGAACATCTCACAGAACTGTCACAACATTTTGCAGAAATAAAGGAATCACCATCTGGAACCACCTAAACAAGAATCATTCCCACACTGACAACCTGCTATAAACATGAATAAAGAATCCAATTATGACCCAAACTAATAAGGGTGCTTTTTAATGAATTAGTGAGATAGTTATAGAAAGAAATTATTACCAGATGTGATAATTATTAATTAGCTCTTTCTCTGCTTTTTTATTCTGTTTGGACCCTCAACAGATTGTATAATGCCCACCCCCATTGGTGAGAGCAAATCTTCTTTACTCAGTCTACTGATTCAAATGCTAGTATATTCCCAAATCATCTTGATAGGCATAACCAGAAATTATGTTTTACCAGCTATCTCTGCTTCCCTTAGTTCAGTTTAGTTGACTCATCAAAGTAATCATCACATTATCATATCTAGTCTAGAAATAAGACGGGTAGCAATTTTCCTGTTTAATACTTGGTACTTAAATGCTTATATTGCAAACAATAGATTTGCACGATATACTTAAATATTTCTACAGAATTGTTTCATTATTTACTTAGGCTTTTATACTTTTAAATTCAAATGTCTTACAAATTCATTCTCATCACATGAAATCTGGGGGCTTGTAGTCACAGATAGTTGAAAATAAAATAAATGAGTGAATTTAAAAATGATAATGAGATTTGGGGATGGAAAGACTGACTCTGGGTGGTGAACACACAATGTGATATATAGATTTCAGAATTGTACACCTGAAATCTATGTAACTTGACTATGTAACTTTACTAACAATTGTCACCCCATAAACTTTAATAAGAAAAAAAGTAATCTGTGAGAAATTAAAGTATGGTACTGAAGAAAAAGTCAAAAAAATAAAAACTCAGCCTTCAGGCATTTCTAGAAATAAAAATGTATGACATATAAAATTTAAGTATGGCTATAATATTATACTATGTTGGTATATGCCTTTTTTATTCAATTTCCCAAATTTTATTCAGAAGTGGCGAGTTTTAGAGTTTAATTTTGAACCTAGGTTGCAATAAATTGGAGTAAAGGATCATTCCCATTTTTTAGATTTATTGGTCAATTTTGCACATGGAAATATTAATATAATAATTTCATAAATTTCATATGTATGTAGTTTTTGAATTAATTTAATGTCATGTTGTCAGGGGGGAAATCAGTCATTTTTGTCTTTTTTTAAATTAAATTTACTGGGGTGACATTGGTTAGTAAAATTATATAGATTTTAAGTGCACATTTCTATAATACATAATCTGTATATGTTCTAAATAGTTTTAGATTTTGAATAAAACAGATCTGAAGTCATATATAACCAATACCAGTTAGTAAGTAATTAGCCAGTAGCACCACTACTAAGAAGAGTTACCTTGAGATTTGATGTATGAAAGTTTTTAGACAAACAAGGATGACAAGATGCATGTACATATCGATTTAGAAGCAAAAAGCAACCTGACTTAAAATAATTTTTAAAAAGACAGAGGGAATTAATCTAAAGAGTTTTCACAAATATAACATAACTTAAAAGAATATTAAGAAATAGGAGTTTTAAATAGCATAAAAAGTCAATTGACAGAAAGGAAATAAATAATACACTTAAGATATTACTTTTATTTACTCACAACTTCCTCTAAAAGTTTTCAAAATGTATTCAAAGTATATTACAAAAACAGATTTTGAATATATGATAAATTTAACAATATAAGGATTATAAACAAAATGAATAAAATTTTGAGTAACAAAATATGTTTTAGCATTAATTCATCCATTCCTCTGGTATTAATCGCTTTATTAAAATAATTTTAATTTAGTTGGGTGGGGGGGAATTATTATTTGCCTATAGAAAATCAAGATTAAAAGTACTTTTAATGAACTTTCATTCTAGTAAAAAATATCCACCTTGCTTAATATTTAATAATTAATTTCATTAATCTTACAATAATCAAGGCGAGTCGTTTTCAAAAATATTAAGGGATACGTTGTTAATAAATCATTAAATGAGTTGCTGATGATATTGGATATTTCTTAAGATTTTAAAAATTAATCTAGTAGTAATTTAGGGAAAATTGATGGATTATTTTATTATTTGTTATATGTCATTTTTTAAAATGTATTCTATTATTGCATAAACAAAATAAATTTTACAGGCAATGATACAGATAATGTATACAAATAGCTAAATTAATTATTAGCAAATCACTGTATAACTTGTTTCAAGAATGTAAAGATGGTATGGCTAGGAGGATGGGAAAAATATGGACAGCAAGAAGAATAAAAAGCCACAAGGGGCTTGTAAAAAGTGATACTCTGGTAGATGAGGATAAATGGGATCAAATATATGGTGATGGAAGGAGAACTGACTCTGGGTGGTGAACACACAATGTGATATATAGATGACTATTATTGAATTGTATACCTGAAACCTATGTAACTTTACCAACCATTGTCACCCCAATAAACTTTAAAGAGTGATGCTCTGGGTTGCAATTTGAACATTCTGTAATGAGCACTGTCAAATCTAGGAATGGAATAATTTCAGTCTCACTTTTTCTTGAGTGTAATATTATATCGTGATGGTGCTAGGTAAAGTATTTGTCATTTTTGGATTAATTATAAGGATACTTTGAAATCAGGGAAAATTGACTCTACTTGAAAAAAAATCTATGAAATTAACATAATAAAGGAATTTCATGATTGATTAATTTTTTTAACATATGAAATAAAATGCCAGTATTGTAGAAAATATAAAATATGACTTAAATCTTTAGATGAGGAATGACTTTTTTATCAGGACACAAAAATATACTACCATAAAGGTAAAGAATTATGCATCTCCATGAACCTTTAAAACTTAGACAACAAAGAAAAGACACGCCAGTGTCTCCCTCACCACACGCACATATAAACCTAGGTAATACAGACACAAATGATAAATTAAGAAATGTTTGATGTAATACTTATGACAAAACAGGGTTAATACCTTTACTTTTTAAATGTCTATTATATATAAGTGAAAAAAATAGAAATTATCCAAAAATGTAGGCAAAGGCATAAATAGGTAACTGACAAGAAAGGAAATATAAATGGTGAATAAAGATATGAAGTAATACTCAGCCTAATGAAAATGAAAAATACCAGTTTAAAACAAGTTGTGATTTTGGCAAATCTTTTTGGCAGTGATTGAATAAAACTTCATCCCAGGGCTTTATCTTGACTTGACTGCTTTCTAGATATGGATTTGTAAAGTTCACAAGTATAGACACATTGCTACAATATTTCTACTACCAGAAATGTGTCCAGTAAGTATTATTGGACAAGTATCAGACAAAAAGTTAAGATGCATGTACAGGGTTGCTCATTGCAATGAGAGCTTTTAAAATGAATAAATATAACCATATTCAACATTCATTAATTAGGAATGCTAAATTTTGTTTTACCCAAATAATGGGATATGTTAAAGTGATCAAACAAGAGGGCCATTAGACTGAGGTGATTCTAATGACTTGGTAGCTTACATAAAACAATCAAAACCTAAGTCAGAGTTAATACACTGAAATCTGAGAAAATGAAACTTAAGAACAACCATTCACAAGAACCAACTAGACTTTTTCAAACAAGGCAATTGCTTAAGTTATAGCCAATCTAATAATTTTCTTGCTTTGCTTCTCTGTCTTCTCTATAAAAACTTTCCCCCTAGCTCCTGTTAGAGGAGTAGCCCCAATCACTTGCAGTTTGGTGCTTCCTAATTTAAATGAACATTTTGCTCAAATAAAATCTTGAAAAATTTTAATGTGCCTCAGTTTACTTATTAACAGATATTATATATTTCTTCAGCAAGATGAAAAAAATGTATAGAGAGAGGATGCCAAAAAATGTATACACATTTCAAGAAGGGAAAACACTGTATTATTATATACCGATAACAAAAGATGAATACAAGCCACATTTGACTTCTGCAAGTACAAGAGGTGCTCAAAGTGGTTACCATCAGCATCCAGACACTTCTGATTATGGCGAACTACTGCTTAAACAACTCTGACAGAAGTGTTAATATCTCTTAAACTGTGTATACATTTTTTGGTACCCTCTGGTATATGTACAATTTATGCACTTAATACGCACACTACAAGATATTATTGAGTAGAAATTGATTGCATTCACAAAGTGCTTTTCCTTTCTCTTATTTTTTAATCTAACACCAGAAATAGGAATTGTTTGGAACCGTGTGTTTACTATTTTTCCATCCTTGATAGACCAAACCCTAAATGAGAACTGTCAGGATATGGGTGGGCGGTGAGAGGTGTAGCTATAACACATTGACTTAACACATTCATTTATCAGCGGAGTAACTTTTTTTTTTTTCACTTCTAAAATTAAGGACATTCTCTACTAAGAAATCTGATCTCCCACTTTCACATATTTATAGAAGTCAAGTATACAGATGGTGCCAAAAAATGTACACACATTTTGAAAAAGGAAAACTGTATCAAAATTCTAATACTCAATATATACCGATAACAAAAGATGAATACAAGTCACATTTGACTTCTGCAAGTACAAGAGATCCTCAAAGTGGTTACCATCAGTGTCCAGACACTTCTGATTATGGTGAACTACTGCTTGAGCAAGGTTGATCCAAGTATCCACTTGTATACGTTTTTTTGGCACCCCAGTATTATTATCATTTAAAATAATTCATTTACATTTTATTTTATTTTATTAGAGTTTTTATTAAACAAACATCTGAATATGATTAGCATTGTTATAGTATCCTATTTAATTAGCAATGTTATTGTATCCTAATTAATATTTTTTCAGTGAGCTTTCTAGTTGAGCTAAACTATACATATATGTATATATGACACTTAATAGTATATTTAATATTAAATATATATATTATTGATAATGTATAGAAAGTGCAAATTTACACAGTTGGTATAAAGACCAACTGATTAGATAAAACTACACAGTTGTCTTTTGCAATTATAAAAGTTTGAGAGGATGGTTTGAATACCTAGCTAAAGAATTTACCATATTTTGAATACCTAGCTAAAGTAGTAAATATAAACTACAGATGAGAGCCTAAATTTTCAAGGAAACTCATAATTCTCTATCTTTAAGTATTACTTATTACACACACACACACACACACACACACACACATACACACACACACACACACAGACTCAAAAATAGATATCATGATTTAAATTATAAGATCTGAAACTTAAATTAATGATCAAAATGTTCAATTGTCAGTGGTTGCTCATGAAAGTTTCCTAAAGTTTCAATGAGCTAATTATCGATAGATACTGCTTTATTTCAGCAGTTTATTTCAACATTTATTTAAAATGTTTCCCATCTCCTAACCCTGAGCACCTGGACCTTTAACCAAAAAGTTAACAGAATTCTGGCTATTTCTTCAGTATCCTTATTTGGAGGTTTTGGTTTAATTTAATTTATTTACAATAGAAGCCCATTTGGTATTTCTTGAGCCTTCCACTTATCTAATTCTAAATAAACAGTTTTGCAAAGAAGTTGACTTGTAACTTTTTTTTGGCACTCTTCAGCTCTTTTCCTAAACAGACATAGAACTGAGGTACTCTTTTCTATTTTGACATTCTCAGAATTTCTTCCATTCTGTTAAGGCTAATTACAGAAACTTCGATTGCCTCTGTGCTATTTGCTTTATGTCCTTTTTCTATTTCGGGAACCAAATTCCCATTTTAAAAACCATATCCAAAAGAAGTGACTCACAAGTTTCAGATTATATCATTCAGAACACAACTGTTGAACTCCAACAGCTGTATACCTCCATAGTATGGACAACAGTTTCCCGGAAAATGACATAATTGTATTAGGTATAAGTTTCCATATAAATTTAGAAGAGGACCAGTTCATTATGGTTCAGTTTTATGGATCATAGTACATGAACATGATACTATGCAGTGGGCAGCAGTTTTCAAATTGCCAATGATTTGGGTGCTCTTTTTGCTTTCCATTCAAACAGTTAAACTTTCTTAAGCCTTATTAAGCCATTCACTGCAGCAGGGAAGAAATGTTGTAGCACAACAAAAATAAATAAATATGTAAGCAAGAGAAAAAGTGTACAGAAAGTGCTATGGAGTTTCAAAGCTAGCGTTTTTGGAATTACAAATACCTAAAGGAACTCAGATAATTTGAATATGTGATAAATTAGAAGAAGACTTTCCAATTCAGAGAGGAGCTAGATTCTGTATTTTAGGAGTGGTCGAAGAGTTGGAAAGGAGGTAAGTAATACATATATATTCAGAAGGTCTTTGATTAAAAAACTAATAAACAAAAAGCATTCTGTCATACCATGCAGGGGGGAAGTGAAGGGAGAGAAGTGGGGACAGAAAATAGTAATGCCTGGATGTCTGGTAGTTTGGGGAATTAGAGCATCTGGGACTCTGCAAGTTCCCTTTTATGAAGCATGTCTGGATGGTGTATGAAAAATGAATATACTCGGGCTTCCTAACCAAGTTCCATAGCCCAGTGGGACCTAGGAACCATGGCATGGGCTTGTGTGACTGAAAAGGGCACGGAAATAGAATGCACGTAAATACATGGTCATAGATTGTGAAAGCTCACAAATTTTGCTTGGGGAAGGATGACACACAAGCAGCAGAAAGATCTCCAAGTGTGGTAGAACTGAGGAAAAGCCAGGCCTTATAAGTTCCCTATCTGCAAGGGTGATGTAACAAATCAGAAGAAACTGAGAACAGGGATGGCAGCATAAATAGGACTGTGAGATTCAGGTAAACCCCCAAAATATAATAATTTGGAGTTTTGTAAACTTCCAGAATTTATGTGTGCTCCTGAAGAAAAAAGTGAACCAAATGAACTGAGATCTGATTTTGTCACTTAGCAGAAGAGGGTTTCTTAAATTGAGATATTAAATTGAGAAAATAGGAGATTATATTTATTAGACAGCTATTTTTGTATCCTGAGGTGATTTACTATACTTAGTAAAGTCAAAAAATGTAAATTGTATAGGCTGTAAGATAATTATTTCTTTGGAATCACTCTTCTATAAAAAGAGTTGTAACTGAGTTTTATTCTAATTAAAGGGAATATTCCTATTCTGCGTAATGAAAAAAAAATGCATCCACATATCTCAACATCAAAGATAACTATAGTTGAGGCCTGTTCAAGCAATACCTAATGGCCTTTTACTTAAAAATATATTGACTATATCAGAGCAACTTACTTTTACACAATAATTTGTTTTCCCAGTCAAGCTCTTCATTTTTTATTCCAGAAATGTTGATAGATTTTTGGATAAGGATACACCAAGTTTACCAAAAGGGAAATTATTCTGAGTGGCAGAAAGCACTTTGTGATACTAACTGTTGCCTGAATAATGGATATATTGTAGTCAAACACTTCTTCATTCTTTTTCCGTTTGTGGGGATAGAGGGCTAAGCGTTCCCTTTTTAAGGCGCTTGTTTAGGTCTCCAGGACAAAGCATGCAATGCAGTAACACGAGTGTGGATCCCATACTCATCATATCTTTGCTCCAGCAAGTGTAGACAGCGTGAAGGAGCACTGCACAGGGTATGTTGGCAGCAGGACCTCAGGCACTGAATTTTCTAAGCTTCATTCCCTCCCTAGTCCATTAGGAGGAAGACTATGTTCTCCATCAACCTCAGAAAAGGATGCAGGTGTCACGTGACATAAAAAAACAGATACCTTGTTAACAGTAGAATTTTGCTCCTGACGCTATTGCTGTTGATCTTGGACAGTATCTATCCTAACATTTTTGCTCCTATGTTTCTTCAATGAAAACATGGGATACAAAAATGCTTAAGTTTTCAAAAGGTATTCCATTTGATAAACTAAAATCATTTAAAAAATAACAATCATAACCACACGGACACTGAAAAAGTTTATGTCGTAGCTGAAAAATAGGATACAACATCATACACACTATGATCATCGTCATTCTTGCAACCAAAACGAGTCTCTGAGTGGTAGGAACCTGGAAATTTCTTTCATTCTAATAGTCTGCACATCCCATAATATGCATGTATTAATTCATTAATTGGGACAAATCATTATTTTACAAAATCTGTTAATTCTACCACCACATCCTTCAAGTTCTGCATTACCTCTTTTAGTTTGGCAAAGACGGCTTCTCTTTCAAGTTAGAGTTTGTGTTCAAATTCCTTCAGACACGGACCATCACATGTGTTATATGTGCACTGCACAGCATTAAGGGGCCTCATTCACCTCACTGTAAAGTGAGTGTTATCCTGGAATTATCACGTGAGGCAGGTGACCAGCTATTAAGTAATTTACTATAACAAAAGTAGTTCACAGGTAGAACACCTCCCTATTTTTCTTTGGACAACCTGAAATTCATGTTTCCCTGTAATTATCTATCTAAAAGCATTTGTTTAACAGATTTTTGTAGAGTTGGCCAAATTATCACCCACCCCTGTAGAGGGCGGGTGCCTGTAAGGCACCATCACATAACTGAGAAGCATGAGATAGAGGAAGTTACTTGGGTAACACCCACATTCTGTAGGGTGTGTCCGGATGGCTTAAGACCACTAGCCTGCGACAACCCTTCTTATGTTAATGCCCCTCCACCCAGCAAAAGAATGTATATAACCCATGATTGAGCTGCAATAAAGAGAGACTTGATCAGAACTTCTGTCTTGTCTCTGGTCTTTGTGTCTCCCATTTTCCTCCCTTCTAGGTGCTTCGGGGTTCCTCGTGTAGTGTCCCGTGGGTCGGGACACACCCCCAAATCCCAACCCCAGTTTTTATTCACAGTATAACCAATTTTATCGCTCAAGGCAATGCTCTCTCTTTAAATAATCCTGCACATAAACTGCAGCCTTTGCGGCTCAGATAACCCAGAAGAATATTATGTGCATATTATTCTACAGTTTTGATGTAACCTTCAACAATCCCTGTGAAGCAACAGCAATAGGTTCCAATGCACAGTCCTGAAGCACCTGCAAATGAGATGTCTTCAGGACTTTCTGTTTTAAAAATTAGACAATTTTTAAACCTGTTGTCTGCTATGCATTACAATGATGTGAAGGCTTACCTGAATCAATTGTACTCACACTGTTGAAATGCAAAGCATAGCTTTAAGCTCATTATTTTGCAAAAGGAAAACGATAGCATGTAAAAATGACGTAATTCATTACACAAAATTTATGGCAGTGTAGCAGATGCTCAAGGACTGTAATAAAAACAGTTGCCAATAAATAGAAAGGAAACATTGCATTAATCCAGGAGTTCATAGAGTCTGCTTTTTCACCTATTGTCATGAAAGTATTATGACAACTATGCATAGAAATATATAATCAACATATTTAATCTGTAATTTAATGTTACATCAAATTACATACAATGTTATAATCATATTGCACGTGGTTACATGGTTTTAACATATTTAGATCTAAACATATTTTCTTAAATATTAAGATTTCAGTGACATACTAATCAATAGCTTTTAAAAAAAAATCCATCATTTGATTTCACATGTCACTCTTGCTATCAACTTTTTCAAGTTCCCCTTTACAGAAAAGAGATTTTTGTATTAAGTCTCTTTTTATAATCACCAATTCCATATTCAACCCCTTCTAGTCAAGCTTCTATACTCTCTATTCTGATCAAGGGTAACAACAATTTCTGGGTTGCAAAATCCAATAATCAACATTTACATCCCTTTACTTGGCATGTCAGCATTTTTCAACAGAATTAACAACCCCTCCCTCTTTAAGAACTTCCTTCCTTGGCTTCCAGGATTTTCTTTTCCTCTGACTTTTCCACTTTTCCATTCCCTTTGCTTATTTCTCATCTTCTCCCTTACGACTGAAGTTTGGATACCTCAGACCTTGTTCCTAGACCTTTTATTCGCCAGACTTTCTTTGTAGGTGATCTCAAGAAGCATCGTGCCTGTACATACTTTTGGTGTGCTGATGACTATCAAATATATATTTCATCGGTGACCCCTCAATCTTCATCTCTTGAGTCTAATATGCATTTGGCATCATTAGTGAAAGTGTAACAAGCATCACAGTAGAAATACGCCAAAAGAGAATTATTTTTATCTATACCCTCACATGTTCATAAATATATATATATATATACATTTTCCATTTTAGAAAAATAATACACAGCCAATTAAATTAAAAACTCTCAGAATCTCTTTGTCTCACTCCCAGTGTTTATCAGCAAGTCTGGATAGTATCTTCAATATGTACTCGAAACTATTTATTTTATCTTCACTGCTACTATCTTACCCAAGGCATTATCATTCCTTGTACTGTCTGCTAAAATAACCTGTAACTGACACCAAAATGTGACACAGAGACA
Organism: Rhinolophus hipposideros; assembly: GCF_964194185.1. Classification (NCBI taxonomy): domain Eukaryota; kingdom Metazoa; phylum Chordata; class Mammalia; order Chiroptera; family Rhinolophidae; genus Rhinolophus; species Rhinolophus hipposideros. The sequence goes on along the minus strand of NC_138050.1, from coordinate 36,458,480 downwards.
TGAAAATGAGCAAGTGCTGTTGGAAAAATAGCACTGATAGACTTGCCTGATGCAGTTGCCATACACCTTCAATTTATAAAAACACATTGTCTGCAGAGTGCAATAAAACAAGCACAATAAAATAAGATTTGCCTGGACTAGCAACAAATTATTCTTTAACTAATGCTAAAAATATTGATACGAAGATAAAAAATATGTTTCGTGTCAAAAACACAGTCATTTGAAGACAAATCTAAGAGGATACTTACACACACACACACACATGCACAGTTTGGCAAAGAGGTCATTTTTTTATAATAATAAAAATTACCAATTACCTTGGTTACTTTTTTTAAACAAAAAGAAGTTTTGAAAGTATTTCAGTGGTTGCCATCAATTTATAGCATCATTTTGAGGTAGAACAGAGCGGAGAATAAATATAAGATACTCAGTTCTCCGCGGCTTAAAGTGAACAGCTTTATCATTATAAAAAATTTCAGCATCTAAAATCTGAAACTGAAAATGGAAATGCAGGTTAAAATAAATGACTGCATGCAGCAGCACACATGAGGAAGAAAGAATTATTCACTATCAGAGAAAAACTTTCTCAATCCTATGCTACTGAATACTACAATATATGTTAACATTAGCAAGACACTATGGAAGTACAATTAATTCTGTTGTTTAAAGATGCAAGCCAAAATAAATCTTTTGATTTCTTAAAAGCCTACCATTGGAGAAGGCATTTATATTTGATTTGATGAAGTACTTAGAGGTTCACAACCTCTTATTTTCCTGTGGATGGTTTGTTTGTTAGTATTAAGGAAGTCATGCTGGTGTATACACGCAACACTTGACCCAGCAATCAAGAGTAAGTATATCTTTCAGATGGGTTCTAACAGACCATCATGCCAATTTAGGGCGGGGGGGGTGCAATTTTAATGCCAAAAGGACAAAAATAATAGCAAGGATATTTCAGGAATCGTGACTAAAATGATTATACGATCATGGAATACTGTATGGATAAGTATTCGTGTTAAGGAGATATAGCCTCTTTCAAAACAGTGGAAAATAAATTGTGAATTTTAGCAAATATAATAAAGTTTGAATTTAAAACCAAATTTTCAGTTATCTAAAATCAAAAGGACAAAAAGTTCCAGAATTAACTTTTACTGAAATCAAATTTTATGTACTGTTCTAATCACAGGGTATTGCTATCGATATTTGAAGTGATGATAAAGACCATATTTACTTTATATTAACATTTCTTAAGCATGAGTACATCAGTGTGTATAGTTAGTTGATATTATTTTTAAAAAACAAAATATTAAATGCACTAAGATCATGTTATCATACTTAAAAGTGTAATGATATCAGGAATGAGATTGAGTTTTCGAATTTAGAGGCAGGACGTGTACACACACACACACACACACACACACACACACACAGAGAAATTCTGTTCTGAAACATTTATTCAATATCAAGCAGAGAGATCCTAGGTATCTGAGATTTTTAACACTTATATATTTGAACGATATCAATTCATCTGTATGCTTGAGGCAGCTAGAATTAACATGGAAGAGCCAACAGGATACATCTTTTCCCAATGCCCAGTTTGGTGATTTCTAATTAGTATTTTGAAACCAGTTACAATTTGAATTTTTACACAACAGAAATTTCAAACACTGCAAATCAGGGCTTTGTTTTGTGTGTGTGTGTGTTTGCCCTGTTATTAAACATTTACCAACATATCACTGACTATAATATGAAACATTTTAACTTATGTTCTGCATAACTTGGAAAATTAAACCTCCTCAAAAGCTGCCATTAATGTCCTCCACTTGGAGAAATTTTAAAAGGCAAGTTAGTAGTTTAAAGATATTTTAAGTCATTGAACTTTGGCATAAAATTTCCTAGTGTTTCCTTTATAAATTTCTAGATTAGTTTAAGTACAGTATCCTAAAACAGAAAAAAAAAATAATAAAGCTCTAAAAACAGTTTTAAAAAACTGGTAGGAATGCAATGGACTTTTGTATGTTGATTTTGTAGCAGGCAACTTTACTGTACTCCTTGATTGTTTCTAACAGCTTTTTGGTGGAGTCTTTAGGGTTTTCTATATATAGCATCATGTCACCTGCAAAGAGTGACAATTCAGCTTCTTCATTCCCAATTTGGATGCCTTTTATGTTTTTCTCTTGCCTGATTGCTCTGGCAAGGACTACCAACACTATGTTGAAACGCAGAGGTGATAGGGGACAGCCCTGTTGTGTTCCTGAACGTAGAGCAAAGGGCTTCAGTTTTTCACCGTTAATAATGAGATTAGCTGAGGGCTTGTCATATATGGCCTTTATTAGCTTAAGGTATTTTCCTTCTATACCTATTTTATTAAGTATTTTAATCATAATGGATGTTGTATCTTATCAAATGCTTTTTCTGCATCAATTGATATAACCATATGATTTTTGTCCTTTATTTTGTTTATGTGATGTATCACATTGACGGATTTGCGTATGTTGAACCATCCTCGTGCCCCGGGGATGAACCCCACTTGGTCGTGATGAACAATCTTTTTAATGTATTGTTGCATTCGATTTGCTAGAATTTTGTAAAGGATTTTTGCATCCGTATTCATCAGAGATATTGGTCTGTAGTTTTCTTTTTTTGTGTTATCCTTATCAGGTATATGCTGAAAACTATAAGACATTTTAAAAAGAAATTGAAGAAGACGTAAAGAAATGGAAAGACATTCCATGCTCATGGATTGGAAGAATCAACATAATTAAAATGGCCATATTACCCAAAGCAATGTACAGATTTAATGCAATCCCCAAAAACATCCCAATGGCATTTTTTAAAGAAATAGAACAAAAATTCATCATATTTGTTTGGAACCACAAAATACCTCTAATAGCCAAAGCAATCTTAAGAAAAAAGAACAATGTTTCTGCACAGCAAAAGGAACCATCGACAAAATAAAGAGGCAACCAACTGAATGGGAGAAGATTTTTGCAAACAGTGTCTTCGATAAGGGACTAATATCCAAAATATACAAAGAACTCATGAAACTCGACAACAAAAACAAACAACCCAATCGCAAAACGGGCAGAGGACCTGAAGAGACATTTCTTCAAAGAGGACATACAAATGACAAATAAACATGTGAAAAAAATGCTCAACATCACTAATCATCAGAGAAATGCAAATAAAAACCACAATGAGATATCACCTCATCCCAGTCAGAGTGGCTATCATCAATAAGACAAATAGTAACAAGAGTTGGAGAGGCTGTGGAGAAAAAGGAACCCTCAGACACTATTGGTGGGAATGCAGACTGGTGCAGCTGCTATGGAAGGCAGTGTGGAGGTTCCTTAAAAAATTATGAATAGAATTACCATGTGACCCAGCAATCCCTTTCCTGGGTATCTCTCCAAAAAATCTTAAAACATTTATACATAAAGACACATGTGCTCCAATGTTCATTGCAGTTTTACATAAGGTGGCCAAGACATGGAAACAACAAAAATGTCCTTTAATAGATGAATAGATAAAGAAGTTGTGGTATATATACACAATGGATTACTACTTGGCGGTAAGAAAAGATGAAATAGGACCATTTGTGACAACATGGATGGATCTTGAGATTATAATGCTAAGCAAAATAAGTCAGACAGAAAAAGCAGAGAACCATATGATTTCACTGATATGTGGTACATAAAACAAAAACAACAAAAGAACAAGACAAACAAATGAGAAACAAAAACTCATAGACACAGACAATAGTTTAGTGGTTACCAGAAGGTAAAGCGGGAGAGGGGTGGTAGATGAGGGTAAGGGGGATCAAATATATGGTGATGGAAGGAGAACTGACTCTGGGTGGTGAACACACAATGTAATTTATAGATGATGTAATACAGAATAGTACACCGGAAATCTATGTAACTTTACTAACAATTGTAATCCTAATAAACTTTAATTAAAAAAAAAACTGGTACAATTTTCTGTAAATAGAATACAGATATAAATTGGAATCTAATGTTAATAGAATAATTTATTAAGCATAAACTTAGATTTCAACATTTTGTATTCATTAAAATGAGCAGTGTTCCATTTAGTGTCCATGTCATAAGTAGACACGATGAATAGAAACTTATAAAATTATTCAAATAAAAGTTTACTTACATATCTATATATAACAAATCACACTAAAGACTTCATTTAAATAAAGGAATTGTACTACTTAAATAAGTTTGAAAAGTATTCATCCAATCCATTGCCTTGCTTATAGATTAGACATAAAACACACATGAACTGGATGCCAGATATATGAGGTCACTCACCTAGAGTAATATCCTCACAGACACAGTATCTTTTTATTTTCCCTGCCCCATGCTCAAGCTTCATACTTCATATTTCTTATAGTAGCTAGCCAGAACAAAAGAAACTTTTGCTTGAAAATATCTTTTTTTTCACATAAATTGCGTAGAAGAGGTTTAGAAAAAAGCAAGTGAAATCACCCATTGTCTCCTCTTCCCCAAAGTCCATCTCCTGACTGTTAGAAACACTGCCCATGATCAAAAAGAAATAATTACAGATTTGAGAAGCTACATCTGAAGCTATTCATCTGAGTCATTTCCAAAGCTGCTATCGTAATTTTCTTTCATATGAAATAGCACCTTGGAAACATGAATGTTTTTAATAGAACCACAAAGATAGCAGTGCCTGTGTTTCACTTGTATATGAGTTTTGGATTTTAAAGTAATTATAACTCTTTCCTCCCTCCATTCATCAAATGATGCTAGTAGAAAGCTATAGCACATGCTTTGGTCACCTCTATACTCAAATATTAAGCTGACTTTCTCCTGTTATTGGTTGTTATTCTATTTCATTCCAAAGGACTTGAGGTAGATACTCTTTTTTATTTTTTTAGGGTGTTTACTCCTGGGTTAAGGTTTTAATTTTTCTGAGCTGTAGTCCTCTTCCTTTACCCTAACGGTGATGATGTGTGCTTCAGGAGTAGTCATGGGGATGAGCAGAGAAAGTGGTGATAGGGATACAAAGGGGCCAAGTTTATAGACGAGAATGGTAAATATTACTTTTCTTAAATCTGAAACAATACAGGTTTGAAAGCAATTTACATATTTGGTGTGAAAAAATTTTTACTTTTAAAATAATTTGTTTGCCACACTGACTCACATTTAATTTTTAACCTGTGTCTGGAGAGGATAAGTCTGCCCAGATAAAAGTAACAGGAAAATAAATAATTGTTAATACATTTAAATTTCAAATGCCTGTGCATTATTACATACATCCTGCAGTTGTTTCAGACCTTTGGATATGTTTATTATTATTTTCTTGTTTATCAGCAACATAAAGAGGCAGTTATATGACCCAGTAAAATGACTCAAGGAAGCACCTCATTTGAATGTTTAAGCTGCTCAAAGGCTTAGTTCATATGAATTCTTCCCATAATTCAAGACTGAATAGCTTTTGTTGATGTCATAACCTAAATGGCTTCCAAATATTATACAACATATACAGCACAAAACTATATAAGCAAAATGAAATACCATATGATTCATGTGCAATACTATTAATGAATAACTAAGATGATTCTAGAGACAGATAGTATGCACAACTATTCTACATTCATTTTCCTATCTTCTAGGAGATTTGGCTTAGCCCTATTTTTTATAGTTATTGCTGAGAGTCTCATTTGTTTAACTCATGAGTGTCCACTATTATCAGGAATGCTTACGAACTTTGAAAAGAGCATTCCATTTTGCACACCTTATGACACTAGCACTCAGAAAATTATTTGATGATATTCCATCATGTTTATCAATAACGTCAGGTCTACACATTTTTATATCTCAAGAAATGTCTTCAAATGGCCCTGAATGCTATGTCTCAGTAAATCTGAGGAGAACCTGAAATATGCTAAGCAAATTGAAATGTTAAGTGTTCTTAAAGGAACAAATATTAATCTAAAGTGTTTGAAGCATGTTATTGGCTGTGGGACACTGGTGCTTTGCAGATATTTAGAGAGAAACATAACCAGCTATCTGGCACCTCCAACTGTTCAAATATAACAAAGATTTGATTTTAACGCATAAAAGCATCTTGACATCCTGAAAATGTATGAGTCACCTGAAAGTTTCATCATCTAATGTACATTAAATTTACTTCATTGAAATTTCATTCGTTTTTTAGATAATCTCTATTTTAAGAGTAAGGAAAATAATTCTGAATCTTAATTCACCCATTCCTCAATCAGAGAAAATTGAGTAAATGTAAGGAAAGGCACCCCTTAATAGGGTGCACATCCTGAAATTCTGAGTTGCCTTGTGCTTCTTTGTTCATTTTGGGGAAAAATAAAAAAATAAATACACACACACACACACACACACACACATCAGGTTGGTGCAAACATAACTGAGGTTTTTGCAATTATTTTTCAGCTTTTAAACCGCAATTACTTTTGCACCAACCTGATACATACGCACATTATATAGATACATATACATATATGCCTATCTATATATGTGTGTATCTATTTCTTTATTTTTATAATAATAAGTTTAAGTAAGACCCAGTGAAAAGGGAACTCGAGCATCTTAATAAAAGGCTTTAGACTGAGAAAGTCCTGCCCTGAAACTCCAGTTCCGCAGTGTACTGAGGTTAGCCAAATCCCTTTACCTCATCTGTGAGCTAAGGACAATATTACTGAATACCCGCAAGCATTGGAAAGGAGAACTGGGCAATGCCTGTGGAGCCTCTGCACAGTATGCAGCATTTACTAGACCTGTCTTCTAACTGGTTCATGTTAACTTGAGACAGTATCGAGAACTGAATACAGGAAAGAGATTTTCACTCTCAGACCGAAATAGCTAATATAGAACAGAGAGCGTTAAGAAAGAAACGACCAATGTTAACGTCTTGCATCTCAGAACAAAGAAGCCACATTGTGCTTTCTTTTTAAAAGTCTTACTAAGCCAGACTGCCCTCCATCTCTGGAAAAGGTGAGCCTGAAGGGAGGGGAATGGAAGAGGCTCAAGCTCTAGAACGTGGGGCTATGTTTGACTTTCCCCTCAGCATAGGTAGCAGGTAGAAGAGGGACAGGCACAGATTCAGAGAGCTACATCCCCACTTGCACAGAGCTGAAGGAGGGTGGAACAGATGTGACTATTGCATCTGTAATAAATGAACTAGCTAGACCACTCAAGAGTTCCTCTCGGAGGACCCCACCCACAGTGCCGCAGAATTGAAGACTGTGACTATATCTGTACTGCAGCACCTCACAGACAAACAAGTATTTGACCTGATACCCATCCTGTTATCTGGCCCACTAATTACAGGATTCCAGAGAATCCTGTAAGAATCCAGAGAACACAGGGCGCAAGCTGGGTTTGTACTTCGAACCAACTCAACGGGTGGGGGCTACATACCGTATGTATGTTCTGGTTTATCCTTTTGTCCACTAATATGTATAGCCACCACACATGGGTAGTACAGTGCACTGCATATTGAGGAGGCAACAAGAAGACAGTGTTCCCTGAGAATGAAGAACAGAGGCTTCCAAAACAGGAAACAGAGAAGTACTAAAACGAGAGGTCTGACAGTTCTTACCAAACGAATATCTAACCTCACCATTTTGCCTATGCTAAGCCTACCATTCTATCTGTACCAAAGTCTCCATGTTCTTGCAGAGGTCAGTTAAGGTTTCATTTCCTTTTTCGTTTGAAGAAGGTATTAAGATTTTGAAAATAGCATTACTTTACAAAACCTTAAGAATTCTATACAAACAGCAGTTTGTAGGTACATTACATTAGAAATAGTTATACTTTTATTACATAAATATATTTGCTATTTTATCCTAATTAATGTTTATTCTTTTTGTAATAGGTCATTGCAAAAAATTACTATTTGATTTGGTTACTTACTCCTCCTCTCTTTTCTTGTTTCTGATGTGTCTGTTTTTAAAGCTGAGATTCTCCAATATGTGGTAATTGACTTTATTAACTGGTGCAATTTTTCCCAACGTGACATCCTGTCAAAAGCCAGTTCTATGCTTCAATTACTCAGTGTACATTGGGAAGAAATTGCTCAATATCTTCATAGATTGCTTGGATTTTTCTACAGAATCATTCAGTTATTGAGTAGATTATATTTCAGTTTTCCTTTTTCAGAACTTTTTTTTTAAATTTTATATGCAAATAAGAAAATTGGAACCCATTTTATAACACTTGTCATTAGTGAAAAATGGTAAAAATAAAATGTGCCCATTTATTAATTATATTTTCCAATTCTTTGAACAACTTATTCTATATTTTTTTGCATATGGTTCATACCTGCCTACTTTAAACCAAAATGGTAGGACTAGATGTAAGATGTATTCGGAGATGGGGGCATTAGAATAAGAACAAGACTGTTATGAAGAAAATATCCCTCTCGCAGTGTATCTGAGAGGAATAAATCACTCTGAATTCTTCAGACATTGTCGCAGCCTCTTCATGTTTAAATGTCAGTAATATTTGACACCAAAGGGCATTCCTCAGGTATTACTACCTGGGCAACAATCACAGCAAGCTCCACAGCAGGATAAGTATAGAAATTTGAGATATCTCCTCCCATTCAAGCTATTATATCTATAATAGTGCAGACAAACAATCTCAATCAGGATGAGGCTTCCAGCCAGGTGGGGGAGACAGGAAGGTGAACAATCCCTTACAATTGAGGGCAATCTAGGATATCCTATGATAATATGTGATATGATGTGTGATATTATGGAAGAGAACTGGTATTATGTGTGAAAGCATACAGGAGATTCTTAAGACTTTATTTTGGGTAGCTGTACAGATAATGTATTCCTATCAAAGGAAAAAAATATTGATTTAACATATTTGGCTTTGGTCCACCCTCTCCAGCACCACTGTTGAATAAAAATATAATATGAGTCCCATATGTAATTTTAAATTTGCCAGCAGTCAGATTTTAAAAAATAAAAAGAATCCAATAAAAATGATTTTAATGATATCATTTAACACAATATGTCAATCATATCTCAACTATTGAAACATGTGGTCTGTATTTTAAAATTAGTGAGATATTTCATAATCTTCAAAATCCAGGGTAAATTTTACATTTCAGCATATCTGAATTCAGTCCAGCTACATTTCATAGACTTAATATCCACACATGACTCGTGGCTGTTGGATTGGACAGCATAGCACTATAGCACCTGTTCAACATCCTTCTACTTGTTCTTGCACTCCCATGAGTCTAAGGGGCACATCATCAGAAATTTGTTAAACATTTTGAAAAATTACTTAAAAGTGTGTGTTACAAATACCAAATATAGGGCACCTCAGACTTTACTGATCAGTCAGAAATTCTGATGTTATCATAACTGGTTTTGGTTTGTCAATTTTCTCTTTCATGTGTGACACATATCTAATAGTGAAACCTAAATTTTTGTCTATCGATATAATTAAATATGTAAATTATATATCATGAAATGTTTACAATAGAATGAATTTGTATGAACAAATATTTTCAAGATTTAATAATTTCTCAGTTATTCCATGTTTTCTACTGCAGTTCCTGGCTGTTAGACCCTGAGGTGAATATAAAATATACAAGAACAGACAATATGAAAATCACAGAAAATTTCAGCAATACTGAATTTACCAACAGAGGGAGTCTACTGATAAAAGAATTGTAGGCTCCATACATAATTTTTAAGGACTCATTTAATAAGAAAAATGTGTTAATTAAAAAGTAAATGTATCTACCAATAAAACAAAGAAGAAAGCTTATATTTCTCCATGTGAACATTTATTAATTCCATGTTTCCACAAAAATAAGACCTACCTGAACAATCAGCTCTAGTGTGTCTTTTGGAGAAAAAATTAATATAAGACTCAGTCTTATTTTACTATAAGAGCCAGTTTTACATAATTAATAATGTAATATAATATAACATAACGTAATACCAATTCTTATATTAAGTTTTGCTCCAAAAGATGCATTAGAGCTGACTGTCTGGCTAGGTCTTATGTTGGGGGAAACATGGTCTCAGTCCTAACATCAATATACAAATATCAGTTATTTTTTAATGTGATTATATCTAAACTCACTATTGACACCAGGGATTCACTTAGAAACTGAAGGTCAAATGATATCAGTATTCCGCAAATCCTCACATTTCAGGATCTGAAGTGCTAGCCCTGAATGTCCTAGGTTCAGAATGTCCTAGGTTTCCTCGCCCTTCCCCGATGATCACACCAACATTTCACGACACTTTGCACACTCACCACAGAATGTGCCTTCATCCTCCTGATTTAGAGGAAACTGCCTGATACTGCATGTACTGCTCCCCTTTTATTTGTATGTCCATCTATTTGTTTTTTTTGTTTTTTGTTTTTGTTTCATCTACTGAGGTCTTCATATTCCTTAGTGATGACTAACATGCATGGTTCCTGGGTCATAGTGATCTGCATTCTTAGGTTCTGTATTCATCCTGGGTGACCTCAAAATTACCGTGGACGACCCATCTAGCATCTGAAAGATCCTGAGAATCTTAGTTTTCTTAAGTTCAAAAACCTTCATGTCTACTCATCCATTCTAAAAGCCAAATTATATACCTTGTCATTACCTGAAATTGCTCTATTTAATGAATCTTAAAATCAAGGAGCTTATTCTCAATATCATCTTTTATTTTCCACATGCCCTAATGCCTGATATATATCAAAGACCATTTGTATTTTTAAAGAACTCATTTATTTACTTACTGACCCTGTCAAGACCAGCATCATGTATAACCTGTACCCTAATTTTACATCCTACTTGTATAGTAAGACCTAAATTCGGATTAATCTTAAAGTCCCTACGCTTTGCTCTTCACATCTCCTTTAATAAACGTTCTTGCCATTTGGGTCATGATTGATTATTAATGTGTTTGAACGTCTGTTGATGTTTTGAACCTACTTTCCCCTGGATTCCCTTATCTTCAAATTTCTTCTACATGAACCCTTTAGATTTACGGCAGTGTTCCCAGGGCTCCATCTCATCATCATTCTTCTCACTCCATGAGCAATATCTTCCTACTTCGATTTTTTAACTATGGCTTATTTGCTATGAACCCCAAGTTTTGGTACGCATCATGTTTGGTCTTGTGAGCCTTCGACTCTCTATGTTGTACATATTGACTCATAAGACCAACAAACAGCCCAAAATTAGTATGGTCTCAAACTGGTAATATTTTTTTCCACACTACATCGAATTGCATCTCCTCCCATGACTCTGTTCTTAATATCAGTCATTGTCATCAGCATTCAGCCAGTGTAACCTCTTGGTCATCCTCTACTACTTCCTCTCCTCCACACTGAGTTCACTCAAATCATCACCATATATTTCTCCACCCTGATTTCTCCTATGTTTGCCATGTCCTGAATAGGGCCCTTTGAACTGCCCTTAACCTAGCCTACCTTAAATTAACCCTTCAAGGGGCCTCAAAATTATCTGTAAAAAAGAAGAATCTGAGCACAATACATTGACCCAAAAAAATGACTCAATTTAATCATCTTTATATCTTTCAATTACATGACACTATATTAATATAGATGCAACATAAGCACATAGATACAGACACACATGTACACATGTACAGAAATACACACATAGAGAGACACAAACTCACGCCTGGTATATTTTTTGACCTGAATTGTTGAATATTAATAGAAAATAGAGAAGTAGCTTTGAATACACATCTTTAAGCAGCAACTATAATCTCTGGATGATAAGTAAATGTGAATGTAAATAATAAATGCTAAAAATTAAGAAAATTTTCACATATTTACCCAATTTCTTTTACATTAAGAATTTATCTGCTATAAAACTTACTTATGTACACGGTCTGACAATTAAGTTCGCAAACTTGTTGCAATGATGCTGCTAACCTTTTTTGATATCAGAGGGATTATTCATTAATAATTTGTACCAAATGGACAAACAGTTAATCAAGTTTACTATTTGGAAGTGCTGAAAAGGCTGCGTGAAAAAGTTACACGACCTGAACTTTTCTCCAACAATTCGTATCTCTTGCATCAGGACAATGCACCAGCTCACATGGCACTGTCTGTGAGGGAGTCTTTAGCCAGTAAACAAATAACTGTATTGGAACAAACTCCCTACTCACCTGATCTGGCCCTCAATGACGTCTTTCTTTACCTGAAGATAAAGGAAATATTGAAAGAAGACATTTTGGTGACATTCAGGACATCAAGGGTAATATGATGACAGCTCTGATGGCCATTCCAGAAAAAGAATTCCAAAATTGCTTTGAAGGGTGGACTAGAAGGTGGTGTCAGTGCATAGCTTCCCAGGGGGAGTACTTCAAAGGTGACTATAGTGATATTCAGCAATGAGGTATGCAGCACTTTTTCTAGGATGAGTTCCTGAACTTAACTGTCCGACCCCGTATTTCTTCTTTCTTTTGTCCTTTCTTAACTTCTTAAATTTGATCCTTATATTGTCAGTTTTTTTGTTTTTGTTTTTGCTTTTTAATAAAAGCATAAAAGGGTGATAAAAGAAAAAGGATAAAACTGTTTCTATCGATATCCTTGCATACATGTTTTTTTTAAGTCTGGTTTTAGTAACAAAAATTGAATAAAAAATAGTCCTTGGTGCAAACACATTTTTATCTTTGATCCTTTAATGGATCACTTTTATTTATCTATTTATTTAATTAGTGCATCACTTATTTAGAAGTATGTTAATATAAACATGTGTGTTTAATTTCCAAACCTTTTTTAAATTTGTTCTTTATTATATTTAGTTTCATATTTCCAAATTTATTATTTTCCAATCATAGAAATATCGTGTATGATACCAATATGTTGGTATTTGTCAAAATTTGTTTTTTAGCTTAAAACATTCTCAATTTTGTAAGTATTTCATTAGACCTTAAAAAGAAACTGCATCATTTCTTGCCCTCTTTATTTCCTCACTAATTTTCTCTTTCTGCAGTTCTACAAATAGCTTTTAGAACAATGTTATTAATTATATTGCATAAATCACCTGTAATCTTATTTTGATAACTTATGATAATTTATATATATATGTGTGTGTGTGTGTGTGTATATATATATATATATATATATATATATATATATATGTAGTGCCCTATTAATTGATAAATAAGGGCTATAAATGTCTATTAAAACTACACAAAACTAAGATTTTTTTTCATCTTTCTGTGATTTTAGGCTGCCAAGGAAAGCTGCTGATTTACATTTCATTATACTCAGAGTTGGTCACATTACAAGTTAGGAACTAACAGTTGAAATCAATTATATTTTGTTATAAAATCTCAGAATGCATGCAAGATCTTCCAATATGCAGTTATATTAAATGAAACTTTTTTTTTCTAATTTTAAGAGCACTTTCAAAAATGGTATTAGAAGGAATAAAATGAAGATATTATCAGGGCCTTCTGAACTAAATAGATGTCTAAATATTTACATTATTTTAAGTTAGGAAGTGGAATAATAGGAAAAAAAGAAAACTCTTGAAAGGAGTCAAGACAACTATGAAAAAGTCTCATATGAGTCCCAAATAATTACATGAGTTTGGGAATATCTATTTGTCTCTATTTCTTTGTTCATCACATAAGAGAGTTATATCATTTATAGGTATTTTCTTTCCAATTGGAAAAGCATAGGTGTCTGTGATTATTGGTATGAATGATTCTGGCTAATTGAAGGATTATAAAGTGAAGAGGAAAGTTCAAAAAATATTTTAAAATTATATAACAGAAAAATAGCCATGGTGTTCCATTTGTAGATATTTGGGAATAAGTGGCACATTGTGATATGTTATGTAGAACCATATTACTTCACTACTAGATAAAGTATAACGGGGCAATAACTATATCCTACACATGTAAACAAAGCAAGTTGGCCTCTGTGTCCTCTGGGCCCTTCATTGTTCCACTGCCAGCCTTCCCTCACTGTCTTAGGATGCTCACATTTCTGGGACATGATGCCCCAGAGTTCAAGAAATTTTGGCATCAGACAGATATGGGATTGAACTTGAGGTCTACCATTTACTACCATGTTTCCCCCAAAATAAGACTGGGTCTTATACTAATCTTTGCTCCAAAAGACGCATTAGGGCTTAGGTTCAGGTGATGTCATCTTGAAAAATCACGCTAAGGCTTATTTTCCAGTTAGGTCTTATTTTCGGGGAAACATAGTAGCTACATGCCCTTGGGCAAGATATTGACCTTCACCAAATTTCTCCTGAATAAACAGCTTCATACATATATAATAAAGAATCCAAATCCCTTTTAATGACACATTTTTCAATAGTATCTAATTGTAGTATATTCCATTGAGGTTTACAGATTATCAATCATTGGTAATTATAATCTATCATTAGAAATACATTAATAACAAAAATAAAATAGAGTAAACACAATAAAAATAATCTTAACTGTGTTGAAATAGCAAAGCCCTTTTATGACACTACTGGGAAACAACTCTTTTTCAAAATTATTATAAAATTAAAAGCCTCCAATTTTGTTCTTTTAGTTTTATTTGCCACAGCTAATCAAATAAATAAGTTTGCAAAGAGAATTGTCAAAAAATGGGCTTTTTTTCAAGCACCCCAACGATTTTCCTCAAATGGATTACAGGTGTGAGAAGATGTTTATCCTCTCAGTGTTGAGCAGCTAGACATAGCCTGTGGCAGCTGAAACTTGTCGTTTCCTGACTAAGCCAACCTTCCTTTTACACTCAAGTTACAAATAAATATTATTATTTCTTTATGGTTAATGTATTAAAAAGTTGGAAATAGTAATTCAAATGATGACCTGCAAATTTCATTACTTACGTTCCAGTTATATAAATCTAATTAAATATAGCCCCATACTACATAACTGTTTTCTTCCCTTTCATTTGAAACTAGAATGTATTTTGGAATTAAAGGTGTCTGCAGGTTATTGCATTTCTCTCTGCTTTTTACAGCATCTCTCCAAGCTTGACATACTGCTTACCTGCTTTTCCAGCTCATTAATGAGCGTGTTAAATAAGGCTGGGCCCTGGACCAACCCTCGAGGCCTCCTCTAGACACCTGTTCTAATTTGATATCCCACATTTATCATTACTTAGTTTGCTGTTCTTCTGCCAGTCTGTGCTTGGCCTCACAACAGAATCTCTGTGATTCTTGGTAAAGCTGACTGTGTGAAAGCATTTACATTGCTGAGGCCAAAAGCCACTAATTCCTAGTCAGTGGTGGGGTTCTTTATGTGTCCATCCGTGGGAAATATTTTTGGAAGAAATATTAGTCACAAAATCTTAAAAATAATAATGTGTAAGAATAAGATTGTAGAATAAAGCTGTTAACTAATCCTCATCTGTATGTTCATAGTTAAAATCCAATTTCCAGTGGTTTTCTACACATTAACACAGAATAAGTTTCCTAGTACTTGAGACCCAAAAAAGCAAAGGATTTCAAATTACCCCTTACCTCCCTTGGCAAATTTATTCTTGTCCTTAAGCTCACTATCTTGATTAATGCTGTCTAGTTCCATTCACTCTTCACCCCATCCTTTCCACTGCTTCCCCACACTTCACCTCCTGCTCTGCCATCAACTTACACTGATAAATAGCCCCCCTTAGGCTTGGAAGGGTCTATTGCACTGCTTGCTATGATATCCTAAAAACAAAAATGCACTTTGTAGGCACATAAATCTATTTGAGACCATTATTAACTCTATAATCATGAGCAAGCCACTCATCTTATAAAATTCAATATCGTCATCTGTAAAACAAATGGGAATAATGCCTATGTCACCAGATTGGTGGGAGACCATTTTAAGATAGGGACCATTATTGAATCCTCACTACTCTGTCTGGAAACTGTAGGTGTTACATTATATTTTCTTCCTTTTCCCATACAGTTCCCTGGTATGCCCTTTTCTAGTCTTCTCTCCCTCTCTGAATTCAAACCACATTCTCAATTATGTTTCTTAATGACAAATGAAATTTGTCATTTCCTGTTCAAAAATATTTTATGGCAACTACTTTCACGGAAAAGAATATTCAAAGACCAGAATGGCATTGTGTATAATTCCAACTTGAAATTATATTTCCCCCTTCTTGAGATTATATCAGTTCTTGCATATTTGCTCAAATAATTTATGCCTCCCATTGATACAGGATAGTTAGCATGTCCCTAGATAGATAGGGAGATCCCTGGTGGAATAAACAAAAGACTGTCATATCCTAAAACTTCAGGTTTTGAAATCACTCCTTTGCTCCAGGACATAATGTAATAATGCCTTGAGATTAATCATAAAATTCTTTTTGGCCTGACAAACGGAGCTGATCTGATAGGTATGAGTGGGTTACATTGCTAATTCCTTTAGGATGGGCAAGCAGAACAAACCTGGTAGACAAATTTCATTAGAAGGTACCAGTTCCCTTCATCAAACAGTTCCCTTCTCCAAACAGCTCCCCTTCCCCAGGCAGGCAAGGGAAGGTATAAAAATAAGAGCTTTTGCCTCAGTCATGGGGCATCCCCCATTCGGGACCCCCTCCCACTCGGGAGCTGCAATCTCTTCTCCTGCCTCTAATAAACTATCCTCCTTTTAAAACTTTTTGCCTCTCCCTGGTCCGTATTTCCATTCTTCGGCTTCAGGAGACAGGATCCCGGCCCACACTCAGAAACTGCTGGCAGATCCAACATCACCTACATCATTGTCTTATTTAGAAATATTATTTTCTTAATTTTCAAAGCTCTAAATTTAAATATTTTTAGCCCCTATAATTTGACACTGTTTTTGGCAATCAGGATACAGATGGAAATACAATAGGCCATTTCTGAACTCATGGGGCTTACTTTCTAGTTGGGTATGGAGGAAATAAACAGTAAATATGTGCTATGGCACCAGTTAGAGTCAAGTGCTATTAAGATATAGTGAGTGATCAGGAAGGCCACTGAAAATAGGTAATATTTGAATAAAGAACAGAATGAAGAAATAAGCATGAGTCATGAAGTGGTCTGAGGAATGTGTTTCAGGAAAAAGGAATGCCAAATGAAAGACCCAACAAGAGAGCATTCTTAGTGTTTTCCAGGAATAGCAGTAGGTTAATGAGGCATGGAGGTGGTCTACCCAAAATTCCAAGATTCATGCCCCATTCCAGAGTATAGAGTTGTTTCTGGACATTGGCTGCCCATCTATGGACTATATTTTCCAGTGTTCTTTTATCTAGGTGTGTCCATGTGTCTACTAGCTCTTGAAAATAAGATGTAAGCAAAACTGATAATTGACACCACCTAGCCAGAGTGGAGAAGAAAGAGATGTGTGTGCTTACCCCACCCTATCTTTCCTTATTTGAATGTAGAAGACTCTGTGTTCCTGTATTCTGGTGTATATGTTTTGTTTTGTTTTGTTTTGTTTTTTCTGTATATTATGATTTTGTAACACCTTTAAAAAAATCTGGCTGGGGAAGGCAGCCCCTCCTGGGTCTAGACAATCCTTAGAGGGAGAACAAAGGACTCAGCTGGAAGCATATCTTTGACATGCAAACTAACCAATTCAGAGCCATACCACTTCCACCTGGCCCATGTAGCCCTGGAGGCAATATTCCTCTGCCTGAATCTTCCCAAGGCCTGGCACCAGGTATTTAGAGACCACTCCTATAGTTTACTGTCCTAGGGAATTATTCAAATTAGCCAGTTCTAACCTGTTTGCTGTGTTTCACCTTTCCTTTCCTGTGTAATAACAGTAAAGGTTCTAGCCTAAAGTGCCCCTTACTCCTGTCTTCTACCACTTCCCTAGTGGTAGAATCCAGCACTTCCAAATCCAAATCCAGCACTTCCCTAGTGACTCATCTCTAGTACCTGTGAGTATCAGAAACTTTGTTTTCTTGGCCTTCTCCTGCGTCTCCACTTGTGGCCAAAACACTGAAAACAACTAAATATCACATAAAGGCACATAACACAGTTCCTAAGGATTGGTGCCAGATCATTATACCAATTTTAAAAAAGCAACTGTCGGAACAGAGTGAACAAAGGGACAGAAGTTGGAGAAGACTCTAAAAGGTGGTCAAGAAACAGATCAACTGAGTTGGGGTACATAAGGCAAGGTAAGGCTTTAGGTGATGTTCATAAGATGAAAGAAAGACCGTGGAGAGGTGAATCTAAAAAATAATGATAATCTAATTTACTTTTTGAAAAATAACCCTGGAGAGAATTGACTGCCCAGGGGAGTGAGGAAGGCTGAATTCAGGAAGATTAAACAGACTAGCACGATAATGTAACTGAGAAATAATGGCAGCTTAGGTTAATATAGTAATGATGAAGATGGGCAGAAGTGATAGTAACAGTGATATTTTGAAAGTAGAGATGAAATAATATTTGATATGGGGTTGTGAGAAATGTCAATGATGACTACGTTTTATGCATGAATAACCGGGTAAACAGCCGAGCCAGTTACTGTGATGGTGTTCACTGGTAGGAAACCCATTTGCGGGGGTATATATAAGAAACTATATTGAGAAATACTAGTTTGAGATGTCTGTTAGACATCCAAGGTATAGGTCTGTCAAGAAGCCGGTTGGATACATAACTCTGGAATTCAGGAGAAAGGTTAAATAAAGATATAAATTTCAGAGTCATTAGAATATCTATGTATTTATAGACATAGAATGTATGTTTGCTTTACAAGACATTCCTTTCATTCACCAGTATTATACAGTGTAGTAAACACATTTCTTATGCCAGTTCACGTTCCAATGAATGTTTTGTCTTGAAGACCCATCCACTCAGAGATACTCTGATTCCTATCCTTCAGAAAGCGTAATTAGTATTTTTATAACTTTTTCTTTGACGTTTTAAGTTTTTCTAATAATGAGACAAGTTAGCTAGCATGTCCCTAGGTAGACAGGGAGGTCCCTGGTGAAATAAACAAAGACAGCCATATCCTAAAATTCCAGGTTTTGAAATCACTCCTTCACTCCAGGACATAATGTAACAAGGCTTTAAGGTTAACCATAAAATTCATTTTGGCCTAACAGGGCAGATCTGATAGATAAGTGTGGGTTATTTCGTTAATTCCTTCAGGATGGGCAAGCAGAACAAACCTGGTAGATGAATTTCATTAGAAGGCACCAGTTCCCTCTTCAAACAGCTTCCCTTCCCCAAACAGGCAAGGAAATGTATAAACATAAGAGCTTTTGCCTCAGTCACCGGGCACGCCCATTTGGGAACCCCTCCCACTCGGGAGCTCTGACCCTTTGCTTTCAATAAACTGTTCTCTTTTTAAAACTCTTTGCCTCTCCTGGGTCCGTGTTTCCATTCTTCAGATGAGACACAATCCTGGCACTCACTCACTCCAAAGTCCCCTGCATCATTTGGGGACTCACAGAGACATATTCCTACTTCAATAACATCTCAAAAGTTACCCTTTGGCTGAATTTGCTATCCATTCCCTGTAAACCAAAATAATCTTCATTAAGACAACATTATTTATTCACCCATGTATCTATTAGCACATATAGTCTATCTTATTTACTTATATTCAACCACTTGGCAAAGGTTGAAAAGGATGAATGTGTGTGCAGCATCAGTGGCTGGAGATGTCAGAAGGAAGGGATTCTTTGAATATGGTTTCTATTGATCATTTATAGCTTCAATATTAGCAGTTACTTATAGGCCAGAAAGACTTAATCACAGCCATAGTCCTAGAATTTATTATCGATGTTAATGAAAGCCTTAAGTTTTGGTTGCACAAATGTTTCCACTGAAATAAATAGCATGTCTCCAGCAATGCTTTATTTTGCCAGTTCAGCCTCATCTCATTTCATTCTCTAATACTGGAGTGAGCTATCAGTCTTACCACGTCTCCCCAAAGCTGATAGTGCGGAAAAGAAACAGTCATTGTTAACTACCTGCGTCCAAGACACTAATTCATCTCTGTCATAACTTCTTAAAGCAAAAAATATGAAATGAGAAACATTAATGTATTTAAACAAGTTGACTATATAATACTATAAATACTATATAAGCTTTATAGAATATTATATATGTGTGTGTATATATCTTATGATATAAGAATATATCTTATGACATAAACATAGAAAAGTTAACACGGTTCCTGCTGTTTTACAATGACTCATGTAATCATACTAATATTAAACCTGTATCACAAAGATTCATAATCTTACATATTGTCAGTTAGTCTCCACTGGAGCACATCCTTCCATCAAGTCAGTGATATTCTCATCTTTTTATTAAGGTTTCCCATTTTACATCACCACCCATTTAATAATTCACAGAATGCTTTCAAAAGAGATGGGTGTCCTATTTCCTATTCTTCCTCTACTTCTCACAAAGTTGCTTGAGTATCTCACAAAGGAGGTTTCTCAGCCAAGTTTTCAAATTAACCATTTTCTACCTTTTTTGACTTGCCCTTATTATCTTTGCCTGTCATCTTGTCATTGACAGCTGTCCTGCAATATCTGCTTATCTGCTTTCTCTTCAAATCAATCAAGCAGCAATCTCAAACGTTAACAATACTTTTAAAAAGCCCCTTTGAATCTATAGTAGGCATGAATACCCTCAATACCTATCTAGCTTCTTCTTATCCCAGGCTCAAGGTTGCTAACCCACCAAGGAGCTCTGATTACTTTAGTAAGGAATAGGCAAAGCCCCAGTTAGTACTCAAGAGAAGCAGCTTCTTCCTCCATTCCGTGGACTCTCTCATGGAATCACTGCCACGCAATCTGCCACAGGTGCGCGAGAGCTCCCAAAGTAACAGGCACAGTATGATTTCTCGGATTTTTCATATCTAAAGAGTCGCAGGCTTTGTCCTGCAGCAGCAATGCAGAGGAAGTAAACAACATGATTGGATGTGTAATGTTGGCATTCTGTAAAGATTTGAACGAATTACACACATCACAAATAGGAGAGCCTTCAGTAAAGTAGATGTTCAATAAAAACTTGATATAATTTTAATATAATTATCTACTTGAAAGTGAAGGAAAGCCTATTTGTGCTTAAAAAGCTTTAAACACATGAGAACTGAGTATTGATCAGAACAATCGGGAAAGTCTTCCTGTCAAGTATTGTATTTTAAAAGACAGGGATTCGATAGACAATATTAAAATTCAAAAAGGAAATATTTACTTGCATTAAAGATCTTATTTGAATTTGAATTAATCTTGTTTCCATGGTAATAATAAAATTACTTTAAGAAAAATAATATATCATTCTTGTTATAGCCAGTAAAAACCATGATGCAGACTACATTATCAAATTCCAGAAAACGTTATTTCTAATGTTGCTCATTAAAACTCTGTGTCCAGGTAATTGGAGCTAATGGGGAAGATAATAAGATTCGATGCCAAAGCAACTCAATCTCATTACTCTAATATGAGCTTGTCTCCTGCTCTGGGAACTATCTTCAGGCGACTTAAAAGTAGAGCATGACACGTAATTTGAGGAGATGTAAACCATATTGTCTTGTCAGGAACTATACTTTTACAAGTCATTCAATCTTCACAGAACTTAGTTTTACCTAAAAAATGTAGGGATTTGATTAGAAAACATCTTAAATTTATTTTGATCTTAGACTTAAGATATTCTAAAAACATCAAATTTGTTGATGTGGCACTTTTGTGCATTTACTTTTGGCAATGATTATCAATTGCTGTAATAATAATTATTATATTTGGGGCATCTGTTATATATTAGGTATTATACCAAGAACGCTACCTTAATATTCCCATCATTTCTATGAAGTTACTCTTATTACTTTCATCTTACAGATGAAGAAATTTTATCAGAGAATGTAAATATTTCTCCTGAGATTCTACAGCAGAAAAATGGATAATTGAACCCATTCTAACTCTGTAAGAATAGCACGAGAGAGGAAAAAAAAAAAAAACAGGTTACAAAATTGAGCTCCTTCCTTTTAAATATTGCATGTCCGAGATGTGAAACCTAAAACATATTGAAAACCTGGATAAATATTAATACTATGCTGTCTCAATAATCAAATACAAACTAAGAGCTATGCAAATATTCTTCTCTTCTGCTGCATTTACAATCACAAGCTTAAAATAAGCTTACATGCTAACCTAATGAAAGAAACAGTTTTAAAAATCCACTGTCTAGTATTTTATTAATTGGACTTTACCTTGCATTCAGGTAAATATTGTAATGGGAAATTCATATTCATGGCATTTAAAAAGCTAAAATTCTATTCTTTCTGAGAATCCTACTCTCCACATCATTACATAATTGGTCAGCAGGGAATTTCAGCCCCTGGAGCAGCAAATGTAATAGCTTGGGAGAATTTAAATAGTAAGTTACCAGGAAAAAAAAATAAAGAAAGAATTTTATCAGTTATTTCTTTCAACTTTATACTAAAAAAATTCTTGGAATTTTAATTTGTCAATGACTCAGATTTGTGTTGCGGATGCTATCAAAAGAGACAAACTCATATAAAATGGAATTATGGGCAGATAACACAAATAACAAATTTAAAACTGTCATAAAATCATAGACTCAAGAGATTTCAGAAATCATTTTATCCAACGTTCTCATCTCAAAAGTGAGAAAATTGACGCCTGAAAAAATGTTTTGGTTTGTCTTTTCCCTTATTTAAGTCAAAATGTTACCGGTAAAGAGAAGACTAGAACTTAGCACTGAACCTCCTGACACACAGCCGGGAGCTCTCTGCATCTGCATCTTTCTAATTTCTATTTTAGGGTCCACATGCTGGACTAGCCCTTCATTCTAGCCCTGAATCTTATGGGTGTGTGCAGACCTAATTTGTATTAATTTAGCAAAAATTCGTAGATACTAAGCATCTACTTTGTGTCAGACCCTGAAGTAGACTCTAGTAATATATAATAATAAGACAAAATTGATAAGGTGGTTGCCATTGTTTTTCATCTGTGGATACATAATTACACATTAGGATAAGTGTTCTTAAAAAAAAAAAAAAAAGAAGTTGCAAGGAAAAAATAGAGAGCAGCGAGTAGGAAACATTTTCCTGACAGTTGATTCCTAAACAGACATCTGAAGGATAAGTAAAAGAAAACTAATCCAAAAGGGCATGATGATTTTTAAAGGGCAAAGTATGAGCCAATACTAAGGTCAGGTGAAAAGATTTTTTTTTTTTAAATTAAAGGAAAAAATAGAGTCTACTTAGTAGGGACAACAGACATAGGGTAGTCATATAAAATGAGGTAGGGGAGTCAGGCAGGGGCTGCAACACACAGTGTTTAAAGCTTGTCCTGAGGGTTAATTTTATGTGTCAAGGTGACTGAGCCATGGGGCGCCAGACTATTTGGTGCCCTAATATTTGGTTAAACATTATTCTGAGTGTGCCTGTGAGGATGTTTCTGGATGAGATCAACATTTGTATTGTTAGACTGAGTTAAGCAGACTGCTGTCCACATGGTCTCATCCAATCCACTGAAAAAGGTGGAGTAAGAAAGACTTTGCCCTCTCTGCCTGTCTTAGGCCTAGGACATCAGTCTACTACGCCCTCAGGCTTGGTCTATAACTGGAATTTAAACCACCAGCTCGCCTGGTTCTTAGACTCAGACTCAGATTCGAATTTACACCTTCAGTTCTCCTGGGTGAACTTGTCAGCCTACATAATCCCATGAGCCAATTCTTTACAATAAATTTCTACACACACACACACACACACACACACACACACACACACACATTGCTTTTATTCTGTTTCTTTGGAGAACCCTTCTACAACTATTTAAGTGTTTTTTGTTTTGTTTAGTTTAGTTTTGTTTTATCTTTATGGAAAGAGAGATGAGAAACCTTTGAAATTTTTAAGCCCAATGAGTAACATAATCAAATTTGCATTTTGAAAAGATTGGTATGCTTGTGATTTATATACTTAATTTGGAAAAACTCAAACAGGATAAAATAAAGATCTTTCACGCAGGGAAGCCTTTTTTTAGCAGTCTGGGTTAGTGATGGTAGCTGTTTGGAAGAGGGAGGTTCTTAGTGAGTCCCTGAGATTCATCTGGGGCCATGCATTTTTGTCATTTACCAATGATAGTTATTTTCTTCCAAGTTATCAGAACACTAACTTCAGATGTTATAGATCTTTGCAACAAGAAAAGCAGTTTAAGTCTTTTTATTTACTCAGAGATGTTATAAAACATGACCCACAAGTATATTCTCAAAACACTCTTTGACTTTCTGACTTACTACCTTGTAAATGGTGAAATCAAGACAGTTATTGGAATTCTACATGCCTGTTATGTGAAAATGACTTAGTATCTACAAATATACCTGCAGAATGTTTGGGATGTAGTTAAGTGCTTACTACATGCCCTTTCATCATTGTCTATCCATTTATTCATGGTAAACAAACACTATATTAAGTATTCTTCTTTATTCTAAAGTAGATATAAAATTATTTCAGTTAGAATAATAAAAAGATAAATTATATGTATAAGTAATATGTGTGTCTTTGCTTAGAGATACATAGACACTTGGTTACTTATATACATACACACAGACAGCACACCTGAAATATAGGAAACAATTCCACAAAAAAACATTGAAAATCCAATAATACAAGATGAACAAATATGTTATTTGTGAAACTCTTCTAAGAATTTCAGAAATTATCACAGCACATTTAGCTCATTATATTCATATGGCCTTATCACTATCTAAGTCTAAACAAAATCAACATTACTTGTATTCCTATTCTAATCATAGTTTCTGCTCAACAGAAAGCTGCTCCAATATTTGTTTCCCCATGATAGTTGTATTCTGTCCAAAATATGATAAATTTTAGGAAGTGAAGAAAATTATATTATTGGGGAAGTTTGCTTTGTTTACATCCTAGTGTGTGTGTGTGTGTGTGTGTGTGTGTGTATGTGATATACATATATACACATGACATACATATATATATCATGTAAATGACATGCATTATTTGCAAACATGTTTTTATAATTTATATTGTGTAAGTTATATTCACACATTACATATGTGTGTGTCTGTGTATATACGTATATGTATATATATATATATACACACACATACATATACATATAGTTTACATATTATTTAAAAATACTTTAGGGTAAAAGTAAGACATCACAAATATTTTATTTTGTAATAATATGAGCAAATATGTGTCACGTACTTTTTTATGCTAGTTAATAAGTGGTTCAAATATATTAGCTGTTATACTATTCATATCAACCCTGTGAGGCTGGAATTATCATTATCCCTATACACAAATGAGGGGACGTTAAATGAGATGCCTAAATTTTTTCACCTGCTAAGTAGAAGAATGATGATTTAAACTCAGAAGTATTATTCCAGAGCCAGCCTTGCTAGTCTGCTTCTCTAGGTCAAGACTACAGTGTAGTTTTCACTGATGCAATTTTTATTTTAATCTACAAATTCTTGGAATGTTTGATGAATTTTCACTTAACATATATTTATATTTTATTTATTTTTATCCAGATGATTTTAAAAGGATTTCTATTGAAGAGATAAGTAAGTGTGAAATAAAAAAATATATATTTTTGATGCTATTTCCATTGTAAGCCTTTACAATGCTGTACAGGAAAACGATCCTACTGTTATTCATTGTTATATTCATTCTGTACAGTTTTAAAGTGTGAATACATCAGAGGGTAGATTCTATTATTGCTCCTGACTATTCATTTCCCCCTTTCTTCTACAAGAATGATATATATTTTTCCCATTGCCATGTGATTTACAATGCCCCTATGGGAGGGATACATTTCTGTCTACTGGAACCAGTTTTTCCAATGGGATATAACTACAAAAAGTAAGTTGCTTCAAAAGTCATGTTTCGTAGGTTGTAGCTATCTGATTTTTTCCTTCCACCATGAAAACTGTTTGTCATATTAGGAGGCTCCAGCCACCTAGATATTGGAATGAGGAATACACTTGCAGAAATCCTCTGCTGACATGGAACACGAATGAGAAATAAATTGTTCTAAGGGGGGCCTGTGTTTATCAGGTCATGGTGAAGAAAGAAAATACCAAAACAAAGTCCCCTGGACTCCCTATTGTGAGGACATGGCATTGAGAGTTTGGGGTGGAAAAAAAGGGAGCTAGATTTACATTATAAAGTTGAGAGAGGAGAGAGCTGCAGAGAGAGAGCTGTGGAAATGTGCAGCGTTCCCACTTGAGTATACATCTACTCAGGACACGACCAAAGTTCAGGAAAAGAACACCTAAAAGAAGGACACGTTATGGTGCCCAGCACTCCCCCTGGACTGAGAATACCGCCTACTTCTGCCAGCCTGATTACGACAATGTATGACTCCCAGGCATTGGGTGGCGCACACAGAAGTGCCTTGCCTCATTAGTGGGGGGTAAATAGTCCACAATTCAGTACTGATACAGACATGCTCAACAGCTTTTAAAAGAAAGATCAAACTATTTCCAAATAACTGCATACTAAACAAGGATAATAATATGTATAAGAATAAAAAAGAAAGAAAGAAACAGTGCCTAAAGAATAAAATCACAATGCATGGAAACTAATTTAAAAAAATACTAATCAAGCAAAAAAAAAGAAAAAAAGCAGAAAAATATGATTTAATGAGAAAAAGTAAATTAATAGAAACTTATAACTGACAAAGATGTTAGAATTAACAGACAATGACATAAAACAGACATTTTAACTGTATTTCATATATTCTAAAATGTATGTAAAGATATGGAAGATGTGAAAAAAATAATAACCAAATTGAGCTTTTAGAGATGAAACCTTCAGCCTCCAAGATGAAAATTCACAGCATGGTTTTAATGACAGATTAAATATAGAGAAGAAAAGATTAAAGAACTTTAAAGATGGAGCAATAAAAACTATCCAAAATACAACAGAGTGGACTGGAATTTGTAGTATTAGATACAAAAATAAAAAAGTAACAAATAATTTGCTTCTTAGAAAGAATGCACTTTACATATAAAGGTGCAGTGATAAGAGGATGGAGACATAAAAAGCTAACTTAAATAAAAAGAAAGGAAGAATGGCTGTATTAATGTCAGATAAATAAAATTTCAGAACAGAGTATTACCAGAAATGAAAGATGATTTCATAAGGATAAAAAGGGTCATCTGCAGACATTACAATCATATATATATACATATACACACACACACACACACACACACCTATATATGTATATATATATATTACAATCATATATACATGTATATATACAATATACATATTGTATATATGTATATTATATACAATATACATATATACATGTATATATAATCATATATATGATTGTGATGTAATATATACATATATATATATGCCTAATCACAGAGCTTCAAAATACATGAAGCAAAAATTGATGGTCCTGCATGAACAAATGGGCAAATCTACAATTATAGTCAAAGATTTGTAACTATAGTAACTATAGTCAAAGTTTCAATAACTGAACAAGAAGACAGAAAGTCAGTATTTAGCAGACTAGAAAATACTTGATTAATTTACAGTAATAGAATTCTTTACCCACTAAATACTCACTCATATGTTTGAAAAGAAAAAATATAAATCAGTTATCTCAGCTTTCATCTCAAGATATAAGGAAGAGTTAATAAAACCCAACAAACACAGAAAAAAGATATAATAAAGATCAGAGCAAAAGTCAATGAAATAGAAAAAAATATACTAAAAAAAAGCTGGATCTCTGAGATGAATAAATTAATATCCCTCATCCAGATTGATGAGGAAAAAAAAGAATAAAGACATAAAGCATCAATGTTAGGAACGAGATGGATCACATCATGACAGATTCTACAGGTCTTAAGAGGAAAACAAAGAATGTCATGAATAACTTTATAAAATATATTTGACAAGCTAGAAGAAATGGAAAAGTTTCTTTAAAAAATGCAAACTACTGAAAATCACCCCAGAAGTAAAAAAGTTTAGTATCCCTATATCTACTTCAAAAACCCAATTTGTAGCTAAAAATCCTTCCATAGGAAAAACAAAACAAACAATAAAAGCAGCAAAACCTCTAGGTACATATACTTTTCCTGGTGAATTTTAATAAACATTTAAGGAAGAAAAAATAATATCAATTCTATATAAAATCTTCCAGAAAATACAAGAGAAAGTACTACTCCCCAATTTATTTTATAATGCAAAATTACGCTAATTCCCAAATATGATAAAGGCATTCCAATAAAAGATGGCAGACCAACAGGTCTCATAGACACAGATACAAATATTCTAAAAATGTTTTTAGCAAATCACATTTATCAAACAATACATAAAAAGAATAATACAATATGACCAAGTTGTATTATTCTTGGTTGAGTTAAAATTCTTAACTCAAGGTTGAGTTAGAATTCTTAAGTGAATCAGTGTAATCCACCATATTAACAAAGCAAAGGAAAACCATGTGATCACTCCATAGATACAGAAAAAAACATTTAAAAAATTTCCTGATAAAAATTCTTAGCAAACTAGAAATAGAAAGGAAATTCCTGAAATTGATAAAGAGCATTTATATTAAATAAAAACAACATCAACAATACAACACTAGGTCTGATATCAAACTTAATGGAAATAAAAACACGACTGCTTTATTCCTAAAATCAGAATTAGTTAAGGATGCCTGTTCCTGCCTTTTTTTTTAATTGAGGTATAACTGACATATAGCATTATATCTGTTTCAGGTGTACAACGTAATGATTTGATAATTACATATATTGAGAAAAGATCACACTGTAAGTCTAGTTATACATCACCATGCGTTACTATATTTTTTTTCTTGCATTGAGAATGTTTAAGATCTGTTCTCTTAGCAACTTTCAAATATACAGTCACCATGTGGCATATCACCTATGACATTTATAAGTGGAAATTTACACCTTTTGACCACCTTCACCCATTCCCCCACTCTTGCCTCTGGCAAACACCTGTCTCCTCTCTGTATCTATGAGTTTGGTTTTTTGCTTGTACCATTTCTATTCAACACTGTTCTCAGGGTATGAGACGGTGATTGATGCAACACAAACACATAGAGAACATCCAGACTGGAAAAGAAAAAGTAAAAATGTCTTCATTCACAGACAACATGATAACCCATCTCTATAGAGTAATAGATGGTAACTACAAAGAAGCTACTACTAGAACTAATATGTGAGTTTAGCAAGATTGTAGGGTAAAAGTCAATATAAAAAAATCACAATTTTCCATAAACTAGCAACAAACACTTGGAAAGTAAAATTTTAAAATCCTACGTACACTAGCTTAAAATTTCCATTCATAATAGCCTATAAAATTCTTAGGGATAAATATGATTGGACGTGTTAAAAACACTTTAAACTGTAACATGTTTCTCAGTGAATTGAAAAGAAGACAAACACAGAGACACAACTTTTGTCCATGGGTAGGAAACCTCCATGTATTGTTAAAATGTTAGTCTCCCCAAATGGGTCTATAGTTTCAATGCAATGTCACTTAACTCAGTAGACTTTTCTGTAGAAATTAACATAATCATTCAAAATCTATGTTTAAATACAAAAGGCCTAAAATAACTACAATATTGAAAAAGAGGAACCAAATTGGAGGATTAACACTGTTTCAAAGAATATTATGAAGTTATGATAATCAAGATAGTGTTGTACTGGAGAAAAAATAGACACATTGATGAACAGAACAGAACAAAGGGACCAGAAACAGACTCCGGCATATGTATGTACCCCCTACAAAGATACAAAAGCATTGCCGTGAAAGAAGGATAATATTTTCAACATATGGTGTTAGAATAAGTGGGTAGCCATAGGCTTTCAGACCTAAAAGTGATTCCTTAAACTATAAAAATTCTAAAAGAAAGCATAGGCTAAAACTCTGTGACATTGGATTAGGCTGAGGTTTCTTAGGTACGATTTCAAAAATATGATCCTTAATAAAACAAATTGATAAAATGGACATCAGTAAAATTAAAATTTTCTCCTCTTTGAAAGACACTGTTAAGAAAATGCAAAAAGCCTGAGTATGAGAATACTATATATCACAGAAAGGATTTTTACCAGAATATATAAAATATGCTCGAAAATCAGTAAGAAAACCAGCAGCTAATTAAAAATTTGATAAAATATTTAACAGACAGTTCATTGAGAAAGGTATAGAGATGGCAAATAAACACAAAGAAAGATGTTTAACATTATTGATTATTAAATAAATGTAATTTAAAGTCATAGTTACAACCCACTACACACACACACACACAGTAAGATACCTAAATAAAAAGACCGATCATAACAGTTGGTGGAGAATATGCAGAGAAACTGGACTTCTCATACATTAATAGTGGGAATGTAAAATGGTAAATCCACCTTGCAAACAGTTTGTCCGGTTTTTAAAATGTTAATTATGCATTTTGTTCCAGCCATTTCACTTCTAAATATTTCTCCAAGAGAAAATAAAAGCATATGTCAATAAAAATACCTTTACACTAATTTTCATAGCAGCTTTATATGTAATAATCAAAACATGGAAACAACAGGTGAATGGAAAAACAATGTGTAGCCTATCCACGTAATGGAGCACTACTCATCAATAAACAAACTGGTGATATATACTACAAAATGGATTAATCTCAAATAATTACGCAAAGTGACTGATGTCAGACAGTAAGTATTACATACAGCATGACTCCTATTACAAAAAATTCTAGAAAATGCAAACTAATCATGACAGGAAACAGATTAGTGATTGCCTAAGTTATAGATGAGGGACAGGTAGGGCATAAGGAGTATGTGTGGAGGATAAACAGGTCCACCATTTGAGAAAGTGGTGATTATTTCATGGATGTAAATGTATGTCAAACTTATTAACTTTTACATTTTAAATATGTGCAATCACCTTTCAATAAAGTTAAAATGTAAAATAAAACAAGGTTGAAAATGTAAATTATATAGCTCTAGCACTATCTAGGATAGAAACATTTTTAAATTAAGTATATTACATTAAAAATATAGCAGAGTATCTTTATCATTTTCAAATCACCTGAACACAAGAGATTTAGTTTGTTCTGGCTTCTTTTCATACAGACATCGAGAAAAGTATATCTTTCTACACAGTCCCATTTTGGATTTTGCAAACTGATATCCCCATTTCTTCTTTTCTGCATATAGACTAAAACAAATCTCCCTTTGTGTTTAGAGAAACAATCCATAACACCTTTATAAGATTACATATCTGATGTTTGCTTTATTTCAAATAATTTCATATCACCTCACTGTTAAATTTCACATATAATATTCATGTAAGTCCTTCATTCAAATATCCATCCGTTAACCATTTACTGAGCAGCCAAAATACGTAGGCATTGTATTGGGTCCTGAGGTTCCAATAATAAAAAAATGACATGGTCCTTATTCTCAAGTAGTTAGGGTCTTTTAAAGGAGACAGTCTGGTAAATAAATGATGAACATGCTGTTAGGTAATATGATAATCAAGAACCATGAAGATAGAATGGTGAGAAACAAGATGAATGGTCAGTTTTGAATGGGGAGTTGATGGAGTGTGGGCACTGAGAAAGGTATGTCTCAGGGAAGGCATCATGGAATAAGAACCAAATGAGCAGAGTTTTGAAGGGTAAGAGTGAAACAGACAAATACAATAAAGTAGTAATACATACAAGACATAAAAATGGCTGAGAGAACTAGAACTAAGGGTTAAAAATTTGATGGTAGTGGCTAATGTGTAATATGCCATTGCTATAGAGTCTGAGCTTTATCTGGCAAGTAGAGGGAAGCTTTTAAAGAACTTATGAAAGATAGTGATAAAATCACATCTATGTGAAGAAATTAACACATTGATATTTACCCTTGTCTTACAATATAAGAGCACCTTTACCAAAAATTAAAAAAATAAAAAATAAATAAAAATACCTTATCTAAATATGCTAAAGAAATGATTTGTTTATGGCTTTGAAATCCAAATGCTTTCATGATATTATTGTCCTGTCAAAACACATTACCAACTAAAGAGATGGTCATAACGTTTTACATAGGAAATATATTTCATACTTTTTGTATCTTCAAGGTAATCCATGTAGAATATAGTTTTCCACCTGTATCTATACTCTGGATCATTATTATCTTAGCCTACTGCTGGACATTTCTGGAGAGGAACGATTTTCTTCGGAATCTAAGTACATTGAGAATGTGTGCCCACCTTCTCTAACTTCACAACTCTTCTTTTCCACCAAGAATAAAAGCAGTACTATGCACAGGATAGCCAGTTTTATTAAAGAAAAAAAAATGATAATAGCTGTGATCCTTGGAAATACACAGAAGAAAAGAATCTGATACAGAAAAAAAAAATTATTAGCCCCATCTTTGACATTTCTTCTCCCAAGGAAATAAACTTCAGCAATCTATTTGTTCCCTCAGGTTAAAGGTTCATTTGTCTTAGTTTTTGCTGCTGTTGTTGCTTTTTTCAGTTAAGAGTATCACTGATCCCTAAATTTCTATGATAAAATTCTCAAAAGACACCATACCTCAAAACTTCTCCAGCCAAATCACCTCAGGAAATAAAGCACAGATACTCAAGTGCAATATTTCTCAAAGTAGTACATAACAGTATTTCTAAATATGTGGAACACATACAGCATAGCCTTCAGAGTCAAGTCTATGAGTCATTTAGAAAATAGAAACATTGCATCAAGGTAAAAAGTACTTTATAAACTCTTGAAATTTTGTAAATATTTTATTAGAAACAATATTAAAAATATCTCCAGTTAATACATACCTATAGAAGATTCTAATTTTTCTAAATAGTAGGAAAATATTAAAGGAAGCTCTAATATATATATATATATATATATATATACGCATATATATATAATCTGTATATATAATTTGTATATATATATTATATATATATATATATATATATATATATATATATAATTGAGTAATAGTCTATCAAAATAAGAATGTCATTTAACAAGAGTAACTGTGGGACATACATTATCCTGAGGAAACACCTTATCAACAATTGCCTCAAAACATTTCTAGAATTAGTTATTTTTTGTATCAATTGAACATTTTATTTACTTTTTTCGTCTTATCACCAGATGCCTTTAATCTTTCCTACAAACATCTTGTCTTTTTCATATTTATCCTTATTTTGCTTTGGCAACTACAGCTTGTATAACTATGTTGGAGTAGGACCAAATTTAGGAAAACAATGTTTGTTTGTTTGTTGTTTTTGACTCACCTCCCACCTCTAGTGTTTCACAGAATAGCATTTCTCTTCATCAGTGTCTTTCCTGGATTTCTGGGATACTGTTCCTAGATTCTCCTTAACTAAAATCCCCTGAAGTGTTAGCCCCTAAAACATATGTTCATACTTCTGTGGTGCTTTTGCTTTCCTGATAATGGGAATCACTGTAGAGAAGACCAGATAAGCAGTGAACATGATTGTAGCCACATGCATCATCAAAAAGCTGTATCTGCTTCTGAGGATACATAGAAAGTGTCTCCCGATAATAACCTGGTCATTCATGAATTAAACCATCATTCATGTTTGAAGGAAGTAAAATGAAAGCATACATGTGTAAATTTGTGCTAACTGCAGTTTAAATTTTTTTTGCCCATGAATTTCTAACTCCATCATAAAATCTCAAGGTAATTTTTTTTTTTTTTACTCTTTATAGTATAAAAAAATTTAAAGAATGGGGAAGAAAAAGTAACAATAATAGTGCTCATGTGAGTAACAGGTATTTTACGAGAAAGATAGGCTTCTAAACACAGGTCAAACACATTACTTGGCATCTCACCTGAAGAATGCGGCAACTCCAGTCCACCACAGGCAGTTCCCTTGGGACCTACGCTGAATGGACACGCAAGGTCTCATGAGGTAAAAGGCTAGGACACTTGCTCTTTCTGACCAGGCAGTGCTGTGGCTGATTAATATCCACCCAAAGCCACAATCACCTTCTGATCTGAGGAGCAGGTGACGTGGAGATTCTGAAGTGTCTTGATAAATTATGCAGGCATATCAAGCAATACACATAGCAAGTTAAAAAAATTCAGTCATTAAAGTGGTTTGCTTTGTCCTTTTAAAAACTGAATCTAAATAGCTCATCATCAATCACTGACAACTCTTAGCATGACAATACTGATAAATTAGTATTACATGGGTACCACAGAAGAGCTTTTTTTTTCCCCGATGAAATATATGGGAAAGGAGAGAGGAAGGGAGGAAAGTAAACAAGGTTGTTTTAATAGTCTTTGAAATTTTACTAGTCCATTCTTTCTTCTGGTGAACCAGAAGACCAATATATTCACAATATTCAATGCCTTTTCATTACTACATCTTATGTATCCTAAGCCTTCCTTCCTCCTTGCCAATACAAATTATACCCACCTTTCAAGCATCCTTTAACGTCCATTTCAAAAGTCAAATGTTATCTGTTCCATAGCCGTTCATTTTGTAACCACCCCAGATTCCCTATGACTCCTCTGACAATTGTACATATGTTGTCTGAACTTACAGTATCTCTTTTAATACAGTCACAAAATGTAATTGAAATTCATAATTGCTATTTTGCTTTTTTGTGTTTACCTCATCTCCTTAACTATTTAGTTAATTCTTAAGCAAGAATCTTGCTTTGCAAACTTGGGCTTTTAACAATGGGTTAAGTGTTTAAATAAATTATACAACAAATGATCCACCATACCACTTCATTCAAAAATCGTAAAACAGAAAGTTAATTTGCATTACATAAAATAAGTTAATACATGGGAATTTTTTAAAGATATAAGTTATAGTTTGTTAGACCTTACATCATTCCATAAAGAATTTAAAGCAGTAAGAAAACATAAAAATGTTCACATTTTAGCAGTATATACTAAGAATAAACTAGCAAGTGATACTAACAATAAATTAGCAAGTAAAACTAACTTCTGAAACCTGTATATTAAATTCAATAGTCTTTAATTTTATCCTTGTCATAGGAAACCGGTTGTTTTCATTGGTGTCAACAGTCTTTATAAATATCATAATAAATGCAAAATATCTTAAATATATATGTATATATATATATATTACATATATATATACATATAATATGTATATATACATAATATACACACATATAAAATATGTATATATATAATATATATGTATATAAATACATCTGCACACACGTATATGCACATATATACGTGCCAAAAATATGTATACACATTTTAAGAAAGGAAAAAACTATTACAATTACGCTAATGGTCACCACTTTGAGCACCTCTTGTAATTGCAGAAGTCAAATGTGACTTGTATTCATCTTTTGTTATCAGTATATATTGAGTATTACAATTTTAGTACAGTTTTCCTTTAAAACGTGTATACATTTTTTTGGCATCCCTGGTATATATGTATGTACAAGTATATAGGTGTCTATGCTGCCTAAGAGAAAGGGGAACGATTCTGTGGTTGTGATTTTTGTACATGTCTGTGGATATTCTCAGGAACATCAGTGGGAATTTAGTTTGCTTTTCTCCTTTTTCCCTTTTTTTCCCCTAAGAAAGCAGGGAGAGCATAGGTTACCTGACATCAGACCCCCTAGCTGGGCGCAGTGCACTTCTAGTGTGGCCCTCTCTAGTCCACCCCCTTCCACCTTCACAGGCCCACCACCACTATTCACACAGATACGGGGCCTGCTCATAGAGGTCTGAGCAGTCCTACTGTGTGGCCTTTCTGGGGAAATCCCCATCTTCACTTTCTTTGGGTAATTCTTCTGCAAGGATCCAGCTTTGATGTAACTTTTTGGGAGAAGAATTCTTAATTTCAGTTTGTGTATCAAATGTCTGTAATTTGTGCTCTCATCACAGCTAGCCCCATCCTTGTTGACACTTGGAATGCCCATATAAAAACAGGACTTGTTTAATCTCAACAGTATTCAGTTTGGATGATAGATTATAGTTGTGGGTTTCGACTATAAAACCAGCTTTGCCTGGAAGGTCAACTCTGGCCTCTTATCTGAAGGTGCCCCTGCCAGCTACCAAGTGGCTTTTAATTGACACTAACTGAAGCTGACTGTGGAAAGTTATAAATACTGAAAGGAAACATATTGTCAGATTGTGGTTTTATTATTGCAAAGCCTCTAGAGGCATGAGCCTTAGGAAGTTTTCCCAGAAATATTCTCCTTTTGGTTTTCATGAGCTAAAAACCAGAATATGCCCAGAAACATAATAGTAATGTCAAATTCCAAAGGCGGCCCTGTGATTGCTTTGCCAGCATATAATTCACTTGATAGAATTCTAAAGCTTTCATTTCTCATGACTCAGACTGTTGGTAATTTGAGGTTAGGCCACAAAAACAACAGACCCAAATTTTCACTAAGGGTCTACCTGAATTTTGCAAAGTATTTTTTCAGTGATACCAAACAATACTATAATACAATTACTAAAAATTCAATTCCAGTTTGAAGCACATAATTCCTTCAATATTTTTTACTGGAAGTGTTTAAATGTATGCTAATACTTTCGGAGGTTATCAAAACATAACGTATCCTTAAATACTTGAGCTGAGTGCAGGGTTAAGGACGGTCACTGCGCTCAAGATAAGAGTTCAATTCGCAATACACCTCTTGCAGTGCTTAAAACTGAGCTAAGAGACCATGTAAGTCTGCTGGGTTATGATTTTATGGAAACAAAGGGAAGAATTGTCATACTGGCAACTTCAATATTATATACTGCAACAAATCCTCTCTCTATCTGGCAGTAGTTCCAGGGGGAGATTTTATTAAATTCATATTAGTACTGTTTAACATCAACCTCCTAAAGTTCAGTTTGAGGTGAGGAGGCCATTCAAAGGAAAAAACAAAAATGCTAATGGATAATTATTAAATGTGTGCAACTCCATTTCATATTCAAACAATTGCAAATTAATATGCACAGGCAACATTTTTCCTCTAACGACTAGGTTAAGTTTTTAAAAGAAGGGGATATCCACTTTTGATGAGAAGCTGGGCACCCTAATGCTCTACTAATAAGAATGTAAATGAATAGAGCTTTTCTGGAGAGCAATTTGACAATATTAAAGACCTTTCCAAAATAAAGATTATGAAACCTTTAATTCCATAGCTTCTGAAGACTGTTCCAATAGAAAATAATTCAAAATTAAATAAAAATCCCTGGGCATGAGGTCCAGGCAGCGGTATTTCTTAACCTTCTCCACCCGCTCCAATCCTCCCATCCCTTCCCATCTTCCCACCCAGGTAATTCTAAAATAGCCAGATTTGGGAACCACAAGTTGATATAATGTCAAGAAAAGATGTTCATTAAATGCTACGAGATTAAAAAAAAAAAAACAAACTATGCCTTGCTATTTTTGAAAACACACAGAAACATACACACATACCCATATCTAAGACTGAAACTAGAGTCAGATGTTAACAGTAGTTATTTCTAAGTAATGACATTATAGACAAGGGGTTTATATGTAATTATCATTATAATATTACTATTTTGGTTATTTTTCTCCCAAATTTATATAATGGATATATATATATATTGTGTTTGAATTAATAAAAATATTTTTTACGAGATCAGTGTTAAATCTATTATTTCAGAAAAATATTTCACAAAAACTTAAGCTTTGAGAATCTCAGAATTATGTAAAGAAAGTCTTAAAAATGGTACATTCCTTTGCCTTACCCAAGGTTAACGGTATTGAATTTCTTGGGAGGTGTGAGGCACCAAAATATGTATTTCGAACAAAATCCTGTCCTGATTCAGATATAGAAAATAGTTTGAGAACACTGTATCGGAAATGCTTTCCATTTATTACAATCCCTGTTAAAGAGGAGATAAGTTTATCAAATGACCTCTGCTATAACATATCCCAGTGGTTCTCAGACTTTCAGATACCAGGAACCCTTTAAATTCTTAAAATTACTGAAGACTCCAAAGAGCTCTTGTGTATGCGTGTTGTATCTATTGACATTTACTAAATTAGAAATTGAACTAAGAAATTATTTAAATATCAACTTACTAATTTGCTTAAAAAATAGCAAATTCATTACATGTTAGCAGACAATATGTTATGAAAAACATTTTTGAAACAAAAAATATTAAAAGACATTTTACATTTTTGCAAATCATTTTAAGTTCTATCTTAAAAGAATACAGCTGTAGTGTCATATTTTCTTTTCAATCTATTGCATTGTGTTCTTTTGTTGAAATACGAAGAAAATCTGGACTCCTACAAATGTGAGTTGGATGTAGTTGAAAAAAGGAAATGTGTTTTGATCTTTTCAATTAATTTTCTATATCATTCTTTGATACTACAACAAAACTCAACCAGTACTAGTTTAGTAAAGGTTATTTGCAATGTGGAATCTAAAACCTATGGGTAAACTTTTCCCATTCTATTTTATGAAAACCTTTGGTTTATCTTGGAATTTGAGTAAATCATTTACCCATGCCTGATTTTATAATATAATATATTGGTCATCTGGAAAATATTGGCTCACTGAATCACCAATTTTCTAAATGGTGACAATTCATTACACAATATTAAAAGATTAGCTTACTAAATCCCTACCCATCTTATCAAAAAAAGTGTATGATAAGTAATTGTTAACCTTATGATGGTTAAGTGTAAGTTTTCCAAAAATTATAATTTCCATATAAAAGCTCAAACTTTATCTCTGGGAGTTATCCTAGAAGTGAAAAACTTTGTCCATTTTTGCAAAACTGACCTAATATTCATGATTGAATAATTTTTCTGTCAATGTTCTTTTAAGTAGGATGGTACTCCATGAAAAAGCAGCAAGCTGAGCTCAAAGGCCAAAACCCCCTAACATCTTTTCCTAAAGTCACTGTACTCCAGTACTCAGCAGAAGTACTGTATGTATACTTTGCATTTCATCTCATGAATTAAAAGCCTTTAATATATATTAATCATTGTAACTGCTTAATCAAGGATATTTCTAAGTGAGAGTGTGTAGTGGTAAAGAATATAATGACTACTAGTACATTTTAGTGTCATTTCCTCGATTCACATTAAGAAGAAAAAAAGGCAAATGATATATTATTGCTATTATGAAAATAATTTTAACCGTGAAGACCCTTGCAAGAGTCTCATGGATGTACTGGGGTATGTAGGCTACATTTTCCAGTCCTGGTCCACTGATAAGATTACTAGGCAGAAACTCACCTTCTGTCCATTAAAATAATGGCTAGGGCTTCAGTATGACAAACTTTTACTAGTAATATTCTCTCATACTTTTGATTCCATAGTTCAGTTATGTGCTTACCCAGTATCCCCTGGGTAAGTTCCTAAATCTATGTCTGCATGTTGTAAAACTTGTTTTTATTCTACAAATTAGTACAATATTATATAAGCCAGTGAACTATGAGTGCAAAAAAAAGGGAATTCACACGGCAATCTAAACTACACAAAGGGAAGGATTTTTATTTTTGAATGTATTACTGTATTCTCCAGCACCTTGAACAGTGCCTGGCACACAGTATACATCTGCTAAACATTTAATGAATAACTGATTTGTTTCTATTTAAATATGTGAAACTTTTGAATGCCTACACAATTTTAAAAGCCAAATTATGTACTGGCAAGAGAAGAGCAAAAGATAAGGAAGGAACTGATAAAAATCTAGAAGTCTATAGATTCAT
Source organism: Rhinolophus hipposideros (assembly GCF_964194185.1). Taxonomy (NCBI): domain Eukaryota; kingdom Metazoa; phylum Chordata; class Mammalia; order Chiroptera; family Rhinolophidae; genus Rhinolophus; species Rhinolophus hipposideros. Next base: position 36,418,772 of record NC_138050.1, on the reverse strand, counting down.
TGCTTCACTCTCTAAAGAAACTTAAATCAGAAATCAGGGAGGATACCCAAAGGTGAGATTTATGTATAAAAGTTAAAGAGAAATCACTCCCATTGATTAATTTTTTAATAAAAAATCTGTTTTCTTTCTCATTTACGGTTTGATAATCCACTTCATTTAAAAATACTGAGCAGATTCTGCTACTATTTCTACGAGTCTTTAAATTTGTAATACCCAAGGGCAAATTGATGCTAGCAACATTTCACCGTTCTGCTGCACCACCACCATCTAGTGTCGATAAGAGGGAACGGCAGGCTTACCTCCACAGACCCTTGACCTTGACTTTATTTAAAATGGTTTCTAAAAAGGATGGAAAGAAGGGAGGGAGGGATGAAAGGATGGAGGGAGGGCGGGAAGACCTGTACTGAGGTGTAAAGAGAATGCTTGGGCACTTCCTTTTACAAGTTTTGAATTTATCTTGATTTGAATTTCAAACCTCATATTCAAGTCATTTTGAGATTTAACACACAAACCTGTGTTTAGGCTATCCATATTATCATTTAAAAAATTTTGTCCTACCTTCTTTTAATATTAATCTTTTCAAAGTGAAGATTTACTTTGTGACCCTTCTCTATATATTTGTTCTTTGGTAACAGGGAAATGGGAGCGGATGACAAGACTGACCTAACTTGTTCACTTTAGCGAAAACTGTTGAGTATAAAAGCATAACGTAGACAATAGAAAAGTCCATGACTCCACTCCTGGGGCATCAACCTCAGAGCTGTTCAATAGTTGATGGACAGACTAGCAAAGTGAGAGCAAAGACACCGAATGATACCTTTTGGGAACGGTGCCTCCAGCAGGGGGAAGGCAGATTGCCATGTGCCTACCCAACTAATGAAATGTAAAGGAACCCAAAAAATACTTTTCTGACTATAGGACCTTCCCCATTAGTCCACCTCAGAATTGTGACGGTCTACCATTAGAAGTAATTTTACATGTATAATAGCAATCTCTAGTGTATATGTTACTAAGAAAGAACCTTTCCAGCTGTTTTCAGTGCTGAACTTACTAATGCAGTTATTCAACTGAGACTTGGTCTAAGACCATGTTCACTCAGGCTGTATGGGGAGGCAGGCCTTTAGGGTGGAGGCAGTCTGGGCAGCTGGAGGTCAGCAGGCACATAGGAGCAGCACAGAAAGCAAGGAGCATGCAGGAGGTGGGAGGATGTGTTTTCTCAGCACGCCTAGAAAGTCTGATTTTGCAGCCTGGATCTTTCCCAGTAGATTCTGTATTGTAACGTTACCAAGTTCCTTTGAAAACCATACCACCCTTAGTTAGTTCTGCAAGCATTATGTTAAATGTAAGATGATTTAATATGTTTATTAAGCAGCAGTTTGATTTTCAGCTCAGATGCTATTTTGAAACGCAATAGTGTAATTAAAGATTGGCCGGTTGCTTGTGCATGGAGAGCAGATCCCTTCGATGTCTGACTGCATTTGATAAAAGGCGTGTTGACTCATGGAAGCCCTGTAATAGTCCCAGCCCCATGACCCTATCTCTGAAGAAGCCTGAGCTCAAAGGACAAGCATGAGGGGTCACCACTCTGTCTTCACTACAGGGAGCTTCACTGCATGTGAGTAAGGTAGTTGTGCAGGACCCTGAGCTCAGAAAGGTCCTGAACGTCGTTTAATGCTCTATTGTCTACATCTCAAAATTCTCAATCATTTTGCCTTTGAGTTTGTGTTTGTTTTTTAAGTGAATTCCAATAGGACAATAGACATGCACGTGAACAGGTGAACTATGTGCAATATGCGTGCCTGCCAATCAAATAGAGTGTGTATAGCACCCCGAGAGCACAGAATTCCAGAGGGCCCATGAGGCCTGGGAGTTCAGAAACACTCAAAATGAATACAAGGTAAGTGTATTACATCTTTGACTAAGTAAATGACTATCTTTCTGTTAACACTAACACTTGCTTTAAGTGAAAAACAAAACAAAACAAGCAAACAAAAAAACAGTAAAACTTGTTTTCAAGAAACATGCATGGCCAAGGAACCCTATCATGTGCATTCTTATAAGTGTTTTCTTTGTATTAGCTGACCACTGATGACATAGAAAAACATGGAAAAATAGGGCAAATAATCCCTTTTTCTTTCAGTTCTTCCTTCCTTATTACTAAGGTGAAGGTAGAGAGTGTTGATAGAATGTAGATATATTAGCTATGCTAACTAAGTGAAATAAAAACAGTGGAGATTGTTTTGTGCAGCATTTCACTCTTTGATAAGAATGAAATACATATGCATGTACAAGCTACAAATTAAAAACTGTGTATTTCAGTGATTTTGCAGACTAGTTAAATTATCTTATATTTGTACATAGAACTGACATCGTGCAACATAAAGATGAACAGTAACATTCATGCTAACAATTAAAATCTGGATTTAATTTACACAGAATGATATTAAACAACAAATAAAGACACCTTGTCAAGCTGAGAGTCCATGGAAGAAAAGTAAACAATTTATATCGTAGAACATTTAGTGACACTTTTTTTTTCTCTTTGAACAAGGAGACTTGCATTTCCATTTTGCACTGAGCCCCACAAATTACATATTTTACATTCGCTCGTAGTGCTGCTAACCTTCTCAGACCAGCTGAGATATTCCTCGGGGAGAATAAGGCTATCAATATAATATCTCTTCTTTTGGTGACGGCTCTAATCCTTTGTTCCTTACTTAGAGTATGCCCTCCTCTCCAAATTAGATGAAAGGTATATTAAATAATGAGAAAGATGTTTACTTTTGTTTACCGGTACTCAAAGAACCTTTGTTTCCTCTGCAAAGACACTTTCAGAAGAAAACAGAGATTGCTCATTTTTACCTTTAAAAATAAGAATTTAGACTTCAACTAGAATAAAACAACAATAAAGATAATTTTCCTGTAATGAAATTAACATTTTCTATCACTGACTGTTGTTAGCACTGTTGTGAAGTCATGTCCTGTGCCTGAGCTACTTCTCTGTTAGGAGATTTGACAAAGGTTTGAAAAGGCTGATGGCTTTATGCCACTGAAGACCATTTGACTATAAGTGGTGTCCTATCACTCAAATTGAAGACCAAGAAGCTGAGCCTTGGTGATCACCTCCTTTGAGTACATGCCCTCCGCTTGCTCCATTTGAAGAACTTCTCTGGCTAGCAGTCCAGTACAGACAACTTCTTCACAGTGGGCAACAATGGATCTGTAGGTGTGGCTGTTGTGCCAATGGGGAATCTCTGGGTTTAGTCACCATGTGTACAGGCTTTTAATGCTCCCAATGTTTGAGGATGTTGATAAAATGAAATAAATTTTAAAAGTATGTCAAGAAATGTGGTGAGGTCTCAGAGCTAGGGATGGGCAGAAGCAGGACTTCCAGCCTTGCTATATTCCAAAGTCTTTACTCTTTTCACTCCTCTATGCAATTGCTCATCTAGATATCCTCACTGCTCAGCAATGGGTATATGATTTTACATGGGTAAGCATTTATATTAGCTCCTACAATCTACTTAGTAAGGCTTCTACTGCTCTAATCCCAAATAGTGATTGGATTACCTAAAATGAAAATAAAATTAGCACTGATAGTCCTATCAACTGTTAAGATTTGTACTGCTTTAGTCAATAATACTGTATTATATACTTTGAAGTTAGCTAAGAGACTAGATCTTAAGTGTTCTTACCACAAAAAAGGAAATGACAATTACGCAATGCAATTGATGTGTTAGTTAACACTATGGTGGTAATCATATTATAATATATAAATGTATCAAATCAACAAGTTGTACATCTGAAACTTATACAATGACATATGTCAATCATATCTCAAAAAAAAGTCAGACCAGAAAAATTAATACTGTATGAAGAAAGGTTTTTCTCTATTAACTGAATTCTAAACCAAGCTAGTAGTATTATTAATATTTTCTTGGATTATAAAGGGCTGCTGCTGATAAAAGAAAGGGGAAATATTCAAGAATAAAAATGATACTCACCTCTCTGACATGGCTAAGTCAACTGTCCACATGCTGTGGAGAACTGGTTGTAACTGCTGGAAATACACTAGTGTACTAAGGGAGCAAGTAGTGCCCTGAGAGGGAGTTGGGATTCTCTTTTAAAATGTGAAACTTTACTGCTTCTTGGGTGAAAAAAATGGTTGGCACTCTGTTCGGTACAAACTGTGTCCAAATATATATATTTTTTAAAAACTGCAAACTATTCATAGAAACTATTATAGAAGGGCTTTGACAGGGTGGAGAGAGAACCCAATCTTCCTTTTGATCTCAACAAGTCCTACATCAATATATTTCCCTATAGCACAAAGGTACTAAATTATTATTTCAAACTATTCTTGAACTAGAAGATCATCTAGAAGGTAAGGACAAAACATCTCTGGATCTTTAACAATGATCACCATGTATTCTAATGTGGTCAAAAATATCCTCAACTTTCATAACTACATCCTAGCATTTATATCTTCACTGGATATTTTTTTCCTAGTTTACCCCATATCCTTTTGCATTAAAAAATTATGCCACCTCAGCCTCATATTTTGTAACTTCTTCAAAATATTGAAACTGTGAAATAAAATTACTAAGTAGAAATATCAACTTTCTTAAGACACAAATTTTATGCCTTTGAACATCTGCCAGAAATTTAGTCAAAAGATTAAAAATTTATCCACATATCTATTAGCATGTAACATGCAATCTTCCATCTTAAAAGTAACTTATTTGGAACATATCAATGGCCTTTTCTACTAGCATCTAATGTCTAGATAACTTTTGTTGATAAGCAATTCAGTTAATATTTATATTGATATTACTTGTTTGCATTTTTTCATTAGAATCAGAGAAATAATGAGAACAGGTGACATGTACAAGAAGAGAATTCTACCCTGATCAAGAAGCCTTTTCAACTCTAAAATACAATTAAATTAATAGAACCAGGCAATCATCCTTTGTAATACAGTATTTGTTCCCCAGTGGGAAGAGAAATATCAAACATATAGCCAAGACAATGGGAACAAGTAATTGAAATTGCTTGTATATAATGGATTGTTTTCTTAGGTTAGTGCAAAAGTAATTTTGGTTTTTCCAATTATTTTTAACCTTTTAAACTGCAATTACTTTTGCACCAACCTAATAAATTTCTTTAAATAGTCAAAATGTATTTTTTTATATTTAAATTGTTTTAAAATCACAAATTTTGACAAAATATCTCTACTTTTAGAATTATCACAATGTAAAACAGAAGTAATATAAACTTTATAATTATAAATGTAAAATTTAAGAAACTGCCAGAAACACAAAACTGTTTGACAAATACATAAAAAATTAAATTCTCCTCCAGCTCTAGTCTGTTTCTTGGTTTTTGGCATTGCCGGTCAATCTTGAGGTCAGACATGCGTGTCTCTTCCTTCTCATCTACAATCCCTATCTAGTTGGTCTGCAAATTCTGCAATTCTCTCTGTAGATTTCTCTCTCTTCTCTCTCTTCTCTTTTTAATGCTGGTATCACAGTTCAAGTCTTTATTCTCTTTCAGACAGACTTTTGTGAAGCTTTGGTCTCTCTGGCTTTGCTTCCTTCTATCCTCAAATCACGTCTATGCTCTGCATCAAGTTTAACTCAGAAAAAAACACTATATAATCACAATATTCAGGTATTAAAAATGTTTCATTGTTCTTGCTATCTATAAAGCAAAATGCAGTCTCCTTAGCAATACAGTCAAGGTCCTTTATCATCGGACCCCAAGCTACACTATCATTCCTTTACCTTCCTCATGTCATCCCATTGTCCCACTTCTAGGTCTCTTCTGACCCTTATTCCGGGTAAACTCTGCTCAAACTGTCAGAGCATACCCTGTGATTCATAATGATCTTGACCTTTTTTTTCTTCTTCTTCTAGAAAGCTCCTTAAGCCACCTCTTTAGACATCTACTATTAAAGCCAGGTGGTTTTGTTTGTTTGTTTGTTTGTTTGTTTGTGTGTGAGTCAATTGCTCTTTCTGCCAATAGAAAAGGAGCACAATAAGCCCCTGTGATTCACTCAATGTCTGCATCTTTCTGGTAACAAAGAGTTGATTGAGGCCACCTGGAAGGGGGTGCTGGTGCCTCTTTTTGTTCTTTGGCTGCCAGTATAGGCGTCACTCATCTTTGTGTACTCCATAATCGAACCCAGAGCCTAGCATGATGGTCGAGAGATCTCTGTGCACTTGAATTATATCATAGATCAGTCTGAGAGATCTGCATAAGGACACTTAATCTAAAAAAATTCAAAACAGAAACAGGATAATCTTCGAAAAGGAGGTAAAAGGTGTAGAACCTTAGTCTCTCCTTATCTTACATGCACTTAGGGGACCAGCTAGTTAAAGGAATCCTCTGGTGAATTTCTTATAAAAGGAACAATTCTTTGGCAAAGCTAATAATCAACCCTTAATTTATAAAGTACTATACAGAGGTAGGTGCTTACAATATCACCAAATGACACTTTAGGGACGTCTCGTCACTACTTTGTGTCTGTAAGCACCTAACTCTGAAGGAATCTCTAAGATTCTGAAGAAATTGGGTTGTAGATGATTTAAGCTGTTAATTTTGATCTTTTATAGAAGAATGTTAACAAAGCCATATTTACTTCCCTATTTAAGCCTTAAAGCATAGACAAAAAAATAATCTCCACAGGTAATATTCTAATATTAAATTCCTTTTGCTTCAGGCAACATGAAGTCAAAGTTTGTTTTTATGATTAAAAAAGAGTTTATAGTGTTACATATTTTGAATTGGGAGCAAAATTCTAGCATTTCTTTCTCAGTCTAATTAGTGACAATTTTTAAATAGTCTACTGTGAAGTTTGTTGTTATTGTTCTTAAACTAATTCTCCTGCCAGGGGCCAATGAACTGGATTGCTACTATGGCCTAAGAGTTAAAGCTCTGGTTTTCCTCTGAATATTTTATCATTAACATTCAAAAGCTTTTGAGAATAAGCATGGTTATTAATTTGGTATTATGAATGTAAGAAAGCAAAGGAACATACACATTATTACTTGTTTATTGGGTCTTATATTTTTACAAAATGTCAGCTCCAGAATTTCTGTATGTGACAGGTTTTTGGGTGGCAATATGCCTGGGGAAGGATGAAACAGAAGAATTCCTAGGATAACGCCCAAAAGTCAGAGCTTACTGCTAAGCACACTGTTTTATTTTCCCTATGATATATGTGTATGTGGGGTATTTTGGTTAAAGTGATTAAAATTCTGGAGAAACTAAAATATCCACAAACCATTTCTTGGTTTCCACCCTATTTCCTAATTTTGAGGCCAATCCCTATCACAAATGCAATTTATTTTATATTCTCCATTCCTTTCTCCCATTTTCTGTCCTTTTTTTCTTTGTCTCCTTCCATCATTTTTGGAAAAGCAAAGAAATATGTTTCTAAAACTTCTGTATAAAATACATGTTAAAAAATAAAGTTGAAATATCTGAGGAGGTACCAATATAGTAAATATGTTCACAAGAAAATCTCATATAACGTGCAAAACTCCCGATACTTGAATCCCTGCCTACCTTCTTAGCATTATCTCTATATTTTAGACATACTTGGCTAATTTCAGTTTCAAGATTCTGTCAAATCGTTTCACACTTCCATGACTTTGCATTTCCATTTTCATTGCCTGGGATTCATATAGTTACTGAATATATTTTACTGAAATCTACTCCGTGTGAACAATGGTGCTAGGTCTTGGAAATACAGCAATGAAAGAGATATTCACAGTTGCTGTCCACATCTTGTCCACATCCGCTCACATCTTGCATCTCTTTTGTTACTTTCTCTGGAATGTGTTCCCTGACCTTTCCAGGAAAGACTTGTCAATAAGTCTTTTGGGACACTGGTAAAACTTTAATACACCTTTGTTAGAGTCCTGATCAAGATTCTTTTCATATGGTTATTTACCTATTTGATTACCTTATGAAACAGTGAACTTGCTGTATATCTTTCATTTTTGTTTTATTAGTACAGTGCTTAGCACTTAATGAATGAATGAATGAATAGAATAACTAAACAGAGTGACTGATTTTTCTGGAGAAAAGTAAATTGAATTTCAGTCTCAATATTGCTTTACCTGTACTATTAAGCCTTTGCAAAGCACATATTAATATAAAAGGGAATTAGAACAGAATTTTAAAAATGTGAAGTTACAGAAACTACAATGAATATCTTACATGAATATAATATCCTCCTCTAATAAGCCTCAAAATTCCTCAATTTTGCTACTTCAAATACAAAAAAAAAAATATAATGCTCTTTTTCTATTGTTCTCCAAAATAATCACAATTATTATATGGTTCTGTCTGTCTGTATGGGTATTTTTATTACAACGGTAGTTACTATTACTGTATAGTATGGTTGAATTCCTCAGAAGAAACATGCTATTTAATTGGAAATTCATAATGGAAATGGAATTGGTATCTTTTATAAAAGCTGAAAAGTTGGCTTTGGGTAAAGAAGATTCCTAATTCTTTATGAACGAAATGTAGTTTAGAAATGTGTAAGCAGCTCTTTAAACTACACAATATCTTTATATATGTATTAGATCTCAATTTAAGCTAAAGGCATCATAAATCCTGCCTGGCTGGAATCATCAGCTGAACTTTCTTGTCCTTCTCGGAAATGTAAATATTTTCAAATAAAAGAATAAATATATCTATAGGATACTTTACTGAATTATTTGTAAGTTCCTTGATAATGACTATCCTATTTTTTTCATCTTTTTATCTACCCCACTTTCCAGCACACTGACTTCCACAGTAGATTAACAATAAATATCAGTCAATTTTGTGTGGGTTTCCTATTGCCACTAAAAGAAAACTAGAAATTTCACTGATTTGGGGAGTTAAAAGTAAAACAGAGGAAAAATGTTTAATGTGATAGGATTTAGCAAATATTTAACTGATTTAATTAACTGTGTATGGTTGCAGAGAGCCACACAGATCCTGCCATAAGTTAAAAGGAGTCATATTTTGGTTTAATTTAATAAAAACTGTTTTAATTGCAGCAGTTACCTAATAATATAATAGGTTTTATGTAAGGTAAGATGTGTCCTACTGCTGGACATTGCCCAGCAGAACTCCTAGAAGGTAGCAAAGGATTATCTTTTTCTGGAATGGTGAGATAGAAGACCTAAAATCCTATGAGACTGTAACTGTTTTCAAGTGCTGTAAAAGAGAAGAGGGCACATATGAGTATATTCAATGCACGTATTGGTTTACCCAGTTATATCCGTAGAGTGATACCATGTATTTTTTATAGCCCATAATACATGTTCTTAATGCTAATAAGATGTAGCCTGTGAGACAACTTCTGAGACTCTGGAGCCTGTAGATTTAAGGACTAGTCATAAACTACCCTACCACAGGAAAGTGATCATCACTTTCCTAGAAAAGTAGGACTCCTGGAGTCTTGAAAAAATTCCTCAGGTTGAGTTCACAGATGTCCATAACTTAAGATGAAGATGAGTCATATATAGGATTGAGTATTTTTGGAGAGAAAACACTTAGATAAGTTCATGGATCTAACTCACAGATAGGACAGGATTTCTGTAATCAAGGAAGGTTTGGGTGCACTCCCTATAAGAATAAAGATGAAAAGAGGTTAATTTTCATTGGCATTCCATGAAGAACCCCAACTCCTGCAGCTGATCTTCATGTACCAGTATTCAGATACTGTTAGAAGAACACCATTTTATTTTTTTAAAACACTTGGCCAGATGCAGATTTAGTTAGAAAAAGAAATCTTTAAAATGGAAATTAAATTTTAGAAGTGTGTTTTTTGAAATATTATTGGCTACTATCATTCTCTTAGGCTCCTTTTTGGAAGTGGCAGGAATTTATAACTCATAGAAAGGTATGCAATACAGACATTTGTCCTTGATTATTCTATAGTCATAAGCTTTAGGAATATTACATAGGGCAAAAATAATTATAACAAATGCTGAAAACAAAGGAAAATTGTGATTGACTTGCAGAACTTCTGAAGAAAAAGGTTAAAGTGTAGTGAGTGTCAGAAACACACATTTCAACTTAAAATACTATTTAGCAATTTGAGAACATCTAACTTCATTTTCTTCCAGTGACAAAGGAAAATGTTCCGTGTAAAGTTACTTTTTAATTATCCCTGAAACTAAGGCACACATTTCAACATGCTTGAAAAGAAAATGATCTTCTTATAATCAACCTGATTATTGTGCTACATTGTTTAATTAGACACAATAATTTATCATGGGCTTCTTGAAAGTCAATTGTCCAGAGCTTCTGTACTATATGTGATTTGGGTCATAATTATTATCTGGATTCTTTTGTAAGCATGTTCTTATAGGTGATTTTATGAAGGAAATGTGTTACTAAATATAAGTTATTGGAGGCAGAAAGTAAAATTTTTACTTACTCATCAACTACTATTTAATCAATATAAACTATTGGTTTAAATTTGATTAAGTTTGATTAAAGTAGGGAAATATATATTATAATATATATGTAATATTATATGTTTTATTTTATGTTTTACCTACGTGTCCTTCTTGATATGCAGATTCTCTTCTGTCTACTGATATTAAGTCCAGATTGAACCTTAAGTTTACTTTCTTAAACTCAATGATAGTTGGGCATAGTGAATTTCAAAGTGTGCGTCAGGTGATATACTACGTTCAGTGAATGCATGTGGGCCTAAGTATTGTTCTCTGAAAGTAAAATCAGAATGTTATAAAGAAAAAAGAAGGCATATCTATTTTGTTAGAATTTTAAGATGGCTCCTCAAATTTCCACTCCCTTGAGTACATCAATTTCTCCAAGTTATCCAACCAAACAGTAAGTTACATGCTGCTTGGAAGATATTTTGCAGATGTAGTTAAGGTCGCAAATCAATTGATTTTAGAAAAGGATAGTATTCTGAGTGAGCCTGACCTAGTAAGATAAAGTCCAAACTTAAAAGGGGCTTAGTTATTCCTTGGCCGATTTAAAGTATAAGAGGAATTTAATGGGAGGAAGAATCTTCATTGATTGCTTTGAGGCAAGGACTGAAAGCAGCCTCAAGGATATAAGAGCAGCCCACAGCTAAAAGCCAACAAGAAAACAGGGACCTCATTCCTAAAATCACAAGGAACTCAATTCTTCTAACAATCTGAATGAGCTTGAAAGAGTACCCCCACAAGCAACAGATGAGAATACATCCTTTCACCACTTTGATATTGGCCATGTGAAATAATTAGAAGATGACTCAATCATGCCATGCCCCTATTTCTGATAATGGAACTGTGAAATAATAAATGAGTATTGCTTTAAGCTACTAGGTTTGTGGAAATGTGTTACACAACAACAGAAAACTAATATAATTTAGCTGAATAGAGCATCACCATTACAGATAAATGAAATTTGTGGGGTTGTGATGAGACTCAAACTGATCAAATAATTGATTTTTTTTTTTGAGAGCAGAGGTTCCCGTTTATTGGAATTTTAAAGACAGCATAATGAGAGGAAGGCGTCCTCCTGCCCCAAAATATTCCATCTTCTCTGCCCTCTCCAGACTCAGTACAGGGATGAGACTCTCAGCCCTCAGGTCCCAGCAGAAGGCAGATTGTCTTTTTATGCCCATAACAAACAACTTAATTAACTCACAATTCAATTGGGATGAGTAGGTATAAAGTACAAAGAGCATGGATTAGCATAGCTAGCAATAAAAATCTTGTGCAAGGTATTTACCACTTTGTACTGCAATTTCTTCATCTATAAAGTTATAGAACCTGGTTATCTATGAGATTTCTTCCAGGTCAAGGCATCTAAGATATAAGTAAATGGTAGTAAATTGAATGAGCTGTGACAATGTGGATAAAATCACCACGACTCAAAACTCTTTGTGAAGATCAAAAGTTATTCTGGGGAATTCACTTCCAGGATGGCACTGAGGAAGTTTCTAAACTCACTCACTCTCCCAGCCATTTCAGAACTTGAATATTTAACAAAAAACAAGAAAAAGTGAAAAAATCACATAGTCAAGAGAAATTACTGAACCTCTTAAGACAGCAGGTCTGTGACATTTTAACTTGAAACTATTCCCACCTCCTCCTCCGAGCTCAATGGTGAAGTAGCAAAAACCAGCAACACTGCAGAAAATAGAAAGATCTGACAACCTCTGGAAGTCTGTAAAAAGCACCATCCCCAGAACATACTCAATACTTTGTCCAAATGTTTAGATCCCTGTGAAATACACAGATATGTAAAAGTTAAGCAACACAAACCTAAATAACCAATGAAATAATGAAATTGCAAAGAAGGAGAAAATGCTTTGAGATAAATGAAAACAATATTCGAAAACATATGGGATTGAGGTAACGCTGTACATACAGGAAAATTTAGGGCTATAAATGACTACATTAAGAAAAAAGAAAGAACAAAAACCAATAACCTCACTTTTCACCTTAAGAAACTAGAAAAAGAAGAGCAAACATAACCCAAGCAAACAGAAAGAAGAAAATAATAAAGGTTAGATTAGAAATAAATGAAATCAAGAATAGAAAACCAATAAAAGAAAATCAGCAAAACCAAAACTGTGTTTTGAAAAAATCAAATACTTTCTATACATTAACAATGAACAATCTGAAAATTAAATTTATAAAACAGACTCTTAAATAACAGAAAAAATAAAATATCTAATAATAAATATATTTACAAATTAATAAATTTACAAAAGTACAAGAATTATACTCTGAAAGTACAAAATATTATTGAAAAAAAATTAGAGATGATCCAAGTAAATGGTAATATGTACTTGAATCAAAAGACTTAACATTGTTAAGATGACAATACTTCACAAGTTAATCTACAGAGTCAATACAATTACTTTCAATATCCCCTTTTTTGGAGGGGAGGAGGGACAAGGGGCAGGAAGCTGATATAAAACTCATATGAAAATGCAAGGTACCAAATAAATAAAACTTTCTTGAAAAAGAACAAAGTTGTTGGGCTGACACTTCCCAATTTTAAAACCCAGTAAAAAGCTACAGTAATCCTGACATTGTGGTACCGGCATAAACATAGACATATATACCAATGACAATAGAATTGAGAGTTCAGAAATAAACCCTTACACTTAGGGTCAACTGATTTGGACAAAGGTGCCAGGATAATTCAAAAGGAAAAGTATAGTCATTCAAGAAATATTTCTGGAATAATTGGATCACCACATGAAAAAACAAAAACTCATAGACACGGACAATAGTTCAGTGGTTACCAGAGGGTAAGCGGGGAGGAGGATGGTAGATGAGGGTAAAGGAGATCAAATATATGGTGATGGAAGGAGAACTGACTCTGGGTGGTGAACACACAATGTGCTAATAGAAGATGTAATGCAGAATTGTATAGCTGAAATTTATGTAACTTTATGTAAAATTTATGTAACTTTACTAACAATTGTCACCCCAATAAACTTTAATTAAAAAAAAGATTCAATTTGAATCCCTACCTCACACACCACACACACACACACACACACACACACACACACAATTTAAATGGGGTCCTAGATTTAACTGTTAAAAGAAAATAGGAGTAACTTTTTGTGACCTTGAGTTAAGCAATAATTTCTTAGTTATGAGATACAAAATAGAAAAAACAACAACAAACAAACAAAACTTTTGTGTGTCAAAAGACACAGCCAAAAAGTGAAAAGGCAACTCACAAAATCAGATAAAATATTTGCATATTATGTATATGACAAAGACTTGTGCATATAATATATATACACACATATATATGTATATGTATATATACATACATATATATACATACATATACATACATATATATATATATATATATATATATATATATATATATCTTACCATTCACCATTAAAGACAACCCAGTTAAAAGATGGACAAAATATTTGAGTAGATATTTCTACACAGAAGATATATAGTCAATAAACACAGAAAAAGGCGGTCAACATCATTAGTCATTAGGGAAGTGCAGATCAAAACACACTGATGTACTACTTCATGCCTACTGTATGGCTAAAATATAATAGGGAGAAATAACAAGTGTTGGTGAGAATGTGGAGAAATTGACACCTTCATACGTTGCTTGTGGGAATGTGAAATGGTGCAGCCACTTTGGAAAACATATTAGCAGTTCCTCAAAGTGCTCAATATAGGTACCTTATAACACAGCAGTTCCACTCCTAGATATACCAGAGGTGCCAAACACATGTATACACATTTTAAGAGATGTTATCTATGTATTACTTTTCGAAGTTGAATTGAATTTCTGTAGCAATACATAATTGCAGAAGTCAAATGTGACTTGAATTCATCTTTTGTTACAGGTATATATTGAGTATTACAATTTCAACAGTTTTTTTGTTGTTTGTTTTCCGTTTCTTAAAATATGTATACATTTTTTTGGCACCTTCTGTATATCCAAGGGAATTGAAAATATAGGGTCAACACAAAAACTTGTGCATGAATCGATTTCGTAGTAGCATTATTCATAACAGATAATGAAGAAACAACCTAGATGTCCATCAACTGATAAGTGGATAAATAATGTAGTATATCCAAACAATGGAAAATTATTGGGCCATAAAAATGAAATGTGCACTGATACATGCTATAACATGGATGAACTTGAAAATATTATGCTGAGTAAGAGAAGGCATATAAAAGACTACGATACATTAATTAATTTATATGAAATGTCCAAAATTGGCAGAAGGTAAAATAGACAGAAGGTAAATTAGGTTTTAGTGATAGTGGCATAACTCTGCGAACATACTAAAATCCAGTGAACTGCACATTTTCAAGGGTGAATTTTATGGAATATGAAATATATCTTCAAAAAATATATATCTCAAAAAAGCTGCAGAAAATGTAATATTAGTTCTGGGTACTTTATTTTTTTTAAAGAGTCACACAGTGTGACAGTAAAGTTATTCACATAAATACCAAGTACCTTTTATTTGCTTTGAACTGGCTGGTTGAAACAGAATTCAGAAAGAGGCAAAAGAAAACACTGAGAAGCAGGGTAAAGACATTGTGTGTGTGTGTATATATGGGGAAATGAGAGCTAGCAGATGACAATAACTTCTTATGTTCCTCAGGCTACCTCCCCAGAGATCACATCTTGCAATGGAATCTGTACCAACAGTGAGCACTGGAGAAGTTATGCAGATATTTTTCAAACCAGACATGGATAGTGGACTTACCATGTCTGAGAGCCTGTAATCAGGCAGGCTAAAGGCTTGGTTACCCAACGCTGGTACCATTACAAAAAAAATAAGTTTTTCAAATGACACAGCAGTTATATTTCAGTGTTTATAATGTATTATTTAATGTGCTAACACGAGCCAGGCACTTATTAAAAATCAAACTATTTCAAAGTCCCGATAATTACTTAGACTTTATTTTCAAGTAGGCATGTGATTTGTATTTCATTATACATTACATGTTTTGATTAAATATCTGGTATTTATTGTCTACACAAAGATATCTCTTTAAAACAACAGAGTTAAGATTTTAAATATATGAAAAAATCATATTTCTCTATCATGTTGAACTGTGAGAACTCTGCCTTTTTGTTGTCAACCACATATTAAAAGAGTCTCTTTTAATCAACCTATGAGTTTTTAAGACAAGGCAAAATTAGTTTAACAACTGAAGCTTCCAAAGCATTCATTTTCTTATAGAATAAATAGATTTATGTCTTATAGAACAAATGATATGGGAAAACTGATAATTCTGGTAATTTGCCATCTTTCTGATGAATCTCTATGTCTCTTTCTGTTATTCCTACACTTATACAAATTTTTCTTCCAATGTAAATGTGGAATGATGGACGTTTGGTGAATCAGTAGTGTATAGAAATAGGCCGTACTGAGACTGAATATTCTTTTATCAAAAGTTAAGAGAGCAAGTGTAAGAATCATTGGTCTTTCTGAATGAGTGACTCGGACGCTCCATATTCCAAGTGGAAGGAAGAGCTGCAGTGAAGTTCCCTTGTGACATGCAAGTAACCGAGAAGAAACTTTAAAGCACTCTTCTCTTTTTTGTCTTTTCTTTTTTAATGCTAACATTGGAAAACATATTGATGTTGACTATTCGGAATATTTTCTAAAGTTTTTGTTTGTTTGTTTGTTTTTTGTTTTTTTTAAAGAACCTGCCATGTTTTAGAGAAACACCTTCTATAATTTCCCCCACGTTTTGCATATATATATTATTCAAGTTAAATATAAATAGCCAATGTGACCAAAAAGAAAGGAGTTATTTAAAACTTGAGAGAAAGTATATATTTATATATTTTATTATCTACATAGATGGGAAAAATAAACAGCATGGTGGTTGCGATACAGTTTGCCCTTGGCCTGTATTCTCTGTGTCTGATTGGCTGGGAATAAGATGAGGTGGCCTATACAAAGTATATAAGTTGAATGTTAATACCTTCCAAAATGATGCAGCAGTGTTAAGGATACTGTTGACTGAAGAAATGTATGCATATTGTACTGCTTTCAGAACAGCTTACACCGAGATCTATGTATAAGAGGAGCAGAGCAAAGAAAGATTCACGAGAATGATGCCAGTACTAAGAAGCAAGCAGTAAAGAAAGAATTTCAAATGCAATGAAACACAAATCACTCGAGCTTAAAGAGAAAATAGTAGTAACAAAAAAGGAAATGTGATTTTTCTTTTAGTGAAAGGGAAAATAGTTTCAAGAAAACTGTTCGGCAGCTAATATGAATAATATGAATACATTAGTGAAAACAGCACTGTGGAAGGTCAACTGAATTCTTAGTTGTTTTACATATTTCTATAAAAACAATAGATCATATTTTTAATTACTCGTACCTGTATTAAGAAGTTAAAGTATTTCAAGGATAAAAGTGAATGTATTATTTAAAAAACTAATGATGAAAAATGGAGATCATAGTCAAAATACTATACATAATTGGCTAAGTTCTTTTATATTCCCAAAAGTGAGACATACCCTTGGGGGAGGTGGGCTTTCCTTATATAGCCCAATGTTGTTTTGGTCTAAGAGTATATATATATACATGTATATATACATATATATACATATATATATATATATATATATATATATATATATATATATATATATATATATATAAATTTATTGGGGTGATATTGGTTAGTAAAATTATATAGGTTCCAAGTATACAAGTCTATAATAGATCAATATATCGCATTGTGAGTTCACCACCAGAGTCAGTTCTCCTTCCATCACCATATATTTGACCCTCTTTTTCCTCTTCTATTACTCCCTTCCCTCTTACTCTCTGGTAACCACTTAACTGTTGTCTGTGGCTATGACTTTTTGCTTGCTGTCTTGCTCTCTCAGTGTGTTCAATTTTATGTCCCACATATGAGTGAAGTCATATAGTTCTCGACTTCTTCTGTCTGATTTATTTCACTTAGCACATTAATCTCAAGATCCATCCATATTGTCGCAAATGGCAGTAATTCATCTTATGGCTGAGTAATATTCCATTGTATACATGTTCCCATCTATTGAGGGACACTTTGGCTGTTTCCATGTCTTGGCCACCGTGAATATGCTGCAATGAATTAGGCCTATATATATTTTTACGGATAAATGTTTTCACTTTTTTTTTTTTTGGTAGATACCAGAAGAGGGATTGCTGGATCATATGATATTCTATTCTTAATTTTTTGAGGAACCTCCATACTGTTTTCCATAGTGGATATACCAGTTTACATTCCCACCAACAGTGTACAAGGGTTTCTTTTTCTCCACAACCTCTCCAACACTTGTTATTACTTGTCTTGTGGATGATAGCCATTCTAACAGGTGTGAGGTGGTATCTCATTGTGGTTTCAATTTGCATTTCCCTAATAGCTGAAGATGAGCATTTTTTCATATAACTGTTGACCATTTGTATGCTTTATTGGTTTGTGTGGCTGTTCGGGTCCTCTGCCCATTTTTTAAATTAAATCATTTGTGGTTTTGGTTTTTGTTGAGTTGTATGGATTCTTTATGCATTTCAGATTTTAGCTCCTTATCAAAGGTGTCACTTGCAAATATCTTCATGTATTCAGTTGGTTGCCTCTTTTCTTGTTTTTTTTTTTTTCGTTTTTTGGTTTTTTTTTGCTGCTCACAACTTTTTAGTTTGATAAAGTCCATTAATTTATTTTTGTTTTTATGTCCCTTTCCTTTGAGGTCAAGTTCATAAAATCCTCTCTAAACCCAAGGTCCACAAGTTTAATACCTATGCTTTCTTGTATACAATTTATCGTTTCAGGTCTTATGTTTAGGTCTTTGATCCATTTTGAATTAGTTTTGGTGTGTAGTAACAGACAGCAGTCTAGTTTCATTCTTTTGCATGTGGCTTTCTAGTTTTCCCAGCAATATATATATTGGTGATATATATGGCACTATATATCACTTTATTTTACTGCTCCAAAAGTTCCTAGTTGTACTATCGCAAATACCTTTCCAGTTTCCTTAGCTGTTCCCAAAGGGCCCAGTGTACAGCACCCCTGAGGTGCTTCTCATGCTGACTATCAGTTAGATTCTACCTGAAACATATACCATGTTTTCCTGAAAATAAGATCTAACCGGAAAATAGGCCCTAGTATGATTTTTCAGGATGCTCGTAACATAAAATAAGCCCACCGCATTTCTCCAAAAATAAAAATTTTATATTAATTTTTGCTCCAAAAGACACATTAGAGCTGATGGTCCGGCTTGGTCTTATTTTTGGGGAAACACGGTATGAACCTACCTCCTGTCCATGTTGGCCTATCAATAAATAACAGAGCACAAGGTAAGAACCACAAGGAGGTGGTGTTTCTCACCTGTGTTCCTCAAAATCCCTGTGTTTCTCACCTGTGTTCCTCAAAATCTTGGGTACTTAAGGGGTTCTTTAGTGGCCATTTTTGGAAGAGAGTTTGCAGGAAAGGCAGGACTCTGGCCTCACCTCCATTTATGTTTCTACCATATTAAATAATATGCATTAAATACCTATAATATTTTGTTTTAAAAATGGGTTGCTCTGCTAAGTGTCTGTGCTAAGAGAGAAAGAGAAGAAAATAACTGATAATCACTAATCTAATTGTTGTCTTATTTTTTTTTTAATTTATTGGGGTGAGAATTGTTAGTGAAATTACATAGATTTCAGGTGTACAATTCTGTATTACATCATCTATAAATCCCATTGTGTGTTCACCACCCAGAGTCAGTTCTCCTTCCATCACCATACATTTGATTCCCCTTACCCTCATCTCTCTCTCCCCAACCCTCCTTACCCTCTGGTAACTACACAGGCCCAGAATGGACTTTACTTGTCCAAGATCCAATAGCGTCCCCTTAATAAGGTTTTTCCTCTCTTTGCTCTTTAAGAACTACTTATTAAGAGTAGAAAAAAAATGGCGGCGTGAGGTGAGCCTCTGTAACGCTCCCCTGGAATTTACAACGAATCGGACAACAATAACTCCACAAAGGACTCCTTGCACAGCAGACAGGCAAGACGAAGAGGCCGACTACTGAATTCACCTCCAGGTGGGTGAATCGCGTGAGCGGGGGAGGAGGGAGAGGAGAAGTGCGGAGACGGACCCGCGCGGGCGCAGGACACAGACCTAGCTCAGTGCTCGGAGCCCTCTGCTCCCGGAACTACCGCCGCTGCGGGAGAGGGAAGGACTCGGACTGCTAGGGCTCCGCTCACGACCCGCAGGGCTGAGGGGGCAGCATACAAAACCGCTGAACCCAACACTCGCTCACGGCAGACCTCGGAGCAAAGACTGAGGGAAGAGGGCTGAAATCGGTGGTTTAAGCCCTCACTGCCGAGCGGAGAACGGAAGCCTTAGGCACGGAGACTAGCCGCCCCCTCCCTACCCTCCCAGAGCTCGCCCCGCCCCCACCTGCCCCGTGCTAGAAGCGATAAACTAGCAGTGTCGGATCAAAGGACAGAATATTTGCTGCTCTGAGAACTGTGGACCGCAGACACAGATTCGCAGCTCAACTAGTTCCGGCAAAGGGGAGGGAGCTGTGGAAGCAGGACTGGCTGTGGTGGTGGTCGCCGCCATTGCTCTGGGCCACCTCTCACAACTCACCCCGCCCCTGGCCCCACCTATCTGGGCGGATCCCTGCAGGAGTAAACAGAACTGCTGAAACAAACGGGCTCTGAATCTGGTGCAGAAAGAGCTTTGGAACTCCAAAAGCTCTTCGCATACCTATCAACCTGTTGCAGAAGACACTCCTGTAGATGTCTAGGAAGAGAAATAGTAAATCAGTGATTGCCATGAATAACCAAGGCAACAAGATAGCTCAGAAAGAAAGTGAAAAGTCTCCAGAAAAGGAACTTAGAGATATGGACCTTTGTGATTTAAATGACAGAGAATTCAAGATCGCAATTCTGAAAAAACTGAACGAGATGCAAGAAAACACAGAAAGGCAGTTTAATGAACTCAGAAACACAATCAAAGAACACCATGAGCATTTTACAAAAGAGATTGAAATCTTGAAAAAGAACCAAATAGAATTTCTGGAGATTAAGAACTCAATAGAAGAAATTAACAATAAAATATCCAGCTTAGGTAGTAGAGTTGACCAGATGGAGGAAAGAATCAGTGACATCGAAGATAGGAACCTGGAATTTACACAGAGGGAAGAAGAAAGAGACTTGAGACTTAAAAGAAATGAAAGAACTCTACAAGAACTTTCTGACTCCATCAGAAAGAGCAATATAAGAATAATGGGCATACCAGAAGGAGAAGAAAGAGGGAAGGGAACAGAGAATATACTCAAACAAATCGTCGATGAGAACTTCCCAAACTTGTGGACAGAACTGGATCCTCGAATCCAAGAAGCAAATAGAACACCTAATTACCTCAATCCCAACAGGCCTTCACCAAGGCACATTGTATTGAAGCTGTCTAAAATCAATGATAAAGAAAGAATCCTCAAGGCAGCCAGGGAAAAGAAGACGGTAACTTACAAAGGAAAGCCCATTAGATTATCATCAGATTTTTCAGCAGAAACTCTACAAGCTAGGAGGGAATGGAACCAAATATTCAAACTATTGAAAGAGAGAAATCATGAGCCAAGAATAATATATCCAGCAAAGATCTCCTTTAGATATGAAGGAGGAATAAAGACCTTTCCAGACATCCAGAAGCTGAGGGAATTTTCTAATACACGACCTGCACTACAAGAAATACTAAAGGAGGCTATTAGACCACCATCAACAGGGACAACTTGTGGCAACCAAAACATAAAAAGGGGGAGCGTAAAGGCCTGAACTGGAATATGGGAATAGAGAAAGTAAGCGTACTGAAGAAACTGGAATACTCTAAATATCAAACTTTCTTTTACATAAACTCAAGGGTAACCACTCAAAAAAAATCCAGAACTGAAATATATACTGTAGTAAAAGAAGAAACAGAGGGAAACATCATAGAATACTACCACACAGAAATAACAGACAACAACAAAAAGGCAAAGAAACAATGGAGACACAGCCTTACCAGAAAACTAAAGACAGAATGACAGGAAATCCTCACATATCAATAATCACCCTAAATGTAAATGGACTGAACTCACCAATAAAGAGACACAGAGTAGCAGATTGGATCAAAAAACTAAACCCAACCATATGCTGCCTACAAGAGACACATCTCAGCTACAAGGACAAGCATAGACTCAAAGTGAAAGGGTGGAAATTGACACTTCAAGCAAATGGTACCCAGAAAAAATCAGGTGTAGCCATAATGATTTCCGATGAAACAGACTTCAGGGTGAAAAAGATAACAAGAGACAAAGATGGACATTTCATAATGGTAAAGGGGACTATACAACAAGAAGACATAACAGTCATCAATATTTATGCCCCCAATCAGGGAGCACCGAAATATACCAAGCAACTACTAACAGAACTAAAGGGAGAAATTGACCAAAACACAATTATACTAGGGGACTTAAATACATCATTGACAGCTATGGATAGATCATCCAAACAGAAGATAAATAACGAAATCGCAGCCCTAAATGACACATTAGATGAATTGGACATAATTGACATATATAGAGCACTTCATCCTAAAACATCAGACTATACATTCTTTTCTAGTGTACATGGAACATTCTCAAGGATAGACCATATATTGGGACACAAAATCAGCCTCAGCAAATTTAAGAAGATTGAAATCATACCAAGCATATTCTCTGATCACAAAGCTTTGAAATTGGATATCAACTGCAAAAAGAAAGCAGGAAAAAACACAAATACATGGAGATTAAACAACATACTTTTAAAGAACGACTGGGTCAAAGAAGAAATTAGAGGAGAGCTCAAAAGATACATAGAAACAAATGACAATGAAAATACATCCTACCAAAATTTTTGGGATGCCGCGAAAGCAGTTTTAAGAGGGAAATTTATATCATTACAGGCCTATCTCAAGAAACAAGAAAAATCCCAAATAAATAACCTCATGTTACACCTTAAAAAACTAGAAAAAGAAGAACAAGCGAAACCCAAGGTCAGCAGAAGAAAGGAAATAACAAAAATCAGAGCAGAACTAAATGAAATAGAGAACAAAAAGACAATAGAAAAAATTAATGTGACAAAAAGCTGGTTCTTTGAAAAAATTAACAAAATCGACAAACCCTTGGCTAGACTCACTAAGATAAAAAGAGAGAAGACACTAATTAACAAAATCAGAAATGAAAAAGGGGAAGTTTTCACGGACACCACAGAAATACAAAGGATTATCCAAGAATACTATGAAGGACTATATGCCACCAAATTTAATAACTTAGAAGAAATGGACAAGTTCTTAGAAACATATAGCCTTCCAAGGCTGAACCAAGAAGAAGTGGAAAATCTAAACAGGCCGATCACCAGTAACGAAATTGAATCAGTCATCAAAAACCTTCCCAAAAGCAAAACTCCTGGACCAGATGGCTTCACCAGTGAATTCTACCAAACCTTCAAAGAGGATCTAATACCAATCCTGCTCAAACTCTTCCAAAAAATTGAAGAAGAGTCAGTACTCCCTAACTCATTTTATGAGGCCAACATTACCCTGATACCAAAACCTGGTAAGGACAACACAAAAAAAGAAAACTACAGACCTATATCTCTGATGAATACAGATGCTAAAATCCTAAACAAAATTCTAGCAAATCGAATACAACAATGCATTAAAAAGATTATTCATCACGACCAAGTGGGGTTCATCCCCGGGGCACAAGGATGGTTCAACATTCGCAAATCCATCAATGTGATACATCACATAAACAAAATAAAGGACAAAAATCATATGATTCTATCAATTGATGCAG
The DNA here is from genome assembly GCF_964194185.1 of Rhinolophus hipposideros. NCBI lineage: Eukaryota > Metazoa > Chordata > Mammalia > Chiroptera > Rhinolophidae > Rhinolophus > Rhinolophus hipposideros. The sequence goes on along the minus strand of NC_138050.1, from coordinate 36,395,402 downwards.
AAAAAGCATTTGATAAGATACAACACCCATTTATGATTAAAACCCTTACTAAAATTGGTATAGAAGGAAAATACCTCAACATAATAAAGGCCATATACGACAAGCCCTCAGCTAACCTCATAATTAATGGTGAAAAGCTGAAGCCCTTTGCTCTACGTTCAGGAACACGACAAGGTTGTCCCCTATCACCTCTGCTTTTCAACATAGTGTTGGAAGTCCTCGCCAGAGCTATCAGGCAAGAGAAAGAAATAAAAGGCATCCAAATTGGGAATGAAGAAGTTAAATTGTCACTCTTTGCAGATGACATGATGCTATACATAGAAAACCCTAAAGACTCCACCAAAAAGCTATTAGAAACAATCAATGAATATAGTAAAGTTGCTGGCTACAAAATCAACGTACAAAAGTCCATTGCTTTCCTATATACCAACAATGAAATCTCAGAAAAAGAGATAGAAAAAACAATTCCTTTTGCAATTGCAGCAAAAAGAATAAAATACCTAGGAATAAACTTAACCAAGGATGTGAAGGATTTATATGCTGAAAACTATAAGACATTTTTGAAAGAAATTGAAGAAGACACAAAGAAATGGAAAGACATTCCGTGCTCATGGATTGGAAGAATCAACATAGTTAAAATGGCCATATTACCCAAAGCCATATACAGATTTAATGCAATCCCCATTAAAATCCCAATGGCATTTTTTAAAGAAATAGAACAAAAAATCATCAGATTTGTTTGGAACCACAAAAGACCCCGAATAGCCAAAGCAATATTAAAAAAAAAGAACAATACTGGAGGTATTACACTCCCTGATTTTTCCTTGTACTACAGGGCTACAATAATCAAAACAGCTTGGTATTGGCGGAAAAACAGACACATAGACCAATGGAATAGAATTGAGAACCCAGAAATAAAACCATATAAATATGGACAGATAATTTTTGACAAAGAAGCTAAAAACATACGATGGAGGAAAGACAGCCTCTTCAATAAATGGTGCTGGCAGAATTGGATAGCTACGTGCAAAAGAATGAAACTGGACTGCTATCTGTCACCATGTACCAAAATTAATTCAAAATGGATCAAAGACTTAAGCATAAGACCTGACACAATAAACTGCATTGAAGAAAACATAGGTACTAAACTTATGGATCTTGGGTTCAAAGAGCATTTTATGAATTTGACTCCAAAGGCAATGGAAGTAAAAACTAAAATAAACAAATGGGATTATATGAAACTGAAAAGCTTCTGCACAGCAAAAGAAACTATTGACAAAATAATGAGGCAACCAACTGAATGGGAGAAGATTTTCGCAAACAGTTCCTCTGATAAGGGGCTAATATCCAAAATATACAAGGAACTCATGAAACTCAACAACAAAAAAACAAACAACCCGATTGAAAAATGGACAGAGGACCTGAAGAGACATTTCTCCAAAGAGGATATACAAATGGCAAATAGACATATGAAAAAATGCTCAACATCGCTAATCATCAGAGAAATGCAAATGAAAACCACAATGAGATATCACCTCACCCCAGTCAGAATGGCTTTCATCAACAAAACAAATAGTAACAAGTGTTGGAGAGGCTGTGGAGAAAAAGGAACTCTCATACACTGTTGGTGGGAATGCAGACTGGTGCAGCCGCTATGGAAGGCAGTGTGGAGGTTCCTCAAGAAATTACGAATAGAATTACCATATGACCCAGCAATCGCTCTCCTGGGTATCTACCCCAAAAATATAAAAGCATTTCTCTATAGAGACACGTGTACGCCAATGTTCATTGCAGCTTTGTTTACGGTGGCCAAGACATGGAAACAACCAAAATGTCCTTCGATAGATGAATGGATAAAGAAGTTGTGGTACATATACACAATGGAATACTATTCGGCGTTAAGGAAAGATGATATAGGAACATTTGTGACAACATGGATGGATCTCGAGAGAATAATGCTAAGTGAAACAAGTCAGACAGAAAAAGCAGAGAACCCTATGATTTCACTGATATGTGGTATATAAACCAAAAAGAACAAGACAAACAAATGAGAAACAAAAACTCATAGACACAGACAATAATTTAGTGGTTACCAGAGGGTAAGGGGGTGGGGGGTGGGTGATGAGGGTAAAGGGGATCAAATATATGGTGATGGAAGGAGAACTGACTCTGGGTGGTGAACACACAATGGGATTTATAGACGATGTAATACAGAATTGTACACCTGAAATCTATGTAAATTTACTAACAATTGTCACCCCAATAAAATTAATTTAAAAAAAAAAAAAAAAAAAAAAAAAAAAAAAGAACTACTTATTAGTGGTTGTGTGGTCATTAGTAGCCCAGTATCCCCTGAAGTCATACCCAGGCCCAGTTTCTATTTCCAGTGATCAGGATTATGGCTGTGATCTGGTCTGAACCTCACATATTTCTCATAGCTACCCTGCTGGCATTGGTTTTAGTTTCTGTTTTGTTGTTGTTGTTTGTTTGCTTGTTTGTTTGTTTTTCCTAATAGTAGTCTTTTCCTTTTTTGTGTCTATCCAACTTTCAAATGTCACAGGGCTTGGCAATAGCATTACAGGTCCTCTATTACGTTTAGGGAAGTATTTGAAGACAGCTTGGGATAGGTATGATGATGATAAGTATCATCCTTTACTGTATATTTAGAATAGCAATAACATAATAACAAACTGAATAGTAATGGAGCCAAGCATTTGTTTTGTCATTCTCAAATTTCATCTGGGGAGTTTAGCATAAACTAATTACTCTTGATAATTATTTGACAGATTGGTTTCAAAGACTATGGAAAGAGATAATTTAAAGCATCAGGTTGAATAAACAATAACTATGTTTCTCTAAGAGTCTGATTAGTTCTAAATATAATTGTCTTGTTTAGAAAGAACTACACTGGATATATGTGATGCACATCCTTCCCTTAAGGCCGAAAAGCTTCCCAAACCTGTCATATTTTTAAAGCACCTTAGTGATTTTGTAATGTTTATAAAGACACTGAGTTAAGGACCAATGTCACATGATCTGTATTAACAATTTCACAAATAATTATCTTTATATTAGCATAAAGAAAATGAACTGACTTTATTTCTTTACATAATAAACTATAAATAAGCAGGATCCTTATTTGTATGTACGTTCCTTTCTGGTGGGCCAATGGTAAAGAAATAATATGTACTGGATGTCTGTTTTAGACTAGATATTTTGCATATATTACATTTAAGTGTCCTACAAACTAAACCTAAATCAAAATTAGAAACAGTATGACGTTCATGACTGTTAAAGTCCCCTCTGCTTGCAGGAAAAAAAAAAAATGATAAGGATCTCCTTAATTGTATGTAATACTATAAGGATAAAGATTCAAAATTCACTTACTTTAAAAAACATAATTAGACATTAGTTATATTGCATAAAATTTCATCCATTTCAGTACATATTTTCATATTATATCTGTTATAAACTGTAAACATCACGATGCATGTGACATTTTAAAAATCACCAGGATTATCTCTCTATCTTTGTCCCTCCTCTTTCAATCCTCCAGTCTTCCTAGTTTCAATCATACTGTGGTTCCATATGTATCCAGAAGTTCTCTCTCTCTCTCTCAGCTGTGCCGTGTGCCTGTTCTTTCTTCTTCCAGAAAGTCTACAGCATTCCCCACCTCTGCCATAACTTCTCCCTTCTCCCTTGTCTTAGTAAATTCCTAATTGATTTTTTTTTTCCTCAATTGAAATGTCACCTTTTCTGGAATGCCCCCTTCTGACTTCTTCACTGAAAATCCCATCCCAGGCTGGGTTAAATGTGGGCTTTCATATGTTGTACCTTTTACAACCTTCTATTTAATATGCCCATGTGCCTATTTCCAAAATGGTTTAATTATCCCCTTGAAGAAAGGAACTGAGTCTTGCCCAGCACTGTACCCTTGACACCTATCATACTGCTTGAATTACTGTGGGTACTTTTGTTGGGGAATTAATGAATGCCCGTATGGTTGTGAATAGAGTAGTATGTTATCTACTTATTATGCCTGTACACTACCACCACTTTTAATTTCAGGGCTCTTTAGTGATTATTGAGTATAATACATCAAATACATGCTGTCATGCAGTGTAATTACTTGGGATGGACCCGTTTTTGATTGAAAAATTTTCAAAATAAGAGTGATCTCATTTTCAGTAACTCACTAGAATGGGATCTTTGTCTCCCCTGCCCTCTCTGACACTTGCTTGTACCTCTGTCACAGTCTGCCTTATGATTCCTTGTCATCCGTATAATGTTCCCTTACTTATTTAACTTAGGTCTTGAAGGCAGGAGAGGGCATTTTTCATCTTTATCTTCCCCACAGTCTGGTACACAAAATTGACACAGGACTTAAAAAAGTTGACCGAACACATGACTTAAAAAAAAGCCAAGTCAATGTCAAGTTTTTGTTTTAATCAGTCTTGTCAAAATAATTGTAATCTTTAGAGGACTTTGTTGTTGTTTTTACATTTTTTCTGATTAAAAAAGTAATGTAACCATATACAATTTGGAAATAAGATAAAAATACATTAAAAAGTACAATGAAATTCGTCTGTACAACCCAGATCAATCTATGTTAGAACTTTAGCACATGTCCATCTAGTCTGTTTTCTTCAATCATAGATGACCTTGTATCATATAAATAGTTATTCGTAGCCTTTTCACATAATGTAGTAGCCTACTACATCCTGTCATTACAAGTTTTGTACCACATAATATTCTATCCATGAATGCCCATAACTTTTAAATCAGTTCCTTAGTATTGAACATTATCTATTGATGATTATTTATAATTTTTCACATCAATAATTTTATGTTATGTCAATAAATAATTACTGAGTACTTTTTGTGTACTGGATAGTGTTTTACACGCTGGGATATAGTAAAGAAGAAACTGACAAAAATTTGTGCCCTCATAAAACTTATATACTAGTTTAAGAGACAAAAAATAAACATGATAAAATGAGATACTGCTTATCTGATGGAAATGAATACTGAAGGAAAATAATACAGCAGAGAAGTGGAAAAGAAAGTGTCAAGAGAATGGTCAAACATTTAAATTGCGGTAGTCAGAGAAGTCCTCACTAAGAAAAAAACTCATTGAAAACACCAAGGTATTAAGTTGGTGCAAAAGTAATTTTGGTTTTTGCTATTATTTTTAACCTTTTAAACCGCAATTACTTTTGTATCAACCTAATAAAGGCTATGCCTACCTTCTCTCACAATCACATCAAAATTACAACTAAACTACAAAACAATCATTATTGAGAATCACCTGAAGTCTAACTGAACTGAAGCCCTACCACTAAGAACATACAGAAAAAGCTACCTCAAGACTGGGCAGAGTGGCAGAAACGTTAAAACAGGCTGATTCCACAACCGCCTGTGACCATTAAAGACTGGGAAGGATATTTTGGCTGTGTAGGTACCCTCAACTCCCCAGAGGAATGAGAAGTCCAAGCCCCACCCCACCCTAGGGTTCCAGTGCTAGGGAGAGAAGTCCTCATAATTTCCCGTTGTGAAAACCAGTGGAGATTGTGACTGAGTGAGACGAGGGCAGTTCCACTCCCAGGGACTCTTCTTAAAGGGATTATGCACGGACTTTCCCACCAGTGGAATCACTGATTCTGAGCTCCCATGCTGGGGCAGCAGTTGGAAAAGTAGTAGGGACATATGGTGGAGAACTGGGTTGTCCACCAGGCTTGGGACGGAGGCTAGAGAGGCAGCTTTCTCCTGGATAGAGGCAGAGGACGTTGTTTCTTTGTTGAGCCCTCCCCTTGCTGGCCTGTGGACACTGGCAGCTGCCATATCTCAGTATCCCAGTTCATTTGCCATGTCCTGGCAATTTGAGACCCAGCCCTGCCCAACTTTCAGGCACACTCAGGCTGATTTCAGTGGCTTTTTCATGCAGACTTCCTGACTTGACTCAAGCTGCAGACTTTCCTAGGGTCTCTCAAAGGTTCATGGAACCCAGACAAGCAGCATATGGCTTGAGCATGTCCTGTACCTCTGGCTGAGCAGCCCTAAGCTCGGCACTAGCGGCAGCCGGCCTTGGTTTGTGGCTTGGCCTCTCAAGGCACTTCTAGGCATGTGCGGATGGCAGGCATCTGTGGATTTCTTTGTAGCTCTTGCCAAATGGCCTCAGGTGGGGCACAGGCTGTGGCTGAACTAGATCTATAGAGGATCCCCTCCAAGGTGGTCCTAGGGCTGATGCCCCCAGTGGCCAGCTTCAAAACAAGCTGGAACATCCTCCAGCTGCCTCCAAGCATGACATACCATGCTTGGCAGACGGGCAGGGACCAGAGCCCTGTTGAGGCACACCCTGCTCTGCAAGGTCAGCCCTTGCACAACTTTTCCATTGTAGTCAAGGACAGTCCTCACAACCAGTGATCCCAAGGGTCAGTCCCTCCCATTAATGTGTAATTATCAACAAAGGTTCAACTACAAGTGGAGGGAACACACAACCCACATAAGGGATATACCTGGAGTATGTGGCTCAGGTGACCGGAAAGAATGTGCCACTGAATCCCACTGCATATCTACTACATAAGGCCATTCTACTAAGACAGGAAGACATAGCAGCCCTACCTAATACATACAAAGAAGCACAGAGGGGAAGCCAAAATGGGTGGGGGGGGCAAAGAAACATGTCTCAAATAAAAGAACAGAACAAAGTTCCAGAAAAAGAACTAAACAAAATGGAGATAAGCAATTTATCAGGTGCAGAGTTCCAAACACTGGTTATAAGGATGCTCACTGATCTTAGAGAACTTTAACAAAGAGATAGGAAACGTGAAAATGGAGATAGAAAACATAAAAAAGAACAAGTCAGAAATAAGGATTACAATGACAGAAATGAAGAACATGTTACAGGGTATCAACAGTAGATTAGATGAAGCAGAGGATTGAACCAGTGATGTAGTAAATAAGGAAGTAGAAAACACCCAGCCAGAACAGCAAAAAGAAAAAAGGAAAAAAAAAAAAACAAACAGTTGAGGAGAGTTTAAGGGGCCTCTGAGACAACATCAAGCATGCCAACATTCACGTTATAGGGGTACCAGAAGGAGAAAAGAGAGAGCAAGATATTAAAAATCTATTTGAAGAACTAATAATGGAAAACTTTCCTAACCTGGTGAGGGAAACAGATATACAAGTGCAGGGAGCACAGAGAGGCCTAAACAAGAAGAACCCAAAGAGGCCCACAGCAAGACACATCATAATTAAAATGCCAAATTTTAAGACAAACAGATGATCTTAAAAGTAGAAAGAGAAAAGCAATTAGTTACCTACAAGGGAGCCCCTATAAGATTGTCAGCTGATTTCTCAACAGCAACTTTGTAGGCCAGAAGGGATTAGAAGGAAATATTCAAAGTGATGAAAAGCAAGGACTTACAATCAAGATTACTCTACCCAGCAAAGCTATCATTTAGAATTGAAGGCAGATAAAGAGTTTCCCAGACAAGAAAAACCTAAAGGAGTTCATTACCACCAAACCAGTATTACAAAGAATCTTAAAGGGACTTCTTTAAGATGAGAGGGGGGTTAGGGATGGGTGAAAAGGGGAAGGAATTAAGAAGTACAAATTGGTTATTACACAGTAGTCATGGAGATGTAGGGTATAGCATAAGGAATATAGTCAGTAATAGTGTAATAACTATGTATGGTGCTAGTTATTAGATCTACCAGGGTGATAGATGAGAATGGGGATGAAAACGGTTAAGATATTAAGAAATACAAATTGGCAGTTATAAAACAGTCATGGGGATGTAAAATATAGGGAACATAATCAATAATATGGTAACAATTATATATAGTGCCAGGTGGTATAGTCAGGGGGATCACTTCCTAAATTGTATAAATGTCTAACCTCTATGCTGTACACTTGAAACTAATAAAAAACAATACTGAATGTCAACTCTAACTGAAAATTTTAAAAAGGGGTAGAAAGATCTATAATATTGTGATAGAGTGGTACAGTGTCAGATGGTTGCTGGACTTATCATGGTGATCACTTCTTTAGCATAGGGAATAAAATCAATAATGTGGTAATAACACTGTATAGAGCTAGGTGGGTACTGTTGAATAACTATGATGTACACCTGAGACTAATGTAATATTGTATGTTAGCTGTATTTTAATAAAAAATATTGAATAAAAGAAGAAAAAAATCAATTAAAGATCTCAAATAGGTGAGGGAACGAAATCATTCTGAAATGGGGTAGTATTGGAAGAGGAAGTTAGATCATTCCAAGGGAAATCATGAGCAAGACACTGAGAAAGAGCATGCCTGGAATGTTTAAGGAGCAGCAGAAAGTCATACTAATTGAGGACGAGGAAAATAAGACATAAAATCAAAGGTAATCCAGGAGAATTAATTTTTTTCGGCTTTTCAGTCCATCAAAATTATTCAGTTCATACTTAAAATGAGCTGGGGAGTCTCTGGAAGATTTTGAGCAGACGAAGAGCATGAAACAAGGGATGTTTTAAAAAGATCATTCTGACTTCTGGGTTGAAATAGACCAACAGGGGCAAGTCAGAGACAGGGAGGCTGACGGGAACCTTCAGCAATAAAAGAGGTGAGTGCATAATGACTTGGGCCTGAGTGGTGCAATGGAGGTCGGGAGAAATAGTCAATTTTTGACTTTATTAGATCAGATGTGGGGTGTAAGAGAATAAAAGGGTCAAGGATGACGTCAGGTTTTTTTAGCTTTAGCAGCTGAAAGTACAGAGATTCCATTTAATGAGATGAAACAGATTACTAGAAGAACAGGTTGAGGGTCAAGGCCATGTCCATTTTCCATATCCTTAAATGTGATACCTAATTGAAGATGTCAAGTATAGGCAGTTGAATGTACAAATCTGGAATTCAAAGAAGTCCTAACTAGAGATATAAATGTGGGTCTCTTCAAGCATGGAGATTATATTTAAAATAGAACAGTCTCATGTACAAATCTTTATTCAGATTTTTCATGATTTTCTTCCATAGTTAATTATGCATGGAATATTGGATTCTGAATTTTCTGATTAATTCATATAAATGATCTTCCTAAAAATACTGTGACAACTTAAGTTTTCTGCCTGAATTTTCATTTTGCATCTTTGGATGTGCTGGTTGAAAAAACTACACACACACACACACACACACACACACACACATTATTTTACATTTCTTTGATTATTGATGAAGATACTCCTGGCTTAGAAACTAAAATGGGAGCAAGTCTCCATCAAAAACAACAAAATCTACAAATGTGTGTGTATCTGTATACAGATACAATATAATTTTGTAATATTTAAAGTATTAATTTAGAGTTTGCTTGAAAGAATAAATGGAGAAAAAAGACTGAAGAGTAACGAAGCCTTAACTCTATTAAATATTTAGTCATATTTAGAAGTAAAAATAATTAAATTAGATAAATCTGATAAATTTGCAGAAAAGCCACTGTAGCTATTTAAATTAATATATAACAAAAGAAATATCACAAACTTGGAGAAGAACGAGACAGTCAATATGTAATGAATTATTATTGTATTTGGGAAAATATAGCTGAGCTCTTTGCCTCCTGCTAAATCCAACATAAAAGACACATAATTAAAGTAGTTCAGTAAAAAAATTCCCACCATATTAAAATAAAAACTAGAAGAAATTTGGAGAATATTTCCTAGTATCCAAAACAAGTTTATAAACTTAAATGGAAAAAAATTACAGAAGAATAAAAACGTTTTATATGCATGTAAACTAAATGGTCAACAACAGTGGTGACTAGTAAGCCAGGACAGAGTTAGTAATCTTAATAATTAAATCTCATATAAATTCACTAGAAAAGCATTCCGGCCCTTAAAATAAATGGAAAAAGAATATAAACCTGGAATCATAATTAGGTAAAAAATGTATCTTATGGCTCTTTGACAGTTTTGGAATTCTCAGAAGATTGTGCCATTGCCTTCCCAAGTCCCTGTCCTTTACTAGGATACATTTCCAAATACTCCTTAGGTGTTCAAGAAGCGTAACCATCATCAGGATGCATCCCGAGTGTGGGTCTATCACAACACACCTCCTTTTCCCCTTTACTTATTTCTCTCATTCAAAAGCATGATGCACAAGTGTAAATAAAAGTAAGCTCACTGCATTGCAAAGAAGCTGACTCGTCCTCGGAATAAAGTGATTTCTGTGAGATGTGACTGTAAAAAAAGGACTATAACATTAAAAAGGGCAGTCTAGAAGTCCTGGAAGCCTCAAAATAGTTCTATCTTCACTTCTCTTTGAAAAAAGTCAAAGCTCTGGTTGCTTTTGTTGTAAAATGAAAGTTAAATGTTTCTTTCCCTGATAGTTTATCATTCAATATATTGATGCATGCATGTCATTAGGTTTTCGGCATTTGTTGAGGAACAATAAATATAGAAGACAAAAGTAAGGCTTGTTTGCTTCCACATTAAACTGCCTTGGAATTCTGTAAAAAAAATATGATAAAGTTTTAACTTTCAAATGAATTTGCTTTAATTTAATAGTAAATTAGGAAACATCACCATTAAAGAATATCCCCAAAACACCAATTGCTGCTGAGGATGTGGAACAATAGGAACTCTTATTCATAGCTTATGGAGAAAAACAAATGGTACAGCCACCTTGGAAAACAGTTTGGCGATGATTCTTTACAGAATTAAACGTACTTTTAAACCACAATCCAGCAGTCGTGCTCCTTGGTATTTACTCAAAGGAGCTGAAAAAATGTTCAGACAAAACCTGCCCTTTGATGTTTATGGAAGCTTTATTCATAACTGCCAAAACCCAGGAGCAGTCGAAACATCCTTCAGCAGATGCTACAGGCTGAACACCTGTGGTCATTCACAATTCACATATTGAAATATAATCCCCATTGTGATGGTATTACGAGTTAGGGCCTTTGGATAGTGATTAGGTCATAAGGGCAGAGCCCTCAGAAATGGGATTAAGGCTTTTGTAAAGATATTCCAGAGAGGTCAGTTGCTTCTTCTGACAAGTGAGGAAACAGCAAAAAAATGGCCTTCTACGAACTAAGAAACAGACCTTCACCAGACACTGAATCTGCCGTGCCTTGATCTTCCCAACCTCTAGAACTATGAGAAATAAAAGTCTGCTGTTTATAGGCCTCCTACTCTATGGTATTCTGTTACAGCAGCTTGAACAAACTAAGAGAGTATATGAATAGATAAATAAACTATGATGCATCCAAACAATGGAAAGTTTTTCAGCACTAAACAAATAAACAAAAAACAACCTATAAAGACATTCAGGATAAAACTGTGTATCACTAAAGTAAAAGAAGCTAATTTGAAAAGGTTACATGCTATGTGATTCCAACTATATTCCATTCTGGGAAAGGGTAAAACTATGGAGACAGTAAAAGAATAAGTGGCTGTTAGGGGTTGAGGATAAGGACAGATTAGCTAAGCACAGAAGATTTTTAGGGCAATGCAACTATTTGTATGATACTATAATTGAGAATATATGTCATTATGTATTTGTCCAAACACATAAAATATAAAACACTGAGAGTCAAACCTAATGTAAACTATAGACTTTGGGTGATGATAATGTGCACGTAAGTTCATCAATTATAAGAAATGTACCACTCTGGTGGGGAATGTTGATAATGGGAGAATCTATGCATGTATTGGGGGCAGGGAGTATGTGGGAAATCTGTGTACCTTCTGTTCAATTTTCCTGTAACCTAAAACTATTCTAAAAAATAAAGTCTTAAACAACATAAAGTTTGAGATCATTTACTTTTGCTGGTGAATTTTATCAATTTCACCATCAAAATGGAAAGTTTGAACTAGATGATCTCTGTATTTCCCTTTGAAATCCAACATTCTGTGGTTCTAAAATTAGGATATGATTGGGCTAATCATATCCTAATTTTGGTACCCACGTCACAAACAGTACCCACATCACAAACAAAACTGATAAACCAAAGACTAACTATAAAGTCGTTCTTCCATCAGTCCATGTTGTTGGCAAAAAAAAAAATAGCAGGGCCCACATCCTAACCCTACGAATAGGTGGACTTGTATGGACAAAGAACCTTGCATATGGAATTAAATTAAGGACCTTAAAATGGAGAAATTGTCCTGAATTATCTAGGTGGGCCCCATGTACTCACATGGGTCCATAAAAGTGGAGAACCTTTCTAGGCTGGGGTCACAGAAACAGACTGACTCAGGGTCAGAGAGATGTTACACTGCTTTTTTTGAAGATGGAAGGAAGAGGCTAAAAGCCAAGGCATGTGAGTAGCTTCTAGAAGGTGGAAAAGGCAAGATAATGGAAAGAAAACAGCTCTGCAAACAACTTGGATTTAACTCAGTGAGAACCCTGTCAAACTTCTGATGTACAAAAACAGTAAGATACTAAATTTAAATTTATGTTGCTGTAAACCACAAAGTATGGCAATTTATTATAACAGTAATAGAAATTAAGTCATCCAAAAAAGTAAGAAATGTGTTTTCTCTTTTTAAAAGAAATGAAATTATATTTAATAGTATTTGTGCTAAACTGTGAATAATTAGCTACTTTCATCTGATCTCCATAATTTAGGAATTTCGTAAAGCTTTACAAATATCAGTGTCATTTTTTAAGAATCTAATACAGAGTCCCAGACAAGAGACATTATGAACTATAATGATTAGTGCCCATGCATTACCAACCTTTAGCTATGGTAAATATAACGTTACCTATCACTGTCACACAGAATTTAAAACAATATGTTAAACTATTTACTGTCCCCACTTAGCTGATTGGAGAAAACATTACAAACAATCGTCTGTTTACAAGATTTTGGTATTTTTATAAGATGCCAAAAGTCTAAAGTCCAACTTTACTGTGTAACTTTAGCTTTATTCATGCTTTTTTATTCAGCTTCATTATTCTAGCATATGACAGTTCCCTCAATTCTTACTTCTATGCTTGTCTGCAACACTCTTAAACACAGGGAAGAATTAACTATGTCAAAAGGAGCTACTGATTGGCTTGAGTTTTCCTTTAAATAAGACTCAAACCTTCACAGTAAATATGGGTACTACTTAAATTAATATACAAATGTATAAAGCTTAAATTTATGACATGCATCTGAGTTTTAAGATATTAAAAACAAAACAAAAATTCAAATACAAGCATTCAGTAAATAGGAAATATGCAACTGTCCCATATTACTTACACTTAAAAAAAATCAGTATTAGTTTTCAAATAAAAACTGCTTTGAGAAATTAAGTGAAGCAACTACAATTAATAAAATGAATGTCTCATAATCTCTCTCTGTTTCTTTTGAAGAGCATACTTCAAAAGTATATGCATTCGTCATTAGAAAATCCACTTCCATCCAGCAAGACAATTGAATGTCAATATGCAGACTTAAAGGGAAAGATGAACTTGGCTTTTTCATTGCTTAAGGAAAGCGGGGAGGAGGGTGGTAGATGAGGGTAAAAAGGATCAAATATATGGGGATGGAAGGAAAACTGACTCTGGGTGGTGAACACACAATATGATATATAGATAATGTATTACAGAATTATACACCTGAAACCTATGCAACTCTACTAACCATTGTCACCCCAATAAACTTTAATTAAAACAAAACAAACAAAAAATGCCTATCTCTGTATCCTTGGTGATGACTCCAGACAAAAATAGACAGGGACTGTTCAGATTTGATCCCCAAAGGTCTTTCCTTCTGTCACAATTAATATGCGTTTGTCTTCTTTGTTTCCGGTATTTCCTGGGCCTCTCATGCGGTGACAAAATTTTTATATTCCCCAAGAGAGAAGTTATTGATATCATTGGGCAATCATTTCAATTACCAGGTGAACTGAAAAAGTTTCTCAAGTAAGGCAAACAGAAACAAATGGTTGTGCTGGTTTTTGGAAACCACTTCAGGTAAAAACAGCTTGTCATCTTTTTACTAAAAACCATAAACAAAAAAAACAAATGACACTCACTCTCCCTTATTAAAATCAATCTCAAACACAAACATTTTATTTTTCTTTGGAGATTCTTGACAATTCAAAGGTTACAGAATGAAGAAGTATATTGAATGTATAAATAGTTTGTAAAACGGGAAGACTGCAAACCAAATGTATGCTAAATCCAAAAATATCTATATCTTTCATATATAATGCTGAAATCACATTAATTACCTTAAGTCAAACTTTTAAATAATAACATTAATAATAATGCAGATTTCAATAGAAGTTGCTACACATAGAATTTGAATTAAATATTACTATAATCATTAATATTCATTATTAATTTCATATTATTAATTTAATAACTTAATTTGTAGTTTATTGGTAACATATATTGCCAGCAAGTTATATCATTCAATGTGATACTGTGTTTCCCCGAAATAACACCTACCGGACAATCAGCTCTAATGAGTCTTTGGAGCAAAAATTAATATAAGACCTGGTCCTATTTTACTATAAAACCTGGTTAATAATATAATATAATATACAATATAATATAATATAATACAATGTAATATAACATAATACAACATAATATAATCTAATAAAGACTGGGTCTTATATAAGACCTGATCTTATATCAATTTTTGCTCCAAAAGACACATTAGAGCTGATTGTCCGGCTAGGTCTTATTTTCAGGTAGTTAAAGACAGAAACTCCAAAAGGATACTACCTGGGTTCAAATCCTACATCTGCCCTGTAACCTTCAGTAAATTATTTAACCAGTTATTAGGTGCAAATATTGACTCTATATTTATTGTTCACTGATTATGGAAAACCTTAACTTCTCTGGACCTTGTTTTACTCATCTGTAAAAAAGGATAATAGTATTTAGTTTGATAGTGCTCAAACAAATAATTGAGATAATCATGTAAATATTTTAATTAATATACCAACTATCACAAAGTAAATTATCAGTGATTTTATTCATATATATACATATATATGTGTATATATGTGTATATATATATATATATATATATAATCAGTGAATACTTTATACACATACACACACACACAGAAAATGCCAAAAAATGTATACACATTTTAAGAAAGGAAAAAACTGTATTAAAATTGTAATACTCAATATACACTGATAACAAAAGATGAATATATGTCACGTGTACGTATTTTTTTGTCACTCCTGGCATATATATGAACAATTACGATAAAATTATGTCAGGTGTTCTCTAGGAAGTTCAAGTCTGCTGAAAGGAATATAATAAAAGCATAATTTAGGAGGTAACAGTTAAAGAGAATCTGTTGTACTGAGTCTTACCTAAGAATGGTTTGTAGCATTTAGCCCTCCTTCTTAAGCTTTATGCAGGGTCCTTGGAACAATACCCTATAAGTAGGAATAATTTGTTTCTTCTATTCTCATAGGGTTCCTTCTTCCATCATGCAGATCGTGAGACAGGTTCCCAAATTGCACCCTCAGCTTAATCACTGCACAGGTCTAATTAGAGTTCAGTGCTACCTCTAACCATTAATTGATCACAGAGTATAGATCATAATAAAGTCCCCGGAGATTATAAGACATAATGCATAGAACACACTGCCATGATACTAAATTATTTATTTTCCTGCAACTTTATCTTCTCAAAGTCCACTGTCATCTATTCAAACAGCTTTTAGCATGAGATACCACTGGCCTTGAAAATATCTGGTGCATACCGATCAACTTTTGAATCCTCTTCCTGTCGTTCTGTGCACATTTTGTCCCTTCTCTATAAATCACTTAAGAAATATTTGAGTATTTCCCAGGAAAAAGGCACTACTCTAGGTATCACAGAATACAGAAGTTGCAAAAGAGATATGTTTCTTGTCTTCTTGATGCTTATATTTTATTTTAAAATTAATGCTATAATAAAATTATCTAGTCAGAAGTGGTTAAGCGAAAAGAGCGTATGTGCTTAGGGTATAGACTCAGTCATCTAATAAGGTATTATGAAGAAGTAACTTTTAAGATGAATTTGAAAGAAGAGGAGAAATGATCCAGGCAAAAAGTGATGGGAAGAAATATCTGTGCGATGAGAAGAGCTGCGCTAAGTGCTAAAAGAGGAGGAAACAACAGCCTAGAATGAAGCAGAACCTCATAGTGCAACAGGAAATTCAGTACCAGTAGGGATGGAGAAGTTTGGAGGATGAGATTTTGTATGAACATGTAGGCTCAGCTAAGGATTTGTCACTTTATTCTAGAATTAATGAGAAGCTATTAAACGGAAATTATATGATTAGGTTTGTGTTGTTAAACTATTCTTTTGGTGTCAGTGTGAAGAACAGATTGGAAAAAGCAAGGATAATACGAAAAATGATTATTGGACTTGGATGACAGCAGAAGTGAGAAGATTCGAAAATATATATGAGTAGAATCAAAAGGATTTGATAATAAATTATACATGAAAGGTGAGAAAGTCAAGTTTAAGAATAATTCCCTGGTGTCTGGTTTGAAAGGATGAACAGGGGTGCCAATTGAGAATATATCATTGGGGACTATATTTGGATGTGTAAAAGAATAATTCAACATAGGACAACTTCTGTTGAAGATGTCTGTGTCATAGGCATCCAAGTGAAGATGCTATGTGGGAAGTTGAATAATTGAGCCTGGATATTACAGAAGAAATTTGTTCTGTAAAAATAGATTTGGGAGATTATTTTATTCATCAGTAAATAATTCCATGAGAATGAGGAGCATGTAAAGTAATAAAAGATGGTTGCCAAGATAATTGGGTCTGTTTGGATAGTGGACTTTAAAACATCAATTCTAGTTGTTTTGAAAAAGAGAAGCCATTTTATTTAAAAGGAAATTGCAATTGTATTCCTGAAGCAAAGGTTAATGACATAACAGCTGCCTTAATCATAGTTTATCAAAAATCCTTACATAATGCCAACCAGTTGCAATGAATACATATATTAAGAGAAATTACAGGTTAAAATATTTTATAATTCTCATAATCACTACATCAACTAGCAGTTTAAGCACTTCCTTCCTCTCTCCCTTCCTTCCCAGCTCCCTCCCTCTCTTTTTTCCTCCAACATCCATGGAATTTCCATGTAACAACCTCTACATTTTGAAGATATATAAAATGAATAAGGGATTTCCTGCCCTTAAAGATTTTATAGTCTAGTTAATAGAAATTTGGAAATTGATATAATAAAGGAGCAAAGAATATGGCTTAGAGAAGGTTCTACAAACATGCTAATCTTTGAAAATAAGTAGCCATTCCTTCAACCAATAAGGGAAATACACTGGAATGCTGGAGAAAGCTTGCAGCTATGTGTTCTGAGGTTCCCTGTTGTAAATGGCTGTGCTAGAGACAGTATCTGATCCAGAGAACACATTGGGTTAAGTGACACAATCAGGTTTTGTGTTTGTTTGTTTGTTTTCCCACCTGGGAGGTAGAATAGGAAAAAGGAGAGTAGGAGTATAAGGCAATAGTTATGCCAAACTACATCACAATGAGGAAAGAAAGAGGGGAGAAAAGGGAGGAAGAGGGAGAGGGGAGGCGGTGGGAGGATAAACGGAAAAGGAAGAAAGAGAAAAGGAAATGGGAAGAAGTAAAAGAGAAAAAGGATGTTGAGGAGAAAATGAAAATGTTTAAATATTGCAACAGGAGCGAAAAAATGAAGTGACATCGGCACCCTGTAAGTGGTTATAGCACAGGGTGACGATTGTTGAAAATGTATGACATAAAATTATCTTCCTCATTCTCTGAGAGGAGACCCTTCAATGAACCATGTTTCTCTCTAGTTACTCTCTGGAAGTTGGGTATTTTATGAATACATAAAACCTTCCAAGCTATCAGAATAATTTTTGAAACATTTTCCATAAAAAAAACACTATCAATAATATCTACTTAACTCTAGATAGTAGTTTAAAAATAAATAAAGAACACTGATAATTATATGTACTAAACACATCTTAGAGTAAATAAATCCTTACAGAAAGTAAAATTTAAAAATCAAATTATTTACTTTTTCTTATTCATGATTTAATAAGTCTCCAATGGCTCTAGTTTCTGCCATTTCTACATTTACCTGGTGAGTGAGTGATGCTGAAAGCAATATTATAGGCAATAACTTTGGGCAGAAAGCTTGTACCTAGTAATGACACCCAGTAACCTGGAAGGCACAGAAACAAACCAATCAAAATCAACATATGAACAGCACAAAGAGCTCTAGCTCCTAAACAAGCAACTCGGGTTACTACTGTGTTCTGGCTGAATGGCAACCCTTATGGTATCTACCAGCCCATGTATGAAAAAATCAGTTTAATTATCAATGCTGAAATCATTGAAGGCCTGTCATTTCAGGCTGAATATTAGATCTGATTTCAGTTCAGACATCAGTGAAACTCATGTTGAATATCATTTTTAAATTACAATCTGGAAGATATTTTATCACTTACGTCAAATAAAGACAAGATACAACTGAATTCACTTAATATTCATGAATATCATCAACTATTAGTTACATCTCCAAAGAAAACACAGGTCAAATTTCAGAATCCTTTTAAAAAAATAGTCACTTCCCATATTGACATATTGTAGAAGTGTTAAAAATTAAAATGTTTTTGGCTAATCTGTACTGTCTGATTTATAAGAATTATACTTTAGATTGAAAAACTTGTCTATTAAATATGATTTTTTTTTGCTGTGAACTGTTTTACTCTAAATAGCTCAGGCTTTGAGAGTTGATTATCAAATTTATTAATACCAACATTTTTATTAATAATATGCAATTTATGTTACAAAAGAATGCTTACTTAAAGGAAGAGAGTTTTAATTTCTGTCACTGCTAAATTTAGCATATCCCCAGCATAAATATTAGTCCAGTTATACATATGGACTATAAAATCAAGTTACAACTTCTACTTGGGAGACTCATATCATCCTTAATGAACCTTAAATTAGATAAGCATACTTAAGAAACAATTGGCCAATAAAATCCTCCCGTGATGACTCATTGATGGTAGCAATTTTATGATGAGCTGAAGCAATAAAAATGAACCTGCCCATTATCCATGGGTGTGCCTCCTACACATGTCTAATGAGTCACCACATACAAGGTCATTGGTCAATTTCAACCTGAATATTCTATGGTGATAAGAAGACAAGAACATTAAAAGAATAAAATTTAGATATGTAACAGTTTTCTCTATAATGGTACATACAGCATTTTTAGTTATTACTACAGTTTACCTGATTTCAGACTGAAAAATTACTAAGTCAAAAGATTAATTTAAAGGAGTTTGTATATATACATCATGTGAAGGACTGCAATTATCTGGGGGAAATATGCAGAAAACAGTGCCAAGTAATGTGCCAGACATATATACAAATGGGACTTAACAGATTGTACAAATTAGAGATAATACATGTTGTTGTTTTTTTAAATTTTTTTCATGTGCAGGAAATGTCACATTAATGTAAACCAACTGTTCAAGAAAAGGAAGTGTTCATTTTTAAAAAAGTGAAAATAAGGCATGAAACAAATCACGGGAAAATGATCTAGAATATAACAGGCACTTATTCAATCATTTAAAAAAATGATCTAGAATATACTAGGTACTTCTTCAATAATTAAAAAAAATAATAAAAAATCTGGAATCCTAATAGGGAAAATGTCACGGTTATAAAAAAGAAAGCTGCACATCTGAAAAACTGATTAAGATGATAATGCTTAATGGTAAGAAATGCTCTATCTCATTAATAGATGAATGAAAATTAAGAAAAAATAAAACATGACATCACACTCACTTTTGGAAAAACAATAAAGTCTGAAATATTAAATTCAGCTAGAAAGGAGAATTAAGAATCCTCATCCACTGCTAGTTGCAGGTGAAACTGGAACAGCCATTTTGGAGCACAAGCTCTAATATTTGGTGAAAATGAGTATGTGTACAATCTATGACCCAGATATTTCTCAGAATATACCAGAGAATCTACCCCACACAGTGTAATTTATGGGATTAAACAGTTGGAACCCACATAGAAATCCATCTTGGGAAACACATAAGTGAAGATATATAACAAAGAAGTAGTTGGAGACTACACACCAAATGGATATCAGCATGGACAGATGCTCAATTAAACACTGAGTATGAAAAAAGAAAATGAAATTTAAAACTCAAAAATATTTATATAACCTAAATATACACAGAATATAGTATATATTTATATACACACATACACCTATA
The DNA here is from genome assembly GCF_964194185.1 of Rhinolophus hipposideros. NCBI lineage: Eukaryota > Metazoa > Chordata > Mammalia > Chiroptera > Rhinolophidae > Rhinolophus > Rhinolophus hipposideros. The sequence continues at coordinate 36,375,172 of NC_138050.1, read as the reverse complement.
CATACATATACCCATACTTGAAAGATGTACATATATTTTAGTAAATGTAAGAAAAGTACATTGGAAGCACATGTATAAATACAACAAAGGTTGACTATTAGGGAAGATAGTGTTAGGGTTTGGTCAAAATATAAGAATAAAATAAAAATGTAAAAGCCCAAAGAAAGGCTTTCCAAAGACTGATGTTGATATTTTGCCATACAATGAGATCAACAAAATGCTGTGTTTGAGACATAAAAAGAAAAACATAAATAAAGACTAATTACTTATTAAGAGTAGTAACTCTGTTTCACATCCTGTAATAACCACAAATTTTTATACTACTTTAAGATGCCCCCTATTTTTTACATAAATAACTGTGCAAACTATGAAGATCATAACATTTGTGCATATTTAAATAGCACTTGAGACTATTTGGATGTTTTATAAATATTACTTTTTGAATACTATTACAAACAGAATACTTTTACATAAATGATTACAAAACTTATAAAGAAGTAAAAAATCCAGAAATACGCTAGATGTCTACTAAATCTATGGCTCTTAAACCCTTCTCTAGAAAACTCCTAATTATTGTAAATATGTATCATGTTATGTATAAGCAAACAGTTTTGTTCTTTTTCATTTCTACCAAACAATGAAACTTTACATTGCTACCACATAAAATTTAATGTAAAGGAAGACTTTGGCTTATAAAATGTTTCAAAATTATTCTAGAAAAGATCTACTCACTCAGGTATGTGTTTCAAATCTAGAGTTATCTCAGGTCTATCATCAATACAAACCGAACAACTAGGATTTACAAGAATGATGGTTAAACCATGTAACTCTGTGTGATGCACACAGGGTTCTATGAAATCAACTGGAAACCATCCATGAGGTGTGTGTAGTTCTGTTTAGTTTTAGAAAACAAGGTTGGACATTACGTGGATCTTTATAAGAGAAACTCTTTCCTGGTGAGCAGGACATGTCACAGATAGAATAACTAAGGCAATAAATTATAATATGCCTCATTATGAAGTCAGAGTACTTTCAGATACATACACTTTAAGGAAAAATGATCTTTTCGACATGTTTGGAGAATTTATAACAATTCAATAACCATAGAGTATATCTCATAAACAAATCAAATCGTTACCATAAAACTTTCTTTTATTTTTATTCTGCCTGCAAACATGATGTGAGTTTTATACATGTTAGTGGATCATTGAAATATAAATCATTAGTCTATAAAACATTTGATCCAGTCACCTGTAAGACATGGGGTCTACGACTTTCCAGAGTGCTTTTTTTTTTTTTTGGCTTCCAGTTCATTATTTAAAAGTTCTGCTATACCTATGAACCAGACGTTTCCAGTAACTAACTTGTATTTGTTAGTTATTTTGTTCTTAACGAAGAATGAAAACTGTTTGAGGCTAGTAGAGGTCTGTCTTTCATCTTGTCCTCTGCACTGGTGTGCATGCAAGCTATGTGGATAGAAAAGATCTACAATTTACTATCATTTCTGGAATAAGATGGTTAATTCCACCTATTCCAAACCCTATTATCAAAAAATTCTAAATAACATTTATTAGTATAAATGATATATACAAATAATAACAATTTTGTGGGTAAGTAATAAAGTATCATTATTTCATACTTTTCGGAAAGTATTTCATACTTTGGAAAGCATACAAAGTATTTCATACGTTGGAAAGATTTGATCTAGAAAAAAGTTATTAACAGCTTGAATCATGTGAAATTGATGTATTTTTTTTTTTAGGGCAAAACTAGACCATTAAAAGGGAAAATTTTTGGTTTGTTAACTGCTGCTGTACATTGTGTCTGAAGTGAGGCCAAAAGAGATTGTTAACAGAATTTTTCATATCTCTCTGATGAGCCAATAGGAATAATTAATAACAACTATACAAGGTATTTCTGTATCATGAAAACTTTAATGAACTTATTTTTATCTAAGTTACCTCAATAGGTATTCAAAATATGTATTTCAAAATTATTTTGAAAATGGGGGGGGGGATCATCTATTTAACAAATATTTGCCTAATGGCAATCGTATAATAAGTGCTGACAGAGGATGTGGCAAGGTCCCCATGCAGCCACATTCCATTACACAACGTGATAGACAAACAAAAACAACGTAGGAATGGGAAAGTTACAGATATTTATCAATGTTCAGAGAAACTAATTCAAACTGTTAGCAAATATAAGTCAAGAATACAGTTTGTACTATTCTCAATTCTATTAATTCTTATAGCGCTTAATGAGACTATCAGTGAGTTGTTAAATTTTGGACTGCATTGTTTTATGCTCTTCAAATTTTTTTTTTTGCATGTTAAAACTTACCTATCTAATTATTTTATAAGATTCTGATGACAGGCCTCAGATTATCTGCCATTTTATTTTCTCTTCTAGTACCTGAGACAATGCTTGGCATAGAGAACCTAGTGACATGGATCAATTTTTCAAAAATTATTAAGGAGAGGGTTGAAAATCACTTGCATCAAGTTGACTAAATATCTCATCCTGTTTACACTATTAATCCATTCAGTTAATCATTTTACTTTACCTTCCAGCCTACTCCTTATGTAAATGACTATAATTTTCAATTAGCAGAATCCAAATTAAAGAAATTTTTTATACGTATCCATCTGTCCCTAAATAAGGAATGTTAGAATCTGAAGCTATCTAAGAATTGATTGAATCAAACAATTTATCCCCCAAATACTTTTTAGATAATTCCTTTAAATATGTTTAATGTTTTCCTTGATACAGTTCACTGTCTAGAAAAGTAAATAATTCCACGTGGTAATGGTGTAACATCTTTCTTCTATTAAATGGAAATCTGTCTTATTTAAGTGTTGCTGATTTTTCTTTCAAAATCTTAACTTTCTTTCAAAATCTTAATTACCTTAACTTCCCAACATCTGATTTATCCATGCTAAACATCTGCAAGTCTTAATCTTATGTACTATTATTTTCCAGTAAACTAATGATTTAATTGTTAGACTTGTAAAACTTTTCCCATAAATACTTAAGTTTGGGGAATGTTTTTGTTGAATATGATCAAAATTTGAGTTCCGAAAATATGATTTTAATTGTAACACATGCTTTTAACCACTGAGACAGTTTGATCACCTTCCTTTAAGCACTCTGGTTTGTCCATCTAGTGTTTAAAAACATCGCTCAATTCTGTCACTTAGAAATCAACAAGTATCCATGCATCCTTTGTCCAGTGTAGATATATAATGCAACCTCATATTTTGGATAGTGTATGTCTATCAGCAGCCCAAACCAGACTCATACATTTAATAGCCACATAGCTGTATTAACCATAATAGAGCTTGCATTCAGTTAGTCCCTCTATTGATAACGCATGAACTTCTTCCAAGTCAATTATAATCCCCAACCTGTAGTTTAATAATCAGCTCTTTATCTAAATATAACATGTCATATTTATTAAAATTACTTTTAATCTTATTTAAGTTATGGCAATCTATTAAAATTATGATCCTGTTTAGTCTTTGCAAGCTTGTATCATTTTCAAGGGCAATGACATATCTTCCATACACTCACTTAATCAACGATAAAAACTGATAAGGATAACTCTCAATTGGTTAAGATACAATCTCTCCAATTTATAATGATTTTCATCAGCACACATTGGGATATATTCATTCACCAAGTTAAGAGACATTATACATTCCTCGTATTACCATGTTATATGTAAGAATATTAGGGAACAACTTGCCAAAAGACTCGTCTGACTCAGTATTTTTGGCATTCCCTCAAAACTTACTTTTAGTAAACTTAAAACCGTACTATTCTCTTTTTTTAAGTGCACACGAACCTTTTGTTTAATAACATTGCCAAAATTTTGAGATTAATATTAATAAATATTTTTTGAGATTAATATAATAAATATTTTTTCTTAATAGCTGAATTTGTAGATGTTGTCTATCTTTTTGTGAGTCTATTAGTATATTTTTATGATGGATTTTAACAGAATGTTAATAAAGTAAAATAAAGTAAAAATAGAATAGAACTACTGATTCCTTTATACCACTTAGCCCATAATTTCTTCAAATATATTAACCTCTATTATAACATCTATTATTATGAAAAGAGGATAATGATGCCATGATATGCCCAAGGAGTCATTTGAAAAATTATTTAACTTGGTGTATATTGTATTTTAATATTCACATTAAAACCAAATGGTATTTTTCAGAAGTGAAAATAGAATACATCCTGGAAGATATGTCAGTTTGAGCGATAATCTTAAACTAGACATAATAACAAATATATTCAGCAATCTGTACCAGAACAATTATTTCAGAAGTTCCAACAAAGCACTAATGTATTCATAAATGATAAAATATTCTTAACTTCATTATAATGCCATATAGTAGAGATACTTTTGCATGCTTCTGTTTTGTTTTGTTTTGAGGAGTGGTGGGATAGAGATAATTTTGCCTGTCGTCATCAGACTAGAAGCATTCGAATCCTCTGACACATTTCAGGTTTATTTTTCCACCTCTGAGAGGTGACACAGTGAGCAAAAAATGGCTGTAGGCAGGGGGTGTAATTCAAATTGTCAAAGTGATCACCATGTGTTCAGCTCTGGATTACTTAGAAGCTAATGGCTCACATTTCTAATATACTACAGTCTACTACATCTCAACCAAATCAGTAAATCCTGACTGATTCACTACTCGCCATATCTCCTTAGAATATGCTAACATCATTGTCCATTTTTCCTATGAAAACACAGCATCGAATCAAATACAGGCACTAAGATATGTGTTACTAAAGTATAGCTCCACAGTAAGAAAGCACTTAGTAAACAAGAAAAACCACAGTATGTTGTCAGTCATATAATCCCTAATAGCAAAACTTGGACTAAAATTGCTTATTAATTTAAGAATCAGATATAATAATTTTGATAAACATTTCAGAAATGAATATGTCTATAGAGAAATTTGACTTCAGTTCTCAAAAGAAAAGCTGATTGCAGAAGTGCTTACTGACTGCAGAAGTTTATTATAATGAATATATTTTGAAATATACACACATAGCACCATAAAGTACTAATGTTCGAAGTATTTTATATATGTATAAATACTATTTTTAACCTCCATATTGAAATCTATCTCTTTCATTTATTTCCTAAAGAACTGATTAGTTTCAGAAACTGAGTGTATCTTATAACCTAGATGGAAATTTGAGTAAAAGTTAGAAAGAAAACAAAGCAATTAAAATTAATACAATGTAATATTTTATCTCTACACTGAAATGATAAAATGTTTATGCACAGGTCAAAGGATTTTAAAATAACAGTATTCTAATATACTATCACTTAAGCTATTTCTGTATCTTCATTTTCATGATCAAGGTGAAGAGTAGCTGTATTGACTCTATACAAGCTTTGTGCATCTATTTTATTTATATCTATTTTTGGGGGGTTTATACTGTTTCCCCAAAAATAAGACCTAGCTGGACAATCAGCTCTAATGTGTCTTTTGGAGCAAAAATTAATATAAGACCTGGTATTATATTGTATTATATTATATTATATTATATTATATTATATTACATTACATTATATTGGGCCTGGTTTTATAGTAAAATAAGACTGGGTCTTATACTAATTTTTGCTCCAAGAGACACGTTAGAGCCAATAGTCCAGCTAGGTCTTATTTTCGGGGAAACGGGGTAGATGTTTAAGTACCAAGAATAGGGATAAAACTGTATTTTAAGTAGTAAACAAGTTAAATAATAAGCTACAGATATAACAGGAAAACATTCTCTTTCAAAGTCCTTGTCTGAAGATTACACACATTAGATAGACCCACATTGCTACTGCTTCACTTAATGACTTAAAGCAAAGTTATGGTTTGTAGTTTTTTATGAATATGAAATATATCAAAAATGACATAAAGATCCAAAATGGAAAATCTTCCAGATATACACAATTTATAAAATGGAAGAAAAGAAAATCCATCTTACTTCAGCACAGGAATGATTAAAAATTTATTTATATCGTATATTTAGAACAATATGTATATATATTTAGAATATAGATTCTTTCTAATATTTCACTTCATTTAAAAAAAATCTTAAGTAATTGTACACTTCAGACCAGGACAAAATAATGTGGAATAAATAATATTTTCAAGTTCTCATGGTTACTTGCTTGTCAAATAATGTTTCTAACTCATATATCATGTCTGTCAGCAACAGAGCAGGATAGCAAAACTCTGAAAGTCACCACTCACTTGAGAAGGCCAGATAAAAATGTCAAAAATGATGGCATATACAGATCTTGGCTGCAATTTGAAATACCATTCTTTGGCCAGAACCCAGAAGCTTCCAGAATTAATGAAAAATAAAATTTTGAGTTGAATGTGATCTCAACAGGAAATTAAATGCATCTTTCTATCTCTTTGGAAGACTACCAACAGTATCTCCTTGAATCAGATCTGCTTCCATTTCTTAACTGGGTTCCAAAACGGAAAAGGACTGACACTCCACAGTAGTGACAGAATATATTGCGTAGATATCCACTTATCTAATCATTCTTGTTTGGTTTAGACGTTCAATGTATTTTTGTATTTAATATAATGTTATAATAAATTTTAATAAAACATGCTATCATGAGTTATGTCCAACATAGTAGAATGAATAGAAATTAAAATAAATTGAGAAGGTATATATATGGGCAGATATGTTATAACTCATTTTCATTTAATTAAAAACGGAGAAAAACTCATCTAATGGTACAGATTTTGGTATTAACATAGAGCTCAATTACATACTTACATGACTTTAGAAACAAAATAATTGAATGCAGGTAACTCATAGAAAATATATGTGTGTACCTTCTTATTATAACTCTAAACATCCAGACTAATATGATCTTCAGAACACCATATGATCTCTGAAAAGAGGGTCTTCAGTTAAATAAATTTGGAAAAACCATTCATGAAGATTTACAATTCACCTTCATACTCTAAAGGATTTGATATGGATCTTGAGATTATTATGCTACGTGAAATAAGTCAGAGAGAAAAAGTCAAGAACCATATATTTTCACTGATATGTGGGATATAAACTGAAAACAACAAAGGAACAACACAAACAAATGAAGAAACAAAAACTCATAGACATAGACAATAACTTAGTGGTTACCAGAGGGTAAAAGTGGAGAGAGGTGGTAGATGAGGTTAAAAGGGATCAAATATATGGTGATGGAAGAACTGACTCTGGGTAATGAACACACAATGTGATATATAGATGATGTATTACAGAATTGTACATCTGAAACGTATGTAACTACTAACAATAGTCACTCCAATAAACTTTAATTTAAAAGAAATATTTAAGAAAAATATAGCAATACTAGTTTAACTGTTCATTTCATAACATCCTTTTTCATTACAAACTTGAAGTATACAGGCCTGAAAAGCTTAATGTTTCCCTAAAAGGATATACTAAGATATCTCTGCAACAAAAGTACGTAACAAGTCCATCCTTCAGACAGTTTCCTCCATTATAGTGCTACACTTTTATTCATTTAATTTTGTCATGAAACTCCAGTAAAATTTATTTTGCAACCATTATAATAAATTCTGTGTGTGACATATTTAATAAATGACAATACTATGCTCACTAAAAATATGTATATATAATAACAGGTCTCAGAAAAATATCAGTCAGAAATCAATGTGGGAAAATGGCAGCAGGTGAAAAAGGCAACAAAGATTTCTTTAGTAATAGGCTTTCCAAATAAAGTTGTGTGAAAGAAAAAAAATCAATACTGCTCTTTGGTCCTTGGAATGATAAAATTAATGCTATCTTGTTTCAGAGCAATCCCTAGGACATCTGATTTTCATAAATATAGAATAAAAAAAGAATCAAGTTTGTAGAAAAATAAACAAAAATGTTCTAGTTTCGAGCATACTCACGAAATTCACATTCTCCCCAGATTTACAGAGGTGTAACTGACAATTTAAAAATGTTTATATTTAAAGTATATAACTTGATTTGATATACATACACATTGTGAAATAATATCCACTATCAAGCTAATTAACACAGCCATCACCTCACATAGTAACCATCATATTTTTCACATTGTAATAGTGAGGATATAAAGTAGAAAAACCTAAACAAGATCACTGTTACATTTACTTTAAAAATAATATATTCTTTTTAAAGAGTATGAGAGATTATTCACAAATAAACACTTCTAAAGGGTAAAATGTATTCAGATAAATTGTGTGACCTACAATCATACGTACATATATGCAAGTATATTTACGTAAGGTGTACACACAGACGGCATACATACACATATAATATGAATGCACTGATGTCATAAACAAAAATAATAATGGGGTGTCAGGGACATAACTATCTTAATTACCATTTCCATACCTAGGCATCCCTCAGCTTCATTCTTAATTCCTTCTCATCCTGGCAAATATAGCTTTCTCCAATTATCCTATATCTATGCTCCTGGTTACATTTGAAAGCTCTCATGTCAGGGGAATTTGCTTTGTTCACTAGCATTTCCTGGCCCACAAAGAATTCTCTTTGGCAAAAGGCTGTTTGGAAACAGAAAAATACAGAAAAGAAAAAATAAATGCCTACAGTAGAGGTATATCTAGGGAGTTATTTTAGTCACAGTACATAAATTCCAAAAATACCTACCAAAATAATAATTTAAAACCTAAATGAAGAAACATACAAAATAATGAAGGCATTTAAAATAATTTGTAAAATGCTCTTTCAAGTGTTGTTCTAAAAATTTTATCAAACAAGTAGGAAAGTGTACGAGAAAATAGATTCTCCACAAATAGTAATTCCTTTGTATACTTTTGGTAAACACTATTCCTTTCAGCACACTGGGTAGCTATTTTGGGAAATACTGTTATACACACATTCAGAAGGTCTCACATTACAGAATAATTTGCCACTTTGCTGGGAGCCAGCCCACCAGCCCCCAGATCATTTCTATTAAGTTGCTAACACCATAAAGCCTTTGCAAGCAAAAGGAATATTGGCAGGTGGCATCCCTTGGATTTGAGCATGACACATATTTGTTACACTTCATTTATGTTTCTTACTGTAGTAAAAATATTATTTTTCAACAAGCAAAAAGCTCTTTCATACATACTGCTTTTATTCCATTTTTCCAACCCCTTTCTTAAAGAGCTGAGGTTTAAAAAAATAATAATAGTGAAGTATAGATATCTTCCATAGTTTTAAAGGTGTACAGAGTTTACAGTTTTCACACATCTAGATAAATGGTACTATAAAAAATACCTGTAAATTCAATATTAAGTCTATTGAAAGCAAATCTATTTGCATACGTACATCAGCTATTATGGCAATTTAACAGACATTGCATACTCTAAAAATAAAATATACCTAGTCATCTATTTCTAATATATGTTAGCCATTTTAACATGTTTTCCAGTAGACTGATAAATTGTTGGTTTAAAAAAAAACCACGACTAGATTTTGTATTTAAAGTACACACTAAACACACAGTATATTACACACACAGGGTTTGTAGAATAACAGTGGTACTCCCTACATGTATCTATAAGAATTAATATCCTTTTTGGATGGCAGATAAACTTTAAAAATGAGTTTTCAAAATACATTCTATAAGCAAATGGTAAATAATAAAGTAATATATAAAAGTTTTACTAAAGCTCTTTGATTTCTTACCTACTGCCTTAAGATTATAAAATATTTATAACCAGAAATAAAGCAATAGTTATGCTATTTATATAATGTAAGTATAACATAGACAAACCAGATTCCATACTCAAGAAAGCCAAAAGTTTTAAAACCCCAAATAACAATAACTAATAGTGAATACTTGACAGAAATCCTACCAGAATATAGAAACTAGAAAAAAAGAAGGAAGTAGTTCAAGAATAAGATTAAGAAGTCATACAATGTTTTCTCAAGAAAATGTTAGCAGAAATGTGGAATTGTTACTGTCAGGCTATTATTTCAAGTATATCCCAAATTTACCAGTGACCTTAACACACTAGGAACCATATTTGGCATAAGGCAGGACCATATTTGGCATAAGATTGTGGAAGGTCACATTTTGTAAACTGTATGTAAAATTCAACCATTGTTTTAAGGCCAAAAAGCACTTGGACTTCACATATTGTAATTTTTTAACTAAGATCCCATTCTGTGAGATGGTACCTTACCTTGGTTTTACTTTGTCAATCTAGACAGCAAAGTCCATTTTTTTTGTACATAAAATCTTTATGGATAACAGGTCCTACATACATAAATGGCATTACTCTATATTCACACGTGTATAGGTACATCAGAGGGTTGGGGTGGGTGCATATAACAACTGATGTATAACTATTTTCAAAAGAACAATGTCTAGCCCTTTGGTTATTTATCAATTTTGTTTTCTGTATCAACTTACTGCTAGGTTTGTGCATAATATCCAGTTTCAGGAAAAGCAGTCATACTGAAAGCATGAGTATGACTTTTCACTAAGCAATATAATTTTGAAAATAGTCTTTTCAGATAGCGTGACTATAATTAGATTCATTACATAAAATATACTCTGGTATACTCAGCCCGGTACAGTTACTAGCTAATCAAGATAAGCATTACCAAATAAATCTCTCTCTGCCTGGATAATCAGTCATAATATATCAGTTTCACTCTAATCTTATCATTATACTTTGACAAAAACAATTTAAAATAAATAAAATGTTGAAAATTCCAATAACAAGGTAGCCATTTAAGCATGACATATATATATATATATATATATATATATATATATATATATATATATATACATATATATATACATATATATATATATATATATATATATCATCCACCCATTTTGGCTAACCCATCTTATTCCTTTTTTTTCCATTATAATTTTAACGACATAGAAGGAAAATTTATTGAGGGGATTCTGATTACCAATTTTATATTCTTTCTCAAGGTTTCTTAAAAAGTTTAATCAATAAAACTACTGGGCAAGAGAGACTGTTCAAATCATTCCTGGCAATATAACATTAAGATTAGATCATTTATTTTGCATTTTCAATTATTTCATAGATTTAGACATTTCACAGTGATACAGTGATTCACAGTAAACACCTTTTTTTTTTTTTTTTTTTTTTTTTTTTTTTTTACCTCTCATTAAATCCTTTTTTTAAAAAATTAGTTTCAGGTGCACAAGACAAAGTAATACTTAGACATTTATCATTTATATCCCTCACACTGTGTGAACCCATCTTCCGCCATCCACTATCCCTCTGACATCGCACAGAGCCATTACATTTCCACTGTCTCTATTCCTAATGCTGTACTCCACTTCTTGTAAGTATATACATACATATATATGTATGTATATACATATACATATATATATATAAAATTATAGTTGGTATTCATTATTGTTCAGCTTCAGGTGTACAGTGCAGTGATCAGGCATCTACATCATCCCTGAGGTGGTCTCCCAAATGGGACACGTGTCCATCGGATACCCTACAAAATCTTTACAACATTATTGATTACGTTCCCCAAATTAATTTCAAAACCCCGTGGCCATCTTGTGGTTACCGACTGTTTTCTAATCCCCTCACCTTCCCCCTTATCCCCACCCCCCGCCCATCTAGCAACCCTCAGTTTTTCCTCTTTGTCTCCAAAACTGTTTCTGATTAGTTCATTCACTTATTCTTTTCTTTAGATTCCGCATATTGACCAAGCAAATGCAGGCTCTGTAATTCTGAACTGTGTGTTAATAGATCATTAGCTTTGCATCCTATTTCTACATATATAAGGTTCCTGAACACTCATAAGGAGACTGAACTGAAAGGGAAGTCAAGGAGAGATGGTGCTATCTGTGTGCATTTTTCTTCCTGGGTATGCATTCTGACTACATTTGAAAAAACAAACAACATTTTTTGCTGCCTTTTCCCCAATCTGTACCATCTTTACCTTTCTCTCATCATTACAGTAATTAAGAGGTGAGTATAAAAATATGGAATCATAATGTATCATATTTGTTTGGCTTTTAATATTTCAGAGTGCTCTCACCTCCATTATTTCATATTACCCTTACCACATTTCTGCAGGATGTTAGAGCAGTTATCATTATACCTGTTTTTGTTGTTTTATTTAAATATGAAAATATATCTACCAGAAGGTAAAGGGGGAGGGAGGTGGTAGATGAGGGTAAAGGGGATCAAATATATGGTGATGGGAGAACTGACTCTAGGTGGTGAACACACAATATGATATATAGATAATGTATTACAGAATTGTACACCTAAAACCTATGTAACTTTACTAACAATTGTCATCCCAATAAACTTTAATTAAAAAAAGAGAAAGAAAATATATCCATAAAAAGTAACCAAGAAACTAGTAATCAGTGCCCTCTTTGTAAATCATATAGATAGTAGTAAAATCAAGGTTTCTATTAATATTATAAGTTATTGTCTAATTTTGTACTTGAGATTCAGGGAGATACTATGCAATCTTCTTAAGGGACAAATGAGGTGAATATCCTCATATTTCCTTCTTCCCAACGTTCTTTACTCATCCCTATAAGGGAGAATTCAAGTGATTAGACTTCTGCATCTGAAGTGTAGCAGCAGAGTATCTAATCACCATGGTTACACCTGTGGGCTTGATTCCACTCATTCCTAGAACTAAGTCCACAGTTTCTGGATGGTGTAAGGCAAGAACACTTTTTTATCCATAAAAGATTAAAAACACTTCTATGGGTAATATTCTTGGAGTCTCCTACAACATCACCTTTAAATAAAATGTATCATTTCACTTTCAAACAAATTTTACATAACTTTTATAAATTCTTATTTATAAATCCTATAATAAGAAGGATATTCCTACTCCTTAGAAATGTTCAGTACTCATTTGAAGTCGAGATATTCATGTTTAAACAAAACAAATGATAATAAGTGAACAATCGGTTTAATTTTTTTTCAGTTACAGTTGACATTCAGTAGTGTTTTATATTAGTTAGAGCATAGTGATTTAGAGATTTATGTAATTTATGCAATGACTCCTCGATTAGTCTGGTACCCACCTGGCACTATACGTAGTTGCTGCGTGACCAATCAATTAAATGGAAAAATTTGATGTAATAGAAACAACTCTGTATTTTACATTCTCACTAAAACTTTCTATAAAATTATTTCCTCTGACTAAACAATCAATAATTTTGGTTCTTAACATATTTGGGGAAGTCTTCATTATTGTCCCAGAGGAAACATGCCATCAGAAGATATTAGAAGATAACATCCAGTTACCTTCAGAGAATCAGTCATTCTGATTGTAAGAACGTTGATAATGACTAGCACACATTACAGGATTGTTGTCAAGAGCCAGCTAATGAATTTTATGAAAATATTTTGAAAACTGTAAATTGGTGCATAAATATGATTAATTGATCTGGAGGCAGCGTATGCTTTGGTTATTGGCATAGACTCCAAAAGACCAGAGAATGGTTTCAAAACCTCTCCTTACTGCCCTGCTCCGTGAACTGACATAAGATGTTCACCTTTCTATACATCAGTGGGGATAATAATAATACTTAGCTTTTACATTGCTAGGATGATTCAATGAGTGAACATTTTAACATTATTAGAATAGTATATCTTACATGTTGGTAATATTTATTTATATTTCTCAAATAAATAAAATAAAAATACCCCAGATCAATGGTATATAGATCTTTTTACTCATTGCAGAGAGTATACAAATATAATCAGAAATATCATACAAGTTAAAATACAGGTTGTGTTTGAACGACTGCAACAAATTAGTGTTAATATTATACCCATGGCAATTTTAACAGTAACAATGTCTACAATTTATTAAACATCTACTAATATAATTTACTACATGCTTCTCCTTATACATCTTTTTGCTTAGCTTTGCCATAAACCTTTATGCAGAGCTTATTTTTCCGTTGCAAAGATGCAGAAACTAATGCCAGTAAATGGCAGAGGTAAGACTGTCACTTACGTGGGCTGCTTTAGGTAAATTATTTATTATTTGAAAGCTGAATTAACTAAATAAAAGGTGGAGGGCATTCTATCTTATGACTTAGGTAGGGATGGGATCGCTGTCTACTGGGCTAGGCTGTGAGACACTCAAGAGCAGAGCCTGAGATAATAATAACCCAAACTGAAGTGGTGCTATAACAAGACTTGAATGTCACACTTACTGATTCCTGGATCCCATGCCAGCCAATCTGTCACTTTAGATATCACTGTCTGCATTACAAAGAAATCTGGACATCCTTGTTCAAATGCACCATTAATCAAGTTCTAAACCACTTATGAAGACTTAAAGGATGAAATATTCAATGAGGTAAGACAATGAATATATTAGCGTTAACTGAACATACCTCCAATTTTTAAAAAATAATTTAGAATAACAATAGAAACACAGTATTCTAGTCTGGATGATGGGCCAAAGACACTTGAGAAAAAAGGAGAAGAGATGATAATAACTTAAACAGATAGTGTGTTGGAGGCTATTAGCATATCTGAATAGAGACCAAATCAAGATGGACAGAGAGGAAAGAACTCTGAAAACATTAAGGACTTTCCCTAGAAATACATAAGGTGAAAGTAGGCAGTTATACAGGTAAAAACTTATGCAGTTAACTTGTGTACAATTAGAAAGTATTAGGATACTTAGTTTTATAGCTAATTGCATTTGTTTAATTCTAATATAGATAATAGATTGCTTATTCTAGGATGTTTTATTTATTTATTTTTTTAATTTATTGGGGTGACTATTGTTAGTGAAATTACATAGATTTCAGGTGTACAATTCTGTATTACATCATCTATAAATCCCATTGTGTGTTCACCACCCAGAGTCAGTTCACCTTCCATCACCATATATTTGATACCCCTTACCCTCATCTCCCTCCTCCACCCCCTTTTCCCTCTGGTAACCACTAAACTATTGCATGTTTTATTAAGAATTATTTTTTAAAAGCCTTACAGTAGTGGCTCTATGATGGGCACAGCATACTCACTTCAGAAATTAGGTAGTCATTCCCCAAGCCATCAGAGTAGTGGCTTGTTAAAGCTCATGATACTGGTATCACGCAAGGTCATGACCTCTCCAGGCAGCCCACATCCATTCACCACTGAGTGAGGGCTAAAACAGTGTAGCCCCTTAACTCAATTTGGGACAATCCTAATGGTCCATGTCACATTTAGAAAGTCTGTGGATCAGCTGGGGACTGTATTAAAATTGCATCAGAGTTCAGCCTCTCCTTCTGCCTAATTTGCCTTCCTTCATTTTTTTAAGAATGTTCCTGTAGAGCACTCTCATTTATTGTCCGTGCATTGAAATGTTCATTTCAGAAATTAAGACAATTCGTGATGTGGTTGAAGTCCTCCTGAATAGTGTTGTAGTAGTCAGTTCTTGAACTCTGAAGTCAGACAAACTTGAATTCAAATATCAGCTCCTCACTTACCATCTATGGGACTCCAGACAATTTCTCCATTATAAAATGAAGAGAACATCAGCCCCTACGGGATGATTGTGAAGATTAAATAGTACAGTGCATATGCATACAATATAAATGCTTAATAAATATTGAACATTTAATAAATGTTAGCAGAAATTATAAACTTCTCTTATCTGTGCTTCTCTAAATCCACTTATTAAAAAACAAACAACAAACAAACAAACAACAAAAAACTACCCAGTGGACATTTGCTCTTCTAGATAAGCAACTCCAATCAGCCATTAGCATGCTCAAAGTTTAATTAGTAGTGACCAAAATTTGCTACCAGAAGAATTACACAAGTTCCTGACATCATTTTACAGATGAATAAATTGAACAACGACTATGTTTGTGTTCTCCTTTCCATATATTTTGGTGCAATTTAATAAAAGATCACTTTTTGTAGCAGAACAACTATTTTCAACCAGAGAGGCTTTTAGAAATTTGAAGAATGGTCTGAACTCTGCAAACACTAGGTTAGAAAATAATAGTGAAAATGGTACTAAGCAATGTGCATGGTTTTCACATACCAAGTAATAGTAATCCATGAAAACATACTTTGTGTAATACTATATAGCATTGTTTCCCCCACCTCTTATCTGCAGGGAATAAGTTTCCAGTCCCCCAGTAGATGCCTGAAACCATGGATAGTACTGAACTCTGTAAATACTACAATTTTCTATTACGCACACATACCTGTGATAAAGTTTAATTTATAAGTTAGGTACAATAAGACAGTAACAGAAATAACTAATAATAAAATGGGACAATTATAACAATATACTGTAATAAAAGTTGTGAATGTTGTCTCTAGCCCTTTCTCAAAATACCTTATTGTACTGTACTCACCCTTCTGATGATGATGATGATGATGATGATGATGATGATGATGTCAGATGATACAATGCCTAAGTGATGAGATGAAGTGAGGGGAATGGAGTCGGCACTGTAATGCAGCATCAGGCTACTGGTAACCTCCTCTAAGCACTTATCACTCTCTGTAGCCACAACTTTTGTAATTCTTTGGTAAGATAGCAAAACTAACACAAATTTCTTTTGCCTTCTGCACAATTTTATGTAGAGAAGATTTGTTCTTACCTAGATTTTAGCGACCTCAGCATACATTTCTTTTCCATTCCTTATTAGGTGAAAAACTTTCACCTTTTCAATTAAAGGAGGCTCCTCATAGCTTCTCTTTGGTACACCCTAATTGCCTGCATCACTGCTGTGGTGCTTTGGAGCCATTATTAAGTAGAGTTACTTAAACACAGCACTGGGAAACCACAACAGTCAATCTGATAACAGAGATGGTTACTGCTAAGTGACTAAAGGGCAGCAAGCGCTTAAGTGTGGAGACACTGAGCAAACACATCCCAGGCTGGAAGGAGGAGGACTGCACAAGATTTCATCACAGTACTCAGAACAGTGTGCAATTTAAAACATACAAAATGTTTGTTTTGGGAATTTTGCATTTAATAGTTTCATACTGCGGTTGACCTCAGGTAACAAATCACATAAGGTGAAACCACAGATAAGGAAGGTCTACTGTATAATGAAACATTTCTGGTGGTTTCAGAGGATTCAGATCACTTTTCATTTATCTGAATATCCTTGATTTTATTTTCTTTACCACCAAGATGGTGATGGAACTTGAAGCCATGCCAAATGTTGCTCATACCTGCTTTCGCTTTCTAATTTAATTGATTTTGTTTCAAATAATCCTTAGTCAGCTTCAGACCCTGGGGAACCAGCTGAGGAAGAAATGAAGCAGTAGAGAAAAACCACAAGCATGAAAGAACTGCTTACAACTATCTTTGTAATGAAATTATTACTAGGCAATTAGTTTTGTGTTTACCATGCCTTAAAATAGATATATATCAAGGAATTAAATAAAGATAATTTGTAAGGAATAATGCCTTCAACTTTAAAATGCCATTCATTCTATCAAATATGGTTTCAGAATAAAAATTATTTCTGCTAGGTTAATATTGAGAAAAGTATGATTCAAGTAAATATAGATTATCTAATCAAGACAAAATACAAATTCAACACAACATGTATGCATTAAATATGTACAAGAAATAAAAAGTACCACAAATTAAAGATTGAATTGCCAAGTTCCAGGTCGATCAAGGTAAATTCTTGGGAAAGTTGTCTTCTTTCACACACTTATGTATTTTAAACTCAACCACAGAGAAAAACTAGAATTTCCATCATCGATTTCTAACACTGACTGAATTAATTTTACAATTGGAATTTGAATGTCTACACATTAGGGTTTATCTTTATGTTTTAAATGGATTTGAAGCCTTTAAAAAATGAAATAATATATCTGTTTCTGAACTGGAATTGAAACGTGTATGAGTCTGATAGGTTAGTTTCTGGCAGGAAACTATGAACTCACTTTAAATTGATTTCTAATTTCAGAGAACTAGTTTGGATAAAGTCAGCTTTCACAGGCAAAATAGTGTTGGCTCCTAGAAGCCTGAATAATCTCGATTTTTTTCTTTTTCATACTGTTTTGACTTGATAACAATGGTTGCTATTGTCTACTGCAATATTTCTAACAGAAAACTGAAAATTTTCAGTGGGTAGACCAAACAGTTTTCCTCCTGGACCATAGTACTCAAGGCACCTAAATCATATTTCAAATATCAGATATAATAAAGTTAATTAATGTAGAGAACCCACGAAATGGAGGCCATCCCTGTGGCCCCGACCAGGTCACAAATCTAAACCAAAGTCAGCCTGCACTTGCAGAAAACCCCTGTCAAGGAAACCTAATACACATGAATCACAATCTTCCAACTCAGCGTTAGCAATTTTACCTGACCCTAGAAAACACGGCCTATTATCCTTAAAAGGATAATCCGGAGCTCCTAGCCTACTGTGCCACCTTTGCGCACTGCTACTATAAAACCATTTTTGCCCCAAATAGCTGTGCAGAGTGCACCACTGCTTGTGATGCATTGTATTCCCCAACTCGTGCATTGTTTTCCCTCAGTAAAGGACAAAAGCTTCATTACTAACTTGTTTTCCTTTGGACGACCAGATGGGACCTGAAGACAGCTGCTGCAGACTCCAGGACGGCCCCTAGAAGCACAGGGCCCCGAGAGGACCTTTGCTCTCAGCTTGACCAGTGGCTCGACCTGGGAGCTCCATGAACTTCTCTCCCATCCTGCTCAGCTTCCTGTGTGTTCTGACTGCTTCCGGTTTCTTCATCCTAATCCTTCCGTGTGGAAACGGGCTAAGCGAGAAGCCAGGTTTTTCCCAATAAGACTTCGTGGGCCACAACACTTGGGTTAGTGGGTGACCTTTTCTACAAGGAGGTGCTTTCCAGGGGTCCTGACAGCTCTCAGGAACTGGGCGCAGGCAGACAAAAAGAGTAAAGTTGGTGGAATTAGGAAGGAGCATTTCAATAAGGAAAGACAAGGGGTGCCTTTCCATCTAAGAAAGCAAGATGGCCGCCTAGAAGACACAAAATCCACAGCTGGGGAACTTGGGGAAATAAATTGAGACAAGAAATTCAGGCTGTTTGACTATCGGCACATCAAAATCTAAGCAGGCACAAGTCTGACTGTTCGAGTCACAAGTGTAACCACCATTACAAAAAACATCTCATGAAAAGAATAATGGATCTATTGCTAATGAAATCTCCAAAGCCACAAAATTGGTGAGCACAGGTCCAGTTGATATAGCACTTGCTGGTTTGTTATTTGACAAATACAAAGGAGTTTCAAAAATAATAATAATTTAGCTTAATTGAAAGCCAAAGCTTATAACAAGTTTTATATATTTTGGTATTCTTTAAATTAGGAAGATAATTCAAAAAATTAAAACTAGATACAAAAAGAAAGAAAGAAAAAGCAGCATGCCTTCCACTTTATATGAAACAAAGTCTCATTCATATAAATCAGATTTTTTAGAAAAGAAAAATAGTGTTCAGATTGGGGGTGTTTGTTAGTGACCATATATATAGTATTTATATTCTATATAAATAAACTAGAAAAATAATCAAATAGAATAAGTTCCTCAATTATTTTTCAACACAGCACATTGAAATTGAAGCTAAATATTCCCATATGTTAAAATTTTAATTTGTTAAAGTTTTGTTATTATTATTGCTTTGTTTATTTCAAGCATTTTCTCATATTTTTAACTCAAAATTTAAGACATTTTTCTGTACTGCAGCACTTAAATTTAAAAGTTGATTTTCTTATTTAGTGTATATGTATGCACACGCACAAAATATGGTCTCTGATTATCATTATCAAAGGCAATTCTGTTTTGAACAAAGCATGATTCTCATTCACATGACATTTCTTTTTGTTTTAATTTCATAATATCAGTAATTATTGCACTCACAGCATTAGAATCCCTGCTTTAAACAAAAGGAGAGAGAGAATTTCATGCTAAAAATTTGTCTTTTATTTTCATGTACCAAGAATCAAAATGTTTTAAGGACTAATCTAGCAGATAGAGCATTTTGAAAAAAAAAAAATTCTCAAAGGCTGACTTTTCCTTCTCAAGTGTTACATGTCTGGAAATTAATGGGTTGAAGTGGCTGAGACTGACAGCTTGCTGGAGGTCACTTGAAAAGTTAAGCAACTCCTTAAGGAATCTGAGTATTCGTGGTCTAGGTGGCAAGATACCTGGGCCAGGCACTGCAAAGCTGCTATTTTTCTAAAATTCGGTTTGGCTTTACTTTTCTATAGCTGTCCCAGATGGAGAAGAAAAGCAAGACTAATCAGTTCTATGATGATGGTTTATTTTCTGTGAGCACCAGAGAAGGAATCTGACAATAACAGGGGATACCTTAGAATTTAGCAAAACATTCATAAAGGAAGCATATTTATTCTGGACCTATTTTATGGACAGAATGATTACAGCAGAGCAAAGATTTTTTTTTTTTTTTTACATTGTTGAAGAGCGAGGATATGATTTGCAAGTAGATTATCTTGATTAGTTTTAAAGTTAATTATTGAAAAAATGTAGATGAATTCACAAAAGGGAAAACATAAATCATGATCAATGTATAGAACAATCACTAAAAAGAACATTGGTCATTAAATTCAAACTGACTTCCATGAAAAGATTTCACCAACAGTGTGATATATAGATGATGTATTACACTTGAAACCTATGTAATTTTACTAACCATCATCACTCCAATAAATTTTAACAAAAAAACAAAAAAAATATTTCATATTTTAACAACACAGATATTAAGTAAAGTTTTTTAAACAGCACTTACATGCTTTTTACTAATGTTTAAGTCAAATTTCAGCCAATTTTATAGAAAACAAGCATCCAAAATAATAAATAGTGATAGGGGAGTGTTTTGTTTCATGTACATTTATGACTCAAGTTTTTAAATTAAATTGTATTGATTAGGTTATATATATATATATATATATATATATATATATATATATATATGCATTAATGTTAAAAACTTAATTCTTTAACCTTGTTTTTTTGTTTGTTTGTTTGTTTAATCTAGATAAGCATCATCTATGAAAAATTTACTGGAGCATGCACGTTTATCATCTAAGCATCTCAAGTGCACTGTTTCTTAATTCTAAACAAATGCTGGAATGATATTATATTTTGTCATTCTGGTTTGTTAGTAGTGCTCTGTGAATTCACTTGATGTTTTGATTTTGAAAGACAACAGAGCATCAAAAAAATTACCTGAAATTTCCAGAATGTCCCTACACAATGGCCATACCACAAAGGTAGTCTCTTAGTAGCAAGTGAATTCTTGATAGAAAATTTAAATTTAACATATGCCACATTTAAGTTTATGATTCTTAAACTCAAAAAAGATTTTAAGAACTTGAAAACTGGATTTTATTTGTAGCATATAAATGTAAGTGAAAGAGAGAATAAATAAGAAAAGAAGAAAGGAATAACTAGAGGGGAAAAAATAGAAAAAGAAGGTAGTATAGAAGAAAGGTAGAGAGCATTAGAAGGAAAAGATCCAAATATTTATTTGAGGAAATTGTTGACTAATTTTACTACAGTGTTTCTTTACCTTTTCAATACATTGACATATTGAGAAAAGGAAAAAAAATCTATTTAAGACTTAAAAGCAAATTGATGTAACTCAGCATTGTCCAGCTTTATTAAGGGGTTGAATTCTACTCTAAATTTAAGCTCCTTCTGTCAAAAATTAATACAAATAATACCAGGATGTCCCCACATATAACAGAATAGACAGAAACAGCTGCCATTGAGTTCAACCGTTCTCATTAGTACACGTTAGATGACTTTAGAACATCCCAAGAACCTGACATTATTGATAATGTCCTATCACAATCAACTCTTTCTGTCTTTCGTTGACCTCCAGAGACTTGATTACTTGTCCAACATCTGCCAGGTGCCTCTGCTTTTATGTAGTTTTAAGTTCTGGTCCCTCCTCACATGCTTGTCACACTGTCCTCCATGCCATGTGAAAATATTTTATGAAAGCCAAGATATTTCAGATAAATGCATCTCTTGGCAGAATTTCTCCAAATAATAAGGAAATTAATTTCAATAACATCATTCAAGATTGAAGAGTAACATTAAACATGAATTCTGGCATATGACATAGTTATGATGAGCATATGCCTTGGAATTTCTAATTAATTCTCACAGTCAAATATTCTGGCCTACTGTTCCCATAAATATGCCTATGTTTAATAGGAAAAAATGTGGTAACTCCTCTTACGGTCTACAGAGCTCTAAAATAAATGATGATATGAAGGTAAAAACTAATATAAAATGAGGCAAAGAGAGAGATAAAAATAAAACAGAGTAGAAACTACCTGAAGAGAGTAGAAGGAATATATATTACCAGACATAAGAAGTTTGCTGATTATTATAATTTTATCTCTGATTTTGGATTCAAATGTTTTGCTAATAAAGGAGAAAAAAATAAAACTAACTCATCTCCACAATTTTCATTTTATAAAATTTCTATGTAAATAACATTGTTTGGGTCCGCATTAGCAGAAAAAAAAATTTCACTGTAGCTTTACTCAGGAGACAATTGTTATTGAACCTGCCATTTTAAAATATAGAATTTATATAAATGCTAAGCTATTTATACATGTAGGACTTGTGACAACTTCATTTGTGCATTTATCTTCCTTAATATCTAATTTAATATAGAAATTAAATGTGTCATTTTAATATAAAAAATGGATGGTTAACGAGCCCTTTAGACCATCCTGCAAATATTAAATTATTTCAAATATCAAATACCTTTCTTTGATAGGAGCTTGATTAAATTCAATTCATGACTGCATTCTTAAAAATGTGCCTAATCTATGCTACTGTATTAGGTGGGAGGTCAGTACTTTAGATATGAGAGGGAGACCAAATTGTTCTTATGCTATGAAAGTTTTTCAAGCTAATATTCTCACCCTGACATGTTGCTGTGGAAATGTCCCACCAGGTGCCTGCAAAAAAAATGTTCTATAAATGTTAGCAAAATCTAAGGTTGATGCCATCCAACACATTGGTCAGGGGCCTATGGGTGCCAGGGCGTAAGAGTTAAATAAATCTAAAGGGAATGATTTTGTTAACCTATTCTTAGCCTTCTAAAAAATGAAAACACACCCAGCATCCCCTATTACTCTCTGATTCCACATTCTGGGACCACCTATTTTAAGGTCGTTTGGTATATCAGAGATAAACCATGGATGAAATCCAAGGCTGACACTCAGGATTTGAGTTGAGGTTTATATGGTTCATTAATGTCATCATTGCCTGGTAAAGGACACTGCTTTAACATTATGAGGATATGGAATTTGGAAGAAGCAATTACTCACCATTATTTCGACAGAATGACAGACATGGGTTAGGACTTAAAGTTGATGAATATCAATCACCAAATAGTTTTGGCAAGGAACCCAATTATTCAACTCTTTTTTTTTTTTTAATTAAAGCTTACTGGAGTGACAATTCTTAGTAAAGTTACATAGATTTCAGGCATACAATTCTATAATACATCATCTATATATCACATTGTGTGTTCACCACGCAGAGTCAGTTCTCTTTCCATCACCATATATTTGATCCCCTTTGCCATCATCTACCACCCCCCTCCGCCCTTACCCTCTGGTAACCACTAAACTAGCCTCTGTGTCTATGAGATTTTGTTTCTTCATTTGTCTTGATCTTTTGTTGTTTTCAGTTTTATATACCTTATGTCAGTGAAATCATATGGTTCTTGACTTTTCTGTTGGATTTATTTCCTTTAGCATAATAATCTCAAAAACCATCTATGTTGTTGCAAATGGCACTACTTCATCTTTTCTTACCACCGAATAGTATTCCATTGTGTATATATACCACATCTTCTTTTTCCAATCATTTATCAAAGGACACTTTGGTTGTTTCCATGTCTTGGCCACCATATATAAAGCTGCAATCAACATCAGAGCACATATATATTTACAGATGTTTTCAGATTTTATGGGTGGATACCCAGGAGAGGGATTGCTGGGTCATATGGTAATTCCATTATTAATTTTTTGAGGAACCTCCACACTGTTCCATAGTGGCTGCACCAATCTGCATTCCCACCAACAGTATATGAGAGTTCCTTTTTTCATGGCCTCTCCAACACTTATTATTTGTCTTGTTGATGATAGCCTTTCTAACAGGTGTGAGGTGATATCTCATTGTGGTTTTTATTTGCATTTCTTTGATTAGTCACATTGAATATTTTTTCATATGCCTATTGGCCATTTGTGTGTTCTCTTCAGAGAAATGTCTATTTAGGTCCTCTGCCCATTTTTAATTGGATTATTTGTTTTTTGTTGTTGTTGAGTTGTATAAGTTCCTTATATATTTTGGATATTAGCCCCTTATCGGAGGAGCTATTTGCAAAAATCTTTTCCCATTAGGTTGGTTGCCTCTTTATTTTGTCGATGGTTTCTTATGCTGTGCAGAAGCTTTTAAGTTTGATATAGTCCCATTCATTTATTTTAGCTTTTACTCCCCTTGCCTTTGAAGTCAAATTCATAAAATCCTCTTTGAACCCAAGGCCCATAAATTTAGTACCTGTGTTTTCCTCTATGCAGTTTATTGTTTCAGGTCTTATGCTTAGGTCTTTGGTCCTTTTGGAGTTAATTTTGGTACATGGTGACAGATAGCAGTCCAGTTTCATTCTTTTGCTCATGGCTATCCAATTCTCCCAGCACCATTTATTTAAGAGGCTGTCTTTTCTCCATTGTATGTTTTTGGCTTCGTTGTCGAAAATTATCTGTCCATATTTATGTGGGTTTATTTCTGGGGTTCTCAATTTTATTTCATTGGTCTGTGTGTCTGTTTTCCTGCCAATACCATGCTGTTTTGGTTATTGTTGCCTTGTAGTACAAGCTGAAGTCAGGGAGTGTGATACTTCCAGCACTGCTCTTTTTAAAAGCTTAGGATTCCTTTGGCTATTCAGGGTCTTTTGTGGTTCGTTACAAATCTGATGATTTTTTTATCCTATTTCTTTAAAAAATGCCATGAGGATTACAGTAAATCTATGTATTGCTTTGGGTAATGTGGCCATTTTAACTATATTGATTCTTCCAATCCATGAACATGGAATGTCTTTTCATTTTTGTGTGTATGTGTCTTCTTCAATTTTTTTTAAAAAATGATTTATAGTTTTCAGTATATAGGTCTTTCACATCTTAGGTTAAGTTTATTCCTAGGTATTGTATTCTTTCTGTTGCACTTGCAATAGGATTTTTCTTTTTATTTTTCTGAGATGCTTAGTTTTGTAAGAAATTACCAAGCTATCTTCCAATGTGGCTATATCATTTTGCATTTCCCCCCAGCAAAGAATGAGAGTTCCTATTGCTCTACATCCTCACTAGCATTAGGTGTTGTCAGTGTCCCAGTTTTGTGTTGGCCATTAAGGATCTTTTGCCTCTCCCTCTATATTTCAGAATCTATTTGTCAATATCCACTAAATTACATGTTGGGATTCTGCTTGGGATGCATTGAATCTATAGATCAGTCGGGAAAAACTTACATCATGATACTATTGAGTCTCTCTATTTATGAACATGGAATATATGTCCATTTATTTAGTTCTTCATAGATTTCATTCATCAGACTTTTTCACTTTTCCTCATATAGTTCTTGTACATATTTTGTTAGATTTATACCTAAGTATTTCATTTTGGGGGGTTCTAATGTAAATGGTATTGTGCTTTTCATTTCTAATTCCACTTGTCCATTATTTTTTTTGTTTTTAA
Organism: Rhinolophus hipposideros; assembly: GCF_964194185.1. Taxonomy (NCBI): domain Eukaryota; kingdom Metazoa; phylum Chordata; class Mammalia; order Chiroptera; family Rhinolophidae; genus Rhinolophus; species Rhinolophus hipposideros. Next base: position 36,349,354 of record NC_138050.1, on the reverse strand, counting down.
TTAAAGTTTATTCGGGTGACAATTGTTAGTAAAGTTACATAGATTTCAGGTATATAATTCTGTAATACATCATCTATATCTATCACATTGAGTGTTCACCACCCAGATCAGTTATCTTTCCATCACCATATATTTGATCCCCTTTACCCTTATCTATCACTCCTTCCCCTCTTATTGATATATAGGAAAGCAATTTACTTTGCTGTATTTGTGTGCTGAAATCTTGCTGTAAATGCTTATTAATTCCAGGAGATTTTTTTTCGTAGATAGTTTTAGATTTTCTACATAGATGACCATGTCATCTGGAACAAAGTTTTATTTCTTCCTTTTCAATCTACATACTTTTTATTTCCTTTCCTTGTGTTATTGCATTAGCTAGAACTTCCAGTACAATGTTGAAAAGGAGTATTGAAAGTGGACATCCTTGCCTTGTACCATATTTTAGTGGGAAAGCTTTGTGTTTCTCAATATTAAGTACGTGTTAAAACTGTAGGGTTTTGTAGATAGTCTTCATCAAGTTGTGAATGTTCTCCTCTATTTCTAGTTTACTGAGATTTTTATGATTAATGAGTGTTTAACTTTGTCAATTTTTTTTCTGCATCTCTTAGTATGCTTGCAATTTTTTTTTCCGGTCTGTCAGTATAATTTATTAAATTAAATGACTTCTTAATTGTGAACCAGCCTTGCATACTTCGATTGGTCACGTGTATTATTCTTTTTACACAATTTTGGATTCAATCTGCTAATATTTGTTGAGAATTTTTGTACCTATGTTCATGAAAGATATTGGTCCATAGTTTTTTGTTTGTTTGCTTGTTTTTTTGTTTTGTTTGTTTCTTTGTTTGTTTATCCATGTAATATATTCATCTGGTTTTGGTATTAAATAATGCTGGATTCACAGATTGGGTTGGGAAGTATTCATTCTTCTTCTGTCATCTGAAAGAGATTGTATAGAGCTGATATAATTTGTTCCTTATACGTTTTGTAGAATTCACCAATGAATCACTTGGATCTAGTATTTTACTTTTGGAAGATTATGAATTGTTGATTCAATTTCATTAATAGATATAGGCCTTTACAGATTGTCTATTTCTTCTTGTGTGAGTTTTGGCAGATTGCGTCTTACAAGAAATTGTAGTATTATTATTTAGGTTATCAAATGTGTAAACCTTGATCAATTCTTGATCACGTAATAGGCATTGCCTATTTAACCTGAATTACACTGCTCAAAAAAAAGTCACCTTATTTACTTATAGTTTGTTGCATTCCTCATGATATGAATTTCTATTCATTTTACAAATTTTTTGGTCAATTTTTAAATGTGTCAATCTAATTTCATAGTTTTTACTTTTTTTCTCTATTTAACAGCAGATAATTGAAAGGAAAAAAAAGTCATATTCCAGAAAGATAGTAGTATTATACCTTGAGCATATTTACTATTGTTTCTAGAAATCTACCTATGCAGTTTTATAGTACAATGATTAATGCCACTGGAAAGATCAAAAACAAGAATAAAATGACATGTAGTGTGATCTTACTATTTTAGCTACCTGGTCCTTGTTTCCAAGAAATCTGATGGTGATTTCATCTTTCAAAGTGAGATGTAAAGTTATTTAGATAGTTTTTCAGATTATTACATTGAAAATATTGATTAAGTGTCTGTTACATATGTGAATTATAGAAAATATATAATTAATAAAACAGCTTGGACATTCCTTCTTCTGACATTCAGGTTGTTTTAGCATTTCATAGGGATGTTTTGGATAAATTACTCCCAGGAATATGATATTTCAGTTGACTGTTTGTTTCATTGTTTGTTTTTTATTCACTTTTGTTTTAACCTTGACACTACTGTGACCTCTGCTGGAAACATTATCATGATCAATCATTGATAAGACGTTTTATCAGTGTCATGGAGTCAGTTTGTACAATATTAGGTGAAACCTAATATATATTTTTATGGTTATGTATACGTTTTGTAAATATAAACTATAGTAATTATTTCTTGAATATTTATAGTTGATATTACAGCATCATTACTACCATACTCCTGGAAATAGAATCTAACTTCTATGAATTATATTTTTTTAAATTCATTTTGAATTTACTTTAAAATTATATAGTACACATTTCGTTGTGATAATTAAACAATTATGCTTGCCATTATAAAATTAAACTCATATTATCAAATTACAAAGGTTAAAATATTTAGGTTTTAAAGTTTCAAAATAATCTAAAATCAGTAGTTATAATAATTCTCAATTTGTTCCAAAGTGGCTTCTGGCAAATCCTAATAGCAATTTTGTTTATTCATCTTAAAAGATGAAGGTCACTTGTCCTTCTAATATAACTGATGAATGTGATGATGCAAGGAATAAAATAAAACCAAATGTTACTTTATGCTCTATAATGTAAAATTGGTACATTCATTATATATAAAAAAAAAAAAAAATGGCCTTCCAAATTTCAATTTCTTAATTTGAAGAAAGAAAGAAGGGGTAATTATGGATTTAATATTTTATCTTATGTGTTGAAATCATGACATATTTTACCCAAAAAGCAATGATCATCACTATATATACCAGCTGAAGTAGGCAAAACCAAAAGATCAAAACATAAAGAGCTAATAGTGTAGAATTATGTATCCAATAGAAAAAAACACATTACTTCAATTATGAATTAATTATTTTTTTTAAAAAATAACAATATAAACTAACTTTCCACTCCAAAAAAAAAAAAAAAAAAAAACCCTTAAAATTTCTGGATTTTATTTTCTAAAGGCATTTCAGAGTTTAAAAGTAAAAGGGGAAATGTTAAAAACTAAAAAAAAAAAAGGAAATAGAAAAAGTACTTCTAGAGCATTCAATCTAGTATTTACCTCAAGGGTGTCTGCCAAAACCTAGAAACTTTGAGACCCTCTCATGAAGACTTCACCAGGCACTAAAAGACAGAACCCAGGGCTCATGTTAGGAAGGATGTCTGAGAGCAGACCTCTGTGGATAAATGAAACCTCAGAGGTTTTCACCACTATCATTGTTTTTCTAAAATCTGATAGGCAATAATTCATGTTAAATGCCCTCAAATTATTAGTACTTCTAAAACCACATGTGAAATGTACTTTTAAATAATTCTAATCGATAATGTTCTAAAGTACATTTATTCAAAATCAAAAACCACCAAACACAAAATAGGAAATAAAATAAGGCATTATGCATGAAAACCACAAGAAATAATAGACAGCAGAATCAATCTGCACAAATATTAGATATTGGGAATATCATATATGGAATATATAAAATTAATAAATTTAAATGAAAGATATACATGATGTGTCAGGCCTGAACATGTGAATAAGGAATGAAAGACTATAAAAGGAGCAGGATTATTTTAAAAAATAACCAAAAGGCATTTTTAGTAATTAAAAAGTAGAATAATTTAAAGTAATAATTAAATAAACAGTTTAAAAAGCAGTTTAGCGATAGATGAGGAAAGAATTTACAAACTGGAAGAAAGAGCACTAGTAAGTACATAGACTGCATCTCAGAAAGTTAAAGAAATAGAGAAATATGAAAGAGCGGCTAAAACACATAATGATAAATTGAGAATTTCCTACAATTCTGTATGTAAAATAAAGACAGAATATGCCAGAAACAATATGTTAAGGGATATGTTTAAGGAAAACTTTTAAAAGTGATAATGTATAAATCTACCAACTCAAGAAGCCTAGAAAATATCACATATCTAAACATACCAAAGTGAAACTGAAAACACAAAGACAAGGAAAATGCCCAAATGCAGCCCAAGAAACACTATAAGTATCTAAAAAAGAACAACAGCTACACTGACAGGTGTATCCTAATAAGATTACCAAAAGCCTAAAGTCATTAAATAACTTTACAGTTCAAAAAAAAGTCTATCAACCTAAAATTGTTTATTTAGAAAAAGTAACTTTTCAAGAGGAGAACAAAAAGGTGAGAACAATTTTATAAAACAAAAATGGATAGAATTTCCAAAAAATTATATTGTAATTGAAAATATGTAATTGAAATAATTTAGAAGCATGGAAGCTGTAAGAAGAAGGTATGACCATGTTGAAAATAGGCTGTTTTTGTTTTTTAAAAGTAGATATTAATGTCTTATTAAAAATATAAGTTAAGATACTGGATAATTATTATTAATATTGAATAGTAACTGAAATATTCTAATATCCTTAAGTCATGCAGTGTAAGGGCAAAAGTATTATTTAAATTTAGACACTTTTTTAAGTAAAATGTACAAATAACTGCCAAGCGTAATAATAAATGCAGAAAATGTAATAAATCAAACAAAATTCTAATTAATCTAAAAATATGTGACAAGATAAATTAAAAGAAATTAATAAATATAAACAAGTAGTTCCAATAACTGTAAATGAATTAAACTTTCTGATTAAAAGACAAAGACAGTGAAAATGTATAAATGCCAAAACCAGCAAAATACATATATAAGAAACACTCCTAAATTATAAGAACAGAAAGTGTGGAAAGAAAAGGATGAAAACCAGAGATAAGATAATCCAAAAATGATGATTAGCTTTATTAATAACGATTTAAAAGCACTTTAAACAAAACAAATTACTAGAATGAAGAAAATCACTTCCATTTAATTAAAGAATCTACTCACTAAGAGGATTATAACAGTCACAAACTATAATGAATCTGCACTTAAAACATATTAAGGAAAAATTGTTGTAACTATTAGGAAAAAAATGGACCAATTCTTTCATTACAATTTGAGGTTTTTTATGCATAACTCAGTAATGGTAGATAAGGTGGAAAAATACCCAATTAGCCTATGAAATACAAATATAAATAGGAGGTCTGACAATTAAGTTTGCGAACTTATTGCAACCCAAGTTGCTAACTTTTTTATATCAAAGGGATTATTCATTATGAATTTGTATCAACTGGACAGTTAACCAAGTTTACTATTTGGAAGTGCTAAAAAGGCTGCATGAAAAAGTTAGACAACCTGAACTTTTTGCCAGCAATTCACGGCTCTTGCATCATGACAATGCACCAGCTCACATGGCACTGTCAGTGAGGGAGTTCTTAGCCGGTAAACAAATAACTGTATTGAAACACCCTCCCTACTCACCTGATCTGCCCACTGGGTTTCTTTACCCAAACATAAAAGAAATATTGAAAGGAAGACATTTTGATGACATTCAGGACATCAAGTGTAATATGATGACAACTCTGATGGCCATTCCAGAAAAAGAGTTCCAAAATTGCTTTGAAGGGTGGACTAGGCACTGGATTGGTGCATAGCTTCCCAAGAGGAGTACTTCAAAGGTGACCTTAGTGATATTCAGCAAGAGGTATGTAGCACTTTTTCTAGGATGAGTTTGCGGACTTAATTCTCTGACCTTGTGTACACCCTAAGTATGAAGATTAATTTAGTGTACATATACAGAACTATCAATCTACTAACTATAGAATACACATCATTATCCAGTCTGCATAGTTAAAAATAGAAAAAAAAGGAGATCAAATAAACTTCCAAAGATTGGATGACGCAGACCAAATTAAATAAATAATTAAACAAAAAATTTTTGAAAAATATAGTTAAGAATTAGAAGAAAAATATATAAATATCTCCATATTCAAAAATAAACCTAAATGAAAATCAAATATTCAAAACAGAATTTTAATGCAAAGATATATCCAAACTTGTGGGATATACCAAAATGGTACTTACTATATAAAATATTACTCTAATGTCTTTATTAAAAAAAGAATCATGAAAATTAAAAATACAAAATTTCAATTTAAAAAGCTAAAAATACAATAGTATTAACCAAATAATATTTAAAGGAGACTATAATGATAAGATCAGAGATTAATGAAATAGAAAATAACATCAAATAAAAAGATTAAAGTAGTAAAACATTAATTATCTAAATACCTTAATAAACTTAACAAATATACTTTCTCAAGATTGTTCAAGAAAAAAGGAAACAAATACAATAGTAAGATAAAAACAAGATAAAAATATAGATATTACAGATTTAAAAGATCTTTTTTAAAGAAAGCATCCCTTATATTTGACACCTTGAAATTGAAAATTTAATAAAAATATAACTTCCAATATTGAATAATTAAGAGATGGAAAACTGAATAATCTTACAGACATTAGCATTATTGTATGTTTAGTTAAATATCTTCCCACCCCCCCAAAAAAAAGAGCCCTAGATGATTTCTCAGGTCATTTCTACTGAACCTTCAAAACACAAACAATTCAAACTTTATATTAATTCATCCATGAGAAATAAAATTTAAAAAACTCTACAAAAAAATCTGCAATTTATTTATAAACTTATAACTTTGATACATAAGCCACAGAATGCTATGAGAGGAAAAGGAAAGTCAAACTAATATCTGAAAAAGAAAAAGGCATATATATATATATATATATATATATATATATATATATATATATATATATCATAAAGGTAGAATTTCAATAATATTCAAGAGATTTTTACCATAAAAACAAGTAACACTGTATTGTATTAAAGTTTTAAAGTAAGAACTTTATCAATTTATTTTACATATTCTTTTTCTAAAAACAACGTATTTTTAATCAAATAAATATTCTGTCAGTTATATTTTTAAAAGTCATATAACAAATTCATACACCCTCTCGAATGAAGATTGCAATGAATAAAAATACATATTGAACATCAGAATGTTATAGGACAAAAAGTTTATTTTTTTAAAATTTCATGATGAATAAGTTAGTAATATAAAACAATTGACTAATATACTAGAGGAAGATCAGCTTTCATGATCTCTCTCTCTCTCTCTCTCTCTCTCTCTCTCTCTCTCTCTCTATATATATATATATATATATATATATATATATACTAACATGCCTACTTTACAATTTATATTTTATTGATAAAATATTTCTGTGCTATTCTTCAATTCTACATTGACTTACATAGATTCTACATGTTAAAAAAAGTAGATTTATTCAATTTTATAGTATAGCTATAATTGGAAACAACTTTAGATACAGTAAACCAGAAATGCAAATTAGCAGAGGATATGGAGTCCAAAAATACATATATTTGCAAGTCACTATGTTTGACTTGAATATGTAAAAATACCTATGTATGTAGTCAATATTTTAAAGAATCAACTTATTAAATTACTTAAATAAATGTTTTTTTTAGCATTTATCTTGAAAGTTAATTCACTTCAAGTTACTCAATAATAAATAGATCTTTGAGAATATATATATTTTTAAAATAGTGACACAGGACCAACTGTTACTTTTCTCTTATCTCAAACATAATTAAAATTTGATTTTATTAACGTTTCTATTGTACTAGTGTAAATAAAAACTAATAACACATTATAAAAAATAACTAATTTCTGAAAATTCAATTAAGATTTAAACATAGATTTTAGTTTAAAATGTCAATTGCTTCTAAATACATGTAACCCTATAAATAAAATTCATTAATTTCTAAAAAATAAAATATGTTTCTAAATTACTAAATTTTTAGCTAAAAACAGATTTCAATTTTTTTCTACACTCAGTTTTTCTACACTTTTATGCTTATTTCAATTTATCACATATGATTACTACCTTGTTGTTGTAAATGTTCTCATTTATCTCATGTTTACCATGCTGCAAATTATTTCTTTATGTTGTATTGGCTCTTTTAGCAAAACTAATTCAAACAGAAATGACAAATACCTGGCTATTTCACCCCTTCTCCCAGCTGCGCCAGAGCAGACCTTACTAATAAAGTACTGTATTCTTTCCCACTGAGCTGAACACTGCTGCAGTGCTTCTCAGTCTGTGCTTCTGGCAAAGCTGGACCAAAGCATTGGAGCCAATCAGGGCCACAGCCAGCACCCCACATAGAGAGTGCATTAGATAGCGCCAGGGCCTTTCCAGGTTCTTCAATCAATTCCAGGTTTTCAATCAATTCCATGATTCCTAATTTCTGTTCCAATCTTGGATGTTTTTTTGCTAGGATTCACTTTCAGTGAAGACTAAGGATTGGAGACTTTAGGCCTATCTCAGATCTAGGGCACCTTGGACAGAATAACTAGTGCCAGGTGGAATCCCACACCTAAAGATACTCTCATCTCAGTTTATACCCTTAGGGTCACTAAAGCAATCTTGAGGCCTGATATGTAAGCAAGTGAAAATTTAAGACTAGCTAAAACTGCTAAATGTGTACCTTACAGGCAATCTCTTCTTCAAAACATGTCAGGATTAATATACTTTAGAAAATAATGCTTTCTGAAACAGTTGTTTCTAAATTTTGAATTACACATTCACACACACACACACACACACACACACACACACATCCTAAAACAAATTTAATGAGAGAATAAAATAGTGCAACTTTTATCATATGATAAACAAAACAAAATAAAACTAATCAAGCAACAAGAACGATGACCCTTGCTTCATAAAATAAGTGATATTTTAACAAATAATATAAAAAGAAATATCATCTCAGAATACCTGGCAACTGGCATATGAATATTGACTTATATAAGTATTCATTTTGCTAACAGCTTGTGAAAATTCATCACTGGTCCACAGACATATTTGGCATGAAAACAAAGGAACTCCCAGGTAGTATTCACTCAAAGAAAGCAATTTTTACGATTTCTACGTGTTATTCTGCTGATTTCCTGTTCACTCTTGCTCCCATCTTACTTTGTCACAATTCAAAGAACTAAAACCACATTGATTTCAACTTAAATATTCACCACTTTTATCTCTATGGGAATTAATGAAAGTTATGAATGAATAAAATTGCCATTGAATAATCTAGTTCAGAGTTTAGGGGATCAGCACAATATATAATCAATGACATTCATTACGTTAGCAACTGTTTACGAGTTATGTTTATGTTTATACAAAGATATGTTCTTAGGGTCCATTCTTAAGTCACTAAGAAAAAATATCCCGTTGAACCTGTCAATGCTATCTTATGATAATCGTGATAATCAAAAAGTTAAAATAACATGGCAACCCAATGTCTTGGGATTCACAATACTCAAAAAACCTGGACACCTCCTGAGATTTCATAAACTGGAAAGCAGCAACATATGAACATATCCCTATCGGGAGAATAATATAGCCCACTTTCAAACAATCTTTGCCGTTTTATGTAATGCATTGTGCATCGTGTAAAACATATACACAACATCTTCAAATTTGAAGACTAATATCCTAAATAGACTTACTTATAAGTTTATATGTTGGTTAGATGCTATATTTATGCTCTCAAACTTTACCAACAATCAGCAAGGAATGTATATCTTATTATCATCAATAATGTTCTGATTTTTCCTAACTAAAATATATATGCTTTAAGTAAATGACATTGGATTCCTAAGTCAAAGTAGATATACATTAAATTAGAGATGGGTTAAAGATTTTAACATATAAGTAAAAGAAAAAATACTACAAAAAATTTATAAAAAATATTCTATTAACTATTGGAAGTCAGGAAGTCATTTTAGTAAGGCAGACCACCTGGGATCTGAAAGAAGCAGACAAACATTTGATTGCATATGAATAAAATGTACTTATTTATAGATCACAAAAATTCCATAACTGAAGTTAGAAGAGAATCTATAGAATGGGGGGGAGTTCTATAGAATGTGTTATGGAGTTTCATAACACATATGAACCAAAAAGGAACTATATCGTTAATACATAAAGGGATCCTACAAATTAATAGGGAAAGACATTCTAACAGGAAAGAGAAGCATATAAACAGATAACTTACAGAAAATAATGCAAATCTCCAAGAACCATATAAATAGATGTGGAACACCTCTAATATTCAGTAAATTGCTAATTAAGACAGTGACAAAATGCCATTTTTGCCCATCATATAAGATGAGTTTACAAAAAGAGATCATATCAGGTGTTGATGAAAAAGCTGGGAATTGGACACTTTATACATTAGTTGTGGAAGTGGGACACACAGTCATTTTAGAAAATTATTCAATATAGCTTCTAAGGGTAAAAAAATTTAAATAATAACACTAATTTTGGGAAGCATTGCTACAAATATAAAAATAACAGTGTAAAACTATCTATTTTATTGATATTAATTACGCCTTTATTTATAGTGGCAAAATATGTATCAACAGGGAATCAAACAAGCATAGGTACTAAACTTATGGACCTTGGGTTCAGAGAGGATTTTATGCATTTGACCACAAAGGCAAGGGACTTAAAAGCAAAAGTAAATGAATGGGACTGTATCAACCAAAAAAGGCGTCTGCACAGCAAAAGAAACCATCAACAAAACAAAGAGGCAACCAACTGAATAGGAGAAGATAATTGCAAACAACACCTCCAATAAGGGGCTAATATCCAAAATATATAAAGAACTCATACAATTCAACAAACAAAAAAAAATCCAATTAAAAATGGGCAGAGGATCTGAACTTCTCGCAAGAAGACATATAAATGGTCAACAGATATATTAGGAAATGCTCAACTTCACTACCTATTAGGAAAATGCAAATCAAAACCACAATGAGTTACCACCTCACACCTGTTAGAATGTCTATCATCAACAAAATAAGGAATAACAAGTGTTGGAGAAGTTGTGGAGGAAAAGGAACCCTCATACACTGCTGGTGGGAATGTAAACTGCTACAGTCACTATGAAAAACAGTGGAGGTTTCTTCAAAAAATTAAGAATAGAATTACCATAAAACTCAGCAATTCCTCTTCTGGGTATCTACCCCCAAAATATTAAAACATTTATTCATAAAGATATATGTACACCTATGTTCATTGCAGCATTACTCATGATGGTCTTGTAAGAGTTGTAAACCACCAAAGTATCTCTCAAAAGTTGACTGCATAAGGGAGATGTGGTACATATATACAACAGCATATTCCTCTGCCATAAGAAGAGATGAAATACTGCCATTTGTGAGAACATGGATGGATGCTGAGATTATTGTGTTAAGCAAAATAAGTCAGACAGAAAAAAAGCAGAGAACCATATAATTTCACTGATATGTGGGATATAAAAAACTGAAATTAACAAACAAAAATTCATAGATGCAAACAACAGTATAGTGGTTACCAGAGGATATTGGGTGAGACCGTTGGTAGAAGAGGGTAAAAGGGATCAAACATATGGTGATGGAAGGAGAACTGACTCTGGGTGGGGAACACAGAATGTGATATATAGATAATGTATTACAGAGTTGTACAATTGAAACCTATATAACCAATGTCACCCCAATAAATTTAGTACAAAATTTAAAAGAGAGGGTATCAAACAAATACATTAATGGAACGAGCATACTATGAGATATTATACAGCTATTTTAAAAATGCTTTTAAAGTTTTTATTTGTATAATTAACAGGAAAATAAATACAAATTGCAAAGTAGCATGTATATATGTTTATATTTTTATAACAACTACTAAAACTCCAATACAACATGTAGAAAATTATAGTATATAAAATAAATATTTGTATATATGTATATATGTATGCATATATACATATATACATATATAAATACAAAATGTATATATGTATAGTGTATTTTTTGTATATTTTATATATTTTGTATATTTTAAATTTTGTACTAAATTTATTGGGGTGACATTGGTTATATAGGCTTCAATTGTACAACTCTGTAATACATTATCTATATATCACATTCTGTGTTCCCCACCCATATATATATGTATATATGTATAAAATGAGTTCAGACAATTAAGTTGGAAAACTCATCCTAGAAAAAGTGATACATACTTCACTGCTACATATCACTAAGGTCACCTTTGAAGTACTCCCCTTGGGAAGCTATGCACCAATCCAGTGCCTAGTCCACCCTTCAAAGCAATTTTGAAACTCTTTTTCTGGAATGGCCGTCAGAGCTGTCATCATATTACACTTGATGTTCTGAATGTCATCAAAATGTCTTCTTTTCAATATTTCCTTTATCTTCAGGTAATGAAAGAAGTCATTGGGGACCAGATAAGGTGAGTAGGGAGGGTGTTCAAATACAGTTATTTGTTTACTGGCTAAAAACTCCCTCACAGACAGTGCCGTGTGAACTGGTGCATTGTTGTGATGCAAGAGCCATGAATTGGTGAAAAGTTCAGGTCATTTCTAACTTTTTCACGCAGCCTTTTCAGCACTTCCAAATAGTAAACTTGGTTAACTTGGTTTGTCCAGTTGGTACAAATTCATAATGAATAATCCCTATGATATCAAAAAAGGTTAACACCTTTGTTCCAACAAGTTTATGAGCTTAATTGTCAGACCATACATAGGTATGTGTGTGGAGGTTCTAACTTATGGTACTAATAGTACTAAATATATGGACATTGGGTTCAGAGAGGATTTTATGGATTTGACCAGAAAGGCAAGGGATAAAAATCCCTTTTATCATAAGGATTATCATAGGGATTATTCATAAATATATATATATATATCCAAGTAAGATAAAGTAGTTCAAATTTTTAGAAAGTTAAAATATAAAATTTAAATGCATAAGCTCAATGTAATAACTAATTTTACTGTATATAATACATTATCATACTACATTGAAGCTTTGTTAACAACCTCAGAATAATTGTTTAAAACCTTAGAATGGTTTCAGGGCATCATAAGGAATCTCCAGCTGGTGGCATACCTTAGAGTTGGGCTGTGTCCATAGAAACCACTTAGACTGGTGAGCATTTCCTGGGTCCAGGGTCTGGTCTACCTTGACTGTACCTTAACTCTACTCTGTCCCTGTAGAAATAAGGACCATTCTCTCATGGGAGGGCTCATGGTCAGTCAGCCGAGAGAGATACGTAAAACACAATACTAATGCATGCTACTGCACTCATTTAAAACCTAATCTTAATCAGAATAAAATCAAAACCCTAATGTGTTACTTACCATGAGAAAAAGCAGTAACATGGGCTACAGAAATTGGAATCTATAGTTTCCTATAGGATCATATAAATGGGGAGTAAAGGTATAATTGAAAGATTGCTTGATATCTAAATAATCAGATACTAGGCCAGTTAAGCTACGAAATATTTAAAGATGTTGAGGTAAACCTCCATTGGTAAAAGTGCCTTCTGTTGAGCAGCATTTGCATAAACCATATTTTACCTTTGTAATACCATTTCCCCCTGTTTTTCCAAAGCTGACAACCTCTTATTCACACCTACATTTTTCTCCTTTGGATATTCTAATACATTCAATTACATTATAGCCCCAGTGTCTCTATGAAAAGACAATTTTGCATCTTTTAGTTGATTTCCTATCTGCACACTGAGGCATTAGGTATTTATCTCGCAGCTTAACTCTAAAAAAATAAAAGCCATCTTATAGCCCTCGTTTTTCTACACTTATAGGTACTTTATTGCAGTTCCCCAAATACTGACAATAGGCTGTGTTACTACTCTTCAGAGAGTATGGCTTAACATATGCACACAAATTTTTAGATTGCTGAATCATACCAGTTTTATTCACACACAGTTAGCTATTATATCTTCTAACTGTGGGAAATAAAATATTATTTACAATAAAGAATCATTGCAATACAGTAATATTTCACTAATATTCACAGAACATACAAAAAGTGATTCACAATACTGCATTCAAAATACTTCTACTGCTCCCTTGACTCACTAAATCTAGACTATTTAAGTGTGTGCAAAGGATCCATATTTAAGGCTGTAAAACAGAGCTTCTGAATTCCAAAACTGCCAACAAGGTAAAAAAACAACAAAACAATCAAATACACAAGACAAAAACAAATAAACAACCAAAAAAAAACCCACGAAGTACCTTACATTCTAAGTCAAGCCATTAACATTTGAAACAAACAAAATGTTGAGCCTTTGGATGCATGCCAACTCCTTCTGTGGGGCTTATTGGGTCCAACTGGGCGATAACTAGCCTCTCTTAACCGCTTTTCCCTCATGGAGAATAGAAGGCAAAAGCCAGTTCATTTCTTATTAAGTTGAGAACTTGGGACTGATTCAATCCCCTCTCTCCTCTTCATTCTAATTATATAGATTAGGAAATGTAGGGCCTGCAGGCTGAAGGTAGCTGTTTCTTCCACCTCTTGGTAAATTTTAGGAAATGTTGCTGTAGTATTCAGAAGCTGTCTTAAGCACATTTTAGTCCTCAGTTTTAGAACCTAGTTGCCAATTTGGTGTTAAAAAGACAAGCCCTATTCCCATATAAGAAATGTATTAGTATTATAATTCTTCAAAGTCAAAAGGTATATTACTACATGAACCAATGACAGCATGCCACCAGGTAGTCATGGATGGGGGACAGGACACTGCTGCCCTTTCCTTTTAAAATATTCAACATTGGGCTGAATTAGTGGTTAGATTTTCTGAACTATAACATGGTCACCAGTAGGGGTGTGGTTTTGATAACAATGGACCAAATATTAGAATTATGAATGCATTGGAAAATGTAAAGCTATGTTATGGGTTCATTACACTGAAAATGAACTTTTGGTAGTTATGTCACATTAACTTAACAAAAGAAAATAGGTAAAAATGCAGATAAAATACCACAGAACCTAGTACACTAGTAAAATAATAGAACAGTAGTTTGCATGGGTCAGTAAGAATAAGTAGTTACCTAAATTATATGAATAAATAAAAATATATCCTTATATTTACATATATTTATGTGTATATCAACATTATAATGTTTTTAGATATGAAAATCAAGATATGTGAGCTGTACAGATCAAAGTTCTTGTTAGGCAACCTACAGCACATGCTGTCATCAATACAAGGCATGACCATCAGACTTTTGAACAATTTGATCCTAATCTCCCACATTTCCAACCCTGTAAAAACTAGTGTTAGAGGGAGGCACCTACTCAAGTAGGATGTGAACAAGGGAATCTCACGAGAATGAGGCAGTTACAAAAGGAGCTGACATTGAAAGTTCACAATGTAGAGAGGGACCAGAGAAACAATTATGATACATTTCTAAGACAAATTTATGGAGAAGCACTATTATAAATAACACAAAGTATAATGCAAAAAAAAAAAGATATACAGATAAAACTTGCTTTATGATTCCCCCATTTCATCTATAACCTCTGCTACAAAGCAGTCTTGGCTAATTAATTCTCCCACGTTCTGTGTAAGACTTGTAGTTTGTATTTAATGATTACTTAAAAGGTATATATTTTCCCTCTAAGCCCTCAGCGCTTGACAGTCATTCTAAGCAATACCACAAAGAGTTGATTGAATTTTAAAGACAGGCAAAAAAAAAAATTCAATTTTGGTCCATGGTTACCATATGATTCTTTACTACTGATTCAGGAGCAAAGTGAACAAAGGATATTGATATCACTTTAACAGTGATTTGTGCAGTTTCTTGACTCCTTTCTAGAGCCTCACAGAGGTCAATATAGTCCAGAGGGAGTGTGGACTCTAAATTGGAGAAGTCAAGAAACTGCAGGCTCGTTGTCTCATTTGCTGCTAGTCCAGGGGTGGCCACATTCACTCATCACCAACCATATAAGGAAATATTGCCAGGCATAGTTACACTTTGTATTCCAACTCTGGCAGCATCATGACCAATCTCAGCAGGCTATTTTTGTGAACATTAGTGTGTCAATCCATGAACGAGCTTCAGGTATTTCCAGTTGGGTAATTGGGTTCTTCGTCTAAGTTATAAAATTACTATGCAGGGATCAAATCTTTATATTTTGTACTCTGCTGAGGTTCTCAATTCTGGTATACATAGCCAGCGTAAAAATATGTTATTGAATAGCAGGATCAAAACCACTTAATTTTCAAATCAGGGGATTTGATACAAATCTGAATTTGCCTCTTTTTATATTGCATTCAAAACATAAAATGAACTTTAGTAATACGCAACAAAACAAAAATCTCTGTATCTCCTTATCCCCCTAACCACTTCAAAAAAAGTAACCCCAGCTACATCAATAGAGTTAAATCTAGCTTTGAGTAAAAACACTCCCATTATGGGAGTGATAGTGGAAGTGGGTGTTTGGGAAAGACAAGTCGAACTTACAACAAGAGTAAGGAATGAAAGCAGAGACAAAAGCAAAATATTCTGGAAGCAATTCAAGTCCTTAATGGACCATTAGCAAACAAACAGTGAGGTAGAACTCTGGATTTGGGTGGATAGCCCTGTTTTGATCAGTGGCTTAAATCAAAGAGAGGAATGGATTGAGGTATTATAGCACTCCAGAACAAATTGATCGGATCTTTATTTTTTCATTATTATTTGCTCATTCATAGCTACTTCTTTGTCCCGATGTGAACAGCCTGTAGAAGATTTGAAAATTCCCAGATCTCTGATCCTTTAAAAAAAAAATGTTTTTCACTGTAAAAGTGGTGTAGTAGGACGTTAGCGGGGACAGGGTGAGAGTCCACTTAGCTCTCTAACTGCACTGTGTATAAATGTCCATGTTTATGTTAGTAAAGACAGGCATAGTGCTTCTTCAATGCAAATAATCGGTACTGTGAGGTAAGCAAGAGCAAATATCATTAAGTATTGTATTCATTGTGTTTAATCCATTAAACATGACACTCGGAAGAAAAACATTAAATGTAATGCCACCTCACAAGGATCCTGTAATTTTAATGTATAAGACATTAGAGCATCTCATTCAGCCTAACTTTAACTGCACGCTCAGTATTAATGTTTTAATAAGCCATTTGATTTGCCTTGTAGGCTGCTACTTCGGAACAAGAATTTCTTTATAAAACTTTTCAGATTGAATTTTAAAATCTGATAATGTGACTAGATCCAATTATTTTTTTCTACCTCTCTCCACCAAAGCTGTATCTAATGATAGCAAAGCCTTTTAAAAAGGCATTTTTACACTGTTTGAAGAAGGCAAGACTTCTGAGATAGTTTCCTCGTGGGGAAGGGGAAGAGGAAAGAGATGTCATAAGCCTTAGGAGGCTACAGGTATATAGGGCAGTGACAACATTGCTCTCTTTTCTGTAAATACAATGGTCATATTTATTCTCTCACTAAGAATAATCCTAGGACTGATCAAAATTTAAATTACTGGCTGAAGAAGATGTATGGAAATACATATTTAATATTTCCTTGGTTGAGATAGACATGGTAAAAGGACTTTGAATCATAATAAAATGAGGAAAATTGATTATTCTTCCCACTCTAATATACTGGCTATGGAAAATTTAAAATTAAAGAGACCACTTAAGTTCTAAAATTCCCTGATGGCAGTAGGAAAGAAATGGAGAGATTGTTAACTCTGTTTTGGTAGAAAGATATTTTGGAAAGATTATGCTCAAGTTCATCAGTCTCATCTAAAGGGAAAAAAAAGAAGAAGAAAGAAAAAGAGCTCAATTAGATAAAAAAAGTTCTATCTATTACTACTTACTTCCCCTTCCATTTTCTTTTTCAAATTAAAGTTTATTGGGATGGCACTTGTTAGTAAAGTTACATAGGTTTCAAGTGTACAATTGTGTAATACATCATCTATATATCATGTTGTGTGTTCCCCTTCTGCGTTCTAAAAGCTAGACCTAAGCAGGTAGCTTTGCCTGTCTCATTTCACATCTATTCTTTCACCTATTCCATGTGGTTTTCATTTCTTCTTAATGTAACTGTTCCCACCAAGATTAACAATTTCCTGTTTTGCAAACTCTATGGATGCATTCAGTTCTAATGTTAGTTCCATCATCTGCGTCATTTCACACAGTTAACCCTTCTCCCCTATCTAAACCCACTTCCTGTTCTGACTTCGACATCACAGCACACAACTGGACATTTGTTATTTACTTTTATATCTACGCACATTCGTTCTCTGACTCAATTTCAGTCTTTCCTTTCTCCAACCTATCTTTCAAAGCTGAGGTTTCTCAGCTTTTGTCCTCATCTGTGTCGCATTTGTCCTCCTTTCCTTCTCATTGTCCCGGCGTGACCTTATGTACAGATATATCCACAAAGATTCCCTACATGTATCCTTCAACTCACCATGTCCAAACTACATTGAGCATACTTTCTCTGAAACTTGCATTATCCCAAAATCAGATCTCACAAGTTCCCAACCAGAAATTCAAGAATCAACCTGAAAAGACAACTAAAAAATTAGTTATATATCAAGTATTTCAGGGTAGACTCTGTGTTTTCACATCCCCTTTTAAACTGAGAGGAGTGATAGTTTATTAAATAAATAAATAAATAAATAAATCTTTAAATGAAGATAACATCTATGAGATATTTCACCTTATAAGGAAGAAGATACTGATCAGATTCTATTGGGAAAACTAATAACTAGAAATGTAGTTTTACTTTTGACCTTAGACTATTGTATGCAAATTGAATTTAAAAAGTAGCAAAAGATTCCGGTTGAAAACAGGCACCTATACCTTTAAAAAGAAAAGTCTTCAATACATGGACCAAATTGTTACTGCATAAAAAGAAGATTGATTTCACTACACATGACTGATTTGTCTAGAGTATGAAGATTTATTATCATAAGAAGTTATTATTTCAGGAACTGAAAATAAAATCAATACTTTGGAGATCATTAAATCTTGGCACTAAAGGCAGAATATTTTATTGGGGCGTTGGGGCATTTATATTTTGGGAACTCTGGAGGTCATTTTGCTGACATTCTTCATTTCAGTCTAAACAAAGGAAAACAAATTATGTTTTGGATTACCTCGGCTGTATTTTTAACAATGTGTGCTTTGCCATGTTTGATTACAAAGTTTTGGTTTGCTGTATAACTGTGTTCTATAAAACCAAGACAGATGAGAAATGGAATCATAAAGGTTTACAGTCAATGTCATAATTCTAGAACAATGACAAAACAAAACAAAAAATATCCTAAAGAAGTATAAAAGAGTTTGACAAAAGATGGGAAGTTAAGGTAATTCATGTTTAAAAGTAATGTTTTTAATGTGAACAAAAGTGAGCTGTTTTACCTTTCAGCATAATAGTAAATGAGAACACCAGGTTATTTCTTTTCTTAGATTTTATCCTTCTCAAATAATGTACCTGGCTCCCTATTAAAGGATTTCAAAACAGATTTCAATAAATCAGAATCCAAGTGATTCTATACTGTTCCTGAAACACTGAAATTATTCTCCTTCCAGTAGTAGTCTATTCTCTTTTGCAAGGTGAATTCCACTTTCTGGAACATTCAATAAATAAATGGCCACTCTCAGAATTTTGCAGAGATGATGAAAAATGGGCCAGAAGATTTTTATAGGAAGTGATAAGTAGAAACAGACCAAATGAAAATGTTCTATATTGCCAAGTATCTTCTTCCATCCCACCCTCCCTTCTTTTTTCCCTCCCTCCCTCCCTCCTTCCTACCCTCCTCTCCTCTCCTCTCCTCTCCTCTCCTCTCCTCTCCTCTCCTCTCCTCTCCTCTCCTCTCTTCTCCTCTTTTCTCCTCTCCTCTCCTTCTTTTCCTCTCTCTTTTCTTTTTCTCCTTTCTTCAGAAGTATCAAAAAGTCCAAGAGTTGAATATCTTTCATTTATAACAATCCCTATTAACATATTTTTATTAGCAGTCATCTTGCATGGAAGCAACATTGGATATGTCTAAGTGGATTCATATTTACAGGTTGATAATACAAATGTTAATAGTATTTTTAAAGTTAGGTTGTTGGCAATGAAGTTTTACTTCAGGAAAAATTTCTAGAGACACAGACATCCACGTAGAAAGGAGATTATTTGAGAAATGTGGATGTGATGAGCAAAAATAAAACATAAGCAATAACTGAGAGTTGACTACAGGAGGGCATGCAATTTAAACCAATTTATAATTAAATCTGTATTATTAATATTATCCAAAATGAAACTGGTTAGAAGTCTTCTAATTAATATGTAAAAGATAGATTAAATAGTTATAATAGATTAATTAAAAGTCTTAAATTTAAGTGGAAAGAGCAAAAATTAAATAATACACTAAGCTAAAATTGAAAGGTTCAAGTGTATATGAAAATAAACTACAATTGGAAAGTAAGAAATTGTACTCTATATGTAAATGAACACTGTTACTCTTACCCTCAATTTTGTGGAGAAAATCAGATAGAAGACTGACTTTTTTTTTTTGCCCATCTGGGTGTTATTATATTTGAGAGGGCAGTATTTAAACAAACGATCCTAACATAATCTTCAAGAGTCACAACTATCATAGCAGTTGTACTGAACAGTTTTCTTTTTATAGTTGTAGCCCAATCCTAGTTGTGATAAATTAAATAATATAAACTATTAATTCTATATTAAAACTCATACAAAATTATTTCAAGGAATAAGCTCTAACAATTTTGCATTATATTAAGAATATTTCTAAAAACATTTTAATTTTTATATCTTTCTTATCTCATAAACTGAAGATTTCTAGGGAGTGAATTTAAATACCTAAAAGGCATGACAAATTCATTGTCTTTAGAAAGAAAAAGAAAAGAGGAAAATATTTTAAATGCTGACCATGATAAATTACTCTAAAATACTGCTGTGAAATGATATAGTGAGTGAGATACTACCGTGTTTACCCAAAAATACCACGTTTCCTCGAAAATAAGACCTAGCCAGACAATCAACTCTAATGCGTCTTTTGAAGCAAAAATTAATATAAGACCTAGTCTTATTTTACTATAAAATCAGATATAATATAATGTAATGTAATGTAATGTAATATAATACAATATAATACAATAAATACAATACAATATAACATAATATAATATAATACCAAGTCTTAAATTAATTTTTGCTCCAAAAGATGCACTAAAGCTGATAGTCTGGCTAGGTCTTATTTTCGGGGAAACACAGTAAATATATTTACCACAAAATAATTATTAAATGTGACTATAATATGCCAAATTTCATTTGATAATCGTGACTTTTTAAAAGTTTCAATATGGTTAGGTTTACATTACGGTTAGTTCCACATAAAAAATTACAATTAATCACTGGTGTAAATACTATGGTTAAGTGATAGTTGTAATTTAGAAGGATAAAATGATTAAAGTCATAGTCGCACGTTTAAGAAAAAAAACACCACCTCCTAATTCCCAGGTTATTTCAAGAACATGGGATCTCAACTTCTGTACACCTGTGTATAACAAAACTTCATTTAGGTTACCTGCATGTTGTCAAAGCTATAAATTAGTCATGTACATCAACCTATCTTTTTAGATGAACGTTGTCAAATCTGCTCTAAAAATGTAGCTGTTTTTACTTCAAACAAGAGTGTTTTCTTGCCTAGTAGACATGCTTAAACATCTGATGGATCTGCCTGTCTCAATTCATGCATTCATTTGATGCAATGCTTTTCAACTAATATATTTGCGCTATGTTTTATTTTTCACCTCATTTTAACTCTATGTCTCAAATAAAATATTGTTCTTAACTTTAATATTATACCTAAAATGAAAGAAAGAATTCTATAGTAAATTATGTTCTTAAACCTACATAGCCACACAAATATATATATACAAGTACAAATTATTGCTAGCATAATCTGAATCATTATTATATTTTATCATTTCACCAAGATTATAAGAATTATAGGCACAATTTAGCTCTTAGGTTAGGCGTCATCACGCTGGCTTTGTTTATTTTAAAAGCACTTTGAAGTTGTATCTATATTTGAATCTCTTAGCATTTCCAATTCCATCCAGGTGAAGCTACTTTAGTGGTAACACTAAATTTTTTATGCTGAAGTTCTGGATCCAACAGAAAGCTGAGTATATTAAGTTGACCTTCGTTTGATAGTATTGATGAATTTGCTTTAATTTTCTCTTATTTTTAATCCTCATCCTCTATCAACTAACAGAATAATTATGCATTAATGCTTGCCTAGTAGAACTCTGACCAGGATGAAGAGTATTTTATAGGCACACAGGAAATGGTCTCCATGACTTTGGCTCCATTATAATGAGGTTCTCAACAAGTACCAAAAAAAAAAAAAAAAAAAAGAGAAGAAAAAAGGACAATTATACTGATTTGCCTTGAACTCTAAATTTCCAAAGTGCTAATTGTTACCCCAGGGATTCTTAGTAATACTCTTTAGAGGGAAGATTTCATACAAAGTGTTCAACACTGCTCAAAACCCTCCTGGAGAAAAGATAGGTCCTTAGGTATAACTATATTGAAATCAACACTGCAATACTCTAGACCAGTTCTCAAACAGAAATAAACGTGGGGATTTTAATATTGCATACATAGAATATTTTGTAAGCGATGGAGAAAAATATTATAACACAATGCTACCCATTAGTATAAAACTATATTTGATGATGGAGTTACAGAAAATTAGCTAATGTAAAAGTCATCATGCAACTGAATTCACATTTCATTGATTTTCAGATTTTTGCTGTAAAATATTTCAAGAATCTATGCTCAGAGTACAATGCCCAGGTTTTGCTGTTGTTGTTTTGTATGTTTGTTAAATTATTAAGAGAATAATAAGGTAATATATTTTAACTAGTCTTCCATTTTTTAGGAAGGATAATAAATTTTAACATTTGTCAGTTTTGGTGAATTGCCAGTCTTTTTAATTGAACGTATATTTTTCCTCAAGTAAAGAAAATATCGGTTCTGTGTGCATAAACAGACACACACAGAAACACACACACACACACACACACACACACACACAGATACAGGCACTAGCATGAAAAAAAACCACCCCGGTACTTTAACTATATAACGTAAAAACATATTATGCTAATTTTCACGAACCTCCATGGTTAAATTAATTTGAAGGACTTGAGGAAAATTACTTAGGTGCCAATAAAGCTATCTCCACATAAAATTGAATTTGATTACAATTATTATAATTTTAAAAATTCTGTAAATATGTATAATTTTATTTTCTTTCTTACGCAAATCATCATGTAAATATGGAAACATATAGTGATATTATTTTGTAGAATTAATGTGTATTAACGTACGCATCCAAATTTAGTTGGCAAATATTTTAAATGTAATGGTTAGCATAAAACTTTTATGGCAAAGTAATTATATTTGAAATAGCCACAGTTTGCATGTGGAAATTTTATATCTATTTATTTAGATGCATTTTTCATGGAAGCTATGATAAAAATATTAATTTCTATCTTTAATTACTTGGTTTTATTGTTGACTTTTTAAAATAGATTTACTTTGACACCATAACATATTTTATAGTTAATATACATATTTAGTTCCTAAACCTGAATTTTATAAATCATTCACATAACTTGCAATGAGCTAGAACTACCTTACTTGCCATATTTTACTTGAGGTAAACTATTAAACATTATTATACACATGGTGTCCAGACACATTTTTAGAGCTCTTTTTGGATCTATAGTGTTCAGAGTAATTATTCTTGTCTCTTATTTTTCATGGCAACTTTATATATTGCAAATTCAGTTTAATATATTGTGGATATAGATTTAGGTATTGGGAAGTCAAGTCTTTTTCTTGTGTTGAATGCTGTATTTGGAAATACTCATAAAATAGAAGTCAATAAATGGCTAGCTTTTGCTACTTTGAAAACCTAATATGTCTCACATAATGAATGTTCATTCATTTAGTAATAGATATCAAGACTTACAAAAAAAAGCATGTTAAAATATGAGCATCTGAAATGAATTTACCCAAACACTTCAAAGTATTGAATGAATCCTACATTCTTTTAAGGGAATAAACAATAACACATTTATAAATCACAAAACTGAGTTTAATCACACATTCAGGTTTATTTGGGCATATTACTCATGAATGAATAATTTTACTTTATATCATGATAGAATCATTAAGAGTCCTTTAGACTATTTTATTTGAATGTTGTGTGTACTTTCCTTGTTTGTATTTTTGCAAATAAAAAGAATAATAATTTATTTTATTTATTCAAAGTCAAAATTGTAAAGGACCCAGAAGTTTCACTCCTAGGTTTTCAAAAATAAATAAATAAATAAATAAATATTCACAAGATGGTTAATTGCAGCTTTATACATAATACCCCCAAACTGGAAACAAATCAAATGTTTTTGGGGAATGGATAAAAAATTAGTGGTATATTCATACAAATGGTATACATAGCAATAAAAAAAAATGCAATACTGATACACGAGACAACAGGAATAAACTCAGAAAACATAGTGTTGAATAGAGAAGATCTAAACAAACTTGTATATTGTATATGATGTAATTTACATGAAGTACAGAACAGGCAAAACTAATCCATGGTGGGAGAAAAAAAAAATTACAACATTTGACTGGGGAATTGCAAACTGATTGAGAAAAGGGATGTGGGGACATTCTAGGTGATTAGATCTATATCTTGATAGGGATTTGCGTTACACAGGTTGTGTGAATTTGCATAAACTGAGAAATTTTACACGTATGATTGTGCATTTTATTGTATGTAAAATTTACCTCAAAGGTATAAAAGCTAAACAATATTGAAGTCTATGATATGTATACTGAAATATTTAGAATAAAGCACACCGAAGTCTGCAACTTATTTTGAAATGCATAAAAATTCCAGGGTTGCTTGATAGACAAATAGAGAGATGGATAGATTGTTACTTAAGTGACAAGGCAATGATAGTAAAACGTTAATTTTAGAATTTAGGTGTTAGATATACAGATTCACTTTAAAATTCCTTTAATCCTTCTATAAATTTAAGTTTTTTCTATCAAGTTTGAACAAAATTAAAAGGATATCAAGAACCCCAACTATATATGTGGAACAAATAACTTTCCCCATTAAGGTATACAAACACTAATGCCAACTTACTATATAAACAATACTGTCAAATATATATATATATATATATATATATATATATATATATATATATATATATATATATATATAAACCAGTAGATTGAACAGACTTTTTTCCTTAACAATACAACCAAAATATAATAGCACAAATTCATAAATGTTTCAGAGGTCTGACAGATATCAGAGGTTATCGACCTAGAGGTCCATGAACATGATAATTCATTGAAATATCGTTGTATCTATATTGATACAATGAAGGTACAACAGTATTTAGACTATATATTCATGATTCTTTTATAACTGGTGATGAAATTGTTTTCTTTATTTGTTTGGTTGAACAATATATTGATTTTGGTGAAGTGGGAGTGAGAGGAAAAAAACTCAAAATTAGCAGACTACATTTTTCAAGGATATCACACATGAAGTAACTCCTAAATTAATGGATAAAGCCTACAATATATCTGTCTTAATCTTTTCTTAATAATACAGGATTAGTTTTGTTTGTTTGTTTGTTTTGTTGTTTTGTTTTTAATACAAAAGGACAGAATAGAGGATTTAACAATACCTAATTCATAATGTCTATTTTTTAAAAAATATCTGATATCTGTAGATGGGCTTTCAGATTCTTCTGTTCAGTACCCACAGCAGCAAAAAGTGTCATCATTGAACACTTAAGTTTATTGTAGAGTAAAACATGGGTCCATTCAAAACAGATAATTTAAAGATTCTATGTGATTATTCACTTTTTAATTCTGTTGGTTGGTGTATCATTCTCTTCACCATCTACCTGGTTGTACTTGAAAATAGTCTTTACTCCAAAAAAAAAAGAAAAAAGGAAAGTGTCACTATACTATTTTAAGAAAAGGAGAGTAGAGGCAAAATGCAGGGATCAGGTAATTAGTTTTTCCTGATCTTACAGCATGCCCTGAAGCAAATGCCACCTTTAACTGATTGCTATGGAACTAAGCAACCAATCAAGAGTTTTCCAAAATCTTTTCATTACAGAGCTCATGCTGCCATTTCAATACCTTTTAGTTTTACTTTGCTGCCACATCCGTCCTATAACAACCAAGAAGCAAAGAGATTGTTCAGATTATAAAAGTGAAGAATGAAATAAATGTGCAAAACCAAATTATAGTGAAAAATCATCCATATTTTTTTAGGATATCAACTTATATATCCATGAATAACATTTTCTAGAGCTTTCTGAGACAAAACAGAATATTTTTTCCATAAAAGGAACTATAATAATATAGACTTCTAATTACTGTGATCCATGAATCAGTTGCTATTATAACAGAATTTTATTATTTACTTGGCTTGATCATTTTATTTTTAGCCATGGGTTAAGAGGTCATGGAACACAAGTTTCTTTCCTCATTTTCTTTGATGGCATTGGGAATTGTACCAAAGGAGCATTTCTCAGAGCACAGAATGACTGCTAAGATGCAATGGTTCTAAGAAAATACTGGCAATGAGATTTTCATAAACTAGAAGTTGTACAAAATAGGAAACTCTGTTTAACTCCACCACAAGCAATTGAAGAACATGATCTTTGTTTTATATCTTGAGCAGCTTCATTGTTTTCTTGAATAGCTGCAATAGTCACATTTCTGAGCTAGGCATTGTACTGTACCAGAGTGAGGAAAATTAGTCCATTTCTGTCTCAGAAGTTTGAACATTACTGGGACATCAACGTAAAATAGTCAAGTCATAATATAATATATTATATGAATATCAGTGGCCTAAACTACTAAACCACCTTCTGAGCTGTGGAAGAGAGAGTCAAAGATACCTTCTTATACGGCATCAATCCGTAGTTACTTTATCGGTTATATCAGTTAAACAAATTAATAATAAAATCAACACACCCTGCAGGTGGTTTAGTGCTATGAATACAGAACTACTGAGCCATTAGAATGTAGAATGTATCCACTCACAAGGAACAGGAATGTCATCTTCCTATTCCAAAGAAATGGTGCGTACACACACACACACACACACACACAAGCACTGAAGCAGAGATTGCAAAGCCACTTTTAAATTTTGTCAAAGAATAGAGAACATTATTGTCTACGCATGGATGTCCTTTTACATTCCTACCATTTTAATGGTAAACAGTTTTGGCAGCCAGATCTGACTCCATGCTTCAGTCATGCCTGGAGTGCACAGAATTATGCCTTTTAATCTCTGAGTACTGTTTGTCTGCTAATGAGCTTAAACAATCTACTGACCTCTCCTGTTCTACCGTTTTTATTTCATCAATAATTGCATCAGTTAGTAAATCTCTCCCAATCCTAAATACTAGGCCAGATTCAAACGGACTGCCTGCCTACTGACCAGTTGTTGAGTATAGGAACAGAGATCTTTGAAACATTTTGGAAAATACAGTGACTTGTAGATTCAAATGAGGAACTTCAGAGGAACAGAATATATATGACCAGTGTTATCACAGGAGGAGCAAGAGCATAGAGGAAAAAACAATCTTACAAGAGGCAGAAATGGTTAGGTACAACAAGATTGCTCAATGAAGAACACGCAAGCTGGTCCTCGGTGTGTATAGCGATGAGCCCCAAACTGCACCCCAGCCACAGTCATGAGGGAGCGAGCCAATCCACTTCATAAATTATCTGGGTTTCTGAATACAATTTTTATCTGTCATTTAGAGCATTTATACCGTCCTTTAATTATTTTATTTATGTTTCTCTCTCCAATTAGTCTGCAAATGTTCAAGACCTGGTGACAAGCTTTCAATACATACAGGACAGAAAGAAGGACAATGAAAAGGGCAGGGAAGAAAGAAGGTTTATTCCTTTGCTTCCTTCAACACTGAGTGTGTTGCTGAATTCCCAAAATGGTGTATGAGTTATTATGTCTTTCAGTTTCTGATTTATTTCCCTCAGTCTCTCTTCCCCTTAAGGGATGAGGGTTTCATATATAGATGATAGTTTATATGTTTTTTTATTTCTCAATATATTGTACCATGAGATTAAGAAAAGACATACTGCCTCAAATGTTAATAGCCATTACCGTTCCTAACAAGAAATATGGAAAAAAAGAAAAAAATATACCAAATGAAGGTCATCTCATACATGTCTGTACAATTTATGATCTATCATACACACGAGAAAAATTAGTTAGTATTCTATTTTTATTTATAGATGCAATGAATATCATAGAATAACTTTATCAAATACTATTTTTTAATTTATTTTTTTTAATTTACTGGGGTGACAAATACTAATTTAAAAAACACAATTTTATCCAGCTTGAGCATTTATTCTTTTTCTGTACTTTATTAGTAAAGTATTAAAATATTTTCCAATTTGAAAATATGGAAAATTCATTTTGTTATATTTGACATAGCAATGAATAAGAATAGCAACATAATCTCGAGTCATTTAAGTAAATGCTAGATCAAGCACATTTTATGTGAAAGGTTGGCACAAAGATAATTGTTTAAACAGTATGTTTAAACATAATAGAGTATGCCACAAATGATGTTTGCACTTGGGCAGGTGTCCCACATAAAAGAAAATTCAACAGAGGTAAGAAAGATATGCAGAACAAGAGACCTTGAATAATTTCTGCTATATATTGTGAGAACAGTTTGTTCTCTTCTATTGCAGACATGAAAAAAATAAAATCCATATAAAATGTCACTAGCAATAGGGGATTAGCCCTGTTCTCGTAAAAAGTAGGTCTCCTCAGGGCTTGCTCTAGGCAATATTGTGAACTAGGGGGAAGAACACGTTAGCAGAGTGGGAAAATTCTTGGACTGAAAGTTTGATTTTTGCGTTTCATTCCATTTCTGAATAAAATACAACATAAATTTGTCCAAGTTTCTTAATTCATCTGTATCTTAGTTTGTTATCTGTAAAAATAAATAATTCAGAATCCTCTTCTAATTACAAAAATACTAAAATTATAAGTGTGTTTTCTGTGGATTCTATCACTCTACATAACCCTTTCTCTTACATCCTAGCAAGCAGGCCCTCTTAACTAATATCCACATACTAGCTGCCAGTCTTTTGCTCTCTAATGGCTGCTCAGAATCACTCACGAAAATGTCCAATCCATAATTCAAGGGATGTCTCATGTTCTGCATTGCTTTGAAAACATCATTTCCTTATATTCCTTTTATAAAAGTCAAAGCCCACAAATTTCTTTGATGTAAATCATAATTAATAAGTAAAAAATCTAGCAGGTAGGTTTCCCATAGTATAAAGCACATCCTAGGCACTCAGTAAATACGTAATGAAAAATAAATAAATGTATACATATGATAAAATGGAATTAGATTGGCAAATTAACAATTCCAAAAGTCGGAGTTACCCAGTAAGGTATAAATTCATTTTCTAATTTTCAAAATAGTATCATTTTGAAATTCAAGCTAGCTCAAGGAAGGTAATTGCTAATTGTTAAAATTTAAGAAAATGTAGGGAAAGTACTTTCAGGCAGTTCATTATTTGCAGCCTTTCTCAAAGTCCAGTATTTAAGATAGTGTTTACTCTTTTATAGCAGAGATCACTCACTACAGTCATGAAGTTTCATACTTTCTTTCAAAGTTATTCATTTCCTTCCAATGTTTTCTAAAGTAAAAATTTGTACCTATAATTCTTTTTATCCGAGGGGGAATTTTTTTTTTCTAAGTTGTTCAACAGAATCCCTAAAATGACAACACATGGATTCTATGAAGGTTATAAGAGTATATAAAACCCTTCTCCTTTAAACTCTATGCAAAATTTACATACATAAATAAATATATCTTATAAACCATAGTAAGCCATACATAGCTGTAAATTGAATGATTTGGTTTAATTGATGTTTTCCCCACTTCTACTCTGATTCTGTCACCACTCTAACTACTTGGTCACCTAATCAAACATTTCTTCCCTGATGTAGCGTTACTGTGCAAGACTTCAATACAAAATACATTAACCCATTAGAGTAGACACAGATAAATCATCATATCATGAGACATGTAACCAAGATGGTGACTTGACATAAAACATCGTTGTTCATTTCTTATTCCCCATTGAGATGACTGAATATCTACATGGGAAAACTGTCCCACCACCAGAAATCAGAAAGTTGTACTGCCTAGACTTTTTTAGTTTATTCTTTCTGTGGAGATGATAGGGCTAGTAAAGTTCCCTGAAAAACAGACTCTAAAATAGAGACTTGCATGTAGGAATTTCATTGGCAACCTCTCAGGATCAACACGGAAGGAATACAGAAAGCAGGATTGAATGGAGGGATAATTCAAAATCAGCCAATCCCACAGGGAGCTCTGGAGTAGTATAGCCCTGAAGCCTGGTCCTGAATTGAAACAAGGCAGATCATTCTTTATTTTTTTTTAATTAAATTTATTGGGGTGACATTGGTTAGTAAAATGATATAGGTTTCAGGTGTATAATTCAATAACATCATCTATATATTGCATTGTGTGTTTACCACCCCAAATCAATTCTCCTTCTATCACCATATATTTGAACCCTTTACCTCTGATAACCACTAAACTGCTGTCTGTGTTTATGAGATTTTGTTCAGTACTAAGGTAACTGAGTACTTATTGGGCATGAGTTACCTCCAGAAAAAAAGTGGCTCACTTTAATCCAGAGCAATTCTCAGAAAAGAATTCAACAAGAGCTCTCAGCTTCCAATACTCCCAGATCTAGAGGAATATGTGTTTCGATCAGTCCTGAAGAGGGGATCTGGGGGTATTCCACACACCCAATACTGATGAAGGTGGAAAAGTGAGGTAGAAAGCTGTGCTGGCCCTTTCTACTGTAACCACCATTCACTGCCTCTCGAACTAAATGAAGCTCATGAACACCAATGCCACTCAACTACCTTATGGTTGTTCAGGGAAAGGACCACTCAACTCTAATCCACCCAGGAGGAAACTCACCTCTGTTCTCTAATCCTGAGGTAATTCTTTTATATATTATAAGTCACAACATATGTTGATTGGGAATGGGAAGATGACATCCTGTCATGATGATCTGTAAATTCAGGAGGGGATCCACTGAGAATAAATTATCCATGCCATACCATGTTTCCCTGAAAATAAGACCTACCCCAAAAATAAGCCCCAGTTAAGATCATCAGACGGACGCATTTAGCACGTTATGATGATGTTCCAGAAGAAGATGACATGACTGTATTTGAATAAAGTAGATTATCGTACATGAAAAAATAAGACATCCCCTGAAAATACACTGTAATGCATCTTTTGGAGCAAAAATTAATATAAGACCTGCTCTTATTTTTGGAGAAATATGGTATAAGACCCAGTCTTATTTTTGGGGAAACATGGTAGTTCCCAGAATTCAAGGTAAAGCCAGTTGATATCAAAAGTTGACTGGATTATGACTTTAACTCATTTAATATTTAATATCACCTACTCAATGGCACCACTCAAATCTGGCTCACCAAAATGATAGGTGAGATGTTTAACTCTAGCCACTCACTTTTTCCACAGTAAAATTCCCAGAGCTACATGCCATTTCTGATTAGGGTTAGAGGAACACAAACCAGAAAAAAATTACAAGAAAGTTTGAAAATAAAGGAGGAGCCACCAAATGGCTAAACTTAGGAAATGCAAACAAAACAAAACAAAACAAAACAAACATGCCAATAGTGATACATAATTCTTATTTAAAATGCAGAATTTTAGGCCACAATATGAAATAGATACAAGCAGAATATTATGTAAAAACCATAAGCCTTTATGCATCTAGCAAATGTTCTACAATATAAAAGGAATGAAAAGTTGCTAGCCATATAAGGGAGTAATTTAAAGCACCACAGTCTTAATCAGAGATAGTAAAACATCTTTTTTAAAATAGATTATACAGAGATGTGATATGAAAAATTCGAATAATATGACCAATGATTTTGATAATGTGTACTAATGCCAATATTTCCATTTATAATATTTTACTTCTACAACAGTGAAAGAATATAATTGTCTACTACTCATAGAATAAAGTTTATCATATAGTAAGCCATAATTTAAGTATTGATAAATTTTAACAAGTAGATACCTTTCAAGATATGACCTCCAAATACAACACAAAAAATCTAATAATAACAATACTAAATTTTAAAAAAAATTGAAATTATTAAAAACAAAAGACAGTGCTCCATCATTCATGGGTCAAAGAAAAAACCAAAACTAAAATGACAGATTGCTGAGATTAAGAAACCTTTAGAATGCAGATCAATGAGCACTCAAAATACGGTCTTAAGTTCTTGTATTATGAAGTAAATTATTAAAAAAATAATATTTTTTTCTTTCAAGAAGACTAGAAAAGTGAACAAGAAGAAACACCTGAAAAGGAAGGCTATAGAGTGCAAAAGAAATAAATTAGACATCAAAAATACATTAAGCATAGATAACCATCGACAAAATAAAAAGGCAACGAACTGAATGGGAGAAGATATTTTCAAATGCCTCTGATAAGAGGCTAATATCCAAAATATATGAAAAAAAACTCATACAACTCAACAACAAAAAAATAAACGATCCAATTGAAAAATGGGCAGAGGACCTGAAGAGACATTTCTCCAAAGAGGACATACAGATGGCCAATAGACATATGAAAAGATGCTGAGCATCACTAATCATCAGAGAAATACAAATAAAAACCACAATGCAATTATCACCTCACATCAGTTAGAATGGCTATCATCAACAAGACAAATAATAACAAGTGTTGGAGAGGCTATGGAGAAAAAGGAAACCTCATATACTGTTAGTGGGAATGAAGATTGGTGTAGCCATTATGGAAGGCAGTGTGGAGGTTCTTCAAAAAATTAAGAATAGAATTACCATATGACCAGCAATCCCCATCTTGGGTATCTACCCAAAAAATCTGAAAACATTTATCCATAAAGATATATGTGTTCTGATGTTCATTGCAGCTTTATTTATTGTGGCCAAGACATGGAAACAACAAAAGTGTCCTTCCATAGATGAATGGGTAAAGAAG
Source organism: Rhinolophus hipposideros (assembly GCF_964194185.1). Lineage (NCBI taxonomy): Eukaryota > Metazoa > Chordata > Mammalia > Chiroptera > Rhinolophidae > Rhinolophus > Rhinolophus hipposideros. The sequence continues at coordinate 36,316,554 of NC_138050.1, read as the reverse complement.
ATGTGGTATATATACACAATCTTTTCTTATTCTGCCATAAGAAAAGATGGAATAGTGCCATTTGAGACAACATGGATGAATCTTGAGACTATTATGTTAAGCAAAATAAGTCAGACAGAAAAAGTTGAGGACTATATGATTCCACTGATATGTGGGATATAAAACTGAAAACAACAAAGGAACAAGACAAATAAAGAAACAAAAACTCATAGACATAGTCAATAGTTAAGTGGTTACCAGAGGGTAAGAGGGAAGGGAGGTGGTAGATGAGGGTAAACAGGGTCAAATATATGGTGATGGAAGGAGAACTGACTCTGGGTAATAAACACATAACGTGATATATAGATGATGTATTATAGAATGGTACACTTGAAACCTACGTAATTTTACTAACCATTGTCATCCCAATAATATTTAATTAAAAAAAATAGGTAACCAAAAATGTAGAAAAACCTAGGGCAAGAATAGCTTCTAAAAAATGAAAGAGTGAGGAGGGATAGAAAATAGATTTATGTTATCAAAGATAAGAAAAGGGAAATAAATAATTAGATCAAGAGGAGATAATACACTATTAGGAAATGATACAAATCTCTTAAAAAAGAGATTCATAATAAACCATCTATATTTAACTGTACATTACATTATTTTGTAACAATAAATGTTCTATCCATATCATTCCACCATGTAATTGTATACATTTATTAAAAATCTAGAAGTATATACACAAATTATTAACAATAATTAACTCTGGGGGAATATAAGACTATAAAAGATTCTATTATTCAATTTTTTACAAAGTGAGCGTATTGCACAATATCAAAAACGTTTTCCAGTTTCAAAGAAATATAAGAAAATATTTAAAAGTCTAATTTTAATAATTCCATATTTACCAGTTTCTATTTAGGAATGCAATGCATAATATTATCACTGATTTGTTTCTGTAAAAGTGCCCAATTTAAAAAAAAATAAAAAATAACAATATAATGAGCATGTATCTGCTCTAAATAAATTTGGGGTCATTTATTTATTTTAAGTAAATAGCATAGAAGAGATATGTTGTCCAACATAGAGAAATATAGGGAACTCAGAAGTATTTCAATATACTATGTGAAGGAAAAGGAATGAATGACAAAGAGATATGGAAAAGTTATGAATTTAAATTATAGCCAAAGTCAAAGTTAAATGAAGACATATTTGAATTTTGGGAGAAGAGTAAGGAAAACAAAAATATGATGGATCAGAAAAGATGATCTTAATCACTTTCCATTCTCCCCTATTTTTGTATTTATGTATTCATTATACATGTATTAAGAATTTAACATACATCAGGCACTGTGCTTAACTCCAGGAATATGAAGTTTAAAGTCAGTCCTTCATTTTATCTACTAGCTCATGGTCTTGTAGGGAGTGGAATTAGTAAGTTTAAATTCCTTACTCCATAGCCTAAGTATTATACAGTAGCACTTCTCAAACTTTAATATGCATTCAAATCACCTGGAGATCTTATTAAAATACAGGTCCCCAATGGTATCTGAGATTCAGAATTATTAATCAACATCACAAGTTCACCAACAAGTTTCAAGTGCAAAGTTAAAGAGCCTTAACCTGTGCTCTATCTCCAGTCTACCTGTCCAAGGTGTGCACATACATTCTCATTTTCCATCAACTTTTTCCTATTTCCATCTTCATATTATCTCACTCATTCTTTACTTTCTCTTTAGGTGAGCTCATCTACACCTCTGTTTTCAATGATGGCTTAAATAAAGAAAGCTCACAACTATCTCTAACCCTCCTGTGAGCTCCAGACTATCTTACCTAGCTATCTGTTTGAATCAAATTTTATATCTACATAGCCATCTCAATCTCAACATACCTACAGACAAACTCACTGTACCCTTCCACTTCAAACCACTCAGAAAATACTAGCCATTAGGAGCATTTCTCAGTGAATAAAACATCATTTATCCAGTTGTGCAAGCCCTCAGTTTTGAAGACCCTCCCTTTATCCAAACCACTTTCCAGTCCACTTGATCTCCTAAATTTGTTTCTAATCCACTCTTCTCTCCCTGTCTACTACCAGGAAGCTATTTCAGAATTCAATAATCTTCATTTACATAACAATGGCCTCACACCTGATTATTAGCTTCCTCTTCATCCCAACCAATCCATTTTCCATAATGCAGCAACACTATAGTCAAAATTTGCCTTGTTTTTACAATGAAAAGAAACAAGGAGCTTCTACTATTATCACCCCTTTCCTCCTGTTGCATTTCCATGGACATGCCAGCCTTCCTTTGATTACCCTTACTCACAATGATCTCTACTGACATACCTGTCTACCTCCTGTTTCTTTTTCCTGGAATGCTCTTCCCTCCTTCTTTCCTAGTTAATTTACGTTCAGTTTTCCTATCTCAGCGTAATCCTCCACTTCTCAGAGGAGCCTTTTATAGCCTCAGAGTATAAGAGGGGTAAAAATTAAATTTGGGAACTCATCATAGAAAAAATGCAACATACCTCCTTGCTGAATATCACTATGGTCACCTTCAAAGGCCTCCCTTTTGGAAGCTATGCACCGATGCCTGCGCCTAGTCCACCCTTAAAAGCAATTTTGGAACTTTTTCTGGAATGCCCATCAGAGCTGTTGTTATATTGCCCTTGATGTCCTGAATGTCATCAAAATGTCTTTCTTTCAATACTTCCTTTTTCTTTAGGTAAAGAAAGAAGTCATTGAGGACCAGATCAGGTGAGTAGGGAGAGTTTTCCAATACAATTATTTCTTTACTGGCTAAAAACTCCCTAAAATGCCATGTGAGCTGGTGCATTGTCATGATACAAGAGCCATGAATCTTTGGCAAAAAGTTCAGGTCGTTTACTGTCTAACTTTTTCACACAGCCTTTTCAGCACTTCCAAATAGTAAACTTGGATAATTGTTTGTCCAGTTTGTACAAATTCATAAAGAATAATCCCTCTGATATCAAAAAAGTTTAGCAACATAATTTTGACTCTTGATTTGGACTAACCGAACATTTTCATGGGGAGAATTGGCTGAGTTGCATTTTGTGCATTTTGACACTTTGTTTCATGGTTGTATTGGTACACCCATGTTTCATCACCAGTGATAACATGGTCCAAAACATCATCTTGCTTCTCCAAAAGGTTTGGCAAACTTTGACTCTTCTTTGCTTTTGTTCATCGGTGAGCTCCTTCAGGACCATTTTTCACACACCTTTCTCATGCCAAGATTTTCAGTTAAGATTTTCCTGTTTCTCTATCTATGTTGGTCCGCTATGCTTCTCACAGTCAGCTAATGATTTTGATGCACAATTCGATGGATTTTTGCAATGTTTTTGTCAGTTCTGCTTGTTACTGATCACCCTGACCTCTCTTCTTCAGTGACATGTTCTCTTCCCTCAGAAAACCATTTAATGCATTTGTCGACTGCCATTTTCTTCATGGCATTATACCCATAAACTTGGACTAACATGTCCCTGATTTCACTTCCACTCTTGCCAAGTTTAACAAGAAATTTAATGTTTGTTGTTGCTCTAATTCAAGTTCAGACATTCTTACAATGGCACACAAAAACACACAGCAACAATAATGAACGTCACTCACTTTGACATGAACACAGCTGTGAGACACTGATATACAAAGGTTATGAAACATTACCGAGCTGTTTGTACTGTGCTGCCAATGTAAACACACAGTGGCACATTCGCAAACTTAATTGTCAGATCTCGTAGATCAAGTGCCTCCATCATAGCCTCTTCTAGTAAGATTACCTCTTGTTTGGTGCACTTGTCACAACTCAGCCCCTCTACCCTCCAAGTGTATATGATTATTTGATTGATGTCTGTAATCTTCATAAGAAAGGAACAGTGTTTGATTTTATATGCCATTTATTTCCAGGAACCAGAACAGCATTTGAACAAAGTAAATAACCAAGAAATACTTGGAATAAAATGTTGATTAAAACTGATCTGTACCTAAATCTGCATGTCACAGTCAAATGACTGAATAACCTACGAGAGATCTGCAGTCCCAATCCAGAGCCAGTCACTCCTTTTATACAATTCTCCATCGGGAAATCATTTTTAAATACAAAGTGTCCAGTAAGCATTTGTTTGAATTAAATAAATAGGCAGTGCAATATACCCATCTTGTACAAAATGTAATGCAACTAGAATTTACTGAACCCAATCTGGTATGGCTGTATCATAAGCATATGAATAATATGTAACAATTTTGGTGTCTCATCAGATTGGTTAAAATCAATGTGTGGCTCTAGTTTAGTGATTGAATTACTATCAGAATCCACACTCCATATGGCTCTTTCATTTGATTTATTCAAGCAATCCATGGTATTTCATCTTAATACTATCAAACATATAGCATACGGCATAATTGTAGCTCTATTCAGATTTTTGTGACAAATTGATTAAAATGAGTTGAATAGATCAGCTGGGAACATTTAGAACCTCAGCATTTATGTAGCTTACTAACTTAGATTTATACAGCAGACATAGTGGAAAAAGAGGGATGTGGAAAATGAGGGACTTATCAGGATTTGCTATAAGCGAGGGGTATAATCCCCAATGGTCAATTTAGTTAACATTTTATTAAATATTTATCATATAGCAGATCCTAGATTAGGATGACATAAACTATCACATTACATTCTGTTAGGATATTAAAAGTCTAATGGGAAAGATAGACTAAATGCATAATTGAAATGGAAGAACTCAGTGCTATAGAATATGTTTATACAGATGACTGCACAAACACAAACAAAAATGGAACATAAACAGTCAAGGGACATGACATTGATATGGGGAGACTGCCTTGAGAAAATCATTCCTAATATGAGTTTCCAATGACTAGAAGAAAGTATCTTCTTATTTGTTGTATTTGGGGAGGCCATCTTGGCACAGGAACCATTTTGTGATTTCACTTGTACGAGTATGTATTTAATTTATTTATTTAATTCAAATGAGTGCTTACTGCACTGTTCGTAAAAATTGGAGGCTGAGGCTTTCAAATTTTATGAAGTTCTGAATAAACTATTTTAACGACCTGGATGACTTTTAATTTGGACTTTGTTTTTCTCACAAATAACATTTTCCTATGCAAGTAAAAGATGGAATTGCAAAGTGCAGCAAAAATATTTCCTTTAACCATACAGTCTACATCATCCCTTATGAGAACATTTAAATCATTATGCTACTAATACTACTATGCTTTTTGGCAAATGTGACCAGACTGAGAAAGATGTAAAGCTATTGAGAAACTGTGACCCAATTAACACAGTACTCTTACATCTAATACAATTATATTTCTTGCTATTTTTCAAATAAAAACTATTGAATTATATTTCTGGTTTAAAATCCAATATGTTTCTCCCACAATTTCCAAAGTATGTTTGTTATTAAGACACATTAACAAATTTGGATGTCTATGACATATGAAATTTCTAGGTCACTGCAATAATTGTCTTGTGGCACCCTACTCTATCTGGGTCCCACAGCTGCACACTCAAACATTTACTCTATCATTTTTAAGGCTTTATTGGGTTGTAATTGACATAAATAACACTTATTTAAAGTGTGTAACATGATAAGCTTGATATATTTACACAAAATTGTAACTCAACCATCACAACATAATGAACAAATCCATCCCTCAAAACTATGTTCTCTTGCCCCTTTTTAATTCCTCTCTCTACTTACCAGCTTCCAACCCCGTCTCTAGGCAACCTCTGATCTACTTTATGATGCTGTAGATTAGTTTATATTTTTCAGTTTTATGTAGATGGAATCATACAGAATGTACTCTTTTGGATCTGGTTTCTTTCACTCTATAATTATTTTGAGATTCATCTATGGTGTAGCATCTATCACTTTTCATTTTTTGTATTGCTGAGTAATATTTCATTGTATGATACAATATGGTTTGTTTTTGTTTTTGTTTTAATCCATTCACCTGTTGATGGACATCTGAGTTATTTCCACTTTAGGGCTATTATAAATGAAGCGGATATGACCATTTGTGTATGAGTCTTTATATGGACATATGCTGTTCATGTGTATTTGTTAAATACTTAGGACTACAACGGTAGGTATATGTTTCAACTTTAAGAAACTGTCAAACTATATTCCTAAGTGGTTGTATCCTTTTACATTCCCTGTTATAGGAGAGTTTCTGTTCTTCTATAACCTCTCTGACACTTGGGAAAATATCATTTTAATTTTAGCCATTCTAAATGGTGTGTAGTGGTATCACATTGTGTTTTAACATGCATTTTTCTAAGGACTAATGACGTTGAGCATCTTTTTATGAGCTTGTTTCCTATCCCTACATCTTTGGTAAAATGACTATCTAAATCATTTGCTCATTAATTGGGCTGTTTATTTTGTTGTTGAGTTCTAAGAATTTTTTTATATATTCTGAGACAAGTGTTCTAGTTTATGTAATTTACAAATATTTTCATCTACTCTGACTTGTCTTTTCATACTTCTTAACACTGTCCTTTAAAGAAAACATTTTTCCAAATTTGATGAAATCCAGTTTACTGATTTGTTCTTTGATGGAGATTCTGCTTTTGGTGTAAAAAAGAAACAAACATTGCCTAAGGTATGAAAGACTTTGTCCTTTCCCCTATATTTTCTTTTAGAACTTTTATAGTTTTAGACTTCACAATTAGATCTATGATAAATTATGAGTTACTCTTTACATGATATGAGGTACGGATTGAAATTCACTTATTTGCCTATGAGCACCTGACAGTTCTAACAAAATTCCTTAAACAGGTTCACCTTCTTGATAGAATTACCTGTGTTTTGATGCTGAAAATTAATTGTTCACATATTCATGCACCTATTCTATCTCATTCATGTCTTTGTGCCAATACTACACAAGCTTGATTATTGTAGTTTTATATGTCTTGAAAAAAGGTAGTTAGTCCTCCAATGTAGTTCTTCTTTCAAAGTATTTTTTTGACTTTAGTTAATTTCCACTTACACTGAATAGTTGTTTGTCATTTTTTTACTTTGAAAATGTCTGTTGACATGTTGATTGGCATTGCATTGACACTACAGATCAATTTGGGAAAACTGGTATGTTAAATATATTGAATCTTCCCATTCATTAACACAGCATGTATCTGTTTGTTTTCATGGGCATTTTTTATTTCTCTTAGCAACATTTTACATTATTCAATGTTTGCCACATCATTTATAAGATTTATACCAACATATTGTATATATTTAATGCTTTTATAAATGATATTAATATTTTTTATCTCTAATTTTTTGCTGCTAGTTTATGGAAATACTGTTGATTTTGTATTGATCTTTTATCTTGCAACCTTGCTATTCTTAGTTCTGGTAGCCTTTTAAAGATTCCAGCTGAGTATCCAGTTAGACGGTTATGTCATCTTTAAATAAAGACAGTGTAATGTTTCCTTTTAAAGAAGATGCCTTCCTAATGTCTTTGTGTGTGTGCGCGTGTGTGTGTGCACTATTTCACTGGCGAACATCTCTGATATAACAATGAATAGAAGTAACCGCAGTAAATATTCTTGTTTTGTTATTCGTTTTATAGGAAAAGCATTAAGTCTCTCATTATTAAGTATAATGCTAGTTCAAGTTTTTCATAGTTATTCTCTTTCATCTTGAAAAAGTTCATTTCTATTCATAGTTTACTGAGACGTTTTCTCAGCAGTGAAGGCCGAATTTTGTCAAATATTTTTTCTGAGATGAGTTTATTGTGTCCACTCTTCATTTTGTCAATGTAGTAAATTGCATTGATTTACAAATGCTAACTTATCTTTTGCATTTCTGAGATAAATCCTAGTTGGTCTTGAAACCTTATCTGTTTTATATACTATATGCTAACATTTGTTTAGAGTTTCTGGATCTATGTCTATGATGTATATTGGTCTGTAGTTTTCTTTTCCCCAAATATCTCTGTGTTTGGTTTCAGGTTATTGCAAGCCTCATAGAATGAGCTGTAAAGTGGAATTCTAAGTTTCACTTCCTCAATTCAGGGAGTTCAACCAGATCTCTTGACTCCCTCTGCCCAACAGTATGGTTTGGGAACTCTCTCAAGGAACTTAGCTGGAATAATCATAAAGCTTACCACTCTGGTTTTACATCTCTCAGGAGTCATTATCATCCCTGCTGTACAGTGACTTGAAAATTGTTGTTTCATATATTTGTCCATTATTTTTGTTGTTTCAAGTGACAGGATAAATCTGGTTCATTTTACTTCATCTTGGACATAAAATGAAGATAGAGCTGATTGTCAGTTGAAGATGGAATCAATATTATCAATTTTATAGACATGCTTTACTAGGACACAAGACTATTACGTGCAACAAATGTTAAAATGACTGGTGTATTGGGTAGAAATTTATTTAACATGCACATGCTTCAGTCTTCTGTCAAGGTCCTGGTTAAAATTCCATGTCTGAAACAAGAATCTAAAACTTTAAAGTATTGTGGACTATGTATTTTTCATTGTTGCATCTCTCATATGACATTGCAGAGCACCTTTCATTCAGCATTAAAAAAATGAATGTTCCCAGGGACACTTATAGTGGCTGTTCTGTGGATATAGTGCCTTCTTTGTCTGAGTCTTTGTGTGACTGTGCACCTGAACTTCCCTGCCACCTTTTCCTGAAGTCTGTTTTTATATGTGTAATTTTTTTGGAAGCATTTCATCAAAATCCTTCATTAAAAAATTGATTTCAAAATACTCAAGCATTTCAAATTAGCTTTACCTTCTTCATAGTTCTTCTTTAGCTACAAATGTAAATTGTTATTTTCGTTTAAATGGATTATCAATGTCATCGCTTCCACTATTTATAAGATCACTTAATTTGCTATCTAAATTCTAAGTAATTTTGTATGACAAACCTTATTTGATTTTTTATATTTATTTAATTATCTAAATCAATATTGTGCAATAGAAATATAATGTGATCCACATGTGGAATTTTAAATTTTCTAGTAGGAGAACGACAACAACAAACACATAAAATTAATTTCAATATTATATTTGATTTAGCTCAATATATCCAAAATATTGCTATTTCAACATTTAGTCAATAAGAAAGAAATGTTAATGATATATTTTGTATTCTTTGTTTCATACTGAGACTTCCAAATCCAGTAAATATTTGATATTTATAACACATCTCACCCAGACTAATCACTTTCAAAATGCTCAGTAACCATACATGGCTGTGGCTACCATGTTGGATAGGTTAGATTATATATACATAATACTTTTAAAGTAATTTTAGGCAACTGCAGTAAATCAGTGCGAAGATTTTATTTGTCTGGCATGCTGATAAGCCATGTTTTACTCATATACAAACTAATACGTTAAATGGTCAAAATTGGCTATTTTGAAGACTTTTAGCCATTATGGTTAGAGTGGCCCTAACAGATCCTGGCTCTGCTATTTGTCAATTTTGAAACTTACTAAGATTGTTAATACCCTGGTGTCTCCATACTCAATACCTATTAAATAAGCATCATTTATGTTTCTGAATTTTCATGATTGGTTGTGAAAGTCAAGTAAGAAAATTAATGTGAACTAACACAGAGTTAAAAATATAAAAGATTATCAAGAATTAAAACGGAACATTTCTTCTGACTAAAATGTCTTTACCGTTTGCCTCAGCTTCACAAAACTTTACATAGGCTTTTTCTTACTCGAGGCCAGTGGCCTGACTTTTCTTAGAGCATTTACTCCAGAAAACTTGTAATTGCCCATGCTTTCCTTTTCCCACAGTTTCAGGGAGTTATGTTTTCTTCAAGATCCAAGGTAATGGAGAGATGTTACAAACTTAAATATACCATCCACTCCTTTTTTAAAAAATAAGTAAATCTATTTTTTATTAATTTTTTTTTAAGTGTCCATTCTTTTTTTTTGCTCCTTTGAGATATAAATCCTTTAAAAAGCCTCTTGTCAGTTATACAATCTAGGGATACCTCTCTGAAAGATCTGGGATCCATCCCTTTGAAAGCAAATCCTCAAAGAAGTTAGCACTACTATCTCTCAGTCTCTGTGGGAGGGCAGGGACCTAACTGGCAGGTACCTTGCTGGAGTTGTAGACTACCAGAGACCCTTTACTTTTCCTTTTTGTAAAGCCAATTTGCATAAAGCAAACAAAGATGTTCTGTGTTCTCACCCCATCATGCCCATGCATACACGTTCAGGACTCTCGTGCAAGTTTAACTTTGTCAGTATAATTTTGCTTTGACAGCATCTTAATTTTCTTCTCTGATTTAAAGGAATCTAGTTTTGAACTTCTAAGCTTTGGCATCCAACGCAGTTCATTTTACAGGAAGTCAGCAATACATAATCAAAAAGCTCAATAGTTTGGCAAATGGGAGTAATCAACTCTACTATATTCTCCTACTGGATCTTCTGACCTTGGAAATGTTGCTGATACTTTGATAAAGGGTTTCCCCCTCTGCAAGATGAGAGGATTGAATAAGGAGACCTCTTATTTTGCCTTTGAATTCTGAACCTCTTTAATTCTATTCTTGCTGCAGCCTTGTTGATTATTTAGGCTAACCCAGTGCATCCATGTTTTTAATCAGTTAATTTACATAACTTATGTACATGGTGTAAGAGACTGTGGGTGTTTTTTAAGTCTAATGATCACTTTCACATTTACAACAGAAAATGAATTAAACACGTATATTACCCGAGAGTGAAAATGAGGTACAATTTTCCTCCACCTATAAAGCAGCTGCTATCACTGTTTGCTGACTTGCAAACCATTACTGAATGTTTCAGCACATCTTTTTACTTGTTGACATTGTGCAAAGTCAGCTCTTGAACTGCCCATAATTGTTGGACTCATGATTTGTTTTTTTTCATTTCAATATAGAGAAAGATGATTGTTGTGTAAGTTGCACAGTACACTTTTATGGTACTTTTAAAAAATGTATGTTGTAATTTACCTTAACTAAAATGCAAAAAAAAAAAAATGTCGTGTTGTAATATTGCATATACACGTGGGATATTTAAATTAGCATGCTGTGCCTATAACTTTCATAAAAGTTATATAACTACCTATATATACCTATAACTACCATAACTTTCATAAAAGTATATTTGGGAATAGGAATAGTTAGCCTAAAGAGCATTTACTAAGTGCTAGGTCAGTGATTTCCATATTCCTGTGTACTTTTGGATTACTTAGAGATCTTTTGAAATTTCCTAAGCACCAACAATGCTCCAGACTAATTAAAACACAATCTCTGGTGGTAAAATGCAGCTGGTCTTTTTCAAAGCTCCCTGGGTATTCCAAAGTACAAACAAATGTGGGAACCACTGTATTGAGCTCTGTGTGGAGACTACTTTGAATGCATGATATCATGGTGATACTCATAACCGCTCTATGAAGCACACAGCCTGTTATATGTAACCTGGAGTCCATAAATCTACAGTTAGCAAAGTACTTGGTGAAAAAATTACTTTTGACAAATTCAGTTGGGTGAAAAAATAAGGTAAATGAGAGAAGAATTGAATGATATAGCTTCAGCACTTTAGGTGGCCCAGCGACTGGACATTTGAAATCCCCAGCCATTTGAAAGTAGGAAAAGGACATCAGGCTGTCTCCCTTTTATGTCTCCAAAACCTAGTAGTCATAACACTGCCCAAAAAGAAAAAAATACCAAAGGATTTCAGCCTCATCTAAAGAGGAAGTGGACAAAAATAGTCAGCTAAATCATATTGAAGAGAAAATTTGAGTCTAGATGCATAAAATAATATTCATAGACAATGACCTGAAGGATATGTAAGCTCCCATGCTAGTGATTTTTCCCTCGATGAGGAATGTTGGCCCCCTTGGACCCTATTTTTTTTTTCCCCTGTAGGATTGTTTTCACTGGACTGTATTTTAACATGGGCCTTTTAGGTTATATTGAGAGGTGCTTGGAGAAATATTTGTAGTACCTTTGTTATCTAATATAGAACCTGATAGGTATTTCAGGGATAATCCACAGGAGCTATTTCCCCCCATTTCTGGAACCAGAAAATGCTGTACTTCCCCATAGGAAATGGTGTTTTCACCTTATCAACAATATAATTTTTGTAACTTCGCTGTTACCCTGTGTTTTGACCAGAAATTTGGAGTACTAATTTGTGCCTCTGTTTCATAATAAAAAATCTAGATGTACAAAATTTTACATAGTAACATTCCCTCTGAAGTAATATCACTGCCTTTCATTATTGTTATCATCCTTGGTTTCTTATTTTTAACTTATGATATTGCATGTGTTTCAGAAGCTACCCTGTATTTATAAATATATTTATAGATATTTATTCTTACAACCCTTGCCACATGTCTACCTCTACCTGTGAAGTTTCTGACAACACATAAGGTGAAAACACATTTCCACTTATAGCAGTGCTACTCGGAAATTAGCAAAATACTTGCAGCATTCAAAGAAGAGAACTGAATATAGTATCAAAACAACGAAATAATATGAAAAACTTACACCATCACCTACCAGTGTTAATCTTGAGATAAATGTTAGTATTATTCTAAAGCTCATGAATTACAGAGCATTTGCCATGCTTCTATTTGTATGAATCTCTGAGTGCTAAGAATAAAAGCAGTGTAGATAGGCCAAGTTTACCACCTGACCTGCCATATGTACTGTTTTAAGTACTGAAAAATAATTTGCTTTAAAATTTGGGTGAAGTATATCGCTGAACTTAAACTCAGCCTTACCTAAAATCATTTGTAGTTGTCACTTCTCTATAAACGATGAATTTCAAACACATTATGGCATTTGAAAATACATAAGCCTAGCAATATATTTGCCCTCAAGGAAATTTAGTGTTTTATGTTGTAGTTGCAACCCTTTTCATGGATATTAACTCACCTAAAAAAGAGTCCCTGACATACTCTGGTACATAAACCTACGGAAGAGTGTTCTGCTACATAACTCACTGAAGACAGATGTTATGTCTTCTTCACAGGTGAGCCCCGACCCCACCTGGCCACCAGATCTCTTTAAAAAATGGGGACTTCCCCTTGCTATGGTAGCTGCTCTGTCACTAGCACACACAAAGTGCCTGGTACAAACAGGTGCTAAATGAACAATTGCTGAATGAATAATGAGGTAATCTCTGCAGCCAGTACTGACCAACTATTATTATTTACTTATATTCTGATGCATATTTACTTTATCACCAGTTTTAAGCAGTTTCCCATAACTAGAACATCTTTATCATTTATCATTTCCCATAACTAGAACATCTTTCTTTTTCCATTCATATCATCATCATATTTTCTTACAAATTAACACTGATAATTCATCATGTGCCAGGCATATTGTAAGGTACCTTAAATGTCATCTCATTTAAAGCTAATGAAATTATTATTCACTTTTAAAATACAGGAAAATAAAAACTTGGAGATATGAAAAAAACTTGCCTGAAATATATAAGCAGCACATCATGTTAAAACCCAAATGTGAACCGAGGTCATCTCTAAGGCTTGTATTTTCTCCTCACACTTTCAAAACCAAAAACCTCTATAATGATGGAAACACATTTTCCCCAGAATAGTAAGCATAACAAAAGCTAATTCTCAGCCTTAAAAATCAGGAAAAAATTGTGTGTGTGTGTGTGTGTGTGTGTGTGTATATATATTTACTTATTTTTTTTTTTGAAATCATAAATTTTCTTACTTATTGTTTTTACAACTTGGGGATTATTTCATGCTACTAGCTTTTCTCCTAAGTGTTGACACACTATTTATAACACTGAGCCTTGCCTTTCTCAGTTATTTTTAGATTATTTCCATGAGCTTCTTAATAAACCATCTCAACCCCGCTCTATTTTTTTAAAATTTCATTTTACTTTCTAGAAGTTATTTCACATAAATTATGTCTGCTTGCCTTTGATATATATTTACTCTAAACTTCTCTTCAAGTGGGTTTTATTTAATTTTATAAACCAGCTTTTATCACCATATACCCTTAGCCGGGTTTTGCTACCTGTATCTTAACATACAGTAGACCTGAAGCATGTCTTCAAATTTCAGTTTCCTCTGTATTTTATGTCATTAAATATGTTTAATTAATACAGAGAGGCCTTTTGGAGCACCTACTACTGTTCTTACACAAAGAGAGACCAAGAATTGATTGCTCATTTCCTACCATCAAAGAATTTACTTTTTTTACTGAGATGAGACATACTCGTATATACAAAACTAGAAAAATATTCAAAATTATAAAGATACTAAAAAGGCACTAACTTGAATATAAACAAGTGTGTTGTCTCAGGTAATCTCAAAAATGAGAATACATTTTTACAAGAGGTTATTCTTGTCATAGAAACAGTAAATATATATGACCATAATACACACACATGCACGCACGCATGCGTGCGTGTACACACTTAATTCTAGAATTTTAGTAGATAGTTTGGAATTGCTAAATTTCAGTTTAAAGGTATTTATGCTGAATTGTCTGCATCTGTAATACAAAACCAGGATCCAGAAAATTTGCAGCCATTAAAAATTGCAAAGATGGGAAAGGAATGCAAGATGTTTACATAATCCCTTTTGGAATTTCAAATAGATTTGTCTTTTTAATATCCTTTGGCTAAGGTTTAATGCTGCTTTAATCTTAACTGATACTTTCTTATCTCCCCTAAGAAAACTTCACTTAAAGAACTGAATGAGGCAACCTTTAGGCACAGACTGTATTTTAAAAAATGTTTGTGAAGTGTACTTAAATAAAAGGCACTGTCCCTAAAATTAAGAACCATGCTTTTGAAATCATCTAACATTCTGCACTGAAGACATTTTTTATTTATGTTTTCTTAAACTGATTAGTAGGATATGAATTGGTAGTGATAGATTTGACTAGGTGATAACAATCTTTAAAATGAAAAAAGTGATTGAAAAAGCAGTTTTATTGTTCCTAGTTTCCACTATTTTATTGCCTCATATTTTGCTTTTCTCACTGTGTTAACCACAGGTAATAACATATTTGAACAATAGTTAAACACATTGTCATCTTTAAAATAATTACCATAAATATTCCTCTTAAAAATCTTAGGGACTACTGTATAGAGCCTAAATTATGAACACAAAATGGACTCTAATAATTCTGGTAGTTCTGACAGTCACAAAGTGACAGTCATGTCAGAGCCTCACGTGAAAGGCATACCCAGTAACCTCCTTAACCAGATAACTCTGGACATAACTCCAGACGCAGGGTGGAGGGTGACCATCTGGACCGTTTTGTGGGACTAAAGATGAGCCTCACTGCACTGCAGATGGGTGCACCTCACCCTGTCTCAAGCATAAAATCAGAGCTCTCTGATGGCTCATCGCTCAGGCCTCAACTGACAAGCTGATAGCCGCATCTGTATTAGTCCAAACAGAGCGCTTAAAGCCTGGCCTCCTGACCATCGCTCCAGCCTGGTCTGATGCCCCACGCTGCACACCCCACCGCCAACGGAACTCTTGCTATACACCGGATTCTCTCTCTCTCTCTCATCCTTCATGCTTAAGACTCTGTTTACCTTGCCTAACCCCGTTGCTTACAAACCTGTGTGACCCTCTTGTGTAAAACCACTCTACTTCGACTGTTGGAGGCTCTCCTCTAACCAGAGCCTTGGTTAATGCCCATGGTAAACTGAGTCAGTAGGACTAGATCCATGGCTTTATTCTAGTAAAGTCTGACCTTGTGGAAAGACACAAGCATGTGTGAGACTGCAATTTTGAGACATGCATTCCCCTCATGACAAACTATGTGGCCACTGATCTACCAGTAATGATATCAAGATTTAGAAAAGTAAAATGATGGAGATCACAGAAGTGCAAAGACACCAAGGCTTGGATTTTCTGGCAGCTAGGCATGTCCATGTGCTAGCATTCTTATCCGTGGACTATGGTTGACACCACCTCACTAGCTAAAAAGGAAATTTCTTGGCCTGATCATGCTCTCTCCCCCTTACTAAGGAAAGTGAGCCAGACTAGATCATGCAGATGCAGAAAATAATGTAGGGAAAGCAGACTAAAGAGTAAGAAGGAAATCACTTCTCGTTGATCAGAGAGCCCAGGAAGCTCAGAATGTTGACATAAAACGAGAAATGTTCACATACCTTTTTTAGTGCCATGGTATTTTGATGGTTACGTTTTTTATTATAGTATTTTTATGTTTGCCTTAATCAGTATAGAAAACTCTCTCTCTCTCTCTCTCTCTTGCTCACTTGCTCTTTCTTCATCCAGTTATGCATTCTCTATTCATTCTCTTCCTTAGTCTATTTTTCTTCTCAATTCAACCACCTCCTCTACACCATTCCTCATTACTTGACTTACGGATCGAGACAACATCACTCTCTTTGCTCATAAACCCTCCTTGACACAATTCACTAAAAATAAACTGCCATACTAAATCTTAACTTAAATATGGCTTATATAAAATTGTTTCCTTGCTCAATAGTTTACTATTGATTCTCATTTGCTTTGGAATAAAGCACATTCTCTTAACCTTGCACTGAAAGCCCTTCTAATCTAATCTCACCATATCTCCTTTACTGAAATTACCCCTTAGCCACTCAGTTCAAATCCCATTTCTTCTATCAAATATTCTCCAATGAAATTATCCCCCAAATTAATTGATTTCTTAATCTTCCATACTTCTTATTATAATCAGAATATATTTCATAACCTTATTTGTACCTTTCCATCTGTATTAAGATGCTGCCAAAATGTAAAGAGCACAATTTAGATTTCTTTTAGGCCCACTCCTGTGACTCACTGAGGAAAGAAGCACCTGGTAAGTTTGATGCCTCCTGAAATAAACTGCAGGCTTCCTATGTGAAAAAGCAAGAAAAAGGGTGGGCACAGTTCTTCATAGGAATAATCCCTGGCATTAAATTGTCCTAACTATTCAAGCATTGCATTAAAGGCTAGATTGGAACAATGTCCCTTTATACTTTCTTCTATCCCAGCTCAGCTGGTGAGTTTTTTGTTCCTATGTTCCAAAAACTTGAAGGTTCCAATTTACTGCAGACAATACACAGCTCATAATTCTATGAGTAGCATAAGCATTAGAATATATATGAGAAACAAGCATGACAATGAAAAAGCTGTACTTATAAGCCTAGCGAATGAGACTTAGCACATCTTCTAACCATAGTGCATTTTCCACCTCAAAGTCTAACAGCCAGATCAAGTGTATTCTACATTTGAGAATATAGCATTTCAAAAGGGAATGACAGTACATAAAAATACAAATCAGACTGAAATGAATCATTTATTGCCAGGCACTAGGGTTGCTGCTTATTGTCTCTAAAGACTATAGGCAAAACTGCCAATATTTAATGTAGTGCCAAATGCGTGGACTTTGAAGATAGGCCAAGCTGGGTTTAGATACCTGCTTTACAATTTTCTGGTTACATGATTTTGAGCAAATTATTTAATTTCATTGAGCCTCAGTCTCACCATACAGAAAAATAAGATAATAGCACCTTTCTCCGAAGATCATAATTAGAGTATAGTGTAATATCAGTGTTAACATTTTTAGTACAATATGTGCAAATTAATTGCTAGTCTCTCATCCCTTCTGGAGATACTTGAATAATAAAATTATCCCAAGGTGCTTTGGAGTCAATTCTACCACATTTCATTTAAAAAGAGTTTCCATCGTTTACAAGCTGTGTGATATCTGATGAGTTATTCACCATCTTCTAACTTCATTTTTCTCATTTGTTCAGTAGGGAGAAAGTTTCCTACCTAATTTGGCTACTGTGACTAGTGTGAGCATAAACTAAGCTGATATGTGCAGTGTGAAGTCCAGTGATTGTTACATTTTAAGTGCTTAATTTAACAGTTTGTCAAAAAGAAACTAAATCAGAGAACATTTTAAATCTTAATTTTTCAAATTCAAAATATAATTTGGGGCGAAGGTGACCCATAAAAAAGAATGTCTTTGCAGGTCCTATCACTGAAAACAACAATGGCTACTTATCCTTGAAGCATTTATTAACCACCTACTATGTGTCATTTGCTATATGTCACATATCTGATTAAAGTGCACAGATTCTGGAGACAGATGGCATAGCTTGCATCCCAATTCAGCTATCTACTAGCTGTTTGTCCTTGAATGATGTCTTTACTCCCTGTGCCTTCATTTCCTCATCTGTAAACCCTGATAATAAAAATATTCACTTCAGAAGGTTGTTGTGAGGAGTTAATATATACTAATGACCTATTTAGCAAATGTTATGTAACTACCAGGGCTTATTTTATTGTTTTAGAAGCTTTCACAAATTATTAAATGTCCTCTTCCTCCTTTGAGGTAAGTATGCTTATTACCATTTTTACAGAAGAGGACACCAAGGCTCAGAAGACTCATTGGTTTCCTAACTAGACATGTAGCAAATGAGGACTTCAAACTTTGTTTTTTCTCTCTCTTAACCTTACCTATATTTTACTTATTATAATAAAGCCCAACTATATTCCCGATCAATTATACCTTATATTCTTCTGCTTCTTTATATATTCAACTATTTGACATTATATTTTATTAAATAAGTACCACAACCTTTTTACTATCTCAGATTTTTTCCACCAATACTCTCTGTTAATTCACACTTATACCATATTCGTACTTAACATTATAAAGATATACCAGAGTGAAGTGATATTTGAATATTTAGCATAATGGCAGTGCTACTCTCATAATAATTAGCCTCAAGAACATCTTTATTTTTTTTCCCTTTTATTATGGTGAATTCAATCATCTACATATAAGGAGAGAACAGTGTAAATGGACCTCCATGTATAATTATGAACTTATGGCCAATATAATTTCATCCATACCTCCAATCCTTTCAAATTATTTTGAAGTAATTTCCAGACAGTATAGAATTTATTTTTCATTTTTAGTTTTGTTTGTTTTTAACTGCTTCAATACTAAATAGTAGCACTTTGACAAAACATAATTGCAATTCCATGATCATCCATAAAACAGCAAAAACTGCATTGCATAAGCAAATTGAAAGTCTGTATCCACATTTCCGATTGTCTCATGCTTTTTAAAAATATTTGTTTGTTTTAAGCCAAATACAAATGAAGTTTGTATTTAGAGATTCTTTTTCATGCCTCTTAATTCTCCTTTAATCTATTTTCCCCTATTTATTCTTAAGCTTTATTGTCCCCTATTTCTTTTTAGCTGCCATTTTTGAGTAAGAAAACTGACTGTTTTTTGCTCTTTGGAGTGTCCTTTAGTCTGGACAATGTGGACACAGCCCTGTAATATCATGTAACTTGGTTTTCTGATCACTATGCATGCTGAAAGTTAGACATTTGATCTAGAGGCTTGATTATGTTCAGGTTTGATTTTTTTTTTTTTGGCAATAAACATCTTTTCAATAATGTAATATTATAAAGTTGATGGATCTTGCTTGTTCATCTAGTGCCCTTCCAGGTCACTTCTGAATTACTGAACTAAAACCAAATTACCTTTGGCAGGGTGTATTTATATTTTCAACATTCTCTTTAGTGTAGTGTAGCATTGCGGGTTTAGGGTTTGTTCACCAGCATTATTATGTTTATTGACACAGAAGTGTTGACATTCTGGCTACTTATGTCACATCCCTGTTCTGAATACTTGTGCTTTTTTTCTGTATATGATATGTATTGATGCCAGTAAATTCACTGTCTCCTTTTCCTTTCAGAATGTCAGGAACTTTTATTAAACTGATAATTGCTCTTCTTTCTTTAGTTCCAAGCTCTGCTTATTTGAAGAAAAACACCCAATGATCAAATATAGTAAATGAGATAAATATTGTTGAAGGATTTGGAACTGGAAATGAGTACATTTGGATTCTTACATTTTGCCTCTCTCTCTCCACTCACTTACCAGCGAATCAAGTATACTAAAGTTGAAAAAAAACAATACATCAAGGTTGCTTTTCCTTGTGTTTTCCCTTGGAATGGAGAGAACAAAGCACCAGAAAGCATGAAGTTTTACTAAAGCTGACTGTAGCATTGGCACGTGCTCTGCTGTATATGTGAGAAAGCATATTGTCACACCTTTCTGAGGAAGGGAGAACGGAAAGCATTGTTCCTTTTCCTACACCCAAATAGCATACATGAAGTCACCTTATCTTAGGCCATTTTCTGCTATTGGGCAGAGCAAAAAGGGCCAAAAAAATTATGAGAAAACTAGAGGCTAAAGTATCCAGAGAATTGGAGACTCACCTCAACGCCTCAGACTACAATTCAAAGTAAATACAAAGCAGTTCAGAAAGCAGAATGTGTGTTTAATGTATTCTGTTCAGTTCATTGCCAGAAGTGAATTGTTACCTCGTGTACAACTCCTGGATATAAGCTCGTGTATCCAGGAGTGACTCAAGGATAGGCTCACAGTCACCGTTCAGGACATCAGAAATACAACACAGGCAGGTAGCTGAAGACATCCTGTGAGCTACCAACAAAAGCTTAAACTTACTAACTGAATATATAGAATTATTTTCGGATTAGGACTTTATAGAACAATAAAGCTTTAAGTCAAATAAAGAACGCCTTGTTTTCCAGAGAAATAAATATAGAAGAACATAAATGAAAACTTTCAGCTGCTTTGGTCTTTGGTGGAGTCCCCAATTACTATTAAATTCTGAAATAATCAGATGTGGGGTCATTGATTTAGACTTTTATTATTAAATTGACAGGTCATGAAAATTTGCCGTGGGCGTCTGCAGAAAATGGCCTAAGATAAGGTGACTTCATGTGTGATTTGGTGTAGGAATCTCACTGGTAAATTTTCATGTTAATATACTCTTATTTTCCACTTACCCACCCAGGCAGCCCTCTCCAAATACAGTAAAAAATATATTTCAATAATCTTTTGGGAAAATAGTGTTTGATCATGGGTATCTTAAGCGGAAGAAACTTACTTACATTATTAATGATCACAATGTAATTAAATCAAAACCATTTATACTTTTAATTTGAAGTTGTATTGCTTCATAATTAACCCAAATAGAGGATAAGGTAATTAATTTTTCAGGAAACAATTTCACTGCATAAAGTTAAATATCAATTAATATGTATATTAAATTGCCAGTAGTGTTTTGAAAAATGAATTTGCTCCCAAACTTTCAGAGCAGCAGAAATTTCTTCATTGTCATCTCAATGTCAAGTAATTCACAAGTAAAACACAGAGTGAATTTAATTACAATAATCACTAAGAATATAATTACAGTTCCATTTTACTTTTCTTATTTGAACATACCATGTTAATTGTTATGGTATAACCTGATAGAGTTTCTGTATATGTACTACTAATTTTTCTAGGTATGAAATTGTGATTTTATATGTATTATTTTGGGACACACATGAAAACATCTCATTCTTTAGAGAAATACAGAAACTGTGATCTAAAGAATATAACTATTTCATTTAATGATATCAATAAAAATCAATCATATGTTAATTTTAAAGTAAATAAATATCCCATCCTCTAAAAATTCTTAGAATAAATGAGAGGCTTGCTAACAAAGACACCTACATTTCCCAAGATATATGATATAATACGCTTTCTAGAGTCAATAGTAATCACATAAAACTGACAACTTCTATGGCTTTTCCTAGGAGGTCCTGTGGAAACTTATATTTACACAAGCCATTTTGAGAAGTTTGATTTTCCCTATATGAAAAGGTTCATTATTAGCCAAAATTTAGATCAAGAATAGCGTTCTATTTATTGTACTATTTTACTTGTTACTATCAGAGGTAGAACTGATTGCATTTCAAATAATCTTATAGTTTTTATATAGCTGATGAATCTATGTTATTTTATTTTTTTAATAATCAAAAAATATTTTATTAAACAATAATGACACATTTTAATGTTTCAATATTATCAGCTACAACTGATTTAATGAAAAATATGAATTATTTTTACTTATTTTTTATGGGCAATTTCCCAATTATTAATATTTTTTATTAGTTTCAGGTGTACAAGACAAGGTAATACTTAGACGTTCATCATTTGTATCCCTCACACTGTGAACCCCCCACCCCCCATCCACTATCCCTCCGACCTCGCACCGAGTCATCACATTATATATATAAAATTATAGTTGGCATTCATTATTGCTTAGCTTCTGGTGTACAGTGCCATGATCAGGCATCTACAGTATCCCTGAGGTGGTTTTTTAAATTAACATTTGTAATACAGAATAACAAAACAAAACAAAAAGATGCCATTATAATAGTTGGTTATAGAATTACACAGAAACAATTACTATATACGTTAAAACATCTAAATAGAAACGTTTCACTGTGAAAATAATACACTCTGTGCTAAGGTAGAGAGATAACTAAATTATAACTATTTTTTTCTTAAAAAATGTAGAAAAAATATGTTTGGACTATTAACAGATACATTTTTAATCTTCACTTATTCCTGGATATGCAAAGTTGTTATGTGGCCCTCCACTAATTGAATCAATGACATTGGAAAGGGGGTAATTATAAAGGTTAGAAAAATTAGTAGGTGTTCCACTTAGAGTTGCAAAACTAGTTTTGTTATTTCATTGGATTTTAAGGAAAAAAAATGCTCTTTCACGGGACTCTAACAGCATGGATATTCATTGTGAATTCAGTGCACAAAGTTTGTGCTCTACACATTAGATAGGAGAGTGGAACTTCCCTGGATTTTTTTCCCAAGGGAGTGGCCAGGGCAATGGGAATTCCATTAAGTTTAGGGAATTCCCAGTGCAGAGGGTATATAGCCCAATTTTGGAATATTAACTTGAGAGATACAAAACGAGTAAGAAATACATAACCAAAATCGTGTTCAAGTGGTACTTCAGTGATAACTGAGGAAGCTTCATAGAGGGATGGACCCAAGGGAACTTATATCAGTGTCTTGATAAGGTATAAGAAACAAGAGATGAGCTTTCTGTGCCCCAAGAGGAGTTTGAAGATGGCTAAGCAGAGTCTACAGAGCAGAAGGGGCTTTAGGGATCCTGTCCACTGAGGAAGCATAGATCATATGACAATCTTGAATTGACTGCAGAAAACCCTATACTGATCCTGTGTCAATCCAGAAATAATCTCATTATCCCCAATTGTCAAGATTACATTTCTGTCATCAGCAAGAATGGGTATTTCTTAGTTAAGCAGAAATAGAGAAAGGGAGAGAAATAAAGAGAAACAGAGTTTCATTATTTTCATACCCTGTGTATGGTTGAAAAAAACCTCCAGGCCCATTAAGTAGGAAGCTGGAATTCTAGCTGCACAACTACAGAAAAGAGAGTTGGAGGCTGAGTAGCACAGGGATGAGTGAAGTATCATAATGTGGTAGTGGGTTCCTTCCATGTAGAGGGATAGCTGGTGAAAACTTCCCAGAGATAGAATGCCTAAGGTACTATTTATAAAATCGTTGTCTACATTTTCATTTGAAACTGTTTCATTTGTTGTATGCTGATGCCAATGCCCTCTCCTCCCAGTTCCAAAACACTCAGTCAAATGCTTTCTCCACACACAATCATGTATTTTGGTACTTTACAAAGTAAAAGGATCAAAGAAGTGGCAATAAGCACAATGCACGGAATAAATAAATAAATAAATAAATAAATAAATAAATAAATAAATAAATAAACCAACCAACCAAACAAACAAACAAACAAAAAAGAGCACTGTACTTGGTGTGTAAAATTAGAGCATAAACTGAAAATTTAGTGGGATTCAGAGCAAGAAATAATCTTAAGGGAAAACCTGCACCTACTGTTCCAAAAGCAGACAGCAGCATTTATTGATTTACTTTTATTCCAGTGGTCATTTCTGAGAAGTGTTAATTTATGTAACTATTCAAGATTCTGATTAAAACCAAATCAATTTTACAATTATCAAGAAGCATTTCTCCTTAAACAGGCACTTAGACAACTGGCACAACCATATGAGGGAGACTGGAGTGAAAGCTCCTGTAAGAGGCTCATGATGGGTCATGTATTGGCACCACAGAAAGTTAAATAGAGGAAATTAGAACTGACTCTGTTAAAATTATAAATAAGAGGTTCTGAATGCTCCGAATATTTTCTCAAAGTTATAGCTATAGTTATTAGGGAAATGTAAATCAAAATCACAATGAAAATATCATCTCACACCTGTTAGAATGGTTACCAGCAACAAGACAAATAGTAAGTGTTGGAGAGGCCGTGGAGAAAAAAAGAACCCTTATACACTGTTGGTGGGAATGCAGATTGGTGCAGCCACTATGAAAAACAGTATGAGATTCCTCAAAAAAATTAAGAATAGAATTACCATATGACCCAGCAATCTGTCTCCTGGGTATATATCCAAAATATTCTGAAAAAATTTATCCGTAAAGATATATGTACTCCAATATTCATTGCAGCATTATTTACAGTGGCCAAGACATAGAAACAAGCAAAGTGTTTTTTGATAGATGATTGGATAAAGAAGATTGGAATATATACACAATAGAATACTACTCGGCCATAGGGAAAGATGAAATACTGCCATTTGTGACAACCTGGATGGATCTTAAGATTATTATGCTAAGCGAAATAAGTCAGACAGAAAAAGC
Organism: Rhinolophus hipposideros; assembly: GCF_964194185.1. Classification (NCBI taxonomy): domain Eukaryota; kingdom Metazoa; phylum Chordata; class Mammalia; order Chiroptera; family Rhinolophidae; genus Rhinolophus; species Rhinolophus hipposideros. The sequence continues at coordinate 36,291,939 of NC_138050.1, read as the reverse complement.
CAAGAACCATCTGACTTCACTCATATGTGGGATATAAAACTGAAAGCAACAAAGGAACAAGACAAATGAAGAAAGAAAAACTCAGACAACAGTTTAGTGGTTACCACAGGGTAAGGGGATGGTTGAAAAGGATAAAGGGAGTCAAAATTATGGTGATGGAAAAAGAAGATTCTGGATGGTGAGCACACAATGTGATATATAGATGATGTATTGTAGAATTGTACACTTGAAAACTGTGTAATTTTACTAACTATTGTCACCCCAATAAATTCAATTAAGAAAAAAAACATCAGAAAATTGTGAAAAAATAGTAAAGTCCCCATTAAGAAAAATAAACACACAATGCAATATACAGACGATATTTTATATAAATGTACACTTGAAATCTATGTAATTTTAATAACTCATGTCAATTAAATAAATAAATAATATATATATATATATATATATATATATACACATACATATATATAAAGTACAATTTTGATTTTCTGAGCTATTAAAAGAAAAAGGTTTGGGGTGGTCAGATGGTTCAGTTGGGTAGAGCGCGAGCTCTTAACAACAGGGTTGGTGGTTCCATTCCCACATGGGCCAGTGAGCTGCGCCCTCCAGAACTAGATTGAAGACAACGAGCTATCACTGAGCTGCCAGAGGGGTGGCCAGATGGCTCAGCTGGTTAGATCCTGAGCTCTCAACAAGTTTGCTGGTTCAATCCATGCATGGGATGGTGGGCTGTGCCCCCTGCAACCAAGATTGAAAATGGCTGACTAGACTTGGAGCTGAGCTGCACCCTCCACCACTAGATTGAAGGACAAGTTGGAGCTGATGGGCCCTGGAGAAATACACTGTCCCCCAATTTTAAAAAAAGTTATAGCTATTTATAGCTATAAAAGTTATATTTATAGCATTGGCTAGAAAAGCACAATGGAGAAACTCCAGTGATCTTCTGGGTCTCCTCTCAAGATCCTGACCATATAACAAGAAGGCTAAGAAATGCTCTATGCCAAACAACAATCTGCGCAGGTGGCACTCCCTGTGCATGGTAATTATTCAAAACTTAGCTCCTTGGCAAACTTAAGAGGCACTGAAACTTCTGCCCAGGCTTTTAAAATTTAGTCATTATACAGTTATACAAGGGGATGCTTGGTTAATAGGTCACAATCACTGCTCTAAGTCCAGTTTGCTTTTAATAAAAATACTCGTAATGTTATTAACCAGAAGCTGATGAGGGTGCAATTTGGAAAATTTTAGAAAATAGGTAGATATTGGGGGACTTCTCTTTTCTTAAGGGTGCTAGTATTTTTCTTAACTCTTTTAGAATTGAGTCCAACTCTCTTTAAATTTCTGACATTTGAGGCTCATCATTTATGTCATGAACATATATTTCTTTGTTTTCTTTTCTTCCCCATATTCACACAGTCATACAGATTCTTCTTCTCAGTATAATATTTATATATGTAATAGGCTAATAATCAATTGTAGGAAGTCTCGTTAAAATTATTAGTATTTTAAGCAATAAAAAGTATTATTTCTCTGCTATAAAACACATATGTTCTTTTCTAGATTATTCCAGCAGATGACTGAAAATATTATGTTATAGGCTTTTATGACAAAAAATATTATCTCACTGATGCACTTGGGAAAATCCTATCAAAACAGGTTCTATAAATAAGCAGCATATTTCTGTAAGTGAATTAATTACTAATAAAGATTAAAGCAAAAACATGTTATCACACAAGTCCTTTTTATCACAGTAAAATTTGTTCAAAGATCATATAATTCAGATGCAATGCTCCACCTGGAAGTTAATTAGCTGTTGTTAATATGTGATGATATTAATCAGGAGCAACAGCTTCCCATTATTTTCTGCACCACTGAAGTGTAAAGCATCAATATACTTAAAATGTGTGCGATTAGAAATAGTACAAGTCATGTCACTGCTTTCAACATATGAAGTAAGGAAATGTATTTCCCAATCGTAGTTCTCTCTTTTCTCAGAAACATTAAGAAGATTCAGCTAAGAAGTAAACACACACAAAAATACTGTGCTTTTTTCAAACTTATAATAGGAAAGTAGCACAGCTGGTGAAAAATCATCAATACTGAAGGCCCAGAAGCACTAACCTACAAGGGGAAAAAAGTGAAAACCTGTTCTTAGACATTTTTTGCCCCAGCTCTTCAGCAAAGACAGTGAAAACCACTGTTCAGGACAGAACAAGTCTATTTAAGTCAGACAGAGGTGTCTTGCTTGGGAAAAACACAAATGCTCCTTGGTAGGAAATACCTACGAATAATTGCTGTGTTAGAGTTATAAGCTTTCAAGTGAGAAAATGCTAGGTAGGATCTAGTCTATATATACACACAAGACCTAAGTGGCATGTGTTTAACAGCAAAATGATGATAGGTAGCATGGCATCACTAGTTATCTATACTTAGTGTTTTAGAGAATAAATTCCAGTTAAATACATTAAAAGTTAACATTTTCATTAAGGATCAATCCCACTTATCAATCAGAGTGGAAGATTCATTCTTGACTTTGCCCACAGCTTTCAAGCAGCTTTAGTTCGCCATTACAAATTTCAACAGTAACAGCTAAGAATTGTGTTAGGTATAAATACGTATCTGAAGGCAATTATTAATATCAGAGTCTTGTCTTGTTCAGGTTCGCAATTCTTGTATAAAATAGGGATATGAATGCAATAGCATGTTGAATGTGCTTTTATGCCCAAATTCAACTCAGGTCTATACATAATTGTTATTTTGTGTGTTTTTGTACATTATGTTAAAATTATTCTAAATGTCTCCATATTACCCCAACTATTGATGTTGGCTATGGAGCCAAAGAGGTTCATAATAGAACTCAAATAATTTACTGAATTTATACTCTAATTTAGGATTAATAGCAGGGATTTAGCTACTTCTGTAATCTTGGGTACACAGAGACTTAATATCAAGTGAATGATCTTATCCCCTTTCCACTAATACATCCAGGATATTTTAGGCTAATGATAGTTAGCAGAAGTATTCATGTGGACAATGGCACTTTTAGGTTCTCTCTTACTGACTCTGATTGGTTGTCTTCTTGTTATAGAAGACAATGTGTGAATGTGACCATGTAATCACACATCATATGTGAGAGATAGTTCAAGCTAGTCACTTACCAAATACATAGGGTTTCTATTAAGTGTAAAACATTTTGCTTTAATAAAACAATGCCAAGTCATTTTTGAAGATAGAGAAAAAATGAGCTAACAGTTTTAATGCGTGTTAATACTTACTGAGATAGGTCCTAATTCCTGCACATAAAAGATGTCATAGTGGAGAAAAAGAAATCAGGAAAGCTACTTGGAAAAGGTGAAATGTGAGTTGAAGTTTGAAAGTGAGAAGGAGTTAGCCAGGCAAAGGAAAAGGAGGAGGAGGAAGATAAAAAGGCACTCCCGGACAAGGAAATAATATTTGCTAAAGCAAGGAAAAATAAGAGATGTACATAGGTTGTTCAACTACTTATCAGGGTCACAGCAAAAGGGAGTGGTGAGAAAGAGCTTGGAGCATTAGGAAGAAGCCAGATCAGGATTAGCAAATTCACTGTGTGCAGTATGGTTCACTCCTGCCTACTGATGCTATGGCAGATTTTGTCAAGGCCACAGGACTAGTCTGAGTCCATTCAGACTGCTGTCACAAAAATGCCATAGACTGAATGGCTTCAATAACAAACACTTATTTCTCACAGTTCTAGAGTCTGGGAAGTCCAAGATCAGGGCACATTGCAGATTCGACAACTGGAGAGAAGCATGGTTCATAGATGGCTATCTTCTCACTGTGTCCTCACATGGTGGAGGGAACTCTCTGGGGTCGCTTTCGTAAGAGCACTTACCTCATTCACAAAGGCTCCACCCTTATGATCTAAACACCTCCCAAATGCCCCATCTATAAATACCCTCACATTTGGGGGCAGACTTCAACATAAGAATTCTGGAGGGACATAAACAGTCAGTATATAGCAACATCTCTTTTCATGAACTTCCTCACAATCTAACAATCCTTCTCAGCACATCATCTAGTCGGTCTCAATTAATTTATTAAAAGAGGTGAGACCAGGGTCTGGTCATGTATGCTATACAAAGTAGTGTGGATCTATCCAGAAGACAAGACAGACACAGCAAACGATTCAGACAGAGAGTTAGCAAGATTCATCCTTTGCTTTAGAAAGGCTATTGGAATAGAAGTTGAGTAAGGTATTCAAAGGGTGTTATGGGCCGAATATCCACCACCCCCAAACCTGACTGACCCTGATTTCATATGTTGAAGCCCTAAACACTAAGCCTCAAGTTCTGATCCAGCATATCTGAAGTGGTATCCGTGAATATGTGTTTCTAAACAAGCTCCCATGTTGATCCTGATAAATGCAGTCAGGTTGAGAACTGCTGTTCTATCTTGGGCTCTTCTTTCTGGATAGTTTTAGATGATGTTCTGGATGATGCAGGCTACTGAGGGGGAAAGGAGCATCATACCCCGAGTAAGTCACCCATGGTGGGGCCATTTACCTTATTTTCATAAACAGTATTAGAGTTCGTGATTTTGATAGGTATTTTCCTTCCCCAAATGGTGATACGATCACTATAATGAAGTTTCCAAATTTCACGTAACTTTTCATGTTTATAGATAATTGTGAGGTATTATACCTAGTCGCTCATTTTTCTAAATAAAAGAGAGAGCCCCTGTTCTAATTTCACGACCTTCCAATTTATTCTAAATTCATGTCATCACACAATATAGAAATCTGAATAAACCATAGGAATCTCTGAATACATTACAATGCCTAATGCTTTGAATTAGCACCTTGGGAGTTATAGTATAACCACCAAATTTTCATTAACACGTGTAATCTATTTTTTCTAATACTATCGCGTAACTGGTCATGCATAGTATAGAGCTGCCAACTGCAATTTATAGCCAGCAAAAGGCAAGAAACTTGGGTAAGACCAAGAGAACACTAAAGAAAGTTACAATGTTTCCTGCAACAGTCCATAAGTTCCCAGTATGATAGCAATACAGGCAGTAAAGAGTTCCACTCAAATGGGGACACAGTTCTGAAGAGCTGCCAATGAATAACTGGAGGCTTTTATAGACAGCGACAGCCTTTTGCAATACTGTTCGGGGGATTGAAGTGTTCTTCTCACGGCCATGTTTAATGTCATTTTTAAAGTGCTCTGCCACATTATGGAATTTCTAAAAAGACATTAAAGCTAGTTTCACATGCATCCCCTACATTTTCCCACAATATATAAATTGAAAATATAATAATGTGGAGGATGATATCACTCTGAAGTCAACCTAAGCTGTACTAACATAAACAGTGAGTACCATCAATGACCAAATAAATAAAACAGAACCAAACATTTAAAATTCCAAGATTCATTGCGAAAGGTGTGTCTGATAGTTTGTGTTTGATGGAAGAAGAATTCCCCATTCCACTGTATGTTATGCATGGCAATTAAAATAAAATAGCACAGCAATTATTCCCAGGAATCTGAAATGTCATATTACAATGAAATATTCAAACCTTATAAGGTCAAAACTATTTATTTTAGGAGACTGGTGTCAGCATAATAAGGACTAGGTAAGTCTTTTGATAATAAGGTTAAATATCAGCTAAGGTTTAATTTGCCTCTTATGAAGTTTTTAAATTTACAATACAGAAAATGTAGTCACATTCTCAGGCTAAATCATTGAGATGCTACAGTGAAAAATGTGGGCTCTGAAGACAGACTGCATGGGTGTTAAGCTTGGTTCCTCTATTTACTACTAGTCACATCACCTTGATAAAGTGACTTAACCTCAAACACATGGTTGTAGAGAAAATCAATAAGATAATAATGCAATTTTGCATATTCCTGGCAAATATCAAGAGCTCAATAACATTATTTGTTACCCCTGCTATTCTTTTAATATTGGCCAATATCTGGCAATACTGACTAACATTTATTAGTGCTGAAGCACAACAAGAAATGGTGAAAATTCTGCTTTACAATGGTATAATTTAGAGAAAGGTAAATAATGATTTGGCTTGCGACATTGAAGAACACACAAGTCAAGAAACTTAGAAACTCTAATTTTGATTTGAAAATTATGAGTCCATTGATACTAAAGGAAAGCCCAATTATTAGCCCTTGTTTGTCCCAGGAAGAAAAAGATAATTAGCAATTAACCAAATTTTATATTGTGCAAATGTCCCCCAAAAGGACAAAAGTTACCCTGTTTCCCCAAAAATAAGACCTAGCCAGACAATCAGCTCTAATGTGCCTTTTGGAGCAAAAATTAATATAAGACCCGGTATATATGATATGATATGATATGATATGATACGATACAATACGATACGCTACGATACGATATGATATGATATGATATTGACCCAGCTTATATTATAGTAAAATAAGACTGGGTCTTATATTAATTTTTACTCCAAAAGACTCATTAGAGCTGATTGTCCAGCAAGGTCTTATTTTTGGGGAAACACAGTAATAAATTTACATTCAAGAATATAGGTAATCATAGAAGTTAATACTGCTAGTGATCCACCAATGGTGGGAGGTGTCGAAAGATTAACTAGACACTTTAAAAAAAATTATGTGATGGGATTATATTTTAACCCAGTGATATTTTTATAGATGAATTGTAAAAATATATCCAGAAATGTTCAATTTCATTTTACAAGACTCTCATTAATGGAGATTATGTCATCAGGGAATTTCAAGTGCATCTCTTTAGACATTTCTGTAATCCAATGAAAGCTAACAAAAATGTTTACTTTTGCATATTAAAATATCAAGACACAAAGTATTGTGCCATGCATTTGAAGGCCAAACGATCAGTTATATTTCAAAAAGGGAAATAACAACTCGACAATAACTTAAGAAGGGAAATGCAATATACTAATTTGGCATTTTGGGTTGTACATTTAATTGTTGCAACAACAATTTTATGTCAGAATTCAAGGGCTGAGTGAAAACATTCTGCCCTCCACAGATAGGCAATTAGCTTTTTCAAGGGAAAAATGTGTCTGCAAGAGGACAATCAAAGAAAAAACAAAACAGAAAGCTTCCATTTAATAGTTAATCACAATATCAAAATGCTCTTACCATGAGCATCTCCAACCTCAACTACAAAAGTATATTAACATAAGAAATCTATTTTCTCTATTTTTGTATGCTAGATTTTGCTATTATGTTACAAAAAGACTGTACAGTACGCAGTATTAAAATGAAACATTTAAATATGGCTTTTGAAAATTTCTGGATTATGATTAAAAATATCTTGCAAAATGTATCTTAAATTCTTAAATTCAGCATTATAGTTCTGCAATATTATGATTCTAATTTCTTACAAATAGCAGTATAATGTGAGATGCAACAGCAGATACCATGGATAATGATAAAGCCATGGTCTCTCTTACCGTATGTTTGGGAGCACGTTTTGCTGTGTCACCTGCCCAATGTGAGTCCCTGGGCACATCTCAGTTCTTTAATTTCCTCATCTGCAAAATGGGGATTAAGAGGCCTGGCATACTTTAAGTTTATCATTATTAGCAAAAATTCTATTAAATGAGAAAAATAATATATTTAAATAAAAGAAGGCCCTTAAACATGAATGCATTCTAATAGCGAAATAACTAAAAAACAAAATCAGTCTTCATTATCACAATAAATACTAATTGGAGTAGAATTACCGCTTGGAATAGATAGCACCATTTAGTATTGTATTGCCTTGAGGATATAAAGTCATTCAAAACTTACATATGAAAAATGTGTTAGGATCATAACATGTTATATAAAAAAAATTTCAATCAGTTCCAATATGCATTACATTTGCCTTTTAATCACTCAGTACTTCTGCACAAAATACTAATTTCATTCTCCCAAGTCCACACAAATCAATTCTAACTTCTTAAGTATATTGCCTTTCTGTCTGTATTTTTCAAGTTTTCTACAAACATATCTAAGCAGAAAAAAAGAAACAAAACAGAAAGAAAGAAATAACACTTGAAAAAGAACACATTCCAGCTCTCTTTATCAAAGTAATCTTAAACAAGGGCACTGTCTCATTTTCTGTCTGTGTATCAATCCACCCATTCATTCCAAAGCATGTCCTCTTGAATCTGCCTTTAATCTTCTCTTATCTGCTCAGGTATTCCCTCCTTAATCAGTGAGGCTGTTTTTGTTTGCTGAATGGGTCTATTAAAGTCCTGACATGTTTTATGAATGATTGTGATATTTCCATTATGATATTTCCATCTTTATTTCAATTTTCCCCCATTACAGACCTGGGTCCTGTCCTCATGCAGACCCTTCATGTAAATCTGGAATCTGTTTTTGTACAGATACCGCCACCCAATAGAGACCTGGGTCTTGTCCCTGTCCAGATCCTCCATGTAGATCTGGGTCCTGGAAATATCACAATGGAAATTGTTACTTCTCTTTTATTTCTCATTCAAGAAGGCTTTAAAGTTATAATAAAAGTGTAGTAGATGTAATCACAGTTAAGGAAAACAATTCAAAGACCACCAAAATTTACTTCATTTTTCCATAATCTTTAATATAAAATGAAGAAACTAAAAAAACAAGACAGAGATTGAAGCTAGAAACGGAAAATTTCAATTCTCTGGCCATCAAATTATCTTGAGCAAACAACTGTCCTCATAGTGAATTTGATGCCAAAAACAACAGCAACAACACACACACACACACACACACACACACACACACACAAACATGCACATGTTATAAAACATTCCTTATGTCCTGTTTCACATATTCTGGCCCAAACTATACAACTGTCCCTCCGTTATTTGAAATTAATACAAATTTCCATTTATATCAATATCATAGTTTTAGCAGTCAATATTTCGGTAAAACAACTTAGAGATGGATCTAGTCTTTCTCGGGGCAGAGTTAGAAAAATGAGGTCCACTTAGATCAAACAAACTGTTCTCCGATGTCATGCAACTATTTAGTGATGATGATAAAAAACAAACAAACAAACAAAAAAACAGTTAACCATTTCTTAGCATCTAATTGCCAATGAGGTAGAGAATAAGTCCTATGAAGTTTACAAGTCAGAAGCTAAATCTGAGGCTCCTATAAATGTATTACTAATGTATGCCCTTTACTCTCTTCATAATTATTTACAATACATATGCATATTTAGCAAATGCAAATTTTGAATAAGCTGGTATTTCTAATGTGGATGGGCATTTGCCTGATTTTTAAGTAGTTCTCAACCTAATTTTATTAATGTATCCTAAAATAATTTCCTCTGTAGAGATAATTACATAACCCTGATCAAAACCCTGCTAATCTGTTTTTCAATTACAGTTGACATCCAACATTATTTTATGTTAGCATCAGGTGAACAGCACAGTGGTCAAACATCCACATCATTTAGGAAGTGATCTCTCTGAGCAGTCCAGTACTCATCTGACACTATACATAGTTATTACAATATTATTGACTATATTCCCTATGCAGTACTTTATATCCCCATGACTATTTTATAACTACCAATTTGTACTTTTTATTAGGTTGGTGCAAAAGTAATTGTGGTTTTGCAATTATTAACCTTTTAAAGTGCAATTACTTTTGCATCAACCTAATAATTCCTTTACCTTTATCACCCAGCCCTCCAACACCCTACCCATCAGACAACCATCAGTTGTTCTCTGTATCTATGAGTCTGTTTCTGTTTTATTTGTTCATTTATTTTGTTCTTTACATTCCATATATAAGTGAGATTATATAGTATTTGTCTTTCTCTGTCTGCATAATGCTCTCCAGATCCATCCATGTTATCTCAAATGGTAAAATTGCATTCCTTTTTTCTGGCTGAAAAACCATGTCAAATTTTTAAAAAGCCTTATATGTTTCTTTCACTCAAGTTTAAATATAAGAATATGTAATAATATTAGACTTATTAATAATTAGTGATATTGATAAATGATTAATTTTAATAAAGGACTCAGCTTTAAGTTTTTTGAAAAGTAATATATATTTATAAAATAGCAATACAAACATAAACATATTTCTGATACCTTTAATAAAAGAGAGAATGTGTGCTGTTGTTGAGAAATGTGTAATTATCTTCTAACAACGGGAATAATGTTAACCCGTTGTTAACAATAGTAAGGAAAAAATTGGCTTTGAAATTCTAAATTTTAAGTAAAGAAAACAAATCATATATTTGTTTTATACAAAAACAAAAAGAAGAGTGCTTTCAATACCAATAGTTATAAATAAATTATTTATTAACTTAAATATTCTTAATTTATGGTTTCGATGATTATCTATTGATGAATCAGTAAACAATTTAACCAGTATTACTAGTTTCTGCAATTTTACTAAAACACTAAAATATCTTAGATGCATACACATCTCAATAGACAATATCTTAAGGCTTTAAGCATTACACTGTTACTATGCTTTTATAATATCCATTGCTTAATGTTTAAAAAGCCAGTAGCATTATTTTATTTACTTATAGGTTCATGATTATTTATAAGAAGCATTATCTTATATAAAAATTTAATATTGTGATTAAGACAAAATCCATTTTATAATGATCCGAAAGCGTATCTCCTTAAACATGCACTCAGATAACTGGTACAGCCATGCAAAGGCTGACCCGGATGAAGACTCTAACAGTCTGATGATTGGTCAGGCATCGGCACTGCAGAAAGTTAAAGGAAGGAAATCAGAAATGACTCTAAAGTTATCGCTGAGATGTGCTGTATCCACCCAGCATTGTCTCAAAGTTATAGCTATGGTTGGAAAAGCAACATCAGAGGAACTCCAGAAATCTTTTGGTTTTCCTCCCAAGGATCTTGTCATCGTCCTTGGCCATGATGTGACACGTAAGCTTAGAAATGCTCTGTGCCAAATAATAATTTGCACAGATGCCACTCCCTGGACATGGTAATTATTCAAAACTTAGTTCCTTGGCAAACTTGCGCAGCATTGAAACGTCTGCCCTGGCTTCTGAAATTTAGTCATTAGATAGCGTTTTATCTATTATACAGATGTTTTATCTACTGACAAATTAGAAAATAATTAAATCAGGAGTATTTGTTTCTTAAATAGTTCTCTAAATTTCAAAAATTCACAAAACCAATTGTATCTGTTTGTTTGTTTGTTTTCAATAGTTATCTTGTTTATGCATCGAAGGCAGTAAAGGTCTAGGAATATTGCTTAAATATATAGAAAACTCTTTTCATTTACTCTAGTGTATTCAAAGCACTCGAGCTCTGATTGCACATTTTTTATAACTGAATATTTGGATGGGGGATATTGAAAATCATCCAGAATCTCCCAAGAGTTATAAGCCTGTTAAATGTATTCTTTGTCTTTTCGAACTTGAAAGAAGATGACTGGCTAAAGCCATTCACATGGTGCTTTTCTAATGAAAACTGATAAATGTAAATAAAACAGTTAAATTTGCTTTTCTCCAATGATTTTATGAGTATTTTAATAAAAATTAAGAAAGGACCTAAAATTATTCATATAAATATTTCACATGACTTCATTTGTAAGAGCACATTAGGAACTGTCAATTATAACATTCTCAGTATGATAGCTACAGTTTTACATACTAAATTTTAGTACTTAAATTCCAAAGTGCCTCAATTTTAAATGACTTTTTGTTATATCTTAGTACCTTCTAATTGGCAATAATTATTTTTTCCCCTCATAAAATTGTGTTTGTCAAACTCTATATTATTTACACTGCTGAAAGCAAAATCATGCTCCCATTTAAAATATAATTTAACAGTATTACTCCAACATAGTTATTGTTGCATGAAATTATCATCTTGAATATCTATTGTACATGAAATGCAATAAGATTAATTATATTGATGTTCATAAAGAAAAATCACAAAATTATTAATTCATGTACCGTGTTTCCCCGAAAACAAGACCTAACCTGAAAATAAGCCCTAGCATGATTTTTCAGGATGACATCCCCAGAACATAAGCCCTAATGCATCTTTTGGAGCAAACAATATAAGACTCAGTCTTATTTTCGGGGAAACACTCTATACTACAAATTTATTCTTTTTTCATTTAACTATAATTATTAACAGTAGAAACATATTACCTAGTCTTGGCATAATTTACCAAGCAATTATGTCAAAACAGGGATATCTCAATTAGTAGGTCATGTTTTCATCTATTTTGAATCCTCTTTGTATCTACCCTATTGCATTATTTAAAACCTATTAAAACCCATTCTTATCTATAATAATAAATTCATTGGGTAGGTAGACAATTTTCCAATAATACCCTGCATACACATTATATCCTCTGCTTACTTATTAATCCAACAGGTGACAGTATAAATTAAGTACTTTATCACTGCTCAGCTTTCCTTTGCAGTGAATTTTTTTCTACTAGTTCTCAAGGCCAAAAGACGGTATTTGGTTTTGTTTTCTCATGCACTGATAAGTGACCAAACCATATGTAAAATGTTAAAAGTTGTCTTGCTCTTAAGTTTGTATTTTGAAAACCTATTCTGCAGAAATGGTGTGTAGTGCCAACTTCTTAATGGTCAATTAGTGGATTTTTAAGGATGGAGTTAACTTTAACATTTTTTAAATGATACCTAATACGCGTTAGAGAAAAATGCATCCATCACATGGTGACTCATTAAGTGAAAATATAGTAGACTTATCTCCCTTATTTGATTATTTGATGCACAGATATGTATCCATTTTCTGAAATAAAAATCCAGATGGATTAAATTGTCTCAATACATTTCTCTTTGGTTGTACTGAAATAAAATTCATAGCTATGAACCCTTATGAGTGAGCCAGCAGATTGAAAATAAAATGACCTGAATAATGAAATCATAAAGTTGTTATGGATGGAAAGAGCTTCTTTAAGCATGTATTTTATTCTCCCAAATTGAAGTGGGGTTTATTTAATCTTTCCCTTACCATCCATAATACAAAGGAATATGTAACCTCAAATAGTTCCTCCAAACGTACTTGAAATCACTTGAGTAATGCCTATTTCCTTTTCTTAATTAACTCCTTTTTACCTCCCTTCCTCCCTTCTGCCCTCCCTTCCTTCGTTTCTAGCCTTCCTACCTTCCTCCCTTCCTTCTCATTTGATTAGTCTAAAGTAATTTTTTGAGATAATTAGTGCCTAGGAAGGAGAAAAAAGGACGTGTGAAAGGCAGCTTGATGTTGTGGAAAGAACTCAGAGCAGGCAAACTTGGTTTCAGATTTTGACTCTAGCACTGACCAACTCTGCACTTGGACCAATTACTTAACCTTGTAATTCTCAGTTTTCTTAATAGCAGGGTTGTTTTCAGGATAAGAAGTAATATGCAAAAGCATCTGTTATATATGATCAATAAATAGTAGTTATTATGATTAAGGAGAAACATACATTTTATAAGTTAAACTGACAAGACATAAAGAAAATATAAAATAAGTCATGTTGGTGGAATATGTGGAGAAGAAACACCTTGCTTCTATAGGGCATAGACATTTATGGCACACACTCCCCCCCCCCCATTAAATGCTGTTCATGTTATTGATGCTTTTTATCTACAGTCAAGACCGGATGACCAGAAGCAAAACTTAAAACGTAACCACATTTGGGAGCTGGATCTAAGACAGGTCAAACTCTACTCAATTTCTCAGAGCTAGTGAGGATAACAAAAAAAAGCTATTTGTTTGCTGAAACATCTCCCTTCTGAAATGAGAGGGTAAATAGGCCAAGGGTGAGTGGTCTCCTGAAACACTTTAAAGATGTACTAAAAACAAGTCTGAGGCACTGCAGCATGTTATGTAATCAGTTGGGAAAAGACCACAGTTGACAGGATCTGCTGGCAAGCAGCTGCCAATAATAAAATGGGAGAACCATCCTATAAACAAACCAGTTCCACAAGGCCAAAGGATGTGCTGGGCATGGTGTCAGGTCTCCAAGGCATCCCCGTTGGTGGGCGTTCATGCTGGTTTTGCACCAGGACACAGGTGCAGGTCCAGAATGATTTGACCCACTTTCTCAGGAATATTTATTTTGTATGTTTCTTTAAGGAGGAAGGCTGCTTATGATTCATTTCTTCACTAAGCACTTAAGAGACAGTTATTGGATATCTCTGCTTATTGCTGAGAAAGTTTCAGTGCAGCTCTTCTGATTGACCTCAAGTCCTAACATGTTTCTTCAACTCAGTAAATAGATGGTTGTGGTCACCAGGTACCTGTACCCAGGGTCAGGTGTCCATAGCTTAAGGGCACTCCTCTCAGACATGGGGTTCTTTTCCCTAAAATGCCCCCATCTGATATGCTGTCCATATGGTTAGCCCTTCAGTGCATACTAATCACCAATACTAGGGCAGTTCCATGACCAATGTTCATCTTGACTTTATAAAAAGATTGATCCCCTATGAATAGGTGTAAGCATTGTGATAGCCTCACAAGCTTATCGAGATCATTACAGCTTTATATACTCATAAGTGAGCCCTTTATGATTTCTCAGTTACTGCTACAGAGCTAGTATCTCCAGGAAGAAATAAGCCAGCCTAAGCAGCTTTCTGTAAGAATTTGTCTGCTCATTATGGACTGAAACATTCTGAAAGGCCTGACAGAGTCTACTGAATTGAAATGGTTACAGTCAAACTTAGAAATTGTCTTTAAGTCAACTGACAAGCATAGATGATAGATGGACTGTTTGAGAATAGATGAATTAACACTATAAAATAAAACAGTACAATTTTTAATAAGGCTGCCTGAAACATAAGTACAAAGAGTAAGCAATGAATAATGTGTTTCTGATATGAGTTTCCAATCCCTCCTGTCTTAGTCCTTTGATGCTGCTATAACAAAATGCTACAGACTGAGTGGCTTATAAACAACAGAAATTTGTTTCTCACATTCAGGCCGGAAGTCTGAGATCAGGGTGTTAGCATGGTTGGATGGGGGCCCTCTTCCAGGTGGCAAACTGCTCATTGTATCCTCACATGGTGGAAGGGACTAGGGAGTTCTGTGGGGTTTTCATTATTAATGCACTAAGTTCGTTAGTCTCCACCATCATCACCTATATACCTCCCAAAGGCCCTACGTTTTAACACCATCAGATTGGGTGCTAGGATTCCAACACATGAATTTTGGGGGGACACAGACATTTAGTAATTCACTACTCCCTTCTAGTAATTCATTAATATTTCTGTTTATTTGTAACTCGATCCCTTTTTTGGTGGTGTCATTATGATTTTCTGTTGTTTCTGTTGCTGCTGCATCTCCTTTTTCTCTTATTTCCATTGTTCTGGTATGTGGGGACTGATACTTCACTGACTTGATGGCTTAAAACGAACAAAAAAAAAAGGCTGTCCGTTGTATTAGCAAAATCACTATAACAAAGAAAATGTATGCGTCTCGTTATCCTTAGCAGTTAATCCAGGAACTCTATCCTTCGTAAAATCCCCCCCAAATATTTCTGGAATTCCTCTGGTAGTGGCTAATATAAGCTCACTCCATTCCACTGGATTCACTGCTTGTCCACGGCTCCTACACTAAGAGCAGCTCCTGCCAGTGGCAGCTGCTGATGTAACAGGCAAGGAAGTAGATGATGGGCCACATGTATGACTGCTCCACCAGGGGAATTACAAGGGGGTGATTGGGGTGGGGGGGGGCAGGAGGTGCTGGGAGAAGCTTTTCTCCCCCTTTGTATTACATTCTCTTGGTAAGATCACAACGCAGTTTGTCTAGAGAGAGAGAGAGAACAAGGCAACTTCTTTTGTGGGGTTAGACAGGATGCAGTTACCATAGTTACCCATTCTACAAGCAGAATCTCCCAGCGCTTTGTCCTGGGTCAAAAGCACAATACCTTCTAAGTTGCCTCACAGAACTCTCCCTAGTACCCTTGAAAATTAGCTGGAGAAATAATATTTAAAAAATCAATTTCTGGATTTGAGCCTAGATTTGAATCCTGGCATGGAAATATTAGTTATATGATACGTTTTTAAATCTAAGACTCAGTTGCCTCATCGATAAGTGCCAGTACTAATTATTGCTACGTCAGAGGATTTTTGTATAAGATTTTGTATAAGATGCAAAGAGCTTAGCAGGTTGTCAGGCGCATACTCAAGAAAAGACAGAGCCTGTATTATCACTGTAATGCCCCAGTTTACCCAATGTGTACAGATATGCCTGATCAGCATTGGACACAGGTTGACCCTTTTCTCAGCACACCCCTAAGCTTCATGTACATTTTTGAAAGGTCTATTATTCTGGCTTATAGGCACACCCAAATCTCAGAGGCTGACACAACCTAAGTTCAAACTCATATTCACACCATGCTTGTAAATTTGATCCTTGTCCAGAGGCACTGAGCAGCTGCTTGGGCTCTATAAACTTATTGAGAATCCAAACTTGTTTTTCATAAATGCTCTTCTCTCTACAAAACTCAAAATTCTATGCAAAAGAATTCCATTTAAGATACAGATACTGAAATGCTATCAGACTCTAAGAACAAGTCAGTCCTGTCAATTTTACCCTCCTTTCTAAGCCTATCCAGTTCAAAGCCTGCCTCTTTCAGAGTATTATCTTGTACACGCATACTTACTCATTCAGCACGTTATTAAACTTTCATTATATCAGAGACTATTCTAGGCTCAGAGATATAGTCAATACCATAAATAAACAAGACTGATATCTTACGTTTAAGTGGAAAGGGAGAAAATAAGCAACACATGGATGGGTGAAAGTAATGAATGAAACAGGTGAACAAGACAATATAAGGGAGGAATAAGTATTATGGTGATGGGAAATGACGACACAGCTACGTTAGGTTGAATAGTCAAAAAATGTCTCTCTGAGGAGGTACTTAAGCTGAGAACTGAACAATAAAAGGGATAATAAAAATAAAAAAAAATCATTTTAATAATTTAAAAACTGCAGAAAGATCTATTCAGAAAAAGTTTAGGTAGAGGGTAGAGCTGGTGCAAAGGCTATATAACAAGAGCATTTTCCTGCTCCTGAAGAATTAAGACTAGTGTGCCAGAGCTCAGTGAGGGCGTGGGAGCAGGTAAGAGAGGAAGATAAGAATAAGGATTTGTAGAGGTAACTGAGTCATCCTATGTAATTCAGAAGCAACTGAAGAATTGTAAACAGGAATGTGATTTGTTATGATAAACAGTGCTGAAAATGGATTGCAAGGATAAATGAATGGAAATTGCGGGGTCATTATGAGGCTATTGCAGTTTTCCAGGTGCAGAGAAGTAGAAGAATTCAGGATATGTTTGACGATCAAAAGAACAGGACTAGATTTGGGCAGATCCAAAAAAAAGGAGTGCCATGGAGGACACTTGATTTGTGTCTTAGGCGCCAGTAAGAGCCACTTACTGTGATAGGAAATGTTGGAGGGACCTCCTTTCTCATGGATTCACATTTCCACATCAAGGACCCACCACTAAAGTAGCCATGTGCCCTTTGTCAGCCCCATCACTGCACTGTATAGGAGGAGGTTTGATTTATCTTATTGGTAAAATTTTGGAAAAGAAGCTAAGCATAAGGAGTCAGGCCCCTCTTTTCCATTTTTCATGTTTGCTTCGCTTCAGAAGGCATATGTTGTCTGCTCCTTCAGCCTGTGTGTTTTATGGAGGTAGGCAGGTAGTGGGGGTGGGGACCACATCTCAGCCTGGGAGGGGGTGTAGTCATAGGAATTTCACTGTGACTACAATTAATTATATCCTCCAACCTAATCGCTAATAAACCTGGCATTTGTCATTCCATCTGTCTGACTCAAGCATCTCTGTATTAATTGATTTAGACTTCAGGACTGTCTGAGGAAATATTGGGAGAGTAGCATATTTGGGGGAATCAGGAAGTAAGAGTTCTGCTTGGGACATATTAGGATTGAAAGACAGCTGGATGTTTCTAGTAGACTCATGGAGATAGCTTTGAATTTAGGGAAGAGGTCAGAGGTAGAGGTGCAGACTTTATAGCATTGATTTACATATTAGAAAAATGCATATTTGTTTTTCTGGCCAAGTCATTGTTAAGCAAATAAATAACTAAATATATTTTATGATTGTGTAAGAGGATCCAAAATGGATTATAGCAGCAGCCATCAATATCATTGTACTTTTCAAAAGAGATCAGACTTCTCAAACTAGATTGGGTGTCACCATTCCAACTGATTGAGATCATCTCTGCTGAGTCACAGCACCCCAGAAGGCCTTCCAAGTGTACTTCTTATAGACCAACCATCAGCAATTTATCCTCAGCTTGCTCAGTGTAAATGATTTAATGCAAATAAAATCAAATTAAAAATCCCACACACTTCACCTCTGACTCATCCAAGGTCTACACTGAGATAGTGATTGGACACATCTCTCTTATTGAACAATACAGGAACAGGATTCTTGTAAAACTAAAGTGGGGATGAAAGCTGGGGACAGAGGTGTATATACGAGTACATACAAGAATATGTTCGCATGTACACTGTCTACATCTCTGGCTCTCATTATTATTCTTGATTAAAACATATCCATTGTCAATTCAATACCAGAAAATATTAACTCTAACTTTTGTAATCATCTCACTCAAATGCACAACTCTATTACTTTGAATGAATTGATAATATTAAACAGTAAGATTGGCATCACCAGTAATCAACAGAATGGATTACAATTTATTTTCATTATAAAAGACATCTTTTCATTATGGTCTCTATTTCACCCATCTAGTTCCTAGCTGATATATCTTAACACACAATTGAAAGTAGTTAACATATTAGTGCTTATTTGAAATATGCACTTTTTTTCTTTTTCCATAAATATAGGCTTTTCCTCAGATAGTTTTACTATAAACAAAGAAGACACCTTATTATTTACTCCATTTTTAGAGTAAACTTTTAAAAATTAAGCTAAAAGTGATGATTTTAAGTGGATTTGGAAAATCATCTACATTTAAAAAATATGTGATTTCTTGAAATCAAAGTGTAGCCTGAAAATTCTGAATTACCAATTTTTTTTTTAATTTTCAGAAAACAAATTAAATATTTATATCTATCAATGTTTCAGTAATTAGCTAAAGAGATATTACATATTAATGAACCTTTGCCAGTGTTTCAACCCAGAAAGTTCATGTGACTAAAATGCTTTGGATTTAAATGTTAGTAAAATTAATAAAATAATCCAATATCAGGAGCTATTTTATTTTTAAAATTAGCCATATTAAAAATTGTATTTAAGTTAAAATACTGCTGTACTTACAAGTCTGATAGGTTTAGAATTGATATTGACTCCCTGAGTTGTGGGATAAAGCAAATTAACTGCAATTCATGTTTTGCTGCAAATTAATTTGATTATATCTGAAGAGGATGATGAATTCAGATTCGGCATCACCTACCACTGAATAAAGCATTGCCTTGCATCTCCTAGACAAGCTTGTAGATGTGTGGGGAAAGTCCTGTTCAGACCTTTGTTCAGGAATTTCAATCACTGCAAGTAGATCAGAATCTTCCAGCTTATCTGAGGTCATACACCCTTTTGCTTTCCAATTTATACGTCAAAAAGTGAATTAATAAGTCTTTTTCACTTTAGAGCAGCTGACTAGAAACTGAGATCTCTCAACCAACCTCTAGAAACCTCTTACCTAGGGACACAGAAGGAGGAAGAAATGGTGCATTACAGAGAATACCATCCATTCTCCAGGTTATATGAATTGTTAATGTGCATCTGGTTTCCTACCACAAGACTCAAACCTCTCCACTGTCTTCCCATTGATTATCATCTGTCTCCATGCCCTTCCCTCACTGCTGAAGCCTGGTTCCTTCTCTCCAATGATTTATATATTTTACTGTTGTTGTTCCTAGAACTTGCAAATAATCATTACTGCCTCTCACACATTAGCCACAACTTGACCACTGCCTGGAATGCCCTCTATGATTCTCTGGAATTATTGAAATATGATTCCCTCTTTTTTAGACCAAGTTCACATTACAACTTTTCCAGTAGACATCCCGATGCCCCCAATTTATAGAAATAAGGTAATAAAATAAAAACATAAACTTACATGTAAATTGCCTTTCATGTTTTGGTCTTCACAACAATACCATGAACTGGCCCTGAGGGTACTGCACATGCACGTGAATTCATAATGAGACAGGCTCAAAAATGTGAAGGTGACCCAATCAAGGTAACATTGGCAATTCCAAAGTCTACCATCTGTCTTTGTCAGGGAACGATGCATTCCATAGAGCACATCAATAGTATTTATGTATTTATATATTCATTTTGTTCTAATGTACATAGAATAAAAATTATTAAACTTTTCGTTAACTGATGAGATAAGTGAATGTTTTAATTTGCATATCTACTGCTCTAAGAATGAAATTAAGAAATTTAGATTGAACTATCTGTAAAACAAATTAATTTCTTAAAGAGGACAAAATTTAACTTATCTTGATGATACAGGATTAGTATACCAAATAACACAATTTCTTAGGCTGAAACAGAAATTATAATTATTATAATATCCTTCTTCGATATAGTTATTTTAACCCTTGCAAGTACTTTAATATATGTTATATTACTTGACATTCAAACAGTCTTGTAAAATAGATATTTTCCAAATTTCATAGATGAAGATGGGGCTTAGAGAGTTTTAGTAACTTAAGGTTCACAGCAAGCACACAGCAGAGCCACATGTTTGAACAGTAATCCATGGACAAGGGGATAGGAATTGTCAGCTCTACATTAAATGGCCATAGACTACTGTGTGCATTTCTTCCTCATTTTGCCTGATGATTCAGTCAGCTATCTACTCTTCCAGTTGTCAGAGAACAGTTATTTCTTCCTGCTGCCAGCTGTCATCATCCGTGTCTAGTCTATGAGCTGGAAAATCAGATAAGCTTGCTGAAAACTGGATATGAAACAGATTTAAATAGTGTCTGATGGAGAGCTTCTTCTGTGGAGTCAATCAAGTTCATGGCTTTGGTGAACCAGTCGTAGACCAACTATCACAGTAGCTCACGAGCTTTCTCCAGTAGCCTCTTGGTTGCTGGCTGGGTAGGTAAAGTGTGACTATATTTCCATTTTGTCTTCAAGGTGGGGGGCAATACCATGCCACCAGGTGTGCCTTCTTGCTCCCACACCGAATTCTTCTGCCTGGTATTCCTCTTTGTTCCAGTGTTCTAAGATGGGCAGTTAGTGGACACATGGGTTATTTCTCAGGGTGTGGTTGCCCCTGGCACTCAAAGTGTTTCCTCAATCCAATGTCAGTGTCTGAACCATGCGTTGCTAATGAACCATGTGTTACTAATTCAATAAAATAAGTAAAGAAGTTAGGAGTAAGAATTTAGAGATATTTATAGTATCTAATGTTGACACCGATGCAACATTTTTTTATTGTAGTTTTTAAAAAACATTGGTATGTAACAGATTGGATTTTTTTTTAAATGGTCCCATGCCACAGAGAATTTGAGAAGCATAAACTTTGGTATATCTACATCTAGAATACTAAATAGTAGACAAAAAATGTTATGCGAGAATTTCATCTGGCCTGAGAGCCTTCCAGAATGAGAAACATCTAATGTTTTCCAAATACTGACCTGACTTGCTTTCCCTGCCTACTCTATTTAGTTCTCTGGCATTAGGAAAAAATTCCCCATTTGCTTTGATGAGGTCATTGACCTCTGAGTTAAAAAAAAAGCTTATAGAGTCTGGAATGCAAATCACATTTAAGCTATTACATAAGAATATTAGATAAAGAGCAAGTAGTAACTTGAATATCACATTCAAATTTCAGGGGCATTCACATGTCCAAAGCAGTTGAACATGTAATTGACAGAGGGTTTTTATTTGTTTGTTTACTAGTATATCTTGGGTATATGTGACAATACCTCTAAGGGACTTTACAGATAACCACGTACCATAAGCAAATAAATGTTGAGTAAATTCTGTTTTTGATATATATGATGTTGATATATATTGATGGTAATAAAATATTAATACATTCAAGTAGAAACAAGCCTTTATTTATTTTATATAAAATGAAAAAGAAAAAAATATCACAATTGTTTAAGGAGGCATACATTTAAAGAAACATTTCTGAGAAAGAGATTTTTATTCTACAAATATTAAGTGTTGGCTCTGCCTGGCATTTTTTTAGATACTTGGGATAAATTTGTAAGATTGACAAAATTCTCTGGCCCTGTGAAGTTTACGCTCCAGCAAGGGAACAGATGGAGACAATAAACAAGGAACTTATTAAATAAGTGATTTATACATTATGTTGAAGGTGATGAGTGCTGCAGATAAAAGACAAAGAAGAGCAGTGTAACCAGGGCCAGGTGTCCAGTACCAGAAGCAGTAATAACAGCATCATTATGATAGCTCTCCGAAATGTGATTTTCAAGCAAAGTCGGAGTAAAGATTGGAGCAAAAACTTTAAACTAAACAGTAAATGAAAAGAATACTAACTAAATTTAATGGAATCCTTACCTAAAAGAGACTCACATTTTAATGATTATATTTGGCATACTATTATTTTACTTCACTAGATGTGTTAGAATGATATGGGATAGGTGTGGTCTTCTCTAAGAAGTCTGAGTTGCAAAACCAAGAAGAGTAAGAGCAAGTTTGACAAACAATATGAGCTTCACGTGTACACACAGTTGAGAGAGTGTGTACTCATATCTGCGACAAATTTCTGTATGAGTGTGTACTCACTCATATCTGCGACAAATTTCTCTCCACCCTTTCAAAGACAAATACTGTATTTATTTATTTATTTATTTATTTATTTTTCTAATTGAGGCCAGGGAGACATATGAGTTTCAGGCTGTCATTTTGAAGACATATAATTGGATCTTTGCCTCTCTTCCTTCTTCTACAGTTTTGAAGGGCAGGAAAACCTGAAAAATAAAACCTTTCCCCCTAAGGCAGTTTTCCTTAGTCTGAGAGCTGGAGAGGCTGAAAAGATGATAAAAGATTTCTAAGAAATCAGGTTGAGAAAGAACGCAGATCGTGGTCAAAGTCTTCTTAGTTTGAAACCCCATTCTTCTGAGGAGCCCCTGGATATTTAATGGCAACCCAATACCTGAAATTCCAGAGCTACTAAGGGGCCATGTGATATCCAATCAAGGTTTTAATGTTGATTTTAAAAACACATTTTCACTTGATATGGAGAGAAAATGAGTATTGGAGCAATTTTTGATAAGAGACTAGAAATTAAAGGAAAGTACTAGGTTGTACATACACTTTTGTTTCTTTAAATCTTGCTCCATATATGTGATCTATACATATGCAGTAATTCAAAGTTGTAATGTTTAGAAATATTTACATAGAATATTTGATAAATGCTTTTATCTACTAGTCTTTTTGTTTGGTATATGTAAACATTGCCTGATGTTTTAGGCCATGCAAGCATATTATGAATTATCAGAGTCTGGTATATCTAACTTCAAAATTTGTTTCTTCAATGGTAACCCTCAAAACTTAGATATATAAAATAAAAATATCAACGGTCATACTCTATTCATTTGCTTTTCAGACTATCCCGTAACACAGCAGTTTCTGGTTGGTAGGCTTCCACAGTGTTCCAATAGGGCTAATATAAAGAATTTGAATTTCTAGTGTTTATATCAAAGTCTTATTTTAATGACCAAAACTTCCCTTTATGTTCCTCCAATGAAGGGGGAAATTCTGAAACTACCTAATTTTTCCTTTCAACATTTCAAAAATGTGTTTGGTCTCTTTTCTAAAAGAAAAAATCTAAGACGACAGTAAGGACATGATTTCTGAATGTTCTACAATTTTCTGTTTGTTTTCAAACACTGACATTTTTCTGAGTGAAGGAAGAGTCCAGATTTTTTAATAATCACCAGGGAATTTTGTGATGACTGTAGAGTGGATTTTTTCCAGAAAGCAAAAGAACACAAAACACAGATTAAGATAAAAATTGTAGACAGAAGTTTGCTATTGTGCCTTAAAGTAAGGCATGAAATTCAAACAAAAGTGTATAATTCCCATTTATATATATTGTCAATGCCAGATCCCAGCTGTGCTCACATACCACCAGAGCTTGGTACACAGCTGTGACATTATAAAAGAGACTCAATTGCCAATCAGAGCTTGGCTTCAGAGATTCATTGTGCAAGCCATTCCCTAATAAAACTTCTGGAACTCTGTGTCTGCTTCACTTATTGTCTCCATGTACAACCCTGTATTGTGCAATTAAAGACATTGCAGAATTTCTCTATTACACTTAGTTATTTACTGTAAGAAATTCTGGCTTCGAACTAAAGTTTAACAGTGGATTGGATTTCTTTTATCACTACAATTCTTTTTTTGAGGACACCCATGAGGTAGAATGTCAGAGAGCCATAAAGTAAGTCTCTTATATTTACTCAACAATCAGCAGGTTTATTGATGGTTAATATGCTTTTAACCCCCTTTGAAAATGGTTTCAAGGGACAAATGTGGCACCGCTGACAGAATCATAAAGGAGAATAATTGCCATTATTATTGTTTTGCACCTGAAATGAAGTCTCACTTGAATATTATGGACTGTGTGCCACAAATATGGCAGCTTTCCCAAAGGTACTTTTCTTAAAATCCTAGTTCCATGAGATGTATGAGATGTTTTGTTTTTGTTTTGCTGAAAAACAACAACAACAACAACAAAAAAAAAACCTTTGGTCAAATGTGTTCTTGATCTTCGTACAGCATAACGATGTGCACTTTTTAAAGATTCCAATAAATTTTGGAATGCAGAAATATATTCTTCTCTGTCCAATGTGAGATTGATTCTCTATAGAATCCCTCTCCTTATAACATTAATCAACAGCTCAGGGTTTTATGTAACACAAATGGGAAACGTATTTCACGGGTAGCCATTAACAAGAATCCTTTGTTGTGATGAAAACTTGGCTTTGAAGAAATAACAAAAGGAATAATTGGATGATTTTTAAGAAATGACCATAGATATAAACCTATGGTAGTAGAAGATTTTGATATTTTCATGGCACAAGTTGTGTTTAACTTGACACATTCTCAGTGAAGTTCTGCCTTTCTAGAATACCTACAGGTAGATATCTTATCTTCTCTTTTTATATAATACTTATACCTAAAGATGCAGGTAGTTACATAATCGGAAGCAGAATTCCATTACGCAATCTGAAGATATTGAAAGAGATAACGTTGTGACTTCAGATACGTTGAATGTCAGATAGTCATCTTCAAAGTACAAAAATATATTAAATCCCTTGTCTTTATCAAATCAGCATCCCTTGCTTTATACACTAGTTTTAATTTCTGAAAATAATTCTTAAAGACAGAGAAGGGATAACAACATTGCCTCATAATTTTATCTAAAATTTAAGATGAATTTATAGTATACATTTATTTAGTTTCTTCTATACCTGGTACTGTTCTAAGCATGTGATACACACACACACACACACACACACACATATGTATGTATATATATGTATATATACACATACATTATACATATGTATATATATAAACACATTTATGGCACAAATAGGTTAAATATCTTGACCAATGACACACAGCAAGTATATAAAGAGTAAAAAGGCACTCACATTTCTAAGCACTGCACAATGCCAACAGCATTGCTCTGCTTCTAGAGATTATAAAATCTTACTACAACTATCCTTTGACTTATCAAGTAAGAAAAAATTGAATTATAATTATAAGAAAAATGTAATTCTATTGGAATTTAGAATGAGGTTGCCCTAAATAAAAAGTTTCTTGTTTTTATCTTTCGGACTATAGAAATTCTATAGCTTTAATGAAGGCTGAAAAGTCATGGTTATTCTTTATTTGCTTCTGAAGTCTTTATAAGTAGATCAGTTTGATAAGAAATGCATTTTCCAAATAACTTGCTTGTTACTTCTTAGGTTCCTTCTGTCATGTTGATTCAAGTGGATAAAATATAAACCTTGGAATTGATGGAATAAATGCTAAGTACATCGATCTCAGAGGTGATTCTTTTACAAATAACTCTAATTATTCCTTTCTGGATGCAAAGATTTGGTAATTTTATTTATGAGATTAGGATCTTCATTTCTAATCTGAAGCCTGCATCGTTCATCCTCACACATTACTAAAATAAAATAATGTACTTTTGTGGTGTTTAAAGGTCTGTAAATCCTCCAAATTCTATTAATTTAAAATATATTCAAGGAAATTTAAGGACCAAGTTGCAAACATGTTCATAATTCAAGTTTTCTGAATAAGTATAAATGGGCAAATGAAGAAAACATTCTCCTGCATTTTGATGAAGTAAAGGTCACGATCCACATGAGCTATCATAACTGCCTCGAATAACACCAAGGCCTCAGCAGAGATGATTGGGAGACACAACCATATGAATACCAAATTAGATACTTTTATGGAACATACTTTGATTTATAGTCTATACATAATGTATACACTAACAAAAACAAACAGCAAACAACATATAACACAAAAGCAAAATTCAATATGCTTTGGTATCCTACTTTAATGATTCTCAAGATTCTGATAAATCTGTCTTGGCAAAATGGAGTTCAAGGACCTCACAATTAACATTTGAACAGTGGGATTTTATTTATACAAATAAAACTTTTGCACATATGTGTATTTAGGACAATATTACATAATATCACATTTAGGCCCTATTCCAAATATATGAAATGTTCTCTTTATCTGTGAAGTTTTTACTTCACAGATATGTGTGTATGAGTGTGTGTGTGTGTGTGTGTGTGTGTGTGTGTGTGTGTGTAAAACCTTAGATCGGGCTCTTAAAATTGGATCAAAGAACATTAGTATGACAACTGCAATTCTGACACAATGGATAAAAATTATGTATACATATATGTGTGGGTGTGTGTATGTGTGTATACTCATGAAAATAAAATGTTACTTGAAGACCAATCCAGATGTCCCTTGTATAATCAGAAAATATGTTGAATCTCATTTTTGTTTCCCTATGAGTTTATCAGAACCCTGGCCCTGCCTCAGTCCCAACCCTAAGCCTAAGCCTGGCCGGAGCCCTTGCCCTGCCCCAGTCCCGACACACATATACATATACATACACATATACATAATTTTTATCTATTGTGTCAGAATTGCACAATATGCTTTCACAGATTTGAGTAGCAGAGTTTCAAGCCAAAGCCTTTATAATCTATTTCAACACAGCAAAACTATCATCATGCCTTCTGAAAATAATGGCTTCCATGAGATGATTATAATAGATCATCCTGAATTAGAAATCCTTTATGTAGTCTCTTTCAAAGCAAGCAAGTGATCTGAAATGGAATGCTTGCCTCTTTATTCAGTTCGCTGTGCCACACATTTTCAATTCAACAAAAGTACCTGTTGTGTGCCAGGCACTGTTCATACTGCAAGGGACAAAAGATAAACATTGTCTTTACAGAGCTCACACTTTTGTTAAGGAAAGGGACATAAAGAAAAATTATATAAAAACCTGTATATGGATGTTTATAACAGCTTTGTTCATAATAAACAAAACCTGAAAGTAACCAAGGTGTTTTATAATATGTGAATGGATAAATAAACTGTCGTCCATCTAGACAATGGGATAATATTCAGCACTAAAAAGAAATTAGCTACAAAGCCATGAAAAGACATGGAGGAACTTTAAATACATATCATTAAGTGAAAGCAGCCAATCTGAAAAGGGTACTGTATTATCCCAACTACATGACACCCTGGAAAAGGCAAAACTATGAAGATAATAAAACATCAGTGGTTTCCAGGGGTTATGGGGGAGGGAGGGCTGAAAAGCGGAGCACAGAGAATTTTCAGGGCAGTGAAACTACTCTGTATGATATTATAATGACGGCTACCCATACACTGTATAACATCAAGAGTGAAACCTAATGTAAACTATGGAATTTGGGTGATAAAACATGTCAGCATAGTTTCACCAGTTTTAACAAATGTACCATTCTAGAGAGGCCTTTTTATAATAAAGGAGACTATACATGTATGGGGGTCAGAGGTATACAAGAAATCTATATACCGTTCTGCTCCATTCTGCTGTAAATCTACAGCTTCCCCCCAAAATAAAATATATTAAAAATAAAAGTTATAGTATAGAATAGTGCATACAATAATTACAGCATGTACAACTGTTAAAAGCAGCATAGAAATTGGAAAGAACGTCCAAGGATGGTGCAGACAAGAAATGGTGCATAAAATGACATATAAGATGGGTTTTGAAGGATGATGAGTTTTATTAACACCAAAGATCTTATTATTCCTATGACTGGGATTTAATTTTTCATCTTCAGATAATAATGCATTGAACATGTTTCTATCCTAGAATGGGAGAAAGAATAAGGATTAATTGAATACCTATAATATCCTTAGAGTAGTAAAATCAAAGATTTTTAACAATGATGTGATGATGTTAACCTCATGGGAAAGATTTCATATTTTCAGGGTAACGGTTGATGACGTTATAGGGATACATTTGTGTCTAAAGCAGTATATGTTAGCTGTCCAAACACTTGGAGGAGCTGGAAAAATGAGGAAGGATGTAATGTCTGAGCAAAAACTGTGAAGGATCTATATCATCTGACTTAAGTAAGGGCATCAGAACTTCAGGAAGTAAAATATTTATTGAATATATACTGCACCCAAGGGGCCTTTCCAGGCTCCTAAAATATGGAGATGAAAGCAATTTTCTTTCTTTAGAAAGTCCACAATATGGTTCTTGAGAGCACTTACAAAGTTATGATTAGGTGTTAAAGACCAGAGCAGAGGTAATCCACAAAACTACACAGAGGTTTCACTAACGATGCAAAGGATGGAAAAAAGAGCCACTTGAATGAAACCAGGAAGTGCAGTTTAAGTAAAGGAAACAGCCTGCAGATGCTGCAATGCAGGATGTCAGACCAACTATAACTTTGGAGAACATAACATGTGGAGAGAAAATTCCTGGGATAATTATTTTCACAAAATAAATTTATATTTCATTTCAGATCATTATACCGCATTTCATTTGAGTTGTGTGTGTGTGTGTGTGTGTGTGTGTGTGTGTGTGTGAGAATTACCTCATTTAAAACAAACTGTTAGACAACTGTATCATAAAGCCAGTCTGCACTGAAATAGCTTTATTCTAGTTAAAAATCTGTGCCTCTTACTCTTAGTACATGAAGTTATTCATGAAAAAAAAAGGAAGAGAAAGAGTCTTATTGCCCAGTATGGCAAAGTAAGTTCACCACTACATGTCAGACCCAATCATTTCTTCAATGTTTGATTGAAAGCACTGGGTGTAAAGATCCTAAGGTATTGTGTAGGCCTGAAGGTAAGGCATACCATGCTTGATTAGTGGTTTCCGCCACTCAACAGGGAATGAGGAGTGTTGTATCTCAACCTAATCGCTTAAGAAGATTCATTTTGCATTAGACTGAAGCCTGTGGAAATGGAATCCATAATAACAATGATGGCTAACATTTATTAAGCACTTACAAAGTGCTTTCTACCATCAAAGGACTTTATATGTATGAATTCATTGAATCCTTATAATAACCTTGTGAGGTGGAAACTAAGGCACAAGAAAGTCAAGGAATACCTACAAGGATGACAGCTAGTGAATGAAGCATCCAACTTTGGCAGGAGATTGTAGGGGTAGTGCTCTTGCCAGCTGTAAAACAGAGCGTCCCTGTCATCCATCCATGCTAAATTATTCATAGGTCAATGTCAGCTAAATCAGAAATGCCCCAAAGAGTAGTAATACATATTCAAATCTTATTCAAATAAACAGTCAACAGGAATCATGCAGGCATAGCAACCTCTCTTAGCACATCTACTGTGGAGCCAGCCAGAGGTGTTCTCAATTCTGCAGTTCTCTAACCTACCTAGTTAGTTTCATTCTAGTGTACACCAAACATGGGAGAAGGAAAAGATTATGGTTTGAGAGTTTCACAGACTCAAATCCCAGTGTCTCTGATTTTGCACAAATAAATTCTCTGAGCTTCAGGGTCTTCATGTCTACAATGAAAATATATAAAATAACATAAATTTTCATAAGTAAGGTACAAGGAGGTGATATACTGTAGTTTTTCTACTGTAATGTAAGTGCCTGACATGGATTTTTTTGGCTGTCCAGGCATTCATTTTCGAAAACATCCATCTTGAATAAACCTATTACCAGCCTCTAGCAAAACAACTAGTTAAGGAACAGGCCTCCTCCACCTATGATATTCCCCTTTTAGAAACTCCTGGATAAATGAGGTCACTGATCTATTGAGTGACTCTGCGTTTCCCTACCCATGCCCTACTTCCCACTCTCATGTTTTAAATTTGCCAATTAAAAAGTGACCTTGGGAAAGCATACGTATCCCTTGCTCAACTCTAATACAGGCAGAGTCCCAGGTCCAAGCTTCTTTCCTCTCTCTCTACCTTACTGTGTAGCCCTCAGCCACGTCATAGACCCTCCAGGACCTGTGAGCAAGAAATCTTGTTCTTCAGAGTTCCTAATGGTTCTGCTGAGGTGCATTCTGCAATCCTAAGAGCCACAGGGGAGGGGAGGGGAGGACAGAATGTCTGTGGGTCTCACTAGGACTAAAGCCATTCCTAAAGAACATTATTATCAAACAGCAGGGACCACCACAACATAAACCTAGCACAATACCTGATACATAGTATATCTTCCAAAACGTTTTTTTTCTAAGCTTCTTCTTATGTATGTCATTGTACACATGAATAAATAAGTTAAGGTACCATTTTAAAAGCAACATTTATATTTTTAATGATTTGAATATATGTATATACTATATATGATTTCTACTTTTAATTATTTGAATACAAAAAAGAGGATTTCATCTGTGATTATATAATCATATGATGCTTAATGACAGAGATACCTTCTGAGAAATGCACCATTAGGTGATTTCAACATTGTATGAACATCGCAGAGTGCCCTTCCACAAGCCTAGATGCCATAGCCGAGGCTATGTGGTGTAGCCTATTGCTCCTAGGCTACAAGCCTGTTCAGCAAGTTACTGTACAAAAGAACATGAGATTGAATCAAGCCCAAGAGAAAATGACACAATCAAGAGATGTGGTAAACACAAGATATATGAGGCTGCTTCAGCCATAACACAGCATACTATTTTACAGCAAACATTTTTTTTGTATTAGTTTCAGGTGTACAAAACAATGTAATAGACATTTACATGCCTTACAAAGTGATGATCTCCCTGCCCCAATCTGCTACCCCTCTGACATCGTATAGAGCTGTTACAGTTCCATTGACTCTATTCCCTATGCTGTGACTATATATATATTAAATTATAGTTGACATTCATTATTATTCAGCTTCAGCTTCATACACTGCCGTGGTCAGGCATATATACCATCTATGAAGTAGTCTCCCTAATAAGAGAAGTGTCCATCAGATACCTTACAAAATCTTTACAACATTAGTGATTATATTGCCCAAACTGTCTTTTGTATCCCCATGGCAATCTTGTGGTTATCAATTTGTGCTTTCTAATCCCCTCACCTTCTCCCTCATCCCCAACGAAACTTTTGTTTTTGTAAGTAGAAAGAGAAAACTCTAAAATAATGATAAAAAGTACAGCATAGTAAATACATAAACCAGTAACATAGTCATTTATTATCATTATCAAGTAGTATGTAGTGTACCTAATTGTATGTGCTATGTTTTTCTATATCAAAGCGGATTTGTTTACACCAGCATCATCACAACACACATGAGTAACACACAATGTTATGATGACTGTGATGTCACTTGGTGATAGCGATTTTTCAGTTCCAATATAATTTCATGGGACTACTATCATAAATGTGGTCCATCATTGACTGAACCATGATTATGCAGTTATCCATCTTTAATTTATTCGTTTGATATTATATTTTCCAGAAAATGGTACATTGGATGAACAGAAACAACATACTGAATATGTGTGGTATTTTCAGAAGAGGGCCATAGGAATTCTGCATTCTATAATGTTGCTTCTGATATTATAGTGTGTTTAAATATTGTAGCTCTTTTCCATTTCTATCTCTATACCTAGGCTGCTTAGTACCAAATTACCCAATATTGTGCTGGGATGTTTGGGAAAAAATATTACTTGTTTAAATATCCCTGAATGGGAATTTTTAAAATAATTTTTAAACTTTGTGAAAAACTTTGATAAAATGTACATAATCATAAGCTTATGGAGATTTTTAAAAGAATAATAAAGACATTCATTGGAATATTTTATAACAATCATTTATGAAGATAAAACACACACACATACACACACAAACATACACACAAATGACATGGCTGTTTAATGAAATTATGGCTCATTCCTGTGAGTATAAATTCAGAGAAAATGTTAAGAGCAAAAGACCCTCTCTTTCCTTAAAAACTCTTATACTGAATACAGGTTTGCATTCTGTATAAACCCTTGATATTTTATTAATACTAAAATAATTTCTATAAAAAAATGATCAATTGATATAGACAGCCCTCCTGTGTGATTTCATTTAAGCATGCTTTTTGATTACAGAATCTTAAGATATTAGATTAGTGTTTATCACATGACTCTCTTAATCACCATTATAACTATGAGTCATGTTAGCTAACATTAGTTTCTTTATCTGTGGCAAGTGATTAAAGAGCATAAGTGGGCTTTGGAATCAGAAAGTTTGTGTCTAAGATAGCTTATCAGCTGTGTGATTGCCAGTGCCTATCTTTGATCACGGAGAGTTCTTAGTTATTTACTGCCCAATATTTCAGTAAATGGAATACTCATTATATACTGTTCAAAGCATGATTACAATGGCTTCATAGAGTTTTATCATTTTTATACACTATAATTTGTTTTATAAGGCCATTTGAAAATATTTAAATTTTTCTCCATTTTTCCTGTATACATTTCTCCATTTTCCTATATATATTTCCTATATAAATCAATAGTCTACACATTCTTTGTAAGAATCTTTGATTATATCTTCAGAATATATTATTCAAATTGGAAATTTTCAGGCAATATGCGTACCATTTTTACAATATTGATGTATCTTATCACACTGTCTCAAAAAATAGTGTAGCAACATGCAACATCAACAGCACAATAGAGTCTATTTCCCCAAAATTTTACCAACACTGTCTATGATCATATTCTTAAAAAATAAACAACTTCATGAAGAAAACAATATATTTCATTTAAGTTTATATTTCTTTAAACATCTGGATTTTCAAAATTATTCATATGCTTATTTCCATTTTGTACACGTGTGTATTGCATGTTATAGTTAGATTTTTATGGCTAAAAGTGCCACTTATTATTCATACTACACAATTCTAACAATTTTTTTTATTTGTCACTCAATTTACTTACAGTAGCAGGTTATTTCTCCATTATAACTTATACTTCATTTATTTGATATATTTAATTTGCAAAAAATATAAATAACCACCAAGTGTTTTTGAAGAAGCAAATGTAATACAAAACAGGTAAACAAATTTTTCTAATTCAGCTCACATGAGTAATTTTACAAGACCATGAAGTAGCAAATTTGTTATTTAAGTAGATACACACATAGATACAATTGTATTTAGCGTATATTTAAATACTAGTAGTTTTAAGAAAACAACAGTTTCAGCTCTTTTTCACCACATTCCTCCTCATTTTCTTTCCTCTATGCTAATAGCTCTAGTAGAGGGATATTGTACATGGTAATGAATTAGTCTTGAGTTTCCTACAGCCACTTTTTTAAAAAAGTGATTTAGGTTCCAATAAAAGAGTATGATTATATTTAGTTGACCATAATCCTTTATTTTCCATGAATTGTTTCATGTTTTTAATAAAAAGAGGTATTTATCCAGTCGTTTAAAAAAAAGATCACCAAACTATGGTGAGCTGTAGTTTATTCCAAGCTTATACAAAGATAACATTTTGTTTTTAAGCTTCTATACTTCACAAGTCAGAATAAATTGATAAGATGGCAGGATGGTACATTTGTTAGAAGTTTGACTGCAAAGCTATATAACTCGGATTCAAGTAAATTGTTGGAAAAAAATGTTTATGAAAAACAAACACCTATGTGCTAAAT
Organism: Rhinolophus hipposideros; assembly: GCF_964194185.1. NCBI lineage: Eukaryota > Metazoa > Chordata > Mammalia > Chiroptera > Rhinolophidae > Rhinolophus > Rhinolophus hipposideros. The sequence continues at coordinate 36,257,817 of NC_138050.1, read as the reverse complement.
TTATCTTCAGAATTAAATGAAATGATTAAAAAATCATTAACAGGTGAAATATATTTTCTCAATGTATGATATGAAATATATAAAATACATCTATTTTTCAGAGTAATAAGGCAACTTACATTATTTAAACCTTAAAAATATTTATTTTTCCCAAATAATACAATTAAGTCAGTTTATATTAAATAGATATTTCACCATGATCTAGTGCCAAGGGGAAAAAAAAATTCTAAAATGCATAGAATTGGTTTAAACTTTTTAGATAAGATCAGTATACTTATGAATGTTTGGGTATCATAAAAACAGTAGTTTTTAAATCATGGTTATACTAATGTTGGTTATATATTTAAAATATAACTTTATAACTTAGGAAATTATACAGATCCATATATGTGGAATAATTCTTTTGGTTGCTACCATATAAGAAGCACTATGTCTACAAATAAAGATGAATATGCAATACATACTAATAATTATATAATTCATATAATTTTCTTTAATTGGCTATGAATACATAGTTGAGCACATATGCAATTGGTTAATCAACAATCAGCAAAAGTAATTCCTACTCAAATTTGGCATAAGTATTTGCATAAAAACTCACACACTGATTTTAATACATTGAATAATTTTCCTTTATTGTCAGACAGAGAAAGACAAATACCATATGATATCACTTATATGTGGAATCTAAAGAAAATAATAAATGAATGAACTAATCAGAAACAGTGTCAGAGACATAGAGGAAAAACTGAGAGTTGCTAGATGGGGGGGTGGGTATAAGGGGGAAGGTGAGGGGATTAGAAAACACAATCTGTAACCACAAGATTGCTACAGGGATACAGAAGTCAATTTGGGGAATGTAATCAACAGTGTTGTAAAGATTTTATAGGGTATCCGATGGACACGTGTCCCATTAGGTAGACCACCTCAGGGAGGATGTAGATGACTGATCAAGGCTCTGTACACCTGAAGCTGAAGCTGAAGAATAATGAATGTCAACTACAATTAAAAAAAAAAATGTGTGTGTATATATATATGTGGTTACAAGAAGTGAAGTACAGCATTAGGAATAGAGACAGTGGAAATGTAATGGCCGCATGCGATGTCAGATGTCAGTGGATGGGGGAGGGGAGTTATCACTGTGTGAGGGATATAAATGATAAATGTCCATTACATTGTTTTGTACACCTGAAACTAATAAAAAAGAGAAAGAAAAGAAGAAATGAATCAATTTTATCATGGAATGTAAGGATATACAGAAGCACACAAATAACTGTTCAGATGGGGAAAGATTTCTAAGTTCTTATGTGGGGAATTAAATATGTAAGCCAGATATTTGAAATCCAAGAAAATAGAATATATTAACTTATTACCCAAAAGATTCCAATCATTAATTTGTTTGTAATACTTGTATATTCTGTTAATTTTCAGATAGCATCCCAATCCCTTCTATTTCCTTTTCAACTGTGAAACTAATTCCGAAATAGAATGTAATGCTGAACATAAGAATAAGAACATGGGAAAGGCGAAAGGAAGAAAAAGAAAATAATTCGTATGTTCTTCTAGTTTAATTTTGGTTGCATTCTCTTCTCACTTTTTGTGTGTGGGGCGGGGGTATGTTCATTAAGTGGGAAAAGTCATTTTTGTTCATAATAAGATGATAAAATGCCGTCTTTACCAGCACATTCTTTCACTGAGATAAGATAATGAAAACTTTTTAAAAAAACAAAACCTAAATTTACCTACAGAAAAGCCACTCATGTTTAAATGAATCTTTAGTTCTCTAATCAACCCTACTTCCGGGTCAGAATAAAGTTAAAGTCCAGTTGATGGTCAGTTTCCTTTTTCGCTGAGGCCTCTCTTTTGGGGTCCACAGCCCTCTGAGTTAGCTCCCCAGGCTTTTGCCATCTTGCTGCACATTTCTTATCCGGTAAGCATGGTTTTAAATCAGACCACAGCTTGGGGAGCTGCCAAGTCAGCTGCAGCACTTCAAAGTAACATATCCCACTGTGTCGCAAAATAATTCATTTCTAAAAGCTCATTATATTTCCTCTAATTTAGTAAAATTTAAAGGTGACCTAAAACTAACAAACATGTCCTTTGGAAACAATATACCAAATCCACAACCAGATTATTAACTAATGCTGGTTAACATACAGACACGTTGAAACCATTTTCCTCCTTACTAAAAGTCTATACACTCCTACCATCTAATAAAATAGTTATTTGATGTGAAACTCTGTGCATATATAAACTTATATTTAATAAACTTTTGAGAAATACCACATAACACAATAAAATGCTTATTTTGTATTATAGCACTTCCCCACCCCACCCCACCCCCACACATCAAACAACATAATTTTTGTTCAGTCAAACCAGGTGCCCAATGTGAGGTGAAAGGAGGGAATGTGTGATTCTTTCATACAGGGACATACATTGCAGTTTCATTGGTTCTTCAACTTCAGTGTTCCCTACTTCAATAACAACAGTCATTAGCAGTTTTCAAAAGGCGTACATATTAGAACTTCCTGACTAGATGCTTTGTTGCTTTGGCTGGTTTTCTTAATCACTTAACCCTTAACCAAGGAGCACTCTGTCACAGTGACATACTGTTTAGAATGAGGGTGTTTTAGTATAGCTTCTTCAACCACTGGTTGGGAGTCTGAAGAATTCATTATATCAAAACAGACAAGGGTATTGTTTTGATATATATATTGATATATATATATATATATATTTTATATATATATATATATATTTAATCAGGAAATAAAATAATTTTGTTTTTCAGCAGAATAGTGTGAAAATTTCCAATATCTCAAAATTAGAAAACTCAGTCACAAAGTTGGCTTGACATTGACTAAATTTCTTGGTGGTTTTGACTCTAATATTATTTTAAATTAATTTTATTCTTAGTTAAATTTATGCTTATAATGGTATAAATGTATGCTGATCCATTTTAGATGGCCCATTATACAGATAAATTGCATCAAACAATAGAGTGGGCTGTTTGGAATACATATGTAAATAAATCATTCTTTTCGTATACCATTATTCTGAGGTAAATTAAATAGCACATAGTGCTTGCTAGAAGCAAGTAAACGTGAATAAACATTTGTCTTAATATTTTTAAAACTTGTTAAAATAGTATAAAATAAAACTAAGATACATATTTCAAAACATATTTTATGCATTTTAAATTGATTTCTTAAAAAACTAATTTCCTAAGCATATAACATAAGCATAAGGGGATTGTTTTATAATTCTGTAGAATATTTATGAGATAATATTTTACAGTAAAATAATTTTATGAGTCAAAAAGTTTAGAAAATGCTTGTTTCAGTAAATTGTGGCTCTCAGTGCTTTTGTGTAATAAGTGGCAGGATTCTCTTGTGAAAGCCAAACACATTAAGTAGTAAACCAGATACTGCCTTGGTTTAAGTTGAAATGAGAGAATCAGCAGTTTTGCACTTGGCTTTGCCGCCCTTCTCTGACCTGCTCCCGTAGGATTCTCTGTGGAAAAGTTTGCAAACCATTGGCAATCTTCCTGCCCTTCAATGCAGAGCACTGAAGACAACCTCTGCCCACACACCGATGCTTTCCTGCAAAATGAATATTAGTTGTCATTCCTGTATTTGCATATTAGTTGGTGCTGATTTATCTATAGATAAAACTTTGATTGTAAGTAAACTTATTTCCCTAATCCATATTTTATGTATATAAACATATAATACATAAAACATATTATATACAAATAAATGTATTTCTTATCTTGTTTATGCATTATGCATATATATTACACATATATATGTTATATATGTATATATGTCTGTATGTGTATATATATACGTATATATGTACATATATAACATATATATGTGTAATATATCATATGTACAGGTCCATGCTATATTGAATAAGCATAAGAATCATGGGCTACACTCAACTTAAAATTATTTTTTACGTGCCACATGTTCATTTGGCAGGAATGCACTGTTAAACCTGGTTCTCCATCAATTAAATGCTTCTAGTTCTGCCCACTCTTATTAAGTCAATTAGAAAAATTCATTCTCCATTTGGGTTCATTAGCTTATTAATTGTTCTACTGGGAGGGCTGAAACCCTTTGGCAGGCATCTCACAGACATCTATATATAGTTTTATGCAATACTCCTGATAGAGTCTGCCTCTCTTTTTTAGTGAAAACATTTCACTTTGGAGTAGATAAAATATTTTTCCCAAAAAAAACACATATAAAATCAGGAATGATTATTAAAAACATAAGTAAAATTTTAGAGTTTTCCAAAAATCTACACTGGATAAAATACTTTTTTATTAGGATTGAGTTTAAAATTCATAATTGTGTTCAATTTGAAAAGTATTCAGTGAAAATTATGAAAATAATTCACCTCAGTGATTTGAGAATTGCAAAACTTGTGAGATTAGGATAAATTAGGAGGTAGTTTGTCTTCATGTGGTCTGGTGAGGGTTGGATAGAGTTAGGGAGAATAATTTCTTACCAATAGCACAGCTAGAGTAGACACAAGAAATTCTATAGGTAGTTTTGGAAAAGGTAATTTTATATTATTTCACTATAGTAAATATTAATGGCTATAACAGTATGAATATAGAATGATATAATAGTAAATTATAATGATTTTGTTTGTTTATATATATTTAGACTAAGAAAGTAAAGCTCAGTAAAATCGCCTTGGCTCATGGTTGTTGGATTTATATAGGACATTAGATACACATTTTGGATATCAGATATAGAACTCATGTACACAGGAAATGCCATGAGCTTTTTATATTTATTTATTGATATAATGAATACATATTATACTGGGTTTAATAAGCATTTTAAAATACCACACTAGTGGAAGAAATACATACAGATAAATTATTGAAATTTATCGTCAAATGCATATGAAATATTATTTTAGAGAGACAAACAAACAATAGAAGAGATATGGTATAATATTGATAGTCTGGGGATTCAGAGACCTTTTGTAGACTTGATGGCCACTGAGCTGGGCCTTAAATGATACATGGATTCAGGATGAGTAAAAATGACTTTGTCTTGTGTGTATCTCCTGCGGAGGAAATGAAAATAGTGTTCTCTTGACAGGTACAAAGGTCAATGTATATGGCTTCACAGATCTTCATATTTTAGACCTGAATTAAAATGTGTTTGTATGTGTGTAGTTTAAATAAGTAACATCTAATTATCTTTTCGTGGGGCTAAGCCACAGTAGTTTGGGTTTTAAGATTGGGATTGGTTTAGCAGGACAGTGTTAAAGTAATTCTGATATGCCATGTTAGTGCTTATCATTTATTATTAATTATTTATGCTTGCAAAGCGCATTTGTGTACGTTTCTATCCCTCTGTTGCAGATATGGAACAAGTGTGACTGCATTGATCTGCATCCCGGTGCTCTGCTACTCTGACAAAACAGATGTTCTCATCAGAGTTGAAGGCTCCTTCCATCAGCCAAATTGATTGCAAGTGACATTTGACAAAGTGGCTAATCAGAGCAGTAGTCAGTTCCTTTCAGTGCAGTCACTATCCAATCAGACAGATCCTCCCTGGCCAAGGGGAGACCAAATTAGAAGAAAAGGACCAGGAACACTCTCTGCCACACTGCCTAATGAGATGAACTAACATCAGAGACTGGTCAATACATTTTTCCATTTAGCCATATGGCCTAACATAAATGCAGAAGACTGCCACATGTTTAATATCCATTCATACATTCAGTGTATACATATATATATATATATATACACATTTATATATGTATGTATATATATTCATATTCATATTCTATTAAATTATGTTGTTGGTATACTTATTTAATTGAACAATTTCTATTTCGACTACTTGCTTTTGGACTGACTTTTATTCTATAGAGAAGAGTGTTTTATACAATATAGTCAGGTTGTTTAAAGAAGAGCCAATTTTAATTTTGCTTAACCCAGTGTTGCCCAAGATATTTAATTACAAAACATGTTGAGGCATAATAATGTCCACTGAACTGTGTTTGGAAAACATTGTCCTAACTTAACATATTCTTGGTGTAAAGAAACTACTTGGTACACTTCTTCACGTCATTTTAAGCCACATACTAGGTCACCTTGACCCCACGAAAGGCTCAATCCCATAACTCCAATAGAGAAAACCTGAGGAGTCTTCAAAACCTAATCTGCCTCAGTAGTAACTAGTTCTATGTTCTAGCCTAGGTTCAGTAATCTCGCTCCATCCTGACACTTGTGCTTGTAGCTAATTCATAAAATTGCAAGTGTTCTCTCTTCCATATGTGAAGCTTTGCTTTGACAGCAGGTCTCCATGTCTGCCCATCCAAGCAATAAGACCCTGTCATGCTCATGCCAGCCTTTCTGGAAACTGATGTCACAAACTCCATGAGCATGATAGGAACTCTGTCTTTCTTATTGCTTCTTTAATTGTGAAATTTCCTAGTTTTATTTATTTATTTATGTTTTCCTTTTTCTGACACATAGTCACTTATTTAGCTTTTGTTGGATGGAGAATATTCATTCTCTTCCTTTAGTCCTTTCTTCCTGGCTGAGTTTCCTCTCATACTCTATAGCTGAATTCATATGAGTAGTTGCTTCTACGAGATTTATGTCTGGTCTATATTATCTCCCATGCTGACCTGCACCCCTGGTCCTGAGCATCCAATTGGAAAGGTAGCTTATTGCTTATCTCCATCAGTAGAGCCACAAAAAAGCTAGTAAGATCTGGGCTATGCGAGTAGTTAATGGGAAAATGGTTTAATACCATTTTGAGTTTAACGAAATTTACTAACCATAAAAAGAAAGTTGGTGGGGGTTAAGTTTAACTTTTTCTTTTTTTTTATCAGTAAAAATGTCAGGAACTCATCTTGTAAGAGATGTCTTACTGTCACATAGGATTTTCTCATCGATATTTACATGGATTACCTTCATTCAGTTTGGATTTTTCAGCAGAAATTCTGAAGAAAGCATTTCTTACCATTTACACATATTCTTATTATGAGTTTGACATAAACTGGCAGGTCAAACTGTGCTGTGACTATCAGAATTCTGACACCCTGACCCAAAAGTCCCCATTCTTGAATCATGACTGCATTACCATCTATGATAAAACTAAAAGCAAGAAACAAATGTTGTATCTAAGGTATGAAATTAACATGATGCATTTGACCTTTGCAAAAGTAAATGTGATGTGAGAAGACTAAGACTTAACAATTCCTCAGAATCTACTAACATCTTGACAATAACTGAGCAAAATAATATTGCCCATACATTCTCCAGATGTCAATAAGTATCTTCCTATAAGTGAATACTTAGCTTTTGTTCATAATGGAATTACATGTAAATACCAAATAATGGTAATCATTTATTTTCAAAATCATCTCAGCATTAATCTAAATATTTTTAAAGTAGTCACCCAACTTTTTTATTTCTCCTAGTTCCTTTCTGATGATTCTTCATATGGGTCAGTTCAGTTCAATCCCAGCTTTACTGTGTGGTCCTTTACTGTGGTCCTCAAATTCCATATTAGTATGTTCTGTCTTCCACTTCTCAGGCAGAATGCAGCTTGGGGCCTATTGATAGCTTATATGTCAGTTTCCATCCTACTTTCACCTCCACACCACACAGGTGAAGTACCCAGAGATCACTAGCCCCTGAGTACTGCAATAAGAGACACTAGCCTTCCCCTCCATGGTAAGACTGGTCTGCCTATTCTTCGGTGGAAAGAGGCAGTAGGATAGAATGGTTTAAGATGTGGGTCCTGTGTTCATGCCTGGATATGTCATTAGCTCTGCTGTTTCCTAAGTGTGAAATCTTCGCAAAATCATTTAAATTCTCTAAGAGTTAATTTTTCAAAGCCTTCAAAACTAGTTTTTAAATAACCATGTCACTTCTCTCACTTTTCAATCTCTGAGTAGCTCCCCATTATATGTAGTATAAATTATATTCCTCATGGTGAGCATGCAGGGCTCTTCATAATATCGTTCCCACCCTTGCCACCCCTACTCACCCTCCAGATAGGCCCAATAACTACCAATGATTTGCTGGGAAACTTTGAGTAAATTCCTGGCCTCTCTGTGCTCCAGTTTCATGAAATTCGTATTTTAATATAATAATATATACTTCATATGGGTATTATACTCAAAATAATGTCTGACATATAAATTATTAAGAAATGACAGTTTAGTATTATTGTTTTTATTTTTATTTTTTGCAACCTTTTCATATTTGTGGTAGGAGTTGTTCAAAACATGCCTCTGGGTATGCATACATGGAAGAGTTTTACGTCCTCCAATGTAGGAACCAAAAATGCATGATTGTGTAGAAAATTCAGAAGAAACATAAAAACTAGGTCTGGCATATGATTTAATGAGTAGCAGCATTATTGGCTTATATGAAAGCATGAACCTTTTCCAGGCAGTGGCGCTTGTGGGACTGAGAGAGGGCCTCGGAGGCCCTCTGCCCAAGGCTCTTTGAACCATGTGGATTCCTTACTTGTCAAGGGCTGTTGGCTGTCACTGCCAACCAGTGAAGGTCATGAGGGAGGCCTAGAGAAGCAGTGCTTGATCAGCTCTTCACGCTCACTCACATCCTTGCGATGCTCAATAAAGCTTGTGAGCAGAACGGATCACTGTCCTTGTGTCGCATATCCCCACAAACTCAGCCTGCTACCTTGGAAAATAGCTCTTCACGCCCTTGCTGATCCATATACCTGAAAGCCGATCCTCCTTTACTTGTCCTTTTCACCAAAATCCCTGTTTTCCTTTATTTTTCCAATAACTAAACTAAATATTTAACTGTAGTGAAATATAACAAGAATAAAAATAGGTAAAGATACCCTCCTATGGTTTATTTTTAAATCTGTTTAGAAAATGCTCTGAACAGTTCTTTGTTCCTGGACAAGTCAATTCCTCTCTGAGAGCTTTCATCCAGAAAGTCTTTCCTGTGAAACAGCCCTCCTCACCCTTTGCCCTCGACCCCAGATCAAGTACTGCTGTTATAATACTAATTATAAGGACTCTTCCCTTCCAAGCCATCAGATCTAAGTATCCCTTGGAGCCTCCAGCTGTAGGCCAGGGACAATTCTCGTTCTTCTGTTTGTTTGCATGGGATAATATGACCAGATCAGAGAGGAATATACTATTGCTCTCCTGTTTTTTGTGAACATTAATTAGAAAAAAAAAAAGATATATTTTTCCTTGTGCCTCCCATTATATTTTCTGTGACTTGAAAATAAGAAATTTTATGTTGACATCCAAACATTATATCTTCCTATAAGTGAATACTTAGCTTTGTTAGATGAACAATAAACTCATTATTTAATGAGTAAATTGATAAATACATGGAATGGATGTTGTTTATCTAAGCCTTCTTTGCCTTAATGTAAACTAAAAAAAAAAAAAAAAAACAAAAACAAGAAACACTAAATGATAGTGTCTACATCAAGATATGACATGCCTATATTTATTTCTTTCACTGTAATTGTATTCTGATCTAAACATTTTTTTTTCCTCTCCTAAATAAAGTTCTCTGTCACAGTCAAGACTGGCTAAAGAAGATTTTGCAAAAGTCAGTTTATATGCAAGTTTAATGTGAGCTAAAATGTCAATATTATTCATACTTCTCCACTTCATTAAATCCACCTTCCTAGTGACTTAAACTGTGTAACATTTATTTTTTTTAAGACCCAAAATTGTGCCTGTGTCAGCAATGCAGCACCTGTTAGTCACCGTGGACCCAATTCACCTCTTGGAGGTATTGCTCAGCATTCTGACAGGCTAGGTTTATGACAGACAAGAAGAAGGTGAAAGGGATGGGTGTATAAACAGTGGGATAGAGCAGAGCAATCACCTCTGCCAGATTGCACATGCAAGGCTCTAAGTGTGCAAGGTCACACTGCCAGCAGCCATGATGGGAGCGCAGGCAGCAGTGGCCTTAATCGGGTGCACATGCTTTGGCATTGCTGAACCCTGATTAGTATCATGTGGGCAGATAGGTAGTATGGAGCTCAGTTCTTTCAGGGGAAGAGCATATGGGAAGTGCAGATGTTCAAAGGGTGGTTTCACCTCATGTACGGCCAGCAATCCTCCTTGAAGAATTATCATATCCTCTCTTGAGTAAGCATATGCAGGAAGGAGCCACATAAAAGTGCTGTCTGAGAAAGAGTGAGCATTTCCTACTCAGAGGATCCCTGCTTGGTTCACCTATTAAGCAACATGATTTTAAAATGTGTCCTTAAAGAACACAAACATTATCTCCCTCTTTTTGTGGCTGAAAGAGAAGATATCATAGCATAATATACCAGAGAGAATTGAAGTTTCTCTCCCAGCAAGTAGAACTCAAACAGCCCAAATGTCATCAGGTTACATCATTTATCAATATGCATTATTAGACTATTCATTATTTATGCATTCATTAATTAAACAAGCTTATGAAGCACTTGCAATAGACCAAACATTTTGAAGGGATTGTGGATCTAAGAATGCAGGAGAATAAAGGCCAAAAAAAGGGAACTCATTTACTTACAAGGGGCACAATGTACCACTATGAAATGTAAATTAGATGACAGCTAAGTAATTAGTCCCGATTCTTCCAATAATTAGCTGTGCTCCCCCAGGCCTCAGTTTTCTTAGTCAGAGCTAATCATATCAATTAAATGAGTAAAAATGCCCCTTCCAGGCTTAATATTAAGAATTTATATTCTTTATCTTCCTTATCATGTACTTAATTTATTCATTAATTTATTCATTCATTCAAGAATTGCAGAGCCTAATCTGTTCCAGGCATATTTCTAGGTGGTGGAGATTCTCTGATCATCAGAACCTGAGATTCCATTGTGGTAAAGCAGGACAAATTTTAACGTGTAAGTAAGTTCATAAACCACATACTATCAAGTAGTCATCAGAACTGTGAAGAAAAGTAAAACGAAGAAATAGAGAGTAGTAGGTAATTAATTTTGCTAGGATGATCAAAGTAGTTGTTTCCATCATATTTTAGTAGAAAGATACCAACAATAAATATGCCCACTAGTCAATGAACAGAATACTTTTAGATAGTGATAATGTTCTTAAAAAACATAATATGATCTTAAGTGAAAGAAGCAGGACCATAGTTAATGTTAGACTTTAAAACCATTTTGAGGATTTAGGATTATTACTTCAAGTTCAATGGGTATGCTTTGACCTCAGAGATTGAGGTGACAATTTTACACTAAAGGAAGTATACTATGGCTGTTTTGCTTAGAGAAAGAATGGATTGTAAGAGGTGTAAGGTAAGAAACAGGAGGTCCATGGGTGGCACTGAAGAAAGCCAGGTAAGAGACAGCAGTGGTTTGCCTACAGGGAAAGCAGTGGAAATGAAATAAAGTGGGTAAGATCATGATAGATGTGGTGTGAGGGCAGAGAATAAGATAAAAACTTAAGGATAACTCTTAATTTTCACCTGAGCAACAAAGAGGATTGAAGTATCATTTGCCAAATTGGGGAAGACTTGGGGAGATTAAAATCCATGCAGGAGGATTGCAAGAGATGGTAATGAGGGAAGGAGTGGGAAATAGACTGAGTGGGGGCTCCTGAGAAGGAGGGAAATCTGAAGAGGGCAATGCCTTCTGAATATGCTAATTTATTAAAGTGTAGCATAAAATGCCAGGTAGTGTTGAATACCTAATTTGAGATTTTGGTGATTAATTTAAAGGGAAATAGTCAGTAGGTCTGTATGACATTTTCAACTGTATAGAGGTGCTCAGCAGCAGTTATGGAGGAGGACAATTGGTGGCTTTATCTCTGATGGAGATTCTGCCTCTTGAGTATGACAGAGAGAAACAGCAACATGAGAGCAAGAAGCATATTTCAAGGAAGTGATTGTAATGATGAACCCATAGCATCTAAACCTCATAAGGAAGGATAAAAAATGTTGAATGGAGAGTGAAGAAGCAGTAGAGTCCATGGATTGGCAGCCTGGATGTACTTGCAGAACTGTTGGAAAGGGGATACTAGATTCAAAGAGCAGGGAGAATGAAAATTGATTATGGGACAGTGAAATACCTGGTATGCTGAAATGATATTTCAGAGATTTTAGAAATATTACACCCTAAAGTGCTCTCTCTCTCTCTCTCTCTCTCTCTCTCTCTCTCTCCCCTCCCTCTCTGGGACTGGGAGAACTGTTTAAAAACACCAACCACCCCTCCTTTATTTAAAAAGCTCTTCATCTCAGGAGCCCATGCTTCCCCAAGTTAGAAGTTAAAATTTACTTTCCAGGCCTCCTTGGAGCACTCTGATGTGCAATCCACCAATCAAACTCTATGGCAGAATTTGATTCAGAAGCTGGTGGCCAGGAGAAGCATTTACTCCAAAAATATACATTCAGAAAATGTGACAACATACTCATCCAAAACCAGAGGAAGTGGTGGTGGAGGTAGTGACCTGCCATGGAATCTGGATGGCAGTGTCAGTGGTGTTTCCACTGGAGCAGTCCTGAGGGGGAAGCTTGTGCATTGTTCCAGACTGAAAACCTCCAGCTGTGGGTCTTGGGCCTATGTAAAGGTTTTGTGTGCTACCCAATATCCTTTGAAAAATTCCTTTTCTGCTTAAGCTAATAGTTTCTGACCGCTTCAGAGAGTATAGTTCCTGGTGATGATGAGGTCTAGCATTTAATCATGGCAGTGGATCATGGGAAGGAGGCTGTCAAGAAATGGAAAGACCTGGATATTAAACTATACTTGAACACTTTATAAACTACTCACTGGGAATGTCTGATAACACTTGATGCCAGTGTAAACTCCTATAAACATCCGGACATCCAGACAAAATTGAGCAAAGAATTGCTTGTGGGTTATTACCCCACCATTATCTTTACCACTCGACATACCCACCCACTGGGAAGAATACCAAAGTCTCCACTAGCTACTTGGAAGGAAAGGATGCCCATGTTTTCCTGTCCTTTCTAGTTCAGTGTTTTTAGCACAATATTTACATATAGTAGATGTACAGAAAGTCACGGCTAAAAAATTACCACCTTAGTTAAGAGTTTAATAACTTTTTTTATTTGTGTTATTTTAGAAGCCTTCTTTCTATTCTAAATCTCACAGATTAATTTTATTTATAAAAGCTACTATGCCTGTTTGTTTTCAAAGAATATCATTGACTACTTTCTCTTCTAACAAGACTCAGGCCTGCAAGAAAGTCTAGAACTGAACTCTTTTCTATATTCTATCTGTTGAATTTACTTCCCACTGAAGTAGACAATATGACATAATAGAAAGGACACAAGTTTTGACTTTGCACGCACTGGCTCTTTCTCTTTTATTTTCTACGTGACCATAAGCAAGCTTCAGTTTTCTGGTATATATTTTTGAAAAAGATAATAATGTATATTTTTACCTTGGCAAGTTAATGATTTGTTTTATGATTTTAATACACTCTTGTCATTTTCTCTATAATAATAACTAGTATATTCTAGTGAACAAAAACAATTACTTTGGAGATAGTTTTTTTTTTTTAAATCAATATTCTATTATAAGCAAGTCAGTTAACTTAATATTTGGTTATGGGCAAAATGGAGATAATAATATCTAACTTGAAGGATTATGTGAGGGTTAGATATGCAAGTAAAGCACCAAGCATAGTGCTTGGCACATAAACAAGCACTAACTAATTTGTTTTTTATTTCTAAAGAACTAGCTAACAATTAGACAGAAAACTGAAGTTCTTAGCAAGTTAACAAGACACACATACACATACAAACCTATACATATGATTGAATTGTTTTTATCTATTATAGGCATGATTTCTAAAATTGATTTTGACTTCCTTTTATGATAATGAGAATTTATCTCTCATTCCTTTTCTGTCATCTTCCCAATGTATTTATAACATGTTTTTTTATTTTGCTAAAAACATACTTTTTGTTGTTGTCAGTGTTTCACTACTATGACCTTGGTTATGTTTTCAGTGTTAGCCAAGCAGTGTACCATATTACATTTCCTTTATTCCTTAACATTTTTAGTTTTCCTAGGTTATACTGTGCATTAATTTGCGAAGTCTGTATTAATAAAATGTCAGAGACTGGATGGCTTAAAGGTAGAATTTTACTTGCTCACAGTTATGGAGGCTGCCAGCGAAGCTGGTTTTTCCTGAGCCTCTTTCCTTGGCTTGCAGATGGCTACCTTCTCCCTATATCCTCACATGGCTTTTTCTCTGTGTGCGCATCTCTGGTGTCTCTTCCTCTTCTTTAAAGACATCAGTCATATTGGATCAGAGCCCCATCCTAAGACCTCATTTTAATGTAATCACCTTTTTACTGACCTTATCTCTAAGTGTAGTTGGTACTAGGGGGGTTGGGATTTCAACATAGGAATTTTGGGGGGGACACAATTCAGCCCACAACATGCTGCACAACAAACAACCCCAGAACCTCACTGGCCTTCAACAACATCTGTTTTTTACTTATGTCACATGTAGGCTGTAGGTTGGCTTCAAGTATGTTCTACATATCTTTTTTATACTGTGGCCTATGCTGAAAGAGAAAGCCCAATCTGGGACATGCCATCCGTGAGGTAAAAAAAAAAAAATATGGAAAGTTGAGCTGAACCACACTTTCGCATTTCTGCTTTGATGTGGTATGTGTCACCATATTTTGTTGCTCAAAACATCCCAAAATAATACATTTCCTTTTGAAAAGAGAATACCAAGTAAATATTTGTGTACAATAATACATTCTGCCACAAATTTTATGTTTTTCCTTAATTATCCATGTAGCTAATGCTAATTTTGTCAACATTTCCGATTTGTCAAACATCTTTAAATACTAAACGATCTACTGCACCAGTTAGTCTGTTAATTCCATTTGGTTTTACCCTACAGATCTTCCTCCAAGATATTTCTACCTGTCTATGCAGTCCAAATTTTTGACCGAGACTGTGGCACAGGGGTAATCAATCATAGGACTTCCTGTTAACATGTCTGATGTTGGCTTATGTTTCCTGAATCCCATCTCTTCTCTTAAAGAAATCTTGTGTTATAAGTTCACCATGCAGATTACAATATGTGTTACGTTTTATTTTCACTACTGCAACTAAGAAATAGTTGGACTATCCTTAGCATATCTATACATAAGGTGCCTATGCTTATTGCACACAGATAACAGATAAAAAAAAATTGTATTTGGAAGTAGAAAAGGGAAATGGCAGATCATTGAAAATAGGTATTTGGGTGATAAATTTATTACATCAAAACTTTTTTTTTTCTTTAACTAATGGCTTATTAAAGTATCATTTTTGGATCACATTTTTTAATGTTTTATTTATCAAATTATTTTATTAAAATATTAGTTTCTTGCTAATTCTGAAAGCATTATCAGCCAAACTGAAATATTTATTTATAGTTCTTATTTAGAACATAGTGAGAAAATGCTTTTTCTATGAAAAATATCTATAATTAAATTTCTTTAATATAGAATTCTTAATCAAAAATTACAAAATAGAAATAAATATTTGCAAAACCTTATTTAAGTCATTACAATTATTTTATGCTAACAATAATAGTAACTGTCAGTTTCTTATATAGCTTGCATAACTACTAGTCTAAGTCCTTATACTGCATCTTATCATTATATAGCAGATGGACCCCAAGTTAACATTTGCTAAAGTAACTTCCATATCTATTAAAATGAATTGACTTTTTAGTGAATAAATTTCCAAAGCAAAACAATTACCCGTTTATTTATATCAGTTTATTTAAGCAATAGTTTCTTTCAGACCCTCCATAAAAGGGCATGTCCACTTGTAAAGCTTTGTTGTAAATTGCATTACAACTTGGAGATAGATTAACTTTAGAAAATAATCACCAATCCGTTCAATGTTTTCAAGTGATGGAAACAAGAAATCATCCTAATTGAAAAATATATCATTAGGTTTCAAATATTTGAAATGCAATATTCCTAAATCAATGACACTTTGAAAAATGTGTTTATGTATTTGTTTATATTGATTCTCTGAACATATAGAGTCATTATCAAATGTGGGTGATTAGGAAAGTGTTAATTGGGAAACCAGTTAGCTCATTATGAATAGTGAGGAAGATTTCCCTCCCTTGCTTAGAGCCCAAGAACTCTTATTTAGTATTGTCAAGTCTTTCCAAAATATTTCTATTCTTTACGCTCAGACCAGTTGCAAATAGGAGAATAGAAAAATGGGTGTAGAGGGAAGCAATATGCCATATCTCCATCCCTGAACAATAGTTCTTAGAAGGTATGCCAAGAATTCAAGGCCCTGACTGCTCTTTACCCAAGCTATTCCCAGGGCTATGTTCCCAGCAGGCAGCCTGGAGAGATGAGGTAATGTCTCTCTCTGAGAAAAAAGAGCTGGCTTCTATCCTCGACTTTGGGACCTATATGTTGTAGAGATTCAGGTTCTTTTATTCTTCTGAAGCATATTGTTTTATATTTGCTGTTGTTTTAGTGGGCACTTAACATAGCTAAACTCCAACTGAAAAATCGTCTTTGTAGGGACTGTGGGACTTCAAAGGTCACTTTAGGTTTTAGCTTTAGCTGGATTGCTTAGATTCTCCACCATCTGAGGTTACATGTGAGGTTCACGTGCATATGAGTTTCAAGGACCAGCCAGAACTTGGTTAGAGTTTATACACAAAACATGGGATTCCTCGTCCCCATTTCTGGACCTTTCCTTTCTGAAATTTCCTCCATCCATTTTTGGTGACCCAAACTCTGTCCTCTAGTTCT
Source organism: Rhinolophus hipposideros (assembly GCF_964194185.1). Lineage (NCBI taxonomy): Eukaryota > Metazoa > Chordata > Mammalia > Chiroptera > Rhinolophidae > Rhinolophus > Rhinolophus hipposideros. The sequence continues at coordinate 36,241,046 of NC_138050.1, read as the reverse complement.
TCAAGCCATCAAAGGCAAAATATTTTATCCAAATGTTAGACATCACAAGGTGCTCAGGCTAAAAACCATTAGAATGAAAATTTTACTCAATGCTATTCCTTTCTTTCAAGGGTTAACTCCTATCTAGTATCTGCCTGCTTTTGTCACTCTCCAATGCATTAGATAGTTGTTTTCCAAATTTTGCGTAGAGTTAATTGTCTGTGAAAGGATCAGACTAATAGGAGATACTCTGCTGTACCAGAATTGGAAACTCTGTTCTACTTTAATTAAGAAAGTGCAAATTTTAAAGAAATTATTGCTGCAATCTATCCCTAAATGTGCTAGATCCTTGCTTCCCATATGTGCTCTACTTTCACTACTTTATAAGTACTCCTTTCATCTTGGAAAAAAAAAATGTTAAGGCTCTACGCCATTCAATGAAAAGGTAAACTTATAACAACAGTAAAAAAAAAAAAATGCGCATCTCATCCAAGTAATGATGCAAATCCTAAAATCCTATGGGACTTCATTTGTAAATAAAACCTGAAAATAAAATCACTTCTCCCATTAAAACAATGTCATATACTTTTTAAATTTCAAATGTAAGACCTGTAACCAAACTATTGACTAAGTCAAGTTTTAAGATTCCACATTTCCAGAAAAAGAGGCCCACCACTCCCATCTCACTGTTTTTGTGTAGTTATAGTGCGTGTTAGGATAGCCCAATAGGCATTTGAATAGATCTATACACACACACACATTTTACTTAAAGAACATTAGTCTATTAAATGACAGTAAACATACTTTGAACTATAACATTTTGCTTTCAAAATGTAACATTTGTAAAGTAACACATTCATATGACTTTAAGAGAGAAACATCAGGCAAATTTTGAGAATGAGTTGAAAAAACTTATTTATAAAGGAATACTGCAATTGATACCATTTAATCTTCTAGAGGGTTTTTAGATTTTTATAATCTTATGTATAGTAAAATATCACTACATAAGATTAATTGAATTGGTCCATTTGAGTTAGTACAGATACAGAACTAGGAAAATATTCAAAGATACGCAGTTTTAATTTTTTCAAGAGTACTCAATAAACAGCCGTAGGATAACATAGTACTTCCTACAAGGAGACCTCAAGGGGCATGCCAGCAACAATATCAACTGTTTAGAATGGCAATTTCTATGTACTTGAAGATGATTTAAAGGCATTTAATCTCTTTCCCACATCTCAGATACCTCTTCAGTTTGCCTAGAAAATCCTTTCTTTAGAGAATAAATCAAAAGTAAACTCTTCTCTGGCACAACATTAATGGAGTTCCATTGTACTATGTATGATTTCCCACTAATTTAACGAACTTCATTTTCATTGGAACTTCCTAGACAAATTTGTCCTTACTGGACAAACATAGTCCACTGAAAATTACTATAATATATAAACAATCAAAATTGTGTGAAGTGCCAGCTAACATGGGCACACTTAATATACAATACTAGTCCCCATTGAGGAATTTGACTGGTTCTTTGATCGCTTACATTATCCCTCTTCTATAGGACTTTTTTTTAATAGGTTTTAAAAAGGTGGCCTACACAATAATCCCTACATGTAGAAAAAGTTACATTAGAAAGAAAGCAACAGTATTGTTTCACAAAATAATTTTGAAATACTCTACTGACAAATTATTAGTAATAATTTAAGTTTTATTACAATGAAAAATTAGCCCAAATTCTTCCTTCATGACCATCAATGATCTTTTATAATCTCTTTTAAAGTGCAGATCACTTTAATACACTTCAACTTTTGACATCACTATACTGTTTTCATTATTCTGAAGTGACTTTGAATATTACTTTTCCAAAGATTTAAATTATTTTTACACACATAGTGCTTTACAGAAGCCCTGTGAAGCAGTATGCGTGACTGGTTATTACTGCTACAATTTGGAAGACATCCGGAACAAGACCTAAGTGAGGTCATGGGACATTTCTACTTGAAATTGAGTCATTAGTATTACTTAAATTTAACTTACTGTAGTTTCTTTCTAAGAAGAATTTTTACTGCTTCATCTTTCTTATTTCATTTCATGCCTAAGGCTTATAGTTGAGAGCTGCCTTGACTCAAAGTTTGTATTTCTCTATGTATTAGGGGGATAAAAATTTGCTTGCCTGAAATTATTTTTTTTCATTATTTTAATATTTTATTCTGGTCTTCATATAATAGCCTAGACTTTCAACTAAGACTCAAATTTTCTACATTTTAGGATAACCCTTTGAGTTTCTGTCATATGTCTTTACCTACTTTTCAAATGTCTGTATTCTCCAAAATTCCTCACTCTGGAAATTCTTTTCTCTTTCTTCATTTTATTCCTCAGGGATTTCACTTCCAGTCATGCATTACTCATACTATACTTCTGTTCTCCAAACTCATGTACTCAAATGCCTACTGGACAGATACATCTATCTATATGTTTCTTCTTTTTTTAAAATTTATTGGGGTGACAATTGTTAGTGAAATTACATAGATTTCATGTGTACAATTCTGTATTACATCATCTGTAAATCCCATTGTGTGTTTACCACCCAGAGTCAGTTCTCCTTCCATCACCATATATTTGATCCCCCTTACTCTCATCTCCCTCCCCCCACCCCCCTTACTATATGTTTCAAAAGCACGAAACCACAAATTCTAAAGGAGAATTAATCACTTACTACCTCAGGCCTCTAGAAGTACATATCTCTGTGAATGACACCATCATTCTCTATCAATTAGCCTCAAAACAGCCATTCTTTCTCATTTTTCTGCTTCTACCCTGGATACACACACACACACACACACATCATGTTTCCCTGAAAATAAGACCTAGCCGGACAATCAGCTCTAATGCACCTTTTGGAGCAAAAATTAATATAAGACTTGGTATTATATTATATTATATTATATTATATTATATTATATTATATTATATTATATATACACATATAGTGGGGATGCCAAAAAAATGTATACACATTTAAGAGATGTTATCTACGTATTACTTTTCGAAGTTGAATTGAATTACGGTAGCAATGTGCAATTGGCAGAAGTCAAACATGACTTGTATTCGTTTTTTGTTATTGGTATATATTATTACAATTTCAATACAATTTTTTCCTTTCTTAAAATGTGTATACATTTTGGCACCATATGTATAATATATATGTATATGTATATACAATGTATAATATTATATGTAGTATACATTATACATATATAATATATATATTATAATGATTCACTCAATTGTTCATCACTATGTCCACTCACCTTCAGTCTGTTTGCACCATTCTCATTTTTTTCTTGTGCTATTTCAAGAGACTTCACTGTCTCCATGTCTTCATGTTTAATTTTCCTGAGGTAAATCCACACAAAATCAGCAAAGGGGACTTTCTAATGCACATATCAGATCATGTCAGCCCTTTAAAATCTGGGCCCTGATTCTCTATCCTTGGTCTCACATCTTGCCTGCACACAGTCACGTATCCTCCAACTATACAGAGCTGCTTACTCCAAGTGTTACCCATTCCTCTTACTTTGTAACTTCCTCTGGCCTCTACTTCAAATTCCATTGTCCTCCACACACACACTTGGGTATTCCTTCCTCATTTTCAAGGCAATATCCAAACCTTCTTTTCTGGTAAGACTTCTTTCCAGTAACCCAGGAGATCTTGTTAGGTCGTTATGCTTACTACTATTACTTTCTATGGCATCATTTACCACATGGTAATGTAATTGTTGAGTAACTTATCAAATTCTTTTCATAAGTCATGCACTCCTTGAAGTCACAAAGTCTATTTCTGTAGACAGCTTGAGCTGGGGCACCTCAGATGAACTTAATTTGAAGTATATAAATGTACTTTTGAATGATTGGATTCTTGCTCAATACTTCAGTTCTCTACCTATCTTCCTCTTAATTACTCTTAGTAACTTTTTTTTCTAGCATTTTTATTAATGAAGTAAGAGTCTATCTTACTTTTTCATATTTTTGTCATTTGGGGGTTGTTTTATTCACTCATTTTCCTTCTGTGGTACATTATGGTGACTGTTCTAATAGTCTAAGGATGATATTTTATTTTTACATCTGTAAAGAAAATATGCTCCATTACTAAGTTTCATATTTGGGCTTTTCAAATTTATTTTACCTTTTGCTTACTGTTTTTAAGATTTTCATAATCAAGTTTTGTGATTTCTTTCCTGCTCTATGTGGCACCTTTTGACATATTTGCTTAAACTCAAAATATTCTACTAGTTCATTCAATTACTTCCATTTTTTCCATTTTCTAATAATCCCTATACATTAAATATATTACTTTTCCTTCCTTAGTTTTGAGAATGTATATTATTAGGCTTTTAGACCAGCTTATTTCCATTCCATAACTCTACAATTTGCCACCCAGTCTCTCACTATGAGATTTTCATTCAGAAAAACAATTTAATGCCAAGCCCAATACATTATCATAGAGGAATATTATAGTTTGGAAGCAGGAAGATTTTTCTGTATATGAAAAATGGCCTGAACTGACAAGCAAATGCAATATTTTCAAAAGTAATATCTTAATACAAATCAGCTATATTTGTTATCTATATTCATATCTTTACCAGATATTAATAATCAATAACTAGGGAAATAAAACTTCATTATAATATTGGAATAGCCATGAACTATATTTGAATATGTGATTGTTTATAAAATAGTTTGTATCTTTTAAAATATACTGAGGGTGCCAAAAAATGTGTACACTTTACTTGTAGTCATCTTTCCTTACCAGTATTCACTGATAACTTTTGTTATCAGTATATACCTAATATACGGTGATGGAAGGATATCTATAATTTTTAAATTGAAACGATTATGTCTATTTAAAATTCCTAACAGTATAATTTTAGTCATTTATTTCCGTATATGATTCTATTACATTGAAATTCATATGTTCCTGCTTGCACGTACAGCACACATACACTCTTCTTACAATGATGATTTTTTAAATATGCAAAACTGAAAATTTTATATTGCAAATTCTAGCTGTTTTCAATTTCACAACTGTCTAGAGAGCTGTGTGTCTTAGAACTAGAAGAGACCCAAGGAACTCTTATATTCAACCTTTGCGTTTAGGTATATAAATCGTATTACCCCTACTGTATAAATACGCCTACTATAGCCAAAAGAAGTGAAATAACTAAGGTCATCCAGTAAACATTAGGAGTAGATATCTGGAGAATAAAGGTTCTTCGACTTATTCTCTAGTGTCTTGGACAATGCTTATGTTAGTACTTCTAATTGTTATCCATGGACTTTGCCATGTCGTGTTTTTTTTTTTAAACATTTTTGTGCTTAATTTTTACCACTTCTTAGTGTTCTGAACTTGATAAAAATGATTTTATATGAATGGTTTTGATTACACTTACATTTATCTCTATCAACCTCAGAACTCTACTTTAATCCATAAATATTTATTGGCTCACTTACTATTGTATGCCATGCACTGTGCAAGGTAAAGAAGTCAAACAGAAGCCATCGTCCCAGAGCTCACAGTGTAGTGAGAGATAGCAACAATTAAGCAATGCAATTTGAAAAGCATCCCCATGTCTCTTGAGCTACGTTGTTATATAGCAGCATGTTAGAGAGACCACTAATGGAAATGGGGATGGGGAGAAGAACTATGACCAAAAGAAGACCTACAGAATGAGTTGAAAGAGCCAACTGATCTGAACAATCACTTTCTAGGCCTAGAAAGTATCATGCACAGAGGTCATGGCATAACTTGGTGATGAAAGGTAGTTTAGAGTTAAATGCCATGGTCGTAGAACATAAAAACACTGTCATAAAAGATGCAACTGGTGATGTGAACAGGGATCAATCAATATGAACTTTGAAATCCATAGATGTAAAGTTAGATTTTATCCCAAAGACAAAAGGAGTAGAGAGTTAACCTCTGATTCTAATGTCCCACAGTGAGAAAACCATTCAGCATCATTGTGATACTCACTTTGCTTTCTGATTCCCATTCCAGAGAGGCTTATCTTTTTAGCAATCACCATGTGCAGAAGTTTTCCAATTCTATAACTATCTCCTGGTCTGTCTACTCTGTGGCCCAGTGGTAACAATCTTGGGTTTAGTGTTAGAACGTAATAATTAGCACAACTTATTGACTACCCAACCTAGTCAGGGACTGTGCTGTTTTACATTTGTTATCTAGATTTATTACCATTAACACCTATATTATAGTCCTTTTTACCCATAAATTACACAGGAGAATATTGACATTCGGAAAAGTTAAGTATGTGTCAAAAATTGCATAGCTAATAACCTTGGAGTGTCAGTTTTATACCCATTATCTTTTTATCCTCATACTTCTTTTACATACAATGTGATTTGCAAAATATACTGGAAGTCTAATACACAGAACTTGAAAACAATAAGTACATTTTATAACAAAGAACCTACTTGCTAAAATCTTCAAAGATATATTAATATTACCTTAATAAATATTATTTTAAAAAAACATTTCTTCATCATTGCACACACAACCCAACTAAACTAAGCAGGCCACAGACCAAGTTTAAATGTTTGCTGATTTCTTCGGCTCCAATTTTTCTCTACAGTATTAGTGTTATAGGCTCTGTGCTTCTAATACTAGTGTCAGCACTTTTATTTTTCTGTTTTACATTCACTTTTATAAAACAATAAGAGCAAAATACAATGAAATCTAATATTCAAAAAATTAAACCTTACTGGACAAAAAGGGACCACTGCTGAAATTGAAGTATGTTTTCTGGTAGGCAGCATCATTATACAATATTCCAAAAAGTTTTTTCTTCATTTGATATTCAAACTCCATACTCCAAGTACCAAAATGCAGTCACATAGATTTCATCCCATAATTTATTCAGGGTTTTGAAAACCTATCATTCAAAGTGCAGAAATACTTAATATTTACAAGGTTATTATGATATCATAGAAATGCATGTGTTCGTATCTTCCATGTGTGCACACCTCAAGATTATATATAGGGTAGAATTTGTCTTCACATTTTTTCTTATGTCCTTTCTGGTTAAGGCAGTTCTGGTCCAATATGTTTGGGAACATGCAGGTTCTTTTCCTGGATTCCATTGTTAATTTCATTTCTGACATCCTATTAGTATAGTTCTGATCAATGTCCCCTGTATGTATTGCCTTACTTTTGCTCACCATGGAAATAATATATTACTTCACTTCAAACTCATGGTCTTCTCTAACATCCATTATTTATTTTGGTCATCTTGGCATATCATTACGCCGAGGAGCTTAATATCATCTACAAGGTCAGAGAATGCATTTCCTGGACCCTTTTCCACATCACTTATCCCAATATTAAAAAATGGACATATATTTTCCATTTTTCTTATTTTTTATTTACTTTAAAACCTGTGTTCTGTTCTTTATAAGCCATTGATGTGTGTGTGTATGCTTATGGGTTTCATTCTATGCGTTTCTTTGTTAGGCCTACACTTATCATTGCATGTACACACATACACACACAAACACACACACACCTGTGAGAAGAGACTGAAAGATGAAGTATTTGGAGTAAAGAAATATGTGAATTTAGAGTTAAAACTTTCTGCTTCTCAGCACTGACCCAAATTATCAATGTCCAAAAAATTCTTCTAGTGTGAAGTGTGCAGTATTTCTCTCCTTTGCTACATGTCATTTTTATACCAACTATCCAAAAGAAAAACACGTAAAATTCTAATGCTTCTATAAGTTCTTCTCCGCATGCTTCAAAGTATTTCTCTGATCACCATAATTAAATTTTGGGAAGACCACAATACATATATGATTGCATTCTAGAAAATTATAAACTCTAACCCATGTTCATATTATCAGGAGAGCTCAATTTTAAGAGTTAGCTTCTCTAAAGTCTTTCTTATATACAAGGACAACTGGAAAAGCTCCCTATATCTATATGTTTTGTTTCATGGTTCTGTTACTAATAATATGTAGCTTACAGTTTCCATATGTACAGCTTATTTTTAATTTTAATTTAATTTTATTTAATTTTATCTTATTTTTTGTTGTAACAGTAAGACATTTATACACATAAAATAAAAATGAACACATAGTAATTGGCTGGGGCTTGAGTTTAAGATAATAGACTAAACAATGAATTTCTAAGCACTGAGAGGAAAGATTGTAAAAAGTACAAATTGCATAGGGCCCCTGGGCTTTTCAGAAAGACTTTGAAATCCTGTAGCTTGCATATGAAAATTTATTGCAAATGGATTTTTATAGCACAGGGATGTTACTTAAAGAGGAATTCAAGACTCGGTGTGATATTTACATTTAATATTTTACAAGCTTTATAGTTAAATTCTTTTAACTCCTTGGAAATGCAAACATGATGTAGTCTTCTAGCTGAATGAGTGTATTAGCCTTTATATTCTGTATGGTTTTAAAGACCAATCCAGTAGTGAGTAGCAGAAAACAGCACAGTGTTTGCTGAGGTTTCCATGGTAGATTTGCCACTCAGCCAGGGATCCTTGGATAGGTTAGTAAAGTGTTCAGTAAATGAGGAGATAACAATGCATCTCCCTTAGTAGAACTGGGATAATATGTACACAGTAGATGTTCAGCAAGTGTTAGGTAACTTCTATCCTAGGAAATAGCTAAGAAGATTGTAATTTCCTGACTGCTGCTTCATTTTTAAAGAGTGAAGGAAAACAATCCTTCAGAAAAAAAAAACAATTTTTAAAGTAATAATCCTTTATTTAAGTAAAGTTCCCTCTTTAATTTATAGTGTTTAGTAATGAAGTTTATATTTTATAATTTTGAAGTACTTAGAGAGGAAACCTGGTAAAATGAGCTAGTGTAAAATGAGAGGCAAACATACTTTTCCTACTACGTAGGTTTCTTAAGAAGGGTTTTTCTATTTGTTTGTTTAATCTGAACAGTGAGTATATATTTGTAATTCCATGAATTCTTTTGAAGGGTAGCTGAATTTCTTTGAGAAATCCTTAAAGCTGAATGAGATATGATGAAAGGAGCAAGATTTGACTTTGGGAAACCTAAGTTCTATTCACAACTCTTCTTTTATTGTACATGTGGTCTTAAGCAAAATACTTAAAACTTTGTGTATGATTGGATCAAAACACTTGCCATGTCTACTTCACAGAGGTATAAGGCTCAAATCAAATAATAGAAATATGTTTTATAACAGTGTGAAAAGGCTTTGCAACTATTAAATTTTACCAATTCTTGAAATTTCTCTGAATTGAAAAAAAAAACACAAAAAACTGCGTTCAAAAATCCACAATATATACATGCCTTCTAAAATGTAATAGTGTAATGGGTGTTTGGGTTCCAAACTGAAAGTACAAATGAAGAACAGGTTTGAAACTTTTCTGCAGGAAGCACATGTGGATAGGTAATTCTCTCTGATCTGATTGACCCTTTGCAGGGGAGCGAAGATGATTTAAAGAGTGAATATGAAGAAAGAGTGAATGAAATAGATATGAATCAGCTGAAGGCTGTCCACCTCATCTGGGCCTCCCCCCAGGAACAAGTGCTGACCTATGATAACCAGAGGCAGCCAACTTTTCAGGAATTGCTCCGGGGACTGTTCTCACAGACTAGAAATCACTTCGTTTGCACCTCCATGGATCTCCAGTCCCTTGCTACAAACTCCAGCATGTGAAATTGACTTCTGTCTCCTCAGTTAGGTAATCCCTTGAAATTCGCTGCTCCATTTCCCAGAAACTAATCTAGCTTTCGGTGAGATACTCTCTCCATCTACCCAGACTTATTTTGTGAGCAGCGTCTCATTGCTGCCCCTGTCTTATCCCCAGGCACAGGAAGGAAATTCAGAATAACTCTAGGACCTGGCCATCTAGGAAATGTGCTTTAATATAAGAAATTAATTTATGTGAAACTCACAGCTCATCAAGGTGGAATGGAAACTTAAAGAAATATCAATTACTTGAAATCATTATATATCCATTGTGTGGTTTGAAGAGTACCAAAAATACAACAGTAACAAAAACAAACCCGTCCCCATCAGATTTCTTTGAAACTCTAATTTCCTCCTATTAATTTTACCTCATAGGTAAAGCATTTTCTGTACAAAGATAGCATGTTAAAAGGCTTATAATACTGCCTTAAATATAAAGCACACTAACCTACCCAGACCTACCCCATAACCTGTTGTCACATAGTAATTTTGTTGTTTTCTTTCTTTAGCTAAAAGAGTGGATATAGAACATTAAATTGGGCATGGAAGCCAGCATAAGGGGATGGTAATATAACCAGGAAGGTCAAGATTGCGCAAGGAATCACAGTGAAGAAGTCTGAAGAAAGAAAATACAGACCTCCAAAGGGAAGACTGAAGAGCCTGTACAATTTATTTCATGCACTTAATAATTCTACGAAATGATGTAAGCTGTTTATGGAGGTGATTCCATTAAAATCAGCTTTAGTTCCAAATAAACTTTTGTTCCGTTCTAAAATGAAAAATTCCTTTTTAGAGAGCAACATGTGCCTTTTAGAATGATATTCTTTCAAGGGCCCAGAAAAAGCCTCACACCTAGACTTGTCCACAGAGCTGTGGCCTCTCTGATGTTGTTGGAAGTGATTTTTCTGAGCTTTTAAGAGTTATATGCTGTTAGGTTAAGAGCAGTCCTAGAGAAGACTCATTTTAAGGACAGAAACATGCTTGGTTTCCCATAAACTGATCAAAGCCCATCCCAGCATGAGCTTCATGGAGAGACAGAGATCCTAAAGGCCAGTGTTGCTGAGCTGACAAGACAGCAGAGAAAGGTACTGCAAGGAGGCCATGTCATTGTGGAATCATTATGGTTGCTGTTTTTCATTCAGAAAAACAACCTTTTTCACAGTTTTAAGAATCAGACTATCTTCAAAATTGCTGGTAACAACCTGTGAAAATATTGTTGGTCATGATTTCATTTTGCATTTTCTAGTGCTATCCTAATTTTGATATCTGAAATATTATGAAGAAGCGTGGTAGGGGTGAGACAGAGAGAGAAAATCACATCATCTGCCATTCCTGAGTAATGATTCACAATAAATTAATACACAAGAGTAATGAGAATAATAAGTTATGATGGGGTTAATTTTATGTGTCAGCTTGGCTAAGCTATGGTGCCCAGTTTTATCAAACACCAGTTTAGGCTTTGCTGTGAAGTTTCATTTGTAGATACAATTAACATTTGATCATATGATCAGTAGTCTTTGAGTAATGCAGATTACCCTCCATCATATGGGTCGGCTTCATCCAATCAGTTGAAGACACTAAGAATAAAGACAGGCTTCCTGAAGAGGAAGGAATTTGGCCTCAACATTGCAACATAACAACCCTGCCTGAGTTTTGAGCCTACCTGATTTTTTCTGCAGATTTTACAAACTAGACTGCAACATCAACTCTTACTTGAATTTCTGACCTACAAGCTCGCTCTATGAATTTCAGCTTGCCACCCACCAAAATCTCATGAGCCATTTTTTTAAAAGTCTCTTATATATTGGCCTGTATCTCTGGAAATCCCTAACGCACAAGTCATAGCTCATCATCTTTCAAGAGACATTTACGATGGCTTCTTGACTGGGGTCCCCGTCTTTTGCCTCCAGCCTACCAGTTTACTCTCCTTAGTATTTTAAAATATTATTTCCAAAGGCACCCTACTCATAAAATCATTTTTTTTTTCATTCCATGATGGATTCAGGGTATATTGTAAGTTCCTTAATATTATATAGAAGGCATTCGTCTTGTGCCGCTTACTTGATCCTTCTCTCCTCTCTCGCCATGGAAACTTTACCTGTCTTTTATTCTCCGGCCTTATAAAACCACTTATATGTCTCCAAACTCATGATACTGCTTTTACATCTGAGCCTTTTCCCATGTTCTGTCATCTGCCTCCCTAATCTTCTCCTCTGGCCTTTCTCCTCTTGCCTACCTCGAATACATGTTTTCATCTTTTCTAACTGAATTGAGACATCACCATATGCACTAGCTCAGCCCAGTACATCGACTCCACCCTCCGGGCCACTCCTGCATCTGTGTATCTGATTGTACATGGCTTATCACTACATCTATGTCTCCTCGACTAGATTATGGAACTCTCATTCCCAGCACCCTCAACACGCAACCCATCAGTGGTCACAGAGCATGCACTAAATAAGACTGCATAGAGTGCCCTATAGCTTTACCCTCTTTTGGTGCAGTTACTTTAAAATTAAATTTTATAATATATTATGCAAATTAACATCTTTCTTTTTAGAGTTCTTTCTTTTTAGAGTTTTTAGAGTTCAACTATACAAAGATATAATTTTTGGTTCTGTTCTAGAAAATATAAACACTGTAGCTACAATATATACAGCTATCCCTCTGATGGTAGTAATAAAAAAAAACAAAACAGGGTATTGGTCCTAGGACCCCCGTGAATAGCAAAGTCCATGGTTGCTCAAGTCCCTTACAGGAAATGGCTTAGTATATGCATATAACTGATATTTCCATATAGGCTACAGCAGGGTACACCTAACTATCACTACATTTACATGGATTCATCATAATGCTTGACACGTGGTAAATTCAAGTATTGCTTTCTGGAACTTTCGGGGATTTTTTTTTCCAATTCCCCCCCGCCTCCGATATTTTAATTGGCTGAATCCATGGATATAAAACCCATAGACAGAGAACATAAACTGTAGTATTCAGACAAAAACGTGGGGTATCATTCCTACTTTAGGGATAGGTGCTTTTTAACTAAGAAATGTACTTCCCAGATTTAAAGTATATCTAAATAATTTAGACATAGAACATATATAAATTACAAGGTGGTATTCATTTTTAAAATGACTTGACATTTTATGGGGTCATATTCCTTTAAAAGCAGACTGAACTTTAAGAAGGGAGTGAGCATGATGATGACTTTTAAAGTATCTTTTATAACAAATAAATAAATAAATAATGGTGGTATAGAGCCAAAGAGGCCTTGCTGTTGTAACACAGCACACTCAATGTTTAGCAAATGAGGAAGCTGAAGCCCAGGGATTTTGAGTGAAGTGACAAAAGGCACAAAACTGGTGAATGGCAGAGCCTGGAATACAATTCGGACCTGGAGATTGTCACATGAGTTACTTCTCCTTTACTCCAGGCACTAACATAAACTACTTATACTTAAAGGAGCAATTATACAAAATGCCTTTAGTCTGACATCCAAAATAGACAAATGCTTCTAATTTTTGCATATGTTGTATTTTGAGGCAATTTTTTTCCTGCCCTAAACTCTAATTCACTAAAAGAAGTCTGAAGTAATTTAAGTATCAAGGAATCCCTGATAAGTACTAGATAGAAATACAAATTATTTGACACATACCAGACAACACCCCCCCACACACAAATCAGCATTTTATAAATTTACCAAGTATTGACTTTTCATGGAACTAATATTATACATAGATAAATTAAAAGGTATGATTTTTTGGGTGTAATATAATGACATATCATAGATACTCAAAAGATGAAGCCAGAACATATAGTTTTTTTTTTTCCTCCCAAAGTTTAAGAAGATGAAGGAAACCTACATAGATCCAAATATATTTAGTTATTCTGTGAATTTTCATTTTGTGTGTTTGGCCTTCCTCAGAATATTTTCAGGATGTTTTGTAAAGGGAACTTATTAGAAGGGAGAAGGAAAGTAAGCAGTTTAGAGGTTATATGAGTGACTACAGAGGCCAGAGGGCAATTTGAGAGAGGAAGACGGTGAGGGAAGAAGAGGACAGGTAGAGATTGTGAACGCAGTAAAACAGATGGAAGTTAGTAGGAAAGGAGATAAGGAAAAACGATGACAAGGAGATGGAGCTCTTCGAAGTCCCCACACGTCATTCAGAATTCACTTTCCTTGTATAATCTTGTATAATCACTATAAACATGCCTTTGATTCCTGCCCTTTCAGTGAGGAAATAAAGTATTAGCGTTAGTGTCCTAACCTTTCATATGCTACACTGTAACTGTTCTTACAACACCAGCAGCCCTCTTTGTCTCCTGCCATCTCCATCTCCACCCCAGTTCCAATCCAGCCAGAAGGTAAAGGTCGCTCCAGGTCTGTGTCTTCAAACTTTTCTGTACTACTGAAAGTACTAAGTACAGTAAGGCAGTCAAATAAGTGTCTTTTCTTTTCCCTTCCTATCTGCCTTTCTCTGCACAGGTCCAGCCACCTTTTCTCCACTCCCACTCCCCTTGTATTTCTTCTTGTACTATTTTATTCTTTTGTCTCACAGAGGAAAAAAATGGAATAAGTCTTTAGAATGCCTTCTCAATAAGTAACATTATTTTGGCAAACACTTTCATGGACTGTGCTTCATTTCAGTTGATTGGGAGTTTAAAGTCTACAATATTTGACAAGTTGTGCCTTCCTACATAATTATAGTATGCTTTGGGTAGCGTTTTAAGTTCTGAAGCCCAAAGCAAAGTGATTTTAACAACTTGAAATGTTCAATTACTTTTGTGGAATGTTCCTTATGGAGACTCATAGCTATAATGAAAAAGAACTTTGTCATAAATAATAGGAAACGTGAGAGGTTCAGAGCATTTCGAGGATATGTTTGACTTAACTCTATTGTACCATTAATAGGCATTACAATGGCTTCAGTGTTAAGAACCATTAAAAGATCATTTCAAAATCTATATCTGATAAGAAATAAATTAGATAAATTGAGCTATTAATTTTAAATAAAACCATGCAGCAGAACACAAGTGTGTTCCATGTATTTACAACAGTTATTGCAGTAATTTCGAGTGCTATGCTTGGAACATTTTCTACTATAAAATAATAGAAATAAGATCTTGCTGTGAGAATTAGATTACCATAAACATTAGAAAATCCTTAACATATTAGTGTATTAAAAAAAATCAATGTGTGTACCAATATATGGCAACCAATCAAAGAAACTCAATTCTATATGAGAGAGAAAGATGGGATTTTTTTCCCTCCCATTTGCCATCTGCAACATAGCATCACCCTCTTTCTATGCTGAAAACCAGAACTCTCTTAAATATATTTTTGTTTGTTTGTTTTTAACATTCATATAGTTCACAGGTGAGATATGAACTTTCTTCTACTCTTTTACTAGGAAAAGCTCCAAATTAGCATCTTCCTCCTAGACTGTCCCATGAGATTTAGATTAATGTAGATATCATAATAAGATCTACTTAGGTAGCCCATAGGCCCACCCAACTCAAGAAGTGAAGATAAATGGACCATCTTTCTCTTCAGCCTTTATCTCTCCAATATTTCTTGTCTCAGTTGATGGTGATCCCATGAGAAACCTAGGAAATACCTTCCCTCTTTCTTTTTACTATGTCTAGTGTATAACAAATTTTTATGCTCTCAGATTCTTCTGATTTCTTTAAAAAAATCCACTCTCTGTCTCAGGTCTAGACTCCATCATCTTTCCTGTGAAACACTATGGTAGCTTTTTTTTAAATTACAATTTATTGGGGTGACAATAGTTACTAACATTACATATGTTTCAAGTGTACAATTCAGTAATACATCATCTTTACATCACTTTGTGTGTTCACCACCCAGAGGCAGTTCTCCTTCCATCACCATATATTTGACCCTGTTTACCATCCCCTCCCTCCCCTCTAACCCTCTGGTAACCACTAAACTATTGTCTGTGGTCTATGAGATTTTCTTTCCTTATTTGTTTGTCTTGTTCCTTTGTTGATTTCAGTTTTTATCCCACATGTGAGTGCAATAATATGATTCCAGACTTTTTCTGTGTGACTTATTTTGCTTAGCATAATAATCTCAAGATCCATCCATATTGTTACATATGGCACTGTTTCATCTTTTCTTATGGCAGAGTAGTATTCCATTGTGTATGAGTATATACCACATATTCCTGGTCTTCCCATTTCCAGACTTGGCTCTTTCAAATCCAACATCCACAAAGCCATCAGCAGGATATGATGTATACAGCGCATGTTGGATTTTTCCTCTTGGTCCAAATAATAAGTCATTTGGTTTAATAGGATGTTTGATCCATTTACATTCATCTACATTTATTGATGTGACATATATGTTTGATCTTAGTCCTCTCATTATTGGTTATTTCTATATATAGGCTTTATTTCTTTACATTTTTTCTGATCATTTAGATGTACTTTTAATTCATGGTTACATGCATAATTATAATTTTATATAATATCCTTCTTTCTCTCTAGTTTCTCTACTATAAGCAAAAATTTAAGTAACATACTTTCCTTTCCCTCTCAATTTCATTTGAGTATACTATTTTCTTAGTTTATCTGTATGCTATTTAAGTATACTAATACTGACATTAACTGATTTATGAGTTTTAACTTATATCGTTTGTCCCTCAGCATTATAAATCCACATTCTAGCACAGTTCCCCAACAGTTCTCCTCTTTCCTTCTACCAAGCTCAGCCTTTTAAAGATATGTAATTTTGATATCATTAGGGCTTATAATTTTCACATTCTGTTTTAAAACCATAATTCTCACACTGATTTTAGTCTTGTATCATATATTTAATTGGATTCAATGCTCACTGCCAGTCTTTATTAAATTATTGGCTGGATTTTATCATAACGATTTAATCAAAGACCATGGAACTGTATTCATTGATTTCTTACATGTTCAAAGGTGTTTGCTGCCTTTATAGATATTTTGCTTGCTTTGGTCGAAAGTCTTTGGCTTACACTTTTTTTTAGAACTTCCTATGCCCATTTTGTTTTAGTTCTGACTATTGCTGTGGGTAACTAAGAGGCAAACAACCGAATGGGAAAAGATTTTTGCAAACAACACATCCGATTTGGGGCTAATATCCAAAATATATAAGGAACTCATATAGTGCAACAACAACAAAAAACAAACAGTCATATTAAAAAATGGGCAGAGGACCTGAAAATACATTTCTCCAAAGAGGAGATACAAATGGCCAATAGACATATGAAAAACATCACTAATCATCAGAGAAAAGCAAATAAAAACCACAATGAGATATCACCTTACCCCAGTCAGAAAGGCTATCATCAACAAGACAAATAGTAACAAGTGTTGGAGAGGCTGTGGAGAAAAAGGAACCCTCATACACTGTTGGTGGGAATGCAGACTGGTGCAGCCGCTATGGAAGGCAGTGTGGAGGTTCCTCAAAAAATTACGAATAGAATTACCATACGACCCAGCAATCCCTCTCCTGGGTATCTGCCCGAAAAATCTGAAAACATTTATCCATAAAGACAAGTGTGCTCCAATGTTCATTGCAGCTTTATTTATAGTAGCCAAGACATGGAAACAACCAAAGTGTCCTTAGATAAATGAATGGATAAAAAAGTTGTGGTATATATACACAATTAAATACTATTCTACCATAAGAAAAGATGAAATAGTATAATTTGCAACAAAATAGATGGATTTTGAGATTATTATGCTGAGCAAAATAAGTCAGATAGAAAAAGTGGAGAACCATATGATTTCACTGATATGTGGTACATAAAACTGAAAACAAAAGAACAAGATAAACAAATGGAGGAATTAAAACTCATAGACACAGATAATAGTTTAGTGGTTAACAGAAGGTGAGGAAGGAGGGTCATGGTAGATGAGCATAAAGGGGATCAAATATATGGTGATGGAAGGAGAACTGACTCTGGGTGGTGAACACACAATGGGATTTATAGATGATGTAATACAGAATTGTACACCTGAAATCTATGTAACTTTACTAACAATTGCCACCCCAATAAACTTTAATATATTTTTTTTAAAAGTCATTCAATTTTGATAGGGATTGCATTGAACTGTAAATCATTTTGATTCATTTGGTTTAAATTAAATTATAGATCCAATTTAAAAAGACTAAATTAAATTTATTGATTTATAAATGACTTGAATTTTACATCTACTTAGGAAAATATCTTTGTATTAAGAATTTAGTTGTTTTGTCACCTGCAAATATTATGTGGTAATTGCTTGAGGGTATATTTTGTCCATTCATTCTGTAGATTCAAGTCTTCCCTTTTTCTGAAAAAAAATTTTTTTTCTTCAATTTTATTGTTCAAAAGCTTTCTGTTCCTTATTTTGTTTCTTTAACAGATATACCAACAAAGTACATTTCAGACTTCTTGTCATGTTCTCTCTTGAACACTGTATTTCTGTCCTATTTCTTCTCTAACCTATCCTGTAGTAATTTTATTTTGGGGGGCTTTTCTTTTGTCTGTTCTTTGTTCTAATTTTTATTTTTGTGGCATTTCTGTAAAGCTTTCCTGCTGTCTCCCTTTCAATTATTTCTTATCTTTGAGTCCTGGATCATTTATTTATGGGGGAGACAGTGATGGCGTGGCTCCAGGCCATGCTCCAAGGTGAATTTCCATGACATCTTATGACACAGGATTTCCAGTATAAATGTGATTATTAGCCTTCCTTTTCTCTAGCGCATTTCTTGGAAGCAACAATACCATTCATAATGCCTAGTCACACTCCTCAATCCATATTTCCTCACTGAAAGACTCTGCTTGTGCACCTGCCATCTACTCTTGTATACCACATCTACTCTGTAAAACAGAGCCCAGGAAAGTGCTCAGCACCAGCCTGTCATCCTACCCTCCTTCAAAGTGGTTGGATGGTATGTGTAATGGGATGAACTTTTGTTTGTCCCCACAAAATCCACATGCCAAAGTCCTAACCCCCAGTACCTTAGATCGTGAACTGCATTTGTAAGGACTTCATTGTAATGAAGAAAAAGGAAACTGAAGTTGAATATGAAAAAAACAAATGTAAACATCAAATTTGCTTCATTGATTGAGGCACTGTATACTATGTTGTGTAGTTCTTTAGATTTGTTGTTTTTATTACTCTTGATCTTTAACTTGATTGTGATTTTATTAAGGATAAGAGCCATGGGCCACATATTATAGGCATATATGGGATAAAGAAAAAGTGGTTGAGTTGGACGTCTCTTGAATCCCCACCACCCACTCACCCTTTCCACAATATGGTGTTTAGTCTATATTAAGTAGTCAGCAAACATATGTTGGCTAATTAACAGACACAACACACACACACACACACACACACACACACACACACAGAGGAAGAGCGGGTTGGGGGGATGGAAGGTAATTTCCAAAACACTGCTTTATATAAATTACTAACTCCATGTAAAGATCAGAAAGAGTGAGATCTCTGTCTTCATTCTTGTAAACTGGGACACATGGCATATAATGTGTAAATGTTAAGGGCAAAGTCATTGCCAAGTGACCTGGAAGTAGGAATGACGTTTCAATACTTATTTGTCTCCAATTTACATCTATTATCCCAGAGAGGACCTTTGTAACTTTGGGGTTATATCCCTTTCCACCTTTTTATCAAGTCATTATGACTTAAAGAACCATTAACGGGGCTCTAAATGAATAAGGCAACGATTCTTTGATAATTGCTCCATTGACTTTCTGTCATTTCTGAAAATGACCTTACTCTGAAAGTCTGACTTTGAAGATCATTTATGTACAAAAGGTTTACTCCAACAGTACTTAACTTTCTGGCTTTTTTTTCCCCCAAACCGTAGATCAAAGCACTGACTTTCACAGTTGAATTTAATATATTTATTTATTCCTTTGATTTACTTCTACAGACAAATATCTGTTTGAGAAAAGCCATGCTGTCTTACATCTGCAGCTTATGAACTAATAGTCATGTTCATATCAAATATCCACCCTTAAAAGTAGATCGATAGATTTTAACACAAACAAAATAATACAAACTGGATTTCACTGATGCCCAGAAAAAAATTAGAAATGTACCATGAAGGCAAAGAAACCACAGAATATTAATATTCACATCAATTTTCCACCTTTCTTTTGGTCAATTACAAATCAGTTAATTTCCCATGTTATTAAAGCTAAATCAAATGATAAGCCTTGTAATCACTGAAGAATCAGGTATCATATAACTGAGATTCTCGTCTTAGAAACAAGAGTGCCACTAATTTTTACATTTATAATTCATACAATGAAAACCTTTCTTACTAAAAAACGTAGTATCTTAGGTAAATTATCTGGCATATTAAAATTTCCCTTTACATCCCTTTTTAATAAAATGGCTTTTTAAAAACATAGGTATTTCATTAATAAGTGGATTTATTATTTCTTTAAATCCATGATAATTTTCTGTCATCTCTTCCTAATTCTTTTTTATGTGTCATGGTCCTTGACTTTTAAATTAATATTTTCTAGTCCTTTATATTCTTTGACCACCTTGAAAAAAGATCAGTGAAATAATCACAAAATGTTCTCATGACCATAAGAACACAGTGGAAAATATTTATCACGTCATTTGAAATTTTTAAAGAAGTGATTGCCTGGCATGTGGCAAATCTCTAAATGAGCGAGTCTGCTTTCAAGAAGAATGTGGAATTCTGGTGGACACGTGATCTTTAATGTTCTATTAATCAATAGTGTCCACGGTCATGGTTCTGTTTCTAACAGATATCACAGATATCTTCGTTTGATAAATACAACTGTGGTGCTTTTAAATACAGCAAAAATTAACCCTATATTGATATTTTAATCATTTTATGTCTGCTATGAATTATAAGACACCTGAAGATTACTGATTACATGTCATTGCTTATTCAGATCAGCAAAATAAACTTATGAAGACATTAAATAAATTGCTCAAAGCCACGAAGCTGGGAATATTAGGAGATTTTCTAAAGAAATCAGGGTCTTAGGACATCCTGATGTATAATGCAATATATTTTTGGCTATTAATCTCTAATATGATGTGAGTTTCACTTTGCAACAAACCAGACTTTTTCTTATAAGACTTTATTTTATAAACCCGCACAAAATACATTCCTCTTTCTCTTAGCTTCATTAGTAATGGTCAGTATAATTTAGTGATGATAATTATGATTATGTGCTCAATCTACTATGTGCCAAGTGACCAAGTAATTTGATAGCTGCACATGATCTAATTTTATCCTCAAAATAACCCCAGGAGATTTATGCAATCAATTATTCCGATGAAGAAAATGAAGCTTCCAAAGGTAAGATAACTTAGATAAGTGTAGAGAGTCAAAATGAAGTAGGACTAGTATTTGATTCATGTTTATTTAACTTTAATATCCAAACTCTACTTATGATTATTTACTTTTAATGTCCTTTACTTTAATGTCCATACGTCTTATATTCTCATTTGGGCCTTGAATTCCTTAAAGACAAAAATCCTGTTTGCCCTTCCTCTTATTACCTCTATTGCCTAGCACCTTAAATGAGTAAATTAACTTTGATTTACAAAAAGGGGTAATGATCAGTAAAGATGATTATGTAAACTATTTGATATATTGCTGAAACCAAAGACTACAAATGCATGATGGTGCATTTATCAGGAAAACAAAAATAAACAAATAAACAAAAATGTGTTTTCAATTTCTAACAAAAGAGAAATTCAATTCCTTGGGAGTGGCATTACCAATTTCACTAAAATGGAACGATGTGGAATGTGATATGTCAATTTTCTGTTTACTCTAACTTAGCACTTTTAAGTGACCTGACACCTTGTCCATGACAAAAAAATAACATCTGACACATAATCTCTCTGTGAAAATTAGTTTCAGAACAGCATGAACAATTATGCACAGTTTATTTTGCTTTATGTTTCACTGCTATCCTAACCACCAACTTTGCTACTCTTTTTTTTTTTCAGTCCTATTCACACATCTCCCATAGATATGAATTAACTATTCTTCTGGGATTCCTGTCTACATTTTGCTAACAAGTCAACACACTTTCTTGTGTTTTGAATCTAAGTCAGCCTCTGACTCTCTTGTTTGCCTGCTCCCATGGGTATCTCTCCCACTGAGCCTCACCTACTGTCCCACTCAGTGTAGGACTCAGAAATGGTCCAAAGTGTGGAGTTTTGATGTTTCATTTACTTGAGGTGATGATGATATATGTATATGATCATGTATATGTATATATACATACATACATGTATATATATGTATTAATGTGTTTCTCCCATATATATATATTAATATATAGATAGATACAGATATAGATGTAGAGATATAGATATAGATGTAGATATAGATATAGATATAGATATAGATATAGATATAGATATAGATATAGATGTAGATGTAGATGTAGATGTAGATATAGATATAGATATAGATATAGAAAAACTGGTGACTTTGTGAAATGTAATTAATTTCCATGAATGTTAAATAATAAAATATAAACTTAATAAGCATTCTTCAAAAAAGAACACTATTTCACACTATTTATAAAGGGCACATTCTAATAAGTAATTATGAAAGTTCTAGTGGAACATAAAAAATTCTTATGCAATAATATTTGAATAATATAAATTTCTTATTAAGTCTCTGTGTCAGCCATCAGGAAAACATCTTCCATAATCTTAAGAACACACTGTGGTTGCTAAAAACACATACAAGCTCAGGTTTAGAAAAGGCTCTTCATGTTCCTTAGTCTAGTTTCTTTCTCTTAATCCAATTGTGCATCTCTGTCCTTAAGTAAATTCATCATCTATTGAAAAATATTTAGTTATCTGAATATATGCGCTATCCACTTTTAGTCATATTTAACACTCCATCTTCTCTTGTACAATCCAAATGATTCTGGGATTTATTTTTAAATGACATCCTCCCCCCAAATATTTAGTTATTGTACAACTAGCTTTGGGGACCATTGATATCTTCAAATACAAGGATTCTTTACAACTCACTGAAACAGAATTATTTTTTCCCCTCTACATGTCTTCCTCGGGTAACCTTGACTTATTTTTCCAACAACATGGAAACTTCAACCAAGGGGAATTTCAGCACTGTTATTGAATTTCTTACCTTGTATATTTCCTAGTAAGAAGACATTTATTTTATTGTCTGAGAGCAAGTTCTGGTTAAATGATTAAGCAGCTTATTTTATCCGAAGACCACAGGACATAAAAGGACATGAGATACGGACTTATGCATGGAATTTAATTCATATTCGTACTAAGCTTTCTGCTATGACTGTGAAATCACTTAACATCTCTGTACTTCTGTTTCCCCATCTGTAAAATGAGGGAGAAACAAAAACCTCACTTTATAAGACTATTGTAGGGATCAAAAGTATACAACACATAATCAGTGCTCCAAAATTGTTCACTTATGACAGTCTGCTGGATGCAGTAAAATTTAACCAGAATCTACTATATGCATCAAGAGGGTCAGTGTATTTTCTGTCTGATGAAGGAGATGACATGTAATCGTCTCATCTTTCCTGAATGCTTCTGAGCATAGTACTTTGTGCATATTGGGATATCTACATATGTGATGCCATTGTTAACATCCCTGCAGTAAAAGCAGAAATCAGACAGATTCTTGACAACTCCAAGATTGGTTTTACTCCTCATGCTGTTTTTGGTACACTTGAAAATTTGAGTGGCTTAATGTATTTCTCCCAATAGACAAAAGTCTGATTGATTTCAAAGTATTTTCAGATACCACTGTGATCAATGAATTGTCATTCTGAATAAATCTTGTTCACATGGGTTTACTAAATAACTTGCCAGAAAAGTTGACAGTGTTTATTTAATGAGATTGATTTTAATTTCAGATACTGTATTTAATTATTCATTAATGTAAATCTCCTTTTTATGTGGGTTCAGCTAAGTTAGTATCAAATATTAAAACTTCAAAGGCTCAGAGAAAGAAAAAAGAAAAAAATCTAAAGAAGAGAGTCAACAGGGTTTTTTGAGAATTACTTTGGGGAACTTATTCAATAGTGTTTGGGGATTTTGTTGGGTGTCCGATGGACATGTGTCCTGTTTGGGAGGCCACCTCAGGGATGCTGTGGATGCCTGGTCATGGCATTGTACACCAGAGGCTGGACATTAATGAATGCCAACTATAATTTTATGTGTATAATGTGATGGCTCGGTGTGAGGTCGGGGTGGTGGTGGATGAGGGGAGGGGGGTTCACGGTGTGAAGGATGTAAAAATAAAATAAAATAAAATAAAATAAAATAAAATAAAATAAAATAAAATAAAATAAAAAGAAGAGAGTCAAGACTTATATTTATTCAGAGTATTAAGTCATTTTCTGCAAACAAGCTAGGACACCTGAAGCAACATTCAACTAAAGAAATATAATGCATAGTATGCATTTATTGACCTAGCTTTCTCACTACTTACCATGTAAATGAAAATGAGGCTCTATTGTTATTTATGACATTCAACTAAAATATTATTTTTCAGTTACCATCATCATTGTATACTTCCTATTTTATTTCTTTCTCTCTCACAGTGTTAACATAGCAGTTACCCTGCTTTTCCGAAAAATAAGACCTAGCTGAACAATCAGCTCTAATGCATCTTTTGGAGCAAAAATTAATATAAGACCAGGTCTTATTTTAGTATATTCTTTAATATACTTATATTATTATCTTAAAGATAATATAAGTATATATCATCTTTATATTTATATTATTATAAATATATATTAAAAATAATATAAGTATACAAGATACTATACTTATATTATCTTTAATATATTTAACTTACTTATATTCTTTAATATAAGAACTGGTCTTATATGATATTATGTTATATAAGACCAGGTCTTATAGCAAAATAAAACTAAGTCTTATATTAATTTTTGCTCCAAAACACAGAATAGAGCTGATTGTCCAGCTAGGTCTTATTTTTGGAGAAACATGTAGAGGATGATGTAAATGCTCAAGAGCCAAAGTACGTGTCAAATTACCAATATCATTGAATAGAAAAATAATCTGAAAGTAAAGTATAAAACTACCAATTCCTGAATATACGTGTGCTACGTAATATCCACACACTTTACATATGTTGGTGTTTGATCATATTATTGATTACTCATATATTACATAAGGTAATTGCAATGAAGGATATGACTGAATTCACACTCACAATAAGTGTTGGAGCTGAGATTTGAACTATCTCCTTGGCCCAAGCTTTTTCATCTATGGAATGAGAATCTGTCCTTAACAGGAAATTTACAATTGCTTTTCTGCTGTAGCTTTATTAATTTGGTGCTTGTACAGTATTAAGACATTTTTCTATAACCATTTTAGAAAATTCACCCTATTCCTCTACCTTAAAAGTGACTTTGTTTTACTTAACATGTTCAAAACATCACAACTGCAATCCATTTATTTCACATCAATGGAGATATTAACTATTGGAGTAAGTTGCAGAGCCTAGAATATTTTTATATACAATGGATGGTGCTTTCATAAACGAGACATTTGAGAGATGTAACAGTAGGGAAAATATGAGTTCTTCTCTCTAATGGAGAATAGAACCCAAGTCAGCAATTGTGCCTTGCTGATAGGACATCTAGTCCCCCTTGCCCTCACATCAGTTTCTTTGAGTTGCATGGCATCAAGCACAGATATCATCCTCATAGATGCCAGTCTCTAAACCATCAGTATGTTATAAAACATATACTGTCCTCCAGGAACAGAGAAATAGGCTCAATTCACATGGCTTTTGCACCATAATTGAAAACAACTGCTATTTTACTTTTAGCTTTCCTTCTGGAAATTACAGACAAAGGTGAACCATATTTTAAATCTCTCTTTTTGCTTAGAATTTAACAATGGCTTAAATTTTGTTTATAGTTTAACAATAGCCATGGGTGCTCCCAATTGTTATGAGAGTAAATATCATCCTTTGTCTAAACATATTAGCATGGAAGATATTCATTGTAATATATTTTATTTCTATTAACAGTGAGAAAAAAAATGCCTTAAAGCTATTGAAAAATGAACATAAAATGTTGGTTCAATGCCGTAGTTTTATAATATAAATGTTTAATCTAATTTTACAATCACACCTAATGAATCCA
Source organism: Rhinolophus hipposideros (assembly GCF_964194185.1). Taxonomy (NCBI): domain Eukaryota; kingdom Metazoa; phylum Chordata; class Mammalia; order Chiroptera; family Rhinolophidae; genus Rhinolophus; species Rhinolophus hipposideros. The sequence continues at coordinate 36,215,114 of NC_138050.1, read as the reverse complement.
GATATGCTAAAGTCTAATAATTACATATAAAATTATATAAAAAGAGTAACTAATTAATTTTCATTTCTTTAATTACTTCATTTATTTTGTTTTGGTTGCTGTTACATTAAGTTGACAAGAAATGAGTAGATTTTAACATGTGCAAATAAGCATGCTACTCATTTCAACATTTCTCCTCCCTGTCTGGGACCTGGACAACTAAAATGCTTCTTGAATTTAAATTAGTGTAACTTCACTGACCTTGAGTGAATTACTTAACCTCTGTGTGCCCCAGTTTCACAATCACTGTACTAATCTCGTAAGTGTAGTGTAGGAACTGAGGACATACACAGAAAGTGATTCCAACAATGCCACACACACACACACTAAGTACTAAAAATCTTAGCTATTGTTGTGGATCATATTTTACCAATATAGCTGTCAAAATGCAGTAATATGATCTTAATTTATGGATGAAGTAATTACTGAGTGAGTTAATATGTTCAGAGAAGGATGATGAAAAAAATCAAGTATGTAGATACTGTTCCACAAAACATGGGTTAAACATACTGTATAACATAATAACAGTTGTCAGAACATCTAAATTCAAAGTCTGTGACTTAATCGAGGTAGTAAAAATATTATAACTTCTAGTATAGTCTTGTTCTATGTAATTGGTCAACATGTTCTTTGCCAACTTTTCAGTTACTGAGTGCATTAAAAATGAAAATTTATTTCTCAGAGAAAATATTCGTTGAATTTTACAGTTTGTAGGTAAAGGTCATAATACTCCGAAGAAATAAATTTAATCAATCACTCTTTGCCATTTACTTACATATTGACCCACAGGTTCAAGCCCAAAAGTTATAAGTGAGGTAAATGGGAACAAAAAATACCATACGGTTAATCAAACCATGCTGCTTAGTCTTTTAAAGCTAGTTCTTGAGGTTTGACTTACATACACTTAAATATCGCTTCCAAGACCAGTATCTATGCATTTTTGTGTAGTTGAGCCTCATGTCTATATATGGCAGTATCACGGGGTGTGAAGCTCAGAGAATGCTTGAGAGAAAAAGAGCTCTCAGTGACTTCCAATGAGGCTGCTCAGTGCGTAGTACACTGACAGTACAAAACCCAAATCAAAGGTTTCCATCTCCAGAAGTACAATTCAAACTTAAGCATATTCCTGAAAGGAAAAGATATGCTCTCAGGAATTAAGCAGATGATTAAGAGCCAGAGAAACTGGGCATGTGCTGTCAACAAATCAGGCCCTTGTCTGCAAGGGCTCCAGGAGGTGGGATACAGAAAAATACAGACAGGGGTTAATAGGAAAGAAACAGATGGTAGTGACTCATAGGTCAATAAAAGGACTGGTTTGAGACTAATCTCACAAACACCATTTCTTCTTACCCTGTTTTTTACTTCATGCCAAAGAGGTATGTAGAAATCTGAATAGTGAAATGTTGAATAACTAATTTAGGAGGCGGGAAAATTAAAATAGCAAATAACTATTGGAAATGCTAAATAGCCAAAATAAAATTTGGACAACTTTCCTCATCAAGGTTGATAGGTGACCTAAATTTTTCCTTGAACAATTAAAGCTGATTACTTTGATTCTGCACATTAATTTTCTTGCATCTATGTGATTGACAGTTACATACATATTTAGAATAGAAATGGAGTCATTTAATAATCTGTTTTCATATTAAAACAAATGTTTTCATTTATTACCACTGACATATTTAAATTGATAGGGTAATCATTCTTGTCAAATAAACACTTTTTCTTTACTCATTTGATCAGGATGGATGGTGGGTGGGCATGTGCTATCAACAACATTTGACTAAGACAATTTAATTAAACAAAAACTCCCTCTGAATCTTAAAAATAAAGTAGTATTTTTAAATACATTTTATATTCACTTGTATCTTTAGAAATCCTCCCTCATCATTCTGGAAGACAATCATCCAATGTCTTATAACGATTCTACATGTTCGACATACATGTTTCAGATTATGTTCTATTTACACACTTATGCTTGAAAGTAAAAATTGTAATGTCTCAAAATGTTACCAAATAAATCAGAATCACCAGACAACCTTCTTAAAAATGCACATCCAAACTCTACCACAGATCATCCCACAGACCTGCTGGAGATTGAACTAAAAAATCTTTATTTTAAACAAGCATCTGATATAATTCATATGCACACCTTTAAAGGCTGAGACTCATTGCTATAGATTGATAGATAATATAGCAAAGATTCACCAAGAGGATCCTAATTTTATATCATTGCTGTTATAATCACTGCTTTAAGAATGTCTATGAAAAGCACATGATACGGTCAGTGAGAACAGTCATGCAACATAAATCCTGTGAATTAGTAGCTCTATAACCTTAGAAAAAAGTCTTTCAAATTCTCCAACCTTTGGTTTAACTGTTTATTTTACTGAGTGGTGAAAAACTGTTTTCTCAGTCCTAACAGCCACAATTGTAGAATCAGTACCATACTGTTGCATTGGGACTATAAATCCTTAGAACTCGATGATTAATATTGAATACAGATAACTTCTGTTACAGTTTTTAATAGTTACACATGAATATGTATTTATTGCTATCACTGAACTATCTTAAAACGCTTACTTGGCATTTACAATAATTTGGAAATTGGAAAGAAAAAAATTAAACAAAATATAGCTAGATGAGTTTTAAATCAGAAAAGTAATGGTAGGAAATCCCTCATTTACATATATTATATAAGTATTCATTGCTTTGTACTCAGAGAAAGAAAATAAATTCTTAAAAAGATATTTGTACATTAACATCTGGATACCTAAAATGTAAAAGAAACCTGCTGGTGATAAAAATCTTCCTGGTTATCTTAATATAACTTTGAAAATTCTACAATTTAAAGGAAGTAGGTAAACCATATTTTAATATGTCTCTGTTACATATTGAACGAGTACTGTGAAATTCATCATGATAGAAAAGAATTGAGATTATCATCACATGCATTTTCGGGGCTTCTCAAGGATGAAAAAGCTTTCAAATATTTAAAGTACACCCACTCAAAGCTATTTGATAATATTGCTAATAGAAGAGTAGATGTGTAGGCATTCAGATAAAGCCTGGATATGCATGTGGAAATCGTTTGCAAATTGCTACTGGCAACACATTACGAATGTATGCTCTTCTATCAAATTTCCCAAGACTGTGTTAGGAATTTTCTGGAGATGACTTGGCCATTACCATAGAAACACAAAGTTCAACCCCTGGCCCTGTTCTTAGCAGTTCATCAGCCTCAACGATAATAACAAACCAATGAGAAAGAGTAATATTAGGTTTTCTTAGACTTAGGATAAATCTTAAAGATTTTAAGAATAGATAAGCTGGATGCCTGGTTGACTCTCACAGAATGTCACTAATATACACACACTTATTAGCCACTCTACCAACATTTCTGAGAAGTTCATATTTCTCATCAGGAGCTGAGGCTGTTTTCCTAACTCAAAATAGGGTATCTTTCCATACAGATTAAAAATTATTCTTTCATATCTCTCTACCACAATAATAGTGTGATAATCATTTCCAACCGTTTTGCAGTATAAATAGCACAATAACTTCTCAGAAAAATGTTTCAGGTTTTTCCCCCCCTCCATTTATGTGAGTATGAATAAAATCCATTTAGAAAAATAGGTATGTATTGTGTTAAATGAGGTACAAAAGTTCCCAATTTTGTATTTGGTTTAAATAGTGGGTGGTTGTACCTCTTCATTAAGGAATGTTAAAACATTACACTTGCTTATTATACCTCAAAGTGAAAAGCTGTGGTTTATTGTATTATTTTGCCCCCAAGGTTAATTGATTTGTGATCATTTGATGTGTTAAGCATAATTTAAATTATATACTGAGACCACAAGTTCCAAAAATCTATACAATAATCTGTTCATGAAACAATCTATATGCATGCCCAATAATTTTATACGAGTGTCAACTTATAGAAACACAGCAATATGATTTTTTTTCACAAATAATAATTGAGTAGATTCTGCATGGCAGGTCCTTTTATGGACCCTAGGGATATAGCAATGTGCAAGATCAGCAAGACTTCTATACTTTTGGATTTTACCTGACAGTGGGGGGTAAAAGAAACTTAAATAAATTCAAAAATAGAACTAAATATTGTCCTGTGGCTGAAATAAAGCAGGATGATGGGATGGAAAGTGATAGGGGAATTCCTTTAGTTTGGATAGTTTCTGAGGGAACATTTGAGCTGGGAATTGAATGACAGAAAGGAGATATCTTTGTGAGGAAGATTCCCAAAATAAAGAACAGCAATCCCAAAGCCCCAAATTATTGGGAGGCTATGGCAGTACATTCTAGGAACAGGGAGACAGCAAAGCAACTGGAACATAGTAAGCAAGACAGAGAGGGACATGAGATGAGCCACAATACCACCTTCATTTGACCCAAAACCAATGAGTACTTTACCCTGAAGTCAGGGGAATTATAATACCTCCATCTTAAGTACATTTTGAGAAGGTATTTTATTATATAACATTTTATCTATTCATTTCAGGTGTGTGATTTCTGTTTGTCCCTTACTAGGTTTTCATTGTACTACTTTCCCCATACTCATAAATCATCCCCTAATTCTTGGCATGGAGTTCAGTTAGCGGTTTTACTTTAAAATGAAATTAGATCTCCCAAAAGAATGGGGATTTCAGATTTTCAGAAAAGAAATATACACTCTGAATACTCTCTCAAATATTTTCTGTTACCAAACATAATTCATTCAACCAAAAATCCCCACTCTATGTCAAGTCCATAAGAGTTTCTTTTGCATACTCATTTGATTGAAGCAAAGCAGGAGAATAAAACAGGGTGAATGCAGTCATAGCTCACAGTTTCACAACTTTACAATTATCAATGAATTATAATTGAAGAGTTGGCAAATCAAACAAAATGTGTCTTTATTTCTGCAAATTCAACAATGTTATGTTCCCAGGAAAGCTCAACTGAAATTTCTACTATTCCCTAACTCACGGTGATTTTCAGCAAGGATCAAGCCTTTTCAAAAAGCAATTTATTTTCTCCACTAATTCTCAGACTGATGAACTGTCTCACAAAAGTGAGCAATTCAGTGTTTTTAACCAATCAAAAGTGTCTAAAGACATGTCACAAAAACCAGATATGGCTAATCACAGTTGTCTCTCGCTGTGTCAACTCACCAGCAGGGCCGCTGCTCGCAGGAGAAAAGTCAAACTGGGCCTTATCTAACGCATACAAGAAATAGCTCCTTTGGCTTCATTATGGTCCATGAATAGAGGGACCATATAATTCATCTTCCAACCTGGGACACTTTCAAGATTAAAAGAAGACTCTGTCAATAGCTATGGGGGAGCCATAGGCATTTACCAGGACTGTTCCAGGCAAACTGGGACACGTGGCCTCCCTATCTAGGAAGCACAGACCTGAAAGCCAGTATAAAGGTACACCTTATCTCCTCACAAAGAAATAGGAAGTATAATAAATTATAAACAATTTTGATGACGGAAAAGACAGTCTGGGGCACTATTATCTGAAACCTCCAAGCCTTCGAGCTTCCCTTTAGTTTCACCAACTTTATAATGTGTGTTAATGGTAGGCATACTAATATAAAAAGGCTCTGAGCTTCTTGGAGAAAAGCACCAAACTCTTCAGCTGCAATAGTGAGCATGGAGACATAATAATGACACACAGAAGGCTGACCTAAATATAAGAATACAGTTATACCACTACTTAACCCATTCACCACCAAGTTTGAAAATAATTCCTGTTACTGGAAGAACAGACACTGGGCATTTCTCTAGAAACAGTAGTGACAGGTAAATACCTCTTTTCTGTATTTAGCTACTCATGGATATTAAACTGTCATTGGCCTTATTAACATTAAGTTTAAACTTGTAGCTTGAAAACCTATCTAACCTTGAATATTAACAGCTAATTCCATATTCCCCCATACTATAAGCAAAACAGGATGGAGAAGGGTGATAAGAAAAAAGTGTTACAGAAGGAAATTAAAGGAATAAAGAGGAAGAAGAGATAGAAGGGAAGGCAAGGTAAAATGGAGATAGAAGGGAGAAAGAGGAGAAAATCAGGACATAGAAACAGAAAAGTGAAGCAAGATTAAGAGGCATACAGCACTCACATATATCCCAAATTTCACCAAAGTTATTTTCTGCAATCCAGTGGTATATATACAGAGGGTGCCAAAAAATGTATACACATTTTAAGAAAGCAAAACTGTATTAAAATTGTAATACTCAATATATGCCGATAACAAAAGATGAATACAAGTCAGCCTTCAACTTCTGTGATTACAAGAGGCGCTCAAAGTGGTTACCATCAGTATAATTTTAATACAGGTTTTTCTTTCCTAAAATGTGTATACATTTATTTGGCACTGTGTGTGTGTGTGTGTGCGTGTGTGTGTGTGTGTGTGTGTACTCCTCAAAACATCTCTGACTTCAGTGTCTTCCTTCTCACCACTGTTTTAATTACTCATCTTATTTATTTCACTTGAACTAGCATTGTAAGATATAAGTTGTTCAAGTTATGCACTTGCTTTCAGCCTCGCCCTCTTAGATTTCTCATGCATTTTGCCTGAGTCACTTTCCAAAATCATTGCTTAAAATTACGCAAAATTCCCACTAGCTCATTTATTAAGGTCCAAACTTGTTTGCCTGACTCTCCAAAATCCCCTCCAATTATGTTTCCTACCATATTCCTTCACCCTGTTTTCGTACACTTTTCCCCAAAGCCCCATCTTCTTGCTTCATCATGGGGTCCACACAATTCTAGTATATCAAACAGCCCTGTTTTCCATCTTTCTCCAGGCTTATGCCTCCACCATCACTTTTTGATTGAGAACAAGATTCCTCTAACTTTAAATGGGGTTATGTCTTTCCCTTTTTTTGAACCCCAAGACAGGGGAAATAAATTGTGTTTCTTGCTACATTTAACATTTAATTCACTCATTTTAAGGTTACTTTCATCTAATGTAATCCCAATATACTACATATCCTAATAAATTATTTCTATTTTAGTTAATAAAGTTTCTGATTGAAATACATATTACTAGGCTATATCCTTTTTGTGATTAAAAATAGAAAGAACCTGTCTTGCATATCTAGACATTTGACTTCTTGTTATTATTTTTCTCTCTCACTGGCTGTATGGCCTCAAATCATTTTCTTTCCATAATCTTTAGTTTGCTTTGTTGTAAAATAAAATTGTATTAGATAGCTTCAGATTTTTTTCCCAGACTGTGATTAGTAATATCAATATTAAAACTAATATAAAAAAATGGATGCTCTCTCTTTATAAATATATTTTGATTTCTAACACAATTCTGAAAGAAATTCCTTTGATAACAAGGCTCCCCAATATATTTAAATCACTACTTGAGTAATAACAACAAAATGTGATTATTTTTCAGAAACCTATCTATAGAGAACTGTGTCTATTGTTGGAAGTACAAAATAATCTTGACCTGAGACTGGAAGTAAAAATAGTTACTCATACCACACAGATATTCAGATCTGAGCTAGACTTTTATACACAGTATAGCATCCCTGACTCCCAGTTCTAGAATAAAGATCAATGCTTTATTCTTTCTCAACTATGTCAATTCACATGGGTTCAAACAGTAAAGAATGCTACCTAGTCAAAAGTTTTAGAGAGTGAAATTAAACATTGAACTTTTGATTCTAAGTTTAGTAAGTGTTCTTCTCTACTCAGCACTGAAAAGGGAAACATTTTCTTTCAAAATCACCAATAGAGACAATATGCAGTCATCAACAAATTATTAAAAGCAAGGCTATTATACAACAGTTCTTTTGTTATGATAAAATTGGCCATGTTAAATAACCAATACACTCCCAAATTTAAGTGTCTGACAGGCTTGAAAAAGGAAAAAGAGTTTATTTCTGGTTCACACAAAGTCACCTGGTTCAGCAGGGCCTAGCCTCCATCCAGTGAATCAGGGACCCAGGCTTCTTCCATCTTGTGGTGTTCTACCCATGGCTTCTGAGGTGTCAGAGGCAGGGCAAAAAGCACACATGGAAAAGGCACAGCTTTTAAATGCCTTGGCAGCAAGTGACATACACATGACTTCCAGCACATTTCATTGGCTAAAACTAGTCATGGAGCCCCTCCTAATTTCAAATGGTCTTGAAAGTGGAATCTTCCTGCGAAATCATGACTAATGGAAAACTGGATAAGCAAGTACTAGAGACCTCTACAGGAAACGGTAAAATTGTTTAACCTGATGGGAGTTTAGGATTTCAGGACAAGCATATTTGCCTAGGATGTCTTTACAAATTGTTAATAATTATCTGTTAACTATTAATTGAGATAACTATTCATTTAGAAACATATGCCAATGGCTTTCCTCTCAAAACAGACACTAGCTATGTTTGCAGGGTTCACAGAAACAAATATTTTCAGTGCTTAGTGCTAGGTGTCTAGAAAATACTAATTTGCATATAATAAGTCAGTCTTAATCATTTTGGATCCAGATATTCTAGTATTCAAATAAATGTCTTTTAGGTCATTGCCATTAAATATTTTTTAAAAGAAATATAAGCTATTTAAAAACACAGCTTCATTACACAGTGAAAAGTATAAGAAGATTAATTCATAAACGAACAACTGTTTATCTGCTAAAGGCAGTCGTAATTCCAAAGGTGAGAAATATTAAAGACAATTAACTAGGAAAATGCATGTAGAAAACAGTACCAGTTACAAATCTGTGGTATCAGACTACAAATTGGAACCTGTATAATAGGGCTCAGAAATTTTTCTGTAATAGGCCACATACTAAATATTTTAGGCTTCATGACACGTATGGTTTTTGTTGCAACTACTCCATCTGGCCCTTGTAGTGTGAAAGCAGCCCTAAATAACATGTAAATAAATAGTGGCTATGTTCCAGTAAAACTTTACTAACAAAAAATAACATGGCCAGATTGGGTCTGCAGGCAAGAGTTTGCCAACCTCTGATCTACAGTCCTGAAATGGTGCTATATATTATGTTTCTAATCATTTTAAAATTTAGTTACACGTGAAAAAAAAATAGGACCATAGATCAATCAGAACCAGAATATACATATTTATTGTTATCAGCAATATCTGGTCATACTAAATGTGTAAATTATTTGAGATCAAATGTGTTATTATGTACTTCTTGCCCAAAATCTTATTGGATAAAATAGTCCAGTGATACCTTTGGATAAAATAATTCTTTAAATTATTACTTTAAAATCAAACATAGATTTAATTCATACACAATATATTCCAAGGAAAAATGGGGGGAAAATTATTACTTTGGATAAAAATGGCTTTTAATCAACAAAAAATGGATTAGATTTTATCAAGGGTGTTTTGGCTAAGTCACAAGCCTACTTTATTAAACCACATTCTACTACCACGTCTCAACAATACTGGTATACGAGAAAGCTGATGATAAGAAAAAAGTGTATATCACAAGAAGTAAAATATGCATAATAAAGTATACATAAAAAGTTAAGGATACAGAAAAGTTCTAATCTTTACACAAAAGTCAGTGGAAAGAGCTAGGATATTATTGCTCAAAAATTATTTTGGTTGGCACTTTATTATTTTTTTTATTCCTAAAGTGTCATAAACTTATGATAAAGTGGTTTTAAAGCTGCAAGTAACTTTGTAATCTATAAACTATGTATTTAAGTAATGTTAGAATTCATTGTTCTAGAAATGCAACTGGAATCATAGATGTATGCTCTCTATATGAGCATAATTTTAGGGGTATAAATTGTGTTATTTTTCTTCTAGATAGGTAGTTCTAAGATAGCCATACTCATGAATTTTCATGCCATCATTCTATCTATCCAATACAATAACTGTTATATCACTATTAAGGTGTCATTTCTTCAACTCATAGACACAAAGAACTAAGTAAGGGATTCTAGTGGAGAAGGGTGGTGGGTGGGTCAAAAAGGCGAAGGTGATTAAGAGGAACAAACATTCAGTTATGAAATAAATAAAACATGGAGATGTAATATACTTCATAAGGAATATAGTCAATCATATTGTTATAACTTTGTACAAGGACAGATGGTTACTAGATTCACCGAGGTGATCACTCCATAAGATATGAGGCATGATCAAACAATACGGTGTTTAAATTTAAAATAAATAATTACAATAAAAGACACATTGACATTTATTCCTCTCAAAATATCCCCCCCTTTCCTTCACACATACTCATTCCATCATTCTTGCCACGTTTTGAAGTAGTTCTGAATGTCCTCTTTCATGAGTGTCTTCAGTTGCCCTGTCGTGGCTGCCTAAATGTTATGAATCAGTTCAAAATGCTTACCTTTCATGTCATTTTGACTTTGGGTAAAAGCCAGAAGTCTCACGATGCCAGATCCAGTGAATAAGATGGATGAGGACACACCTTAAAGTTTTTATGTGACAGAAATTGCTGTGTGTGACATAGAGTCTTTTTGTTGTGTGTGACATAGAGCCTTTCTGTTGTGATCACAAAATACAGTGAATGCTGCTTCTGAGTGCCATCCAACAGAAAGGCAGGGATCTTCAATATGGGAAGTGACATGTCAAATCTTAGTAACAGTGTGTGACAAGTTTGACAAGTTTCTACTTGTTTGGTGCAGTCAGTCAGGTGTGAGCTATGGTTGAATGAAGGTGTGTTTTAAAGTGTACTGTAAATCATCTTCCATCATCACAATATCACCCCATGCCACAATATTGTTTCTGGCATGGCAATTTCTGTCAAATAAAAATGTTGTGGTTTGTCCTCATCCATCTTATTCACTGGATCTGGCACCATGTGACTTCTGGCTCTTCCTCAAAGTCAAAATAATTCAAGACATTGAGGCAGCCACGACAGCACAATTAAAGATATTCACAAAAGAAGATTTCTAGAACTGCTTCAGAAAATAGCAGGAATGATGGGATGTGTCCAAAGTGAGGGGGAGTATTCTGAGGGAGATTAATGGTAATGTGTATTTTACTGTAATACTTTTTTATTTAAACATTCACCATATTGTTGATCATGCCTCATATATAAATGTTAAATCACTATGTTGTACACCTGAAACTCATATAATAATGTATGCCAACTATACTTTAATTATAAACAAAAAAAAAGTTATGCCTTCAAATTATAGCTCTGTAAGAAATCATTTAAATTATTTCACTTGTAAGAGTATTTGTTCCAAATATACTTAGCATCAATTACTTCTTAAAGCAAATATTATCTCCATTCAAATGTTATTAATTTATAAATTAATAAAACACAATGAAAACGTCAGAAGACAGAAGATGGGATTTCAAGCCTTGGGTCTGACACTTATTAGCTGTGTGATGTTGATCAGATCACAACTTCTCTGAATTTCTGTCTCATCTGTAAATTATAGGGAAGAACAGTTGCTCTACCTACTTTTCATTATGTTGTCAGGATTTCATAATATAATATATTTGTAAACAACTTACTTGCTGCAAAATTGCTGTACAAAGGTGAGTTATTGTGATTATTTCCCCAACGCCCCTTTTGGATGAGAAAAGCCATTTACTAAATTGACAATTTAACGACTCAGGAAACAAATGGCTGCTTTATCACATGCATAAACAATGGCATGTCAACAATCAGCTGTGTTCGAAGGCCAAAATCTATATATTAGAACAAATATATGTTCTATACATTAGAACAAATGCAAAAACTCACTATGTAATACCCAGATACACTTAGGTATTAATTATTATGCTTAACATAATAAATGTGGATTTTTATCCTTGGAGAAATATTTGTTCATACTTAGTATGCATATAGCTAAAATGGAATGATTACATCTATGCTGAATTATCAAGAAAGATAAGAATTTCCCTGTAGTTTGTCTAGTTGCTTCAGTAGATTTTCATGGAGCCCTCTGATATTTAGGAAAGAAAAAACATATTCAAATTTTATGGTACTATAAGTTTTATCAATCACATACCAGGCTTTATTTACAGAATTCAACAGCTAAATCAGAAAAGCACCTGGGGTTTGATAGTCAATCAGTATTGTCAGTCTTTCTTAGAGATCTCCTATATTTCTGAATAAGGCAAACAAAGTGGTGAAACGTCAAGAGGATATTTTTATTTTTTTAAATACCAAATAGTCTTGAGGCTTCAAACGTATCCTTTGTTTAGTTGGGTTCTCTGAGGTCTCTGAGTGTGGTTACCAGACAACAAAGGGAGAAAGAGGCTAGAAAAAGGAGACTCATTGGGTTCCCCCAGAACTGCCTTCCTGATCTCTGCTGAGAGAGGCCTCTGGTTGAGCCCGCCTCTGTCCAGCCATTTATTTTCTCGATCCCTGGAGGGAGCAGGTTTATGGAAACCTGTCTGTGTCAATGTATGTGAGAAATATGTCAAATATATGCCATTTGAATGGGTGGCTCAAAGGGTATTTTTTGAGCTAATGTAATTAATAGGTCAATAAAAAGTAAGGTTGAGAACCCCTTATCAGGAGTAGCTTAGACTAGAATGGGAATAAAATCTCTATTCTGCCCAATCTGAGATATAAAAAAAAAAAAAAAATTAAAGGCATCCTAGGTAACCAAACTTCCCATATTATGACAGATTACAGTCCTGAGGATCAGCTCCAAGTAATTATAAACTCATGCCTTTAAGTAATAATGTGTCTGCTGCTGTAGTACTGGCTTTTTAAAGGAGTATGGGTATTTTCCAGTTGAAATCATGTACCTTATACAGAGAAAAATCTCTGAGATTTTACTTTTAATATGAAGTTTTCAAATTACAAAGTGGACATTTTCTCCCAGTTCACTGCTATTTGAGTAGTAAGCACTCTTTCAGAAAATTACACTAGGCAATAAATAATGATTTGATAATTTTTTCAGAAGTACATTTTCTTATTTATGCTTTAGTCCTTACTCTCTTTTAAGCATGTAATGAACCATTTGTTAACACTCTAAATATAGCATGACTGATAGAAATAGCAATGAGTATTTAAAATGTTTATATGGTAGCAAATAGCTCCAAATAGCAAATAATTCCTTTAAAAATCTTATTTTTTATTATAAAATGCCCATGCATAATAAAATTGGGTCATAGTATTTTCAGGTTAGATGCCAACTCAATTCCCCTCCCAACTAGCTCTGTCTTTCATGATATGGTTCCTGTTGCGTTTTTGTCAGATATCATGCATTCTATCATGTGCAGAAATTTATTTCCCTACCCTTCGTTTTTGCCCTTCCCTATCCATGCCATGCTCTTATATTCTCTTCATCTGGCCTGACCACCTCTCAATTCTGCTTTCATATTTTTCTAACAATGCTTTACTGACCTTGATGGAGAGTTATGAAATAAAAAAATACATATGTAAATACACACACATACTTATACATACAAATGAGATCTTATAGATTTAAAAAAAAAGTTTTATTTGGGAATATCATACTTGAAAAAACTATGTTTAAGCATATATAAACTGTGAGAAAATTTCATGTAACTATAATTGAACTTTCTTTCATAAGACTATTTGATGTTTTCTATCAAAATATTACATGTAAGATATTTAATCCCAACACAAAATATTACATGTATGATATTTAATCCCAACAACTATATCTCAGCTCAGGCTATATTTTCTCATTATTCCGAATAGATTTATTGATTAATTTAAATGGAACTTTCAGATTAAAAAAAAAAAATGATCCCTATTTAATTTACCAGATGTTATAGTCACTACAATGATAATGTTAGCAATCTGGTATTGAGGTTTATAAATCTCATCTTGTGATGTAATAGATAGGGATTTCTATAAAGACTCCATTATCCCCCCTGAGAAAATAAATTGACATGCAGACCCATCACCCATGTCTTTGGTCTACCTCACAAAACTTATCTCTTTCATTTCAACTAGAGAGAAACTAAATATTCAAAGGACATTTTGTTGATTTTCCCAATTCTCTCAAACTTTGCAATATTAAATCACTGTCCCATTTGCATATGAATACCTTGTAACAGTATTGCTTTTTAAAGATACTGTGGTAGCTCTCAGCCCTGGGAATTAATCCAAATAACAGCCTCAGAAGATGGCCTTCTTTGATATCTAATCAAAAGCATCAATGCCATGACAGCAGCCCTGCTAGGAATTCTGTCAGACTGCATTTATCTAAACACATTGGATAAGTGAACCAATGGATACGTGGTTCCAAATATCATTTTCTCTATTTTGTTGGGTCATCACACTGATTTTATAATAGGAATATAAACCAGTTAATAAGTATGTACACTGAATGTATGATGCCTTTTCATTGTACTCTTATTGATGAGTCATCCTCTCAAAGACTTTTTTGAAGTTGTATTTCATAGCTTTTACACACCAATAGTGCCCAAAAAAGATCTCCATTCACCCAAATTACAATTATCAATACCATTCACTTTCCCTCCCAGGCCTTTCCAATTTCTTCTAATAAGTGACAACAAATGACATTTTAGACCCAGATGATATATTGCCTCTAGGCACAGGACTTTTAACACATTCTGGAGAACATCTCATCTGTACCTCAAAGGGTACAAAACGTGGCACAGAGCAAATCCTTCTCCCCAGTACCAAAAGCATTGAACACACACAGGCAACCACACTGGACAGAAAGATGATTACATAATCTAGTTGTTGGAGTACGGCATATGTGTATGAAACAACCAATGAACAAATCTCTACATACATAATAAATGTCAGAATTTATGATACAGAAAATTAAAATGCAGAAAGAGTTCAAGAAGATCTCGTGCTGGAGTAATTCAGAAAGCTTCACTGAAGTCCGTCTCAAGCAGGGCTTTGGGCCCTAAACAAAGGTATATAGGCAGAAAATGAATGGAAATATTTTCAACCAAGAAGATAAAGTCCAGTAAGCAAGGTTCAGAAATGGTGCTAATATGTGGGGAGAAGATAGTATATACTGGAAAAACAAAAACAAAAACAAAACTTCTGAGCTGAACAGAGGTTTTCTTTTGAACAGTTGCAGAAAATAAAGGTCAGTTGGATATGTTAGAATTTTGGAAAACCATTCAAGCCAGATAGAGATGTGGAAAGTAACAGATATAATGATGTGCAGGAATGTAACATAAGTCAAACACAAAAATCTGAGAAATTTTACATAAAATAGAGAACTAATTTAGCAACCTCTCAATTTTCTTCACCTTTTATATCTGGAGATTGGATACAATAACTCTAAAGCCCTTCCCAGCTTTATCCTTTTATGGATGTACTCAACTGAAAAAAACACTGCAGGCTGTAATGGGTATGGAGAAAGAAATCCATGACTTCCAAGTGAGGAACTCAGGAAAGGCTCAATGAAAATGATGGCATGTTGAATAGGATCTTAAAATATGAGAAAAAATTAAAAATATAAATGGAAAAACAAGGACATTCGAGTTTTAGAAACAATGAAACTTTGATAAATAAGACTGTTCTTCATTCTCCCTCCCTTCTAGAAAATAATCTTCTAGTCACATGCATTAGAAAATTGATTTAAATATCTTACTTCCTGGGAGCTAAAATAGTTGGCTTTTTCTTGGTCATCTTTCTGGATAGGAAAGTCCTAGATAGGAAAGGATAAGCACAAATAATTGAGAGTCAGAGATACATGTATTTTTAAAGGCCTAATATATTGACCTAGAAGGCAGAGAACAAGAAATGATGGGAATAATACTGAGTATCTCACATTTTCCTCTCTCCATATTAGAAGCTCATTTATATTATCTCATTTAACAATTGTGGCCAATTATTAATGTTTTCTAGGTTTCCTATCCTGACTCCTTTTACTACTAAAAATGTAAACTCTGACAAATAAATTTAGCTGTTAATATCAGTCAATATCAGTTACTGGTTGTTAAATTTTACCTGTAAAGATATCACAGGATTCAGGAGGTCTGGAAAAACGAAATGTAGCCACTGAAGACAGAAAAAACCAAATGCAGAGATGTGATATAGTATTTCTCCTAGTGGTATGCTATGTAAGGTATTCTTATTATTATTTGGAAATTTGGAGTTTTCAGTGTGAGTAGTATCGTGTCAATGTGTAGCTACAATGTAAGTTACAGTATGTTAACTGACCCAAAAAAGCTACCCTCAGAAACCTACTTGTAGATATTTGTCACCCAGTAGCACTCTGGCATTGCTCTGTAACTGGAAAATCCCATTTTGTGAAGCTTCAAGCCTTGTCTGCTATTACAAAAGGCTCACAGCCATGACACCGCTATCATTTTTCATACTATATACTATATCTTCTCACTTTGAGGTTTTCTTTCTAATTTTGTGTAGTATCCTAAGATTATTCAAAACATTTTTCTTTTTAAATAAACCTGCCAATGTTACCACTCTTCAGTTCCCTTTCCTTGGCAAACATGAAGAGTTATAAATTTTATAAAGATTTATGCCTTTTATTCTTGTTATTTGTCTTACCCAGGCCTTCTTTCTCCACTAGATTATCAGTTTCTTTCATAACTTTTTCATTGAATCTGATATGTAATGCTTCACTGAGAAAACAGGGTACTTTGTGATTTTGGCTTAATGATAAAAATAGTCATAGAATTGTAAACCAGATGACGTATCTTATTTGTATAGTTCAGTCCCCCTCATTGTAAAGTCGAGGAAGTGGGACAGGCTCAGAGAGGGTAAGATAATTTGATCAAGACTTGTCAATAAGTTCATAACAAGAACTTTGGTGTCTTCTCTACCTCGTGCTTTTCATATTTCCTATCTTATCCATTTAATAAATATTTACTGAGTTCCTTCTCAGTGACAAGAATGGTACAAAAGGGAGAAAAGATGAACAAGGAACCAACTCTCATAGTTTCTGCCTACTGCGTACAAATAGAGACTAGAAACTATAATATGATACACATAACATTACAGTGATTACCCTATCCTAGGTACCATCTATCCTAGGTACCATCTATCCTAGGTACCATCTATCCTAGGTACCATCTATCCTAGGCTCCGAGGATCAAACGAAGCTCTCTGGAGGAAAACATGTGGCATCTGAGAACCGAAGAGTGAGTTCCCAAAGTGATGCTCAGGGGCCAGAAGGCAATCCACAGAAAAAGGAAGGGGTGGACTGGGTGAGAAGAAGAAAAATAGATGATTGAACAGGCAGGTAGGGCAGATCATGCATGGTCTTGAAGCTTTACTAATGAGCTTACAATTTCTATTATGAAATCTACTCACAGATTTTGAGTATAAAGCGGACTTTTTCAAATTCCTCTTTTAGTATAACTCTGGCTGTGATATAGGAAATACATGGGGTAGAAGAAGCTAAAGTGTAAGACCAGGAAACTAGTTAGAACTATTGTAATAATCCATGCAACCAACAGTGATAGCTGTGATTTCAATTCAAAAAAGAATGAGGCTGCTGTAACATTTTCAAAGTAGGCCTTCTTTATTGCATTTACATTACCAGGATGGGAAGAAAAAAGATTGTGTTTATCTTTGAGAAATAAATAAACCTTGGCAAGGAAAAATTTCATGTTGTGGGAATTGAGACTATGAACCTTAATTATTGAAATGGTCCAATGCAACCCACTGAAGGGGCAGAACTGTTTTTAGTTCTGAAGACAGCAGCCCTGAACTAGACAGATCATATTTGCAGTGCCAGAGCAGCTTGTACAGCCATGAATAGACATGGCTTAATTTAAAATTAAAAAAAAATACTTAAAAATAAGCATTCTTGAAACCCCAAATACTGGAATAGTCTATTTACTTGAAGAGTTCCTCTTCAATTGCAAAAGCAAGTGCCAGAATATCAGCCCAGCTCTTGATTCCTCTGCCAATTCTGACTAGTTTTGTGGTTGTGCAGTTGCCTGTGCCAATCTAATTTTTAAAATTATTATTAGAGCTAAACGCTGGAAATGCTAAAGAGGAAAAATAAGATCACACAAGGTATTTGCCTTTTAGTCCACATTTGTCCAATACCTAGGCAAGAGAATTCAGCTATTATCTTAACAAAAGAAGAAGGAGAAGGAGAAGGAGAAGGAGAAGAACGCATCTACATAAAATAAATCTATAAATTTTGTTTCTAAAATAAATTACTACAAAATTTAATTTCATGCCTTAATACATTATTGGAATGAATTCTGAAAAAAAGCACAATGTAGGTCAAAAAATAGAGGAAATATTTAAGTATTACACATAGCATAGCTTCTTTAAGGAAGGAAGCACATTCAAACTTGGTGTTTAGTGAAAATTATGAAAAAATGATTTAAAAATTAAACTAAAAATTATGGAGATTTATATTCATTCTATGGATACTGATACTTTATTTTAACATGGTCCTAGTTTGGCAAGTATTTTTTTTAATACCTTATTAATTACTTCTTTTGAATCTCCCATCAATAGAATAAAGGAATTGATCCAATTACAAAAGAAAAACATGTTACTTTGGACTGAATAGGAAAGGGTATCTGTATACAATTGCTATGGTTTTTGTTGTAAGATTTTCAGACAACTGTTTTCTTGCTGGCTTCTAACACTCATCTTCCTTTATCTACATGGGACCGTGGCTACTCTGACCAGAGCTCCAGGGTTTCAAACACACCCAGCATGTTCAGGCCACTTTTTGGTTGCGTGTACTATTTTGCTGGGTAGAATGGTACCTGCCATCAGGAAATGTCTTCGTCATCATCAAACAACTAGATTTAAAAAGCAGCTCCTTTTCACAAAGTTCCCTGATCACTCCAAGAATTATTCTCTTCTTTATGCTTCCATCAACTTTTTACTATACCTTTAATTTACAAGGTTTATTAAAAGATAAATAAAAAACATTTTATATAAAAGATAAAAACAAACTTTAATTTGTTATATATATATATATATGTACATATATATATACTTTTGTATATTCTATAGATTAGAGTATCTCAATTAAATACATGATAGAGGATAGATAGATATTAGAGGTATAGTACAAATATATATAAAAACACACACATATAAATTCATATTTAATTAATGATAATAAATTAGTACTCATTATTATAATATGTCATATTCACAGTGCTTGTACTATAATCTGTTATTCAAAAATGCTCAATTGACTGAAGTAGATGAATTAACATAGTACTATCAAAATATCTTAAAATTTTACATATCTAACAGCTAAAATTATCAAATTTATAGGATTTTTATATGCATAGATCTGATAATATTTAGGAATAATTTCCAAGTGTATTTATTTACTAAAAGCTACCCCTGTTATTCCATAGGGGGGGAAACTGAAAAATCTTGTAATTAACTGATTTAGTAAGCACTCATTGGTTATCTATCAGCAGGGTACTGTGTAAGGTAAAGCACTAGGAATGCAAACAGAAATAAGATTGCATCTCAATCCCCCAAAGAGTTCCTGGTGCAGTGGATAGACAGGATAGGAACAGATAAATGCGATATCAAGAAATTGAGATTAACATAGTGGTTAAGTACAAGGTATAGTGAAGATGCAATAATAAGAAGGGCAAACTCTACATGAGAAGTTCACCAGCAAAATGAGATGAGAAGGGCTTAATAGGAAAAAGGGATAGTGTGTATAAACACATAAAAGACTTGAAAATCAAGGTTCATTCAGGAATCTGCTTACAGTTAAGGATGACTGAAGCGTATGGCAAAACAGAGAGGAAATCAGGAGATGATGTTATAGAAGCAGACAGAGGTCAGATCTCTAATCGGCTCCTATTCTAGGAAAGCTCTTTGGACTTACCTTGTAGGGAGGAAATGGGGACTGAGACAGAAAGCAGAGACCAGAGGGTGGGCTGTGATCAGGGACCAAGGGAGAGAATCCTTCAGCATTTCTTTGACATCTCATACATATCTCTAGACACATTTTAATTCCATGCATAATTCATAATTCTAGGCATTGTCATTTTAAGATTAATTGGAATGCATAGGATTAAAAAGGATAACATCATTTAATTTACGTCATTGCATATACTGAATGCTGTTCATGAATGAGACACCATTTTAAGAACTATGAAGTGGTCAAAGACGTAGAAAGTAAAACTGCCATCCTCTCAAATTTCTTACAACTCACACTGATGTGAAAAGAAGAAATATATGTGTGTGTGTGTGTGTGTGTGTGTGTGTATGTGTATATGTGTATGTATATATATACATGGCAATAATATATAAGATGTATATATATATATATTATTGCCATGTATATATATATATATATACATATATATAATTTGCTATATGTACATGTAACCAAAATAAAGCACACCAGAATATTTGTTATTAGTACAGTTACAACTAAGAAATACGAGACAGCATTCTGCAGAGAAATCTTGTTAAGTACCATTCTGTATTCTGAATACACATTTGAAATTTGAATAAATGACACAGGGCTTACTAAGACCAGATATGGAGAGCTGTTCTGATGTGATTGCTATATTTGAATTCATCCCTGGGAATTGGGCTATATAGAGTCAAGAAAATGATATGTTTTCTTCCTGTACATAAAACTTTCACAAATGTTCTTATGAATTAATAAAATAAACTAAGATTTTTCTATCATACAACATTTATATTTATATATTATCTGCACGTCTTGGATATTTAAATATATTTAATATAACCTAAGGGAAGGAAATGATAAACCACATGCAATTCATTTATAAATGTCTCACATATTGCATATAGAAACTATACTCAACATTTGGAAAAAAATAATTCAATAGTCAATATTAATGTTATCAACAGAGAAGAAATACAAATTTAAAAATAGAGAAACCCAAAAGAATCTAAATTTTACATTTTCAATTCTGACATGTAATTTTTCAAATCTTACAATCCTTTAATATAGCTATTTATATTCTATTTCCTTCCTAAATTTAACTATGTTTTCGCATATGAGACTCAGGATGCTGACCTATAAAACAAAAAGAAATTCCTGAGTACATAGCATGGAAATGATAGAGGTTCTTGATGCAGTAGGCCATTATTCAGGCTGGAAATAAATTGATTTTCTTTAAGAAGGAAACTTTTTTAAAAGATATTATGTGCCACATTCTGCCTGCTTGCTCTCCCCTCATTCCATAAGAGCTGAACCAAGTTCCAGAGTTTGGAATCCATCTCATCCATTGGTGGAAGAGTTATTTTCAATAATCTCCAATCTATCTCTGATTTAATTCAGCTCTGCTGATGCCACTTTAAATAGAAAAGCTTTCCTATTTCAGAAACCACGATCCTCTTTGTATATTTTGAAACTTTGGGCCCCATCTTACTCTCAATATCTTGCCTCTGAGGAATAAAAGTTTGCCTCTAAACTCCTGCACATGCCTGAGATCCTGCTACCGATGCGTATCCCTTACACAGATGTTTTTCAGGTCTGCCTGACTGGATCTCAGCATGTCCTCTGCTCTGGGGTTCCCCATCACTACACTCTGCCTATCTCTCCAGACACTCTCATTAGTTCTTGGAGCTCCGACGCCAACTGCTCTTTTGTGCTACCTCTCATTGCCAGCAATAATATTGAATTTTACGCAAGTCCTATGAAAAGTATAAAATTAAAAAACAAAACAAAACAACAAAAAAAATACCTCCCACCCTTTGTGTTCCAATAGAAGTGACTTTCTGCAAATGCAAAGACACATCCTCCCCCGTATAACTAGCATAAGACTCATGGATGCTCTTGTTTGCCTGTGATTAGGCCAAACACTTATCCTCCATAGTTCCATTCTTTGCCTCAGAAATGGTTACCTCATCAATCCAACAAAATGTGTGTTAACCAAGCTTTTGCTAAGATTCTGTCTTTTCCTGAGACTCCTGCCCTTCGGCCCATCATCAGTGTGAGCCAGCATGTGACCTTTCCTTCTGGAGAGTAGGTTTGACCTCAGAGTAAACCATTCTCTGATCTACCACCCATCACCCACCAACATCCGTCACTCATTTCTCCAAACTTTGCTCTTTTCACCCTTGCTTACACCTCCCGATAAAAAGAAAACCTTTTTGGCTTACCCTTTGAGACACTTTCAAATCGCATGGTTGCAGTGATATCCCTATTATGGTAGCTCCATTTCACTCTCTGGCAATAATCCTTTTGAACAAAGGCTCTCCTTACTTAAGTCTGAACTCTTTTATTTGACACAGTCCAGTGGGTTTCTCCCCACATAACTCAAATGGCTGGACTCTTTCCTCATGCTGAGGGCAGTCTGTGTCTCTTTCTCCCACTAACTGCACCAACTTAAGCACACATCCTCACACCCACACCCACAGGCAGCTCCCTACACTCTTCCAACCTTTCCTTCAAAGCTTACAGGGAGTCTTTGATTCACAAGTCATTACACTGGCTTTCTTATTTTAAAACCTAGCCAATTCACAGCATCTTTTAGTAGTCAAAATCCAGAAAGCAACATCCAAATTGTTTTTTACCTACTCTTCTTCCTTGATGCCCAAATTTCATTGCCACCAAATGCCCTTTCATCTCATATATTCTGAACAGAAGGCTTAAGGAGTTTGTCAGAAACTCACAAGTAAGAAAATAAATAGTATTTTTTTTAAAAAGTGTTTCTTATTACTTAAGAAAGGTGCTTGATCACAGGCTATGCATAAGGATAACATAATTTAATGTAAGGTTGAAAGGGCGTAAAGGTCAAAATATTCAATTTAGGTAAATTCAGAAATATATTTAAATCACAGTTCCATTTCCTTATAAAAACAGATAGATTCAGTGTCACTCCCTTTGTAAAAGGCCCTGTGTTGCAGGTGGCAGGAAAAGAACCTGAGGGGCAGTGAGTGCCTCCTGCGTGCGTGTCCTCTGTGCCCACAATGGGGCCTGTTTTATGAAGTTGAATAAATGTACTCCCGCATATGCACATATACTTACATATGTGCATATATTTAGTCATCCCAGTATTTCAAAAATGATACTAGTGATGCATCCTGTATGGCTCAATAGGTCAAATAGTATGAGCTGTTCTTTCCTCTCATCATATGAGACATCAAACTTGGGTTGATTTTTGTGTTATCGGAAATGATAGTTGAGGCCTTTCTTTACCAAGAGGTTTTGTCAATTCCTGAAAGAATGTGTGGGATCTACCTCTACACTTTGTTCTTACTACTTCTAAAGATTCTTGGGAGCAGCATGGCAGTGATGTGGTGAGGAAGTGGCAATGCAGTATTTTGTCCTCAAATGGGCTACAATTTAGAGTAAGCTGCTTGACCAGAAGGACCGCTGGAAACACGAATGTGTAGCCTCAGCACTTCGCACAAAGCTCCACGTACCCAGAGCACTCAGATTTAACCATGGGATGATATGACGAAGGCACTTAAACAACCCATGCAGATAGAAAAGATTAGTAAACACCTAACTACGAAAAGTGTTGCAATTTTGTAGCAAACACAAAAAGGAAGTGGTCTGCATCAACAGTAAATACGTCCTACAGTAAGCTAAAGTGCACTAAGCTAAACAGTTTTTGGAACTGTCCCACATCAGCACATTTAAAAGAAATATTTACCTTTAGTTAAATGATATCATTAGTTAATTTATATCAATCTTCTTCAACGTCTGTTACTTTAAGAATAAATAATGTAATGAAGTTATGATGACTGTAATGAAAATATTTTCCACCACCATCAAATATTATAAATAATTGTAAAATTATCAACAGTGATGATATTCTGAAATTAGGCTTGTTGCCTAAAATTATATTTCTTGTTTTCTGAATATTCAGCATCTGGTTCTACAGAATTGGTATGAATGATAAAATTATTACTAACTCTATTGAGTTGAAGATACTGTTATGACTGATATTTCTTATCACAGTCTACCTATTTTACAATCATATACCAAGAACTCACCATTGTGGCATACGTGTGGTCTACAAAATGAATGAACTCAGCACCTGGTTGTTTCCCAAGGAAGTTACCAATTCTTTCCCAGAATGTGATCTATAAGAAAGCTTAGGAAGCTTCAAGATTTATATCCCAATATTTGAAAATGTGTTAATAATAATGATGCAAAAGTAATTGTATTTTTTGCAATTATTGTTCACCTTTTAATCTGCAATTAGTTTTGCACCAACCTCATACTCTCCAAATATGTCATATGCATACAACCACATAACATTGTACTCATATGTTTAAATAAAGTGAAATCAGAAGTAGTCTCTCTTTTTTTTTTCCCCCAACAGAAACCCTGATACCTGAGACACTGGCAAGCATTTTACTCCCTTTAATTTTTATTGGCTAGCTGAATAAACGCAAGCCACTTTCTTTAACTGAAAGAAAATTTTTCATCAATAAATGGCTTCTTACTAGTTAAAGAACAGCTACTCAGTCCTCTAACTGGAACCAGGTCTATTCATCATATACATCACCAAAGGCAAACTCCAGCTTATCCCTCAAAGCCAGCCATGAAGCTAGCATGGTGAATGGCTAAAAATGTCTTGAAAAGAATACGTATAGTTTTGGTAGAGGTGAAATATATTTCTCATCCTGAAAGAGCTGTTAGCTCTTCATCTTTTCCATTTTGAATCTTTCCCATTTGATGACATTAACTGATAACCTTTTCTAAAATGAATGCCTTGATGTTAATTACTAAGCAAGTCTTTTTATTTATAATAGAGTTAAGCAATTTAACACCTTCCAGCCAGTTTCTAAAACAAATGTATAATCGTAATTCTTTCAATGCATTGGTGAAAGTACATAAAACCTCCTGGAAATTGTTGATTTTACTTGCACAAAACTGTTAACCCAGTTAACTACAAATCGTCATCTTGCTATTATTTTATTCAATTCAATTTCTTTCAACACAGCCATTTATTTAGCAAGAACCATGCACACTTGGGCACAGCTAAAGAAAGGAAGACACTCAGGAGTAATTACATTGGGTAGGTCACATTAGAGACTCCGTACTCCTCATGCCCATAGCACCACTATCATTGACTTACCTGTAGATTCTGTGTGTGTAATATCCCCCAGCCCCGGGACACTGCTCTACATTGCCCAAAAGACCCATCCCATCAGACCGTGGAGTCCTGCACTGCAACCTCCTCTCCAACCAAGTCTTCCTGTTCTTACAGTGTACATGCCACATGGTGAAGTAATAGGGAGTGAATACCACATGAATAATTTATATAAATGGGAGACAAGACATATGAAATTAGATTTTTAAATAATTTTAATCCAGTTATGCTAATTCATGGGAGTTGTGTGGGTTTGTCCCTGTTGGTGGCTCAGACTAATAGTCTAACTATAATAGTCTCTCTGACAGTGACTTTGTTCCCAAACTTTGTAAATATGAACTAAGCAGTGTATGTGTATTGTAAATTGTAAATGTGTGTATTGTATTGTAAATACGAACTAATGGGCTATGGGAGCCACATGTTAAATATTCATGATTTTTGGAAACCCGTTGTTAAACTATTGGTAGCTTGAAATCAATCACGATGAGTATTTACACCATGAAAATCAGCAAATGCTAATAATCAGGGTTTCTTTTTTTCCTTCCTTTCTTCCTTCGTCCGTCGCCAACCCCCCACCCTTTCCTTCCTTCCTCCCTCCCTCCCTCCGTCTCTCTCTCTCTCTCTCTCTCTCTCTCTCTCTCTCTCTCTCTCTCTCTCTCTCTCATTTTTTTTTTCTTTCTTTCTGAGAGTCTGCTTGCCTGAATACTATGTCAAGCCCTTCATAAGGCTTGGATCAAAATAAGGGAAGTACTCCTAATGTTCCTAACTTCCAAGTAATCTACTCATTATGTGCCATTCACAGTTTCTTTCAAAACTCTTTTTGTATATATGTTATTATCAAGGCTACATCTTAGAATTATAAAGTTAGAATAGTATTAGCTATTTTGTAAATGCGTACTTTTGTTTTTTAATAAGTCAAAGCTGATTTTCTTAAAATACCAATGAATTTGGTCAACAAACCATGTCCTCCCTCTCTGTACATTTTGTGATTTTATAGCCATCAGTGAAATCCCTTCTCAGTCTTGATCTTCTCGGGATGAAAAAATCTATTTATTTTAGACTCTCCTTATATCACTGCTCTTTTTTTTCTGGCTATTTATTTATTTTTTATTAAAGTTTATTGGGGTGACAATGGTTAGTAAAGTCACATAGGTTTCAGGTGTACGATTCTGTAACATTATCTATATATTACATTGTGTGTTCACCACCCAGAGTCAGTATCACTGCTCTTTTTAGGCACTCTTCTTGGGACCTATTCCAGTTCAGTCTTTTCTCAAATGGGGCAATGAGAACCATTTGCAGTATCTCACTTGTACGGGAAAAAAGTCTGCAACATAACCACAGCAGAATGGTGTCTTTCCCTCTTTTGTCCTTACTTATGATAATGTCCATTCATTCTAACAGCAACAGTAAAACAAAACATCAGGCTTCACACAAATATAGATAATAAAATCAGACCATATCCAAAGAAACTAATGGTTGAAGTTTATATTTGTTCTGAGCGGGGAAAAAACCCAATCAGATTCTTAATTTCAGATTTATGAAAAAAGGTGTTAATAACAAAGTGTTATTAACCACTTAATCATTCTCCTTTTCTAATTTTCCAGGGAAGTTTATTTTATCTAGTAAGTCTATTTTTAAGCATCTGTTTCAATTGTCTGTTATTTAACATTACCAAGGAAAATAAAAGCATTTTAGGAAATTAATATTAATATCAGATTTTTCAGCTTCATCTTTTAAGTTTATGCTGATTAACATCTATAATATGCTTGATTAAGGCAGATGACTGGGGACAATTAATTCTGTATTTTGCCCTTGTAAGACTATTTTATAAATATAAAAGCATCATTTTTTAATCAAGTGCTATTATTATCTGTTACACTTACTTTCTCTTTACAGTAAAAAAAAATATATATTTCTGATATTTATTGGGAAAGCTTCACTTCCACAGGTAATGTCAGCTCTAACAGGCCTATGGTATTTAAGGAGAGCTCTGTGGTAGAAATAGCGGGTCCTAGTTTTTATTTATTTATTTATTTATTTATTTATTTATTCATTCATTCATCCATTTATTTATTTATTTTCTTCCAGTAATTTGTTGATTTTAAACCTTCAAACACAAACTAAATTGCATGGTCAAGAAACTACCAGAAAATCTAATTTAAGCTATATACCCTAAGGCATGTTCATGAATAATCATGATCCCCAAGCAGAGAAGTTCTTCTGCAGCTAAGCAGTAAGAAAAGCTCCATAACTATACTGAAAATCAGGGTTTGTTTGTTTTCTATTGTATAAATAAATCCTTGCAATTTTAGGATACGACTTCAAGCTTTGAAGAACTCTCAAAGTAGCATGTACTCCTTCTAAAAATGTTCAAGATTTAAGCACCTTTTACATAATATAGGTAGAGTCACCAAAAATCCAAGTCAGAGTTATCAAGTTCTTGTGTATGAAACACTTGTGTTTGAGAAAAATATTAGAGATGATATTCCAAGCAGGATATAATGAGCAAAATTTGAAAACTCTGTAACAGAAAGGAAAACAGGTACCTTAGAGCTTTTAATATATGAATACTGTTTTTGAATCCCTAAGCAGGGGACATAGTATGCAGTGTTTTTGAGACATTTGAATATAAAACAGTTTGTTCTGAACATCTTCTTTGTTTTTGAAAAACAATAGTTTTCAATGAATGTTGTTGTGAAATGTGGTTATTATAAGAGTTTGCTGCCAGTTTGCTTGTAGTTTTGCTCTTCAATTGCTAAATCAGAGTGATATTAGGCATCTTAAGGTCATCTTACATCTGGTCCCCCACAGCTTGAAAGCAGAGAAAAAGAATCACGTGCAAGTTTAGTTCTTGATATTTGACCCTTTCCAATTGCTGAAATTATGGTTCTGAGCATTCAATTTACCATTATTTTTTGCTATTAAGTGGATCAATATATTTCCCTAAAGGCAGATATTATATTTCTGATATTTTCCACCTTAAATATTGCTGAACACTTGCAGATAAATAAAAAAGTGAGAAAAGGCAGAGTTGCTTAAGTTGGATCATTCTAGCTAATTTTGCATTTCAATATAGCTTTTCATCTGAAAGAGAGCTATAAAATGATGGTAAATATAAAATGGCATTCTATAATTCTTCCATCCATGTTTTCCCAGCAAATAAAGAAAACAAAGTCACCTTGTCAAAAAGATTCAGAATCTTATTAAAATGTGTAGAAATCTGTACATGCAGTTTTCTAAATATTTATCAACTCGGATGGAGCTAAATTTGGGGAAAGAAATGCTTTTTTGTCTTCTTAGTAGAGGTGATAGACCTTTACAAATTCTGGTGGCTCTTCCATATTGTGGCTCTATATTTCCATTAGGGTGGGTAAACACGTCAAATAATAGATTGTGTATCGTACCCCGCTGAGGCTCACTGGGCATGGTCCATGGTTATTTAAACATTATGTGCCTCAATTGACTTCTTCTCAATGCTTTATGTTTTTTGAGAGAGTATCACAGTTACTGGGGGGCTCCATGTGCCCTCCTCTGAATATCAGGTGTCACTCCAGCAGATGTGATAACAATTACCATCTGACACATGATTTCTTTGTGTTGTTGGGTGGGGTGGGGTAGTAGTTAGAATAGGACACCCAGGTTAGAAATGTTTTACATCACGTGTCTCAGGATGGGGAACCAAAATGAAGACTTGCTGAATGGAAAGCACAGAGGACAGAGCTCAAAATAGAAAAGGAACTTTAGATCATGTAATATAAAAATGCCAATTAGACGAATCAAATCATTTTGAATCAGCTGTATGGATTCATCTATTTTTAAACAGACTGATACTTAATACTGAATTTAAGCATTACCTCAGATAAGAAATATATATGTATCTATTTCCCTAAATTTTCTTTTCCTTCCGGACAGAGTAAATTAATATCAATATGAACAGGCCAGAACATTAAGGCCTCTGCTGAGGGCTTGGCAGCTTTCCAGTCCCTGCTGCTAAATATTATCAGAGAATAAACATCAAAACCAAATTCCTCTAGTAATTTCAGTAATAACATTTCCTGAATATAGTTCATATCCTAATGCTTTCAAAATTCTCTAAAGACAGGGCTATGGACAACATTTATCAAATATGGGAGATGGCAGGGTATGTCTAGGGGACTTTTTCTTTAAGCATCAAGCACACTGTTTTTCTAGATTGTATGTTAGGGATTAACAAGCATAGTAGAGTTCTCTAAAGATGTCATTATTCATACTTTGTATAAGGTCAATTATCCATTTCAAAAGTATCATTATTATGGTGATGGCTGTCGCTTTTTTATTATTAGAGATAGCCTAGAAATTATGTGGTAGTTACTGAAGTTCTCCCATGTCATGTCACATCATTAAGAGACACTGTCAAAGTCATTACTATGTTATATCTAATTCTGTGCTAAAGCAGGTTACATTGTAGTGTTTATACCTCTACTCTATGCATTAAATGTGGCTGAGTAGGCACTGAATGCAGAGTTTATTTAGGGCTCATGAATAATATAAACAGTATAATGGATAAGAGATTCTTTAAAACCAGTCTTGGGTTTGAATCTTGTGTGATCTTGGGAAAAATTAACTTCAATACCCTTATCTGTCTACCAGAATATAACACATGTTTTCACCCTTGAGGATTAAGTGAGATAACACACATTAAAGAGCTGAGCTCACACTAACAATTCAAAAAAAAAAAAAATTAGTTGCCAGTTTATAATAATAATAATAATAATAATAACAAAACCAAAAATCCTCCAAATTTTATACCCTTAATTCCTCCTTCCTCTCCTACAATGCTTTTATGAATATTTACATTTTTGTACAACTGCATAATTTATTTCTCTATCTATATCGTTTGCTGTGTTCAGTGAGCTGTTCTAGTTCAGACTGCACTTTATCTATTATCCATCAAAACAGGTCACTCATCCTGCTCAATCCATCCTTATTTCAAAATCCATTCATTTCTATCTTCTCATGATAACCTCTGTGGAATTGAAAAGTGAGTGTAAAATGGAGACAAATACATCTGTTCAGTCTTTGCCGTGAGAGGTGGTGTGTACCTGCAGTAATGATTACCACCATATAATTAATGAGTATTGTATGTCAGGGACTCATAACTCCACTTAAACCATGAGTAAACTATGATGATATACACTTTAGATACTAAAATGAACTCTGGCTATGTCTTACATTTCTGTTCACACTTTTCTAATTTCTTGATTTAATTTTCACCCTGTTGTATAATCTTACATCTAAAATTTTTCCCTATATATATTTTATACCAAACACTGAGGAATTATAAATGAGCTAATTTGGGACTCAGAGTACTTGAATAACTTGTCTTTTCTAAATTGCTCACACAATGCCCGGGACGGGACAGGGTGGGGGTGGGGTAAGTGTTATGGATTTGAATTCAGTTCAATCTGACTACACAGCTCATATCTTTCCTGGTAGGGCCTGTTGCTTCCACACTTACTGTATGGTAACGTTGAATTATATATAAAGTCTTAGAGCTTGGTCTATATCATATGTAAGACATGGAAGTTTGGAAGCACGGAGCACCTATAGCTGATTTACACCTGAAAAAGATGTCTACATATCAGTGGTTCATTGAAGTTCCCTATAGTTGCAGAACAGGATCAGTTTTTAGGAGGTAACTGTACTCACCATGATGACAGACAAAAGAGTGTGATCTGGGTTGTCAGCTACCTGTCTGGGACATTTCTTAAAAGGTCCCGTCAGTGAAGGTTTTGGTCCAAGTGGGAGCTTTGGTGAAAAAAAGTTGTGGAATGCAGACCTGGGGGGGGGGGGGGTTGTGGTCATGGATGGCCCCAGGAGAGGAACTGACTGCATCACAGAAGCTCAGTGGGAGGGACCTGGCAACAGAGCTTCTCAGGAGATCAGAAATGCTCCCACAAGAGCAAGAGTCCTCCTTGCACAGCTACCAAATTTGGAGGAATAGAGAACCTGTGAATCTGAAGTTTGGGTTGAACATCACATTGGAATGGACATATTTATTACAATTACATGAGATCATTCTTTTAACAAAATGACGAGAGGACTTTTGACCAACTTGAGAGGAAATAGATGAGTTCCGGGGTCTAAATGCTTATACTGGGGTAAAGAAAGAATTTACCCCAAAGAATGTTCAGATAGGCAGCTGGGCAGGGCAGATGTTGCTTCTGAGTGCACGCTGAGAATTTTTGCTTTCAACGTAACACTTAAGTAATTTTATATTATATTTAATATGGGACGTGGTCTATTATTACATATTTGATATATTGTGAGGTGGAGCCTCTAAGACTGGGTGCACCTAGAGCCTGAATAATTTTCCTTTCAAATCCCTATAATTCAGAACAATGTGATGCTAGAGCAGCAGTCAGTGAAGCTGGGTACTGGACCTAATATTGCTCTGCTTGAAGCAAACCACATACCCTGCGCAAAAGCTCAGGTAAACCATCCTGTCTAGTTTCATTTGGGCAACAACAGTGACTTCACACATTAAGAAATCACCAGAAAAAAATGCAATTTTACATTATGGTTTTTCTTTCACTGCATACTTAAAAATATTATATTGCAAGTTAATCTATAGTTCTTGATAAGGACTTGTTGTCCTCAATTATCTCATAACAATTTCTTTGCCTTTGCAAGGTACATTTGAAGTTGCTAAGGAACCACGTTTCACAGCCGTGGCTATCTAGTAATACCATATGTATACAGTGTCAGAATAATTATGTGATAGCTATTGTGAAAACCATAAATCACGGACATTAGAAACAAGAAAAAAATATATATTAATTGGATTGTCTGCTACAACCATAATATAAAGTCTAGTTCTCCACTGAAATGAACACTCCATCACGACAAAGACAGAATATGTTAGTTTAGCATTTTACCCCCTTGCCTGGCACAATACTAGCTCACAAGCATATAAAAATGTCTGCTGAAGGAATAAGAGTGTTTCTTTTTATGACTACTCAAAAGCAAAATAATTTCTATAAGGCTTAAGCAAGGTAACTCTCTTTAGAAAAGAAATGAAATGCTTGTAAGAGAATTATAAACAAAAATTTTGCATTTATAATATTTTCACTCTCCAATTTTCCAAAATTTCTTGATAATACCAAAATCTTTGGAAATTAGTTAACAGTGTCATTTTAAACTTAGTTCTGGCAAATTATTCCTTTCTGAAAGCCATGCCTTATCAAAATAAGAGTACATAGAAAAACTATTGATTTATTTAATAACGTAACCACTATATTTGAGACTAGAAGAATTAATCCATCTCCTTGGATTCAGCTTTTCCATCTCTAAAATATGGTAGCATTTCCTTATAACCTGGTCATTGTAATTGTGTGTGTGTGTGTGTGTGTGTGTGTAATATATATAAAATCATGTTTTTATATATCCATGGTCTATATACGATTACCCTGACTTACCAAAATATCTGTTTCACTTCTGATTTCTGAGTGAGGTGAAATATCAGTTGCTGGCATTTTAAAGTTGTTGTAATAAAATGTTGATTTATAACCAGACAAATTGAACTCCTTGAATGATGTCATGGTTTTAGGCAGAGGTTTAAATTTAAAATATGTATTTTTAATGTATTTGATCATATATCTCTTTGTTATACACTGTACATTTTCAACAAAACTTTAAAGCTTCTTTCATTACTTTTACACCTCAGGGCTGCATATAATTGTTTTGTGTCTTCAAGTATTAACTTGTTCCTTAGTATAATGAAGGTATACTGTGTAGCAAGCTTAAAAGCAGTCCTACAGTTTGTTTATTTGTTTTTGGAAATATTCTTCATCTCAGCGGGTTAACATTCATCTTCTAAAAATATGTATTTAATTTCAGCTGTTTTCAGTGAAAGTAACAATGCTAAGAAAGACACTAATTTTAATTATTTTTTTACCTAACATTTTCTGGTACACTGTATCAAGGGTTGTAATTAAGCCTAAATAAGCCCATCTGATGCTTACATTCTCTTCATCCACTATGTAATTTTAAAAACAATAGAAATCAAGTTTGTCTAGCATAATAAACTCTTGTGATTTTAGCCCTAAATTGTTCTCCTCTGAGCACTTACAGATTTCTTTTTCCTTTTATTTTCAAATGATTGCACAAGGTCACCCGCCATTTTTTTTTTTTTTTAATCAAAGTACACTATTCCCTCAGCATTGCCATATTTCCTCAGTTCTGGCTTCTCTATAAACTTTTTCACTATTTTTTTAATATTCTGGAAGTCAAACATGCTCATTATATATTCTCTTTTCTGTCTATATCAGATCAACTATTAAATTAAGTGAACCATTAATGAAAATAATCTAAAGCATCACAAAAATTAAAATGTTATTTTGATTGAAAAAAAAAAACTTGTCAGGGAGTTCAAGAGTTGTCAGTACTCTCACATTAGAGACATTCTGTGGTAGTGGATTGAGGGAACTTTGGAGGGAGGCTAGTGACTGCTTTGAAATCCTAGACCTACAATGTGAACAAATAGAAAAAATCAAGGCACTTAATATTCCTCAACTCCTGTCTTCTTACATATAGAAGGAGAGATGGTAATACCAACCTTTTACACTGGTATGAAGACTAGGTAAAGTATTTAAAGAATGTGGCACAGAAATTTATGTTATTCATAGAAGATTATATATATATATATATATATATATATATGTATATATTAATCTCCTCTCCTCCCACAAACTCGAATAAGATGCCAGTAAGGGGATATAAACCCCACAAAGGCAAAGAAAATGTGAGGGGGGATTAAACAGTCAATACAAGATGCCAGATAATGGAGGAAGGGGAGAGTGACTGAAAACGAATAAGACTAACAATTCTGATTCAAAATAAATCAATAGGAAGAACATAAAATACTAAGCAAATGAAAAAACTAAGACAAATTTTAACTCCAGGAAAAGTAAAAAGTTGTACAAAAATGAAATGTAATCAAAGTACAGAATAACTCAATCTTAAGCAATGTTAATAAAAATATATTAATGATAATGTAAATGCTTATTATAGAGTTTTATCTGAAATGGATATAAAATAATATGTAGAGGTTAGAAATATAAGAGAGGCAGATTTTAATAAATTATTTTGGGAAGTCAATTTAGTGAAAATCAAGAACTATAGTAAAAGTAGTGTATTATGTTTATTTGTAGCTGTATTTCTGTACTTTTGTTTTCCACATATAAAGATAATACTAAAAGAAATCTCTAATAGAGTTGAAAGTAATCTCCAGGGTAAGGAGAGGAACAGGTAACTACTAATTTGCATTATATTCTTGTAGTACCATTTTTCTTATAAATTATGTGTCAATTATTTAGAAAAAAACATACTTTTATAAAACAATCTAATAGATGTATGAGACTGTCTCCGAATTATTCCTCAATATCTGTTTATTAACATCCTAATACATATCATTTGGTTAGATTACCATTAATATAATATAATAAGTTAAATCTGTAGAGCATATAAAGAAATACAATTAACAGTACCTTCACTCAAGCCCTAACATACATTCTCATGAAAATAAAATGTCAAGTATCTCTCAATGTATAATTTATTCTTCAAGCATTGAAAACTGAAATGCATATTCAATGTACTTGATCCAGATCATTTTTGATCTAACACTTAGATCTAAGATAGTATAACTCATTCAAAACACACATTTATTACTAATAATCAAAACAGTTTGCCTGGTACATTAATATTGATAGTAGAACAATAGTGTAAAACCTGAATGATCTAAAACCATTCAGAACCAGAATTCACCCCCAACACACCTCTCTTCCTCACCCCCAACCTACCTTCATCCTTTACCGAGAGAGAGATGAGAGAGAGAGAGAGAAAGAGAGAGAAAGAGAGAGAGAGAGAGAGAGAGAGAGAGAGAGAGAGAGAGAGAGAGGCAGGGAGGGAAGGAGGGAAAGGACGGAAAAAAGGTAGAAAGGAAGGAAGGAAGGAAGGAAGGAAGGAAGGAAGGAAGGAAGGAAGGAAGGAAGGAAGGAAGGAAGAAAACAAAGAAAAAGGTAAAAAACTAAAATGTGTTTTATTTGGTTAATGTTGTGATATTCCAATTGAGATTGGACAGGGTGAACCCCTCAAGGAGAAAGCCTGAGGAAAAGTTCTCCATGGGAAGTTGATTGGCTCATGGGCAGATTTGACCATGTGGCTAGAAAGCTGGGCCCATATTGCAATCCAGAATTGGGAAGGCTCTTTGGAGGAAAGAAGCTCATGCTCTTAGGGAAGCACTTTGCTGTAGAGAGCAGACTCTGAAAAAGGATATTTCTTAACTGTTCCATGTAATATGCAATGTCAACACTTATCTCTGAATCTTCTGGACCAACTTTACTCAATGTACATTATTCATTTATTCATGATGGAGCTTGATCTGCTTTTCTGAGGGGGTAGCAAAGCATTGAGTCTAAACTCCTAAGTAGGGAAACCAGAATTCCCTGTTTGGTCCTGTGGTCCATATTTACATTTGCTGGCCTGGTGTCAGTATGGGCAGGGGTTCCTTTCCTTCTCAGAAGGGTACAGATGGACCACAAATTATAAAGTCACCTACTCCAAAGGCTAAGGCTAGGGCAGAGATAAGGCCCATAAGAACTGTGAAAAAACAGTATTTTCTACTTAGCTAATTTCTTTACAATCAGAAGTTTTCTAAAATAATATGTACACATTGATGCCTCTTTAATAAAGTGAACAAAACAAGTAACTCTCTCCTTGATGAATTGAGTCAATAATTGGGGCAACAATTGTTGGGATATGCTGAGGATTTGATGAGTATTAAGTTGACACAGGACACTGGGCTGAATAGCTCATCGGTGGTTAATGAACTCCATTTTGAAAAAAAAAAAAGTTGCCTTGATGTCAGCTTAATTTTGCTCATCTGTTTCTTTCATATAAAAGTGAGTTAGGTGTGCAGCTGTGTGACCTCCTGGGTATTATGGCGTGATTGCACTTCTCCATAATTAATTAGCAAATCAAAGGTTAAAAGCAGTCTTCTCCAGAGTGATAGGAATTGCAAAGAGGGGTGATCTCTGTTGTCCTCACTACCCTCTGTCTAGTAACCATCAATTGTTTTTGCTTGATTAATACAAATTTACTGTATTCTTGAGTCCGTCTCATACTGTGGTTAAGAGGTGTGAAGATGCTTCCCCATGTGAAGAGTTTGTCAGGTGAAACTGATATTATTCTCCAAACATGCCTGGATGCTTAACTTATAACTGAATTTCAGCCACAAGTTAATACAAAAAGTGAAGGCTGGAAGCCATAACAAGATTACATTCCAACATATTAACTTCCAGGAAAGAGAACGGTGAAAGAATCGTATCACCACTTGTTCCATATGCTGTGGAAGTCATCAAAAATCTGACTGAGACGGCAAAGAGAAGCAAGAACATGGAATATAAACTGCACCAGCACTGAAACCAGGCATACCACCAACCACATATCACTGACATACTGCTGTATGAACCCAAGCAAAGAAAAATCACAGGACCCTGAACAGCATTCACCTTCCTGAGAAAGCCGGCACGATGCTGCAGAAAGCAATTGGAGAAGATTCTGCGTCTCTGTTAATATTTCCTGTTTTGAAGAAGCAAGTGCTGATGATGCAGGCTCCTCTCCAAACTGCAGGTCAGAGACTCTTGAGGCCAAACTGGACTGGAAAGAATTTCTTGCTTTTCATTGTTCTCTATACAACTAATTAATAGTGGTGATGTTTGAAGGATAAGCCCTGCTCATGTAAGAGTTGAGGTCTGGAAGGGAAAGTGGATCCCAGAGACAGAGCCCACATTTATCAACTGACTGGTCCCCAGCTGGTGCAAATTCAAGAGTAGGCAATGTGTGTGGTATAAAAGGTGCATGAAACAGACAGTGTAACTTGACTTCTTGCCAATGTGCCCATCCTCCAGCACAGACAAGACAACTTTGTGGACCTAGTATCAACGCAATGGATGTAAATTACTTGGACAAAACACCCGAGAAAGTCTCCTATAGCTCTGCTTTTCATACTTCCCCAGGCCCAGATGCTTTGATTGACTCCACTTAACATGTTCTGGCCACCTCTTCTTCTTTAAGAATAAGATTTTAAATGCAAATTAGAACAACAATGAAATGTCACTTTTCACTTACATCACTGCTAAGACTAAAAACATTGAAAACAGCTAGCTTGAATGAGGTTGAGGGAATCAGACACCCTTAAAGACTGTGGGTAGAACTATCAACTGAACAACAACAACAAAATCTTCCTGGAGGGTAATTTGGCAATCTGCTTCAAAATTCAAATGCATATTCACTGACCCAGCAATTCCACTGCTAAAAATACACACTAATAATCAGATGAGTGCTCAAAGATATAGTGAAACGATAGCCTATTGATAATAGAGAATCATTAGAGATAAAAAAGCAAAACGTACATCAATAGGGATCTGGAAACATTATGGGACACGATACAAAGGAATACAGTGTAGTCATTAAAAATAATTCTATAAGTGTATATTTAGTTATATGGAAAAAATCTGCAATGTGTTTGCAAGTGAAAAAAAGCAAGCTACCAACAGCCGCCTGTGGAAACTATTCACTGAAAAAGAGTCTGAAAGGCTTTACACCAGAATGTATGCGGTAGTTGTCCTGGCTTGTGGATTTATGGGCGATTTTCACCTCTTGACAAAATTATGTATTGACTGGATATGTAATAAAGAAGATGTATTGCTTTTATAATTTAAAAGTATAGATAATATTCACAATTCATATATCGCTTGTAAATGATCTGCACTTTTCCTCTTTGGGCATTAACACACCCTGAACAGACTTTGTACAAAATCTGATTTTTATACATTTTATGATAAGCAAATATTTTTAAAATTCCATGGACATGTAAGAGCTCCGCTTTCAAGCATCACAAGATCTCTCTGAATACCAGTGTTTATTTCATTATCTGTTTGCATTGTGTCTGTTAGTTTCTAAAACTTAGTGGCATCAGAAAATGAACACACTGATACAGTTACAATGGATAATTTTTAGTTATTACAAATGAGAAAAAATTAAAAATTGTTAGCTTTGTCAAATATATAAAAGTTAAAGTCTCAGACCTGCATTGACCTTAAGTCAGCCAGTTATTTTAATGGTGAATTAATTGACCTGTACTATCCTTTTGAGAAAGTCCTTCTCAAATGCTTGGATTCATAACCCCTGATAAGCATACAGGTAGGTAAAGTCACATCACTTCATCTCCATTTCCATTGCCCCCCCCCCAACTCCCACCATTAACACTGCTCACCACCCACCCACTCACACACTGAAGTTGATTGAAAAAAGACTTATTTGGACTAATGAGAATCTCTTTACCAGTGATTTGAATCAGAACAAAGCAATCAAAGTTGGTCTCTGTTGGTGCTTGAGAGGAAAATATATGTTTGAATTTTAGAGGCCTGTTTCTGTTTAGACACCACAAATGAAGCAGAGATGAGGAAAATTTATATCCACAGAAAGGGAGAAGCTGACTTATTTTGTTTTTACAAGCTTCTCACCAGGCATAACTATACTCCCTGCTTGGTTTTTGGATGAGGGCATAAATTCTCCTTTTGGCTTAAGCTAAATTTGTCTGGCTTTCTACTATATATGTACAACTGACTACTCTGGTGGGCAGCCTCTAAAATGGCCCCCAGCGGTTCTCACCTTCAGGTACTCAGCCCTGTATAATCCATTCTCTTGGCTTTACTGGCTTGCTTCTAATGAATAGAACATAGCAGAAGTGATGGTCCCTAAGTGATGGGCTGTATTGGCTTCTGTCTTAGAGTCTCTCCGTCTCTCTCTGTCTCTGTCTCTCTCTCCACACAGACACACACACACACACACACACACACACCTCTCTCTCTCTCCATGCACATGCACACACTTACTCACACAGAATGCCAAAAAAATGTATACACATTTTAAGAAAGGAAAAAACTGTATTATTTGTAATTCTCAATATATACCAATAACAAAAGATGAATACAAGTCATGTTTGACTTTTGCAGTTACAAGAGGTTCTCAAAGGGGTTACCATCAGCATAATTTTAATGAAGCTTTTCCCTTTCTTAAAATGTGTATACATTTTTATCACCCTCTGTGTGTGTGTGTGTGTGTATTCTTCTATTTCTATTTCTTTATCTCTGTCTTGTCTCTGTTTCTTTCTCTCTCACAGAGTCTAGCCACCATGTAGAGAAGTCCAATTTATCCTATTGGAGGGACCTTGGAAAATGCAAGAGAGTATGGAGGCCTTCAGTCAAAACCAACATCAACTGCCAACAGTGTGAATGCGCTTCTTGGAAGTAGGACCCTCCAGCCCTAGTCAAGGCTTCAGACAATGCAGCCCCAGCAAACAGTGTGACTGCAAGAGATACCATGAACCAGAACCATCCAGCTAAGCTGTTCCCAGAATCCAGACCAACATCATCTGTGAGACAATAAATATTTGTTGCTCAAGCCACTAAATGAAGGGTAATTTGATATACTGCTATTGATTACAAATACATAATCTCTTATTGAAATAATCCTTTGTTCTATTGGGGGAAAAATGGGCAAGATTAAATAATTATCAGTAAAAAGCATTAAAAATCATG
The DNA here is from genome assembly GCF_964194185.1 of Rhinolophus hipposideros. Taxonomy (NCBI): domain Eukaryota; kingdom Metazoa; phylum Chordata; class Mammalia; order Chiroptera; family Rhinolophidae; genus Rhinolophus; species Rhinolophus hipposideros. The sequence continues at coordinate 36,175,482 of NC_138050.1, read as the reverse complement.
TTGAAAATTTAGGTCTAAAAAGGAATTTTATAATTTTTAGCTCTCTGGAGAAAATATATCTACATATCTACATATATATACCTATATATAAAAGTCTATGTAAACTATAATATATACACAAAATGAGCCAACTATATCATGAAATTGTTTTTAATAATATTTAAAATTAAGAAATAATACAGATCCATAGGCAATATCAATGACATCTAAGCACTGAATAAATATGTTCAATGAATAAATTAGTGAATAAATAAATTCTCTAACAATAACTCTGCTTTTTCAACTCTATAATTGTCTATCAATAGTCAAGTTTTATTAACCTCAGAGAACCCTTGGTTGTAAAATAATCTTTTGTGAGAGAACCAACTCCTCTCTGTGTTAACCACATACATGAAGGGGAAAGGATTTTAAAAGCAAAAATATGATCTCAATAGTGACATTAAACTGACATTAAACTGATCTCAATAGCCTTTGAAACCGTGGTTGAGGAAAGCTTTCAAGTGAAAACAAGAAAGTATCATAAACTTTTTTTTTGCTTTTTTGGTTTTTTGTTTTAAATTTCAATTTCCTTCTGAATCACTTTTATGAGGAATTTTTGTTCATTTTTTTGTGAAAAAGTGAGGTGTACTGAAAATAGCTTGAAAGTAAATCAACTTCTAAGAATGGAGAGTGTTAAATTTGTTAGGAATGTAGTTCAGAATTAGAGAATCACAGGAAACATATTGCTTTACAAAGACTGGAAGAATGAAGCAAAGTCAGAGTGGTGAGCTCAGTGTCAGAACAGATAGTTAAAGGAAGAGGAAATCGAAATATCAGGAGCAGCAGAACAGCAGCGGTGATCTAGCAGTACAGTACCTAGAGAACTATCAACAGGAAATAAACAACCGTTCTGGAGGAAGCGTTAGAGCAGCCAGTGTCTGACAGAGTATCCACAGCCTGGGTAAAAGCAGACTTTGGCTCTCTCCCAGCCACAGACGTCAAAACAGATTAGAGCAACAGATAGGAAACCTGACAGAACAATGAAAACAATGAACGTATCATCAATTTAAGAAAATGAGAAGGCTTTGAGGGGAATGGAGAGGATATAAATCACACTCATTTGATAACTTTAGGCTTTTTTTTAGATATGTTTAACTTACCAGTTCAAGAATTGTATTGAGGCTGTACCATAGTATACTTAGTAGACTTTAGTACCATAGTATTCATAGTATACTTTTATTTGCAGAAAAAATGGTTTTGTTTAATGTCTCAATTAAGAACAAAAGTATCTGAATGCAAGTATATCTGACTGATTTCCTGATTGGAACAGTGACCCTCAGGCTAAGGCAGTTCATGGCAGATGGTGGGTAATGAAGCTACCTGGGAGAGGATAGGACTTGCATAAAGTTGGAGTCCTGCTTTGTATTCTCTAAGCCTCGAGTAAATGAATATATGAAACTGCAGAATATTGTAGAGATTTTGTTCCATGGCCACCAATAACTTACGAAGGTTTCTCGTCTGAACCAAAGAACACAGAAAATTATTTAAGAGACTTTGTTTTCTCAGTACTCCAAGGGATAGTATATAGCTAGTACCATTCTAGATATATAGGAGATAAGAGAATTCATTACATAGAATGGATGGGTCAGGCCATCAGGGGCTAATTCTCTTGCAGACTCAGTTGTATGGTTGGAATGAAAATAAGCATTAAACTTTTGAGCTGATGAACCAAAATAAATGTCTAATATATAATATGCATAAGAAATATATCAAGAGGGTAAAGGGGGTCAAATATATGGTGATGGAAGGAGAACTGACTCTGGGTGGTGAACACACAATATGTATATAGATGACGTATTACAGAATTGAACACCCGAAACGTATGTAACTTTACTGACCATTGTCACCCCAATAAAATTTAAATAAAAAAAGAAAAAGGAAGAAAAAGAAATACATAAAAACCATGTTGGTGCCAAAGTGGAATTTGCACACCCTACTTAAAACCCTACTTTATAATGCTGAAAAGCATTATAAAACTAACTCCATCACCTCAGTAATGGTAGAATACCAAAGCAGCTTGCCAGATACAGAGACATAGCTCAGTGTCTGTATTAGTCAGCTTCTACTAGTCCTGCTGATAGAATCCAAATGTCTTAAAACAAAAAAGGTGTATTTCTCGTTCACAGCACCTGTTGGCTATGGATCAGCTGCTTCTTGAGTTCGTGTCCCCCTTCACTGGAAGAGCCATGCTAAAGAAGGAGCCCCTACCTAAAATAATGCTGTTCTCTGGAACAAAAAAAGCAAAGATGGGACTACAGAACTTTTGTTCAGTCTCAGCATGCATTGGCCAAAGTACGACACACGTGAGGCTCCCATGAAGTGGGATGTATACACCTCCTATAGGAAGGGCCACCAGAGAGGGAACATGCAGAGATAGGCTCCAGTACTGAGGGCAGCAAATATGTTGAGCAAATAATACAACAGAGTCAGATAGAGCAGAATACTGTAACCTCATACCCTGTCTGAGTCACAAGTAAAAGGTGGTAGACAATTTGTACAGAAAATTGAAGGAAGCAACTATCCATCAGAAACTGTTGAAGGCATTGAATTTAAAGTGAACTTCAAGTAATTACAAACAAAAACTGGGAATATTTTGTAATTCAACTAAGACCTTCAGTCACGGCTCTATTCATGCATTTTCATATATATATACATATATATATATATATATATATATATATATGTATATATATATGCATGTATATATATGGCAATAAATACAAACTCATAGCTGTAGTATTTGATACATACTTTGGTTGAAAAGACTTGCTTAATATTTAGTCTATAAGGTACATAGTGTGATTTAATATTTTCCATGTGTAGTATGAAGAAAAAATATTAATATTTTATGCTAAAACCACTGAAGCATATTCAGAATACTAAGAAAAGATAATAATTCTTCTCATTTAGAAATTCATTTGGAACTTATAATTCATTTGGAATTCATAATTCATGTAGCAAATACCTTGATAGGCTCTTTCAATATAAATGTGAGGTATGATCTACATGTACAAATTACAGGTAGAGGAGTTTAGAATTTCCCAAGGACAGATTTACGTTGAAGATGCATGCTGAGGATCTTAGGGATATGGATACCAAGAGTAATGAATGAGGTCTAGAGAGGGAGAAAGACCCTAGAAATATGATGTAACATCTGAGCCAAGAAAGGTGTAATCAGTCTGTGTCGGGTAATGGCAGATAGTTTTCTGGGACCATTGATATCTGACATTGAATTTGAGGTTGACTCCTACCTATTGATTCTTGCCCTTTTTTTACCCACAAGTCTTGCAGTCTGAAATCTCTAAGTCAGCCACAATTTTATGCCAATGGGGACTTCAGAGACTGAAAGAAGAGAGAAGATGTCCTGTATGGACTATCTAGAGAGAATAGCAGATGCAAGATATGAAGTATTTTTAAATTTTAAATTGTGTCAAAATATGTATAACATAAAATTTACATTTTAACGATTTTTAGGCATATAGTTCAGTAGTCTTAAGTACATTCACATAGTTGTGCAGCAAATCTTCAGTACTCTTTTCATCTTGCAAAACTGAAACAATACCCGTTAAGCTTTCTGTCTCTATGAATTTGACTATCCAATATACCTCATATAAGTGGAATCAAATAGTATTTGTCTTTTTATAACTGGCTTATTTCAATTACTATAATGTTTTCAAGGTTCATTCAT